>NC_133326.1:204093723-205293723 GCF_042186555.1 Aquarana catesbeiana | reverse complement strand
TAAAGTAAAAATATTAAGGCTTAGGTGCAAGTAATTCACAGTCCAAAAGCAACAAAAATAGTGTCTATGTAACGTAGCTTTCAAAGTGACTTGTGCCTGAATAAAATACAACTTAAGTGCAAAATAGGTGAATTCGACTGGTGCTCCCCTCTCAGTTCCACACTCACTGGAAAGATGCACCCCTGCAGGGGTAAAGCACATTCAAGCAGAGGTTGCCTCCTCAACGGTGGGTTGGATCATATGGTGCATTCACATAAAGATAGATGGAAAAGATTGATACTCATGGGGTAAATCCATAAATCCATAGGTTATTTCAGTCATTTGGATATTCACCACTAGATGGTGCTGTCTTAATTGTTTACTTCATATAGAAGATTAGAGGCATGGTTGTATTGGTTATTTTGGTCACTTGGATATTCACCACTAGATCGCGATGTCCTAATTATTTCCTTCAAGCCGCAATACACCCATATGACCTTAGCTCTAAATTGCATCCATGCACCCAAATAGTTCATTTATCACTGTTTAGGTGATGGTTGACTACAAATACCTTTATGTATTAGTTTATTCATTGTTCCCTTTGTAAGGTTGGCTACTTATGTGCAGTGTGGGCAGTGTGTGTGCACCAATGCTCTCTAGAGCCAGACACTATCACATGTGAGTGTAACTGCTATTGTTGCTGCTGTTTTTACTTTATTAAAAATTACTACACTATGAGACTTTCATCCGTGTCTCCTGTGGAGTAATTTTTTACATTCTAGCTCCTTCCTGAGTGGCCATTGGAGTGGATTCATGCCATTAGTTGAACCAATCCGGTGTTCCCAAAGTTTTTTTGACAATCCTGTAAAAAGGGTTTAAACAGTGCTGGTGAAAGGCCATCTTCATACTGAGCACTCGTGATGGAAGATCTAGAAGCTTTAGCTCAGAGTATTTTGTTTTGGTGTTGGAATTTAATCACTTATGGACTTTATGCTTGCTTATTTTCTCATTAATGTGCACATTTGAGTTTGATGCAGTGTTTTCTTTGTGCCAGTTTTTTTATATGAACATTTATAGCGCCTTATTCTTTATTTTATAATTTTGCACAAATCCATAAAAAAGTAGCTTTAAAACACGCACTGTCAATAGTGCTGGAGAATCAGTAACAATGTTACAGCTAAAGGTCTGGGATGGAGTGTGTTCCACAGACCGAAAGTTCAAAACCGGAAGTGACGTGATTGCGCTCCAAGCTCCATCTTACGCATTTCGTCATCAGACGTCATCAGAGGCGGCGCCATCTTGGTGCACCTCACGTCTTATATTTTGTGCAGATTGCCATGACAACTAAGCTTGCTGATGGCCATATTTGATGATAATATGGGAGTCAATAAAAAACTATTCCAAAGGAAACATTCCAGAAAGTTACTCCACAGGGACGATTCCTGAAAACTGAACCACATGGGCCATTCCTGGAAAGCTCTTCAACAGGTATCATATCAAATAAAAAATGCTTCACAAAGCCAATAAAACTGAATATGAAGCAAGGTTTATCAGCTGAAATTTGAATAGATGTTAATACTTTGTGGTACCCCCTACATAGATCAGCCCACAGATATAGGCCAAATCATACACTATGAAGTGATTGATGGTGAAATTATGCCCCATACTACTGACTTGTTTCTTCTGACCACAAAACAGCAGGTACATCATAAAAATTCACCAATATGGGGTGTAATTTTCACCATCAATCAGTTTATCACCTGTTCCACCAAGTTTGTGGTATATGGCTTGATTTGTACCCGTGGGCTGATGTTTTAAGAGCGTACCATGAGGACACTAAAAACTACACGTAGTAGAGCTCCACTACCCCAACAACATCTCTTAAGCTATAAAAGGCAGCTTACTCATTGTAACAAAAATGATCACTCCTGCCACATTCAGTGGGCAGTACCACTGCAGAACATGACCCATTCAAGCTTGAATGGAGATGTGCCACAAATGCCCCACAATCACGTTTATTGTGTATGGCTTGATCTGTAGGCTTCTTTCATATGGACATCATCCATTCAGTCATGTTTTTTTCAAAGACGAAACAGATTCAGTTTACATCAGTTTTACATCAGTTTTTCCTCCATTTTTTACATCCACCCACTGACGTTCTTAACAATCATAACAATCATGACTCATCCCTGCAGTCCCTAGGGGGATTCCCCACTGACAACATAATGTTTTTGGGGGCTTCACGCCCAAAAAAAGGCATTAGGTCTTCCAAGATCCCTTAAGGTCTGGTACAGATCTTGGAAGGGGGGAACTCAGTCAAAAAAAAATGGCATGAGGTCCTCCAATCCATACCAAGCCTTTCTGGTCTGTGTGCCCCACCCACCTGAATCCACCACCCACCTAACCCAACCACTCCTGTTGCTTGCTGGCACTGAATGAAACTGCCGCTTCTCCCCGCTGATAAAGTCAACAAAAGGACGGGGTCACCCAGTGAAGTCACTGAGAGCTCCTGCCCACTTCTGATGTCATTGACCATATATGGCATCATAAGGGGGCTGGCAAGCGACAGGAGCAGTCGGATTCAGTTGGAGGCAGGTTTTTCATTTTTTATGCGGGTCAACAGTTGTCATTCATCATAACTGAAGTGGATCTACAGTACTGGACACCGTGATTGGCGATGGATCTATATCTGGAGACTTTTTTTAAATAAAGGACTTGTTAAAACTGTGTTGTGTGTTTATTTACACTTTAATTCTTTTGTCAATGAGTAGTACTATGTACCCCCATACTCATTCACTCGGGGGGGGGGGCAGGACCTGGGTAATACATTTTATTCTATCATGTGTGCTGTTTAAAATTACACTAAAATTATGAATTTGGTACAAAATATTGCAAAGATATTTACAAATGAAATAAAAGACATTTTTTTAATGTTGTGCTTTTTTAAATGTGACACTAAAAATAAACAAACAAAACAAATAAAAACAAATGTTTAAATATTAATGGTTAATGAAATAGAAATAAAAATAACAGCAGCAAAATTAATAGGTGAAGAAAGAAGGGGAAAAAAGAGCTAATTAGTGCTGATTAGACATATGCTCATAGAGGACCTATGCCTAATATCTTTGACTTGACCTCTCAATAGTATTTACTACTTTGATACCTCAGAGTCTTGTTGTATTCCATCCCTGATGTAACTTTTGTTACATGTGTAACTGTATGGTTTGTCTGGTTACTGTTCTGTGACTAAAATCGGGTTGAAAAATTATAATGAGATCAAATAAAATACAATTGGAGCTGTTTAGAGTTAACTAATGGTTTATAAGGGGTTAGATTTTGTTAGCTTCTTTTGTCAGCTTCTTTTAACTGACAGCATCTGCACTGAGCTGCAGATGAACAAAACAGAGTAGAGAGAAAAGTAACAATGTTACTTTGTATCTCTCTATTTCTGAACAGTGCTGTTAAAGTCAGACATTCTTTTTTTGATAGCTGTGGCTGCTGCTAAATGTGCACAGCAACTTCCAGCTTCATTTTTAGAGCTCAGGATTGCCTGCAATTGGTAGGGGGGAACATGGCAGTGGGGTAGAAGGACTGGATAGCCTCAATTGGTTAAAAAAGAGTTAAACATAGTGTTCTTTGGCATTTTATGGAGAAACATAATGCTGATCCCACTAAGTTGTTTCTATTCAGTATTGAAGCAATTCAATCTGTTCTGCTAATAGGGGAAAGATTTAGAAAGATCTGTGAAAGAAAAACCTGAGTCTTTGTGTTGTAGTAGAGCTATAAGCCAAACTTTTTTTTTCATTTTGGATAGAGTAAGGGAGGGTCAAAACCCATCATTTTATTTTTGCCTTCTGTGGAGAATTCTCTTTACTTCATTTCCCGAAGCCAAAACAGGAAGTGAGAAGAAATGCCTGCAAATTAAGGGATTGCATTGGAGACCTCCAGGACAAAAGAACTAGGGACGCCATTGGAAGATTTCCCCTGTATTACTTTTCTGGGACAACCCAAAATTTGGGATTTTGTTTACTTTCACTTCAATAAAAATAGTGAACAAATAAACACATAAATAAAGAGAGTGAATCTCCTTAACGGGGGGGGGGGGGGGGGTACAGACAGTAATAAAAAAAGACAGCTGTTTTAAATAATCTCCAATCTATCCAAAACAAAAAAAAGTTTTGCCTTTGGTTGTATTGTAAATATTTTGTCTCCGCTTGATCTTAACAAAAGCACTGAAATGTATGTCCTGTCCTGATCTTTTTGATGAATCTTTAAATGCATTTTATATTTTGCATTAATTGTATTTTTTTAAAGAAATTTTTATATATGTGTATTTTTAGTTCTTAATTTAATGTTTATATTTAACATTATTATTATTTTTTAAATATTGTGGGTTGTCTACCTGTTTTTTTCTATCTGGTTCTAGTAATGCATTTTATATAGATACAGGCATACCCCACTTTTAAGTACACAATGGGGTTTATTTACTAAAGCTGGAAAGTGCAAAATCAGGCTCACTTCTGCATAGAAACCAATGAACTTCTAACCCCAGATTGTTCAATTAAGCTTTGGTAATAAAACCTGGAAGCTCATTGGTTTCTATGCAGAGGGGAGCCTGATTTTGTACTTTCCGGCTTTAGTAAAAAAAAAACCATTGTGTTCTTAAAAGTGGGGTATGCCTGTATAGTTGTTAGGTCTATTAATATTATATTATCAATTTTATACTATGTTTATAATATTTTTATTATTATTATTATTTGAATTTACTAAGACTGGAACAGATACCACGTCATGCACAGTTGCTCCAGATTCCGCTGCTCCTGTTTTAGTAAAAACCCTGTGATTGTGAATTGCATCTTGCACTTTATAATTAGCATCTTCTAACTGTAACATCCCCTGGCATTGAGCTGTCACCATTGCTCTCCCACTACACTGTCACGTCTCTGATCACCCATGTGTTTATGTTTACATTGTTAGTTGTTCTTTCAGCCCATCATTATGGGGGACAGAGTTGGCCATGTCATAGTGTGGGCATAACCAGTGAAGCACTGTCAGTACTGGATATTTCTTCAGCTCTGGTTTTTCCTGGCTAGGTGGAGTTTGACAAGTTTTGGTGGCCCTTGCCACTAAGTGGTTTGCCTGCACTATCCCGTTCAATTCACTGTTTACTTGTTCTATAATTCTCTTGTGTACTATTTGTGGAGCTGCAAGGATATAGATTATTTAATTTTTATAACACTTTACCTTTATTCTACAATTCCCAGTGGTATCGTTTATTTTTAAAAGGGCTTTCTTTTTCCGGAGAGTAGGGCTTTTTGGGTCAGATGTGACCTTCCCAGTGAGGGCACCCTTTTTGTTTGTGTTGTGTCATGTAGGTTTTACATTCTACCTACATAGCCTACATAGCACATAGTTTCTGTGACTTCCATGAATACTACAGAAACTTTGTGTATAGACAGTAACCATCTAACCTGCTAGAGATAATTCTATTTAATAACAATCTTATGATACTTTGTATGTTCTGTGCTGTCACAAAAATATATGTACAAAACACTGAAATGTAACTAGTGACTGTTTCACTCATAGCATCCGATATCTAATTTAAAATGTCGTCCAGACACTAAGAAATTTTGAAATACGATGTTGTATTTCAAGAGGCGTTATTCCCTTGAGACTCCTTCTATATAAATAACTTCTGAGCTCTTTAACAGACGTGCCATTGATGTATACTTCATTCCCTCTTTACAAGGGTCATCCTTCTCCAAAAATGTTTGACAAAGATCAGTGACACAGAAAATACATCCTGCGTCATTAGACCACTTAGTAGACTTTCCCACAACAAGCACTACACTCGTACTTTGAAACACATTAAATCTTTGTTTTAAGAGGCCTTTAATAGTATGCTTGAGAGTCTGGACCATGGGTTGTAAGCAGCAAAAATCAATACCATATGGGAGAAAAGTCAGAATTGCAGATACTAAAATAAATCAATATTGCAAGAAGATTACTGTACATATGATTATGTGTATTTAAACAGAAAATGAAATAAAAAGAAGTCCATAATAGCTGAATGCCCAGGTCTTACCTATAATAGCCACATAATCTCCATTTAATTTGATTCTGCATTACAACCAAAGCTGCACTTTTAAGAAAATGAGATGTTATTATTTTTTTTCTTCTTTTTGGTGTGCTCTGGCTTCAAATATGCTTTGAAGATACATTATGCAAACTAATGAATGTTCTATTAAAAATGGAAAAAAATAGGTAAAATGGATTTCTGCAATAATGCTACAAAGTGAAAGCATGACTTGTCTCTTAGAACCCTCTCAGATAACAGCTGTCCTATAACAAATTGGACAAAAAAATCTATTAACAAACTTAGATATTCCCTGCATAATCTCGGCACTTATTGAGGTTGAAAAGATATAATGCATTATACATTTTAA
Organism: Aquarana catesbeiana; assembly: GCF_042186555.1. Classification (NCBI taxonomy): domain Eukaryota; kingdom Metazoa; phylum Chordata; class Amphibia; order Anura; family Ranidae; genus Aquarana; species Aquarana catesbeiana. The sequence continues at coordinate 205,287,298 of NC_133326.1, read as the reverse complement.
TTTGCACAAAATTTAATTTAGCTATAGTTTGAGGCTATACTAAATCCAAAATCCTTGGAATATGACTTAAATGCAAGTAAAAATAATCATATTTTGCTCAGAGCAAATTATTTTAATCATGCCTCTTATGCAGCACAATAAAAATGACTGACATTCAAGTGACATGTTATCCTTCTCTGTTTAGCCTTGTTTTTTTATCTATATTCCATATCACTTGGTCATGTTCCACAGAATTCCCACATAATCATTTGATAGTTAACCCTAATTCAACTTAATTTTATCTTTATACCTTTTGGAGATTATTGACAAGATTTTTAATGCAATTCACAAGGCTGCAATACAATATATATCAATATTGGTATTGTTGGGTAAAATAAAGAAATTGAATTATGTGATTACTATGCAAGGATGATGGTTCTATATTATCATGTAATAGGCTGCATTTTATCTGTATGCTCTCCAAACACTGGCATGATTTCTTGGACAAAAACTCCCTGTAAATGAACAGGTATGTTATTTCTTGTTGATAATGTGCAAATATCTGTTTACAGACAGTCTTGTAACTGCTAGGAGATCAGACACCCAATTCAGCCTCAGTTTTTTCAAATTCCCTTTACAACAAAAGCACAGTAATAAGACCACATCCTTTCCCATGGGTTGCAAAGATTGTACAGGTTGCTCAAAGATCTCTGTGATCAATGTCATATATTTCTTTCTTTAACAATTCCACTGACTAGTTTAACTCTAGGTAGATATACAGTATAAAAGGCACACATGAGTTCAGTTATGTAATTGTGATTAAATTATTGATTAAGCAACTGTAATCCTCTGAATTTGACCTGGTATTGGCCTCTTGCAGTTTACTGTACAAAAGAGCTCAGATAAGGGGAGTGTGAAGCAGCACAATGAGCCAATCAGGTGTGCTGCAGTGCAAGGATCATGCTTATAGGAGTAGAGAACAGCATTGCAGAGCGATGAGCTTATCAATGTGCCGCTTCACCTTTCACTGTCCAGCCCCAGGGTGGGATGGAAGTGAAACTACAGCACAGAAAGGTAAGGCAAGACTGTGGTGTTTGGAAGAGCGGTGTAATACTTAGAACTGGTCAGAAAAACAAATCCTTTGGCAGGTAAAACATAACTCATGTATTTTATATGTGTATTTCGTTTTTTGCACAGACAGTATTGTTTGCTTTGAATAATCTCTAACTGAGCCAGGCATTCCTGCACTTCTGTAAAATTATATAGCTACCATTTAGTAAAAAACAAAAAACAAAAAAAAAAAAAACATAATTATAATATTCGTCATCAATGGTTTTAGCTTAAACAGAGGTGATTTTTTTCAGTACTCATTGCTGTAAAGGAGACCTGAAAATAGTTTATTATCACTTTTGTTTTCAATGGCATATCCTCAATGCATTTCTACAGATTGTAGCTTCTACTTTAGAGGCTAGCACAATTACAACTGGCAACATTTCTCAGCAACTTCAGGGAGAAAACCATCAACATGATAAGCCAATGGAAACTGTTTAGTTTTTAACCTGTCTGAGCAACTGATAGGTTTGCACTTAGAAAGCAAAATAGTCATAGTGCAGCACTATGGGTAAGGGCAAGGCAGAAAGCACAGACTGGGAATGTAAAAAGAATATAGCTACTCCATGTATACATTATCACACATGGCTGAGATTATGTGCCTCATGCTGTCTACATTCACAAATAGTTACATAGTTAGTAAGGTTGAATAAAGACACCAGTCCATCCTGAGTGAGTGTGTGTCTACAATTGTCCCTATCCCTGTACATTGTGTCTCATTAAGATGCTCATCTATTATATTATTATTTATTTAAGGTACCCATATAGCGCTGTCAATTTATGCAGCGTTCCACACATACATCGCACACTCACATCGGTCCCTACCTTCAAGGAGCCCACAATCCAAGGTCCCCAACTCACATTCATATACTAGGGCCAATTTTTGGACAGAAGCCAATTAACCTACAAGTATGTCTTTGGAGTGTGGGAGGAAACCAGAGTACCCGGAGGAAACCCACGCAGGCACAGGGAGAACATGCAAACTCCAGGCAGGTAGTGTCGTGGTTGGGATTCAAACCAGCGACCCTTTTTACTGCTAGGTGAAAGTGCTACCCACTACACCACTGCCCCGATATATATCAAAAAGAAAAGCTTATATAGTTTTTCTTTTAAATTGATCATTTAGCTTCACTAAAGCTTTGAAAGGAAAATATAATTAATTAATGTGGCTTCATCTAGAACGTGACTTTTACCAGATGCTTATTTTATTTTTTACAACAGTCATCATGTTAATTGTTACTACACACCATGGCAGTTTAAAAAAAATAGAAAAAAAACATTTTTGATTAAATAGTCCTACAATTTAATTTTTTCTTTGGACCTTTATTTATATAAAAAGTAAAACGCAAATGTTTCTAAAGTATTTAAAAGCTTTTCTCCATAATACTTTAAAGCAGTGGTCATCAACCCTGTCCTCAGGGCCCACTAACAGGCCAGGTTTTATGTATTACCTTGGGGAGATGCAGACTAGATTACTGCAGTTACTGAGCAGCAAATGATATCATCTGTTAAGTATTTCAGTTATCTTGCAAACCTGGCCTGTTAGTGGGCCCTGAGGACAGGGTTGATGACCACTGCTTTAAAGGATAACAGTATTTTAAATAATGTTAAGCTCAACAGCAACCTTGCAAAACTATTTATTTCTACAGATTTGAGATTAAAGTGGTTCCGCAGCAGTGACCAATGGCAGGGCCAGGCGGTAATCTCACCATCTTCTGAGCACATTGTATTGTGAATAAGTTTGTGATTTCCCCAACCTACAGAGGTTGTCTCCTTGCAGGCCTGCAATTAAACAGATTCTCCATTAGGGCCTGTGTAGAAAAGGGCACATATGCATAGCACTGAAGATCGGCCTCCTGCAATAGAATAGACGTCTGCATGCAGCCCACATCACCACTGATCTAAGGTTAGTAATTGTGGATGTAAGTAGTGTAAGGTAGTGATGGAAAATGATAGGCTTAGCATTGACAAAAAGTACTGTTATCCTTTAAAAAGCACAACAAATTCTTCCTGAACCAATTTAGGATAGTGAAGGACATATTATTTATTCCATACTAGAAGAAAACATGTTTTTTTTTGTAACAAGAGTCAATGCTCTCAATAGTGTTGACTGACTTAATCTGCTAGATGATTAACGGTCCCATGCTCTGCAGAATGTGATTAATTGTGAGGCTTGCAGCAAGCTATGTATAATTATCAGGTGTGAGCAGGTAAATATGAGATGGATTCTTCTAGGGATGACTTATAAATAGATTACACAGAAAAAAAAGAAGTTCACTTGTGGGTTTCTTGATCTGGGTAACTAAACAAAATCCCTGTGCAATACATAGAAATTTTGTTTATTAACTAGTAATTTACTGTAGCTTAAACGTCCAAAACAAGAGCTACAAGAGCTGCATATTTGTGCACATCAATTTCAAATACCACAACTCATCAGATTTTATAACTAACCTTTTAATGTATTAAAACAAGATAGTTTTACAATTTTGCTCAAAACAGTTGTGCTTTGAAATGTTAAATTGTCAATCAATTGCTCTTGTGGAACTCCAGCCAAAGCAATTTTTTTTTTTTAAGATTTGTCTTTGACTCTTGGCTACACTTTCCCTTAGGGTCAATTCATGCCAGAAAGCAAAGCGCTTCAACACACGCATTGTTGTGCAGTGATGTGTGTTGTGGCATGCTGTGTTAAACCCTATTCAATAATGAATGGGCTAAAACAAACCTCAAAGCATGAAAATCTGGAGCAGGTTGCATTTTTCACAGTACAGCACAACGCACAGGACACTGTGCAATGATCCACACTGTGTTGAGTTGCAGTACATGTATGTTTTGAAGGTGCATTGGGTGGCATTCAAAATGAATGGCACTGCAGCACACCAACAATAGCAACATGCTTTACTGTATTCAGTGTGGTGTGAATGAGCCCTGAGTTTTCACCCTTGTCTAGTAAGTGTCTCTATATACACCCTGCTGTATTCATGTAGTGTGGCGGGAAGGATTTTGCTTTCTCTTATGGGGAAAGAACATTATGCAGTTTTTCACACATGTAATCAAAGTTGCATGACCAATGTCCTTACATGTAATCCAATTTCCTTTGTTGTATTCACAAACTTGAAAATTGGACTAGCGTACCCAAATGATAAGAATATTCATAGATCAAACAATGCTTTAAATAACCCCCCTCCCCCAAGTTCTGAATTGAACAAAGCATATCTATTTTTTATATCTGGTGGGGGGTTAGAACCACTGCCAGGTTTTTATTGCTGTCTGTGCCCCTGTAAGGGAGGTTTACTCTCTCTAATTGTCCTGATCACGAATGTCACTGGGAATAAAACAGAAGGTAAATCCAAGATTTTAAATTGTCTCCAAAACAGAAATAGAGAGGAAATCTACCAGTGAAGAAACTTGTTCCCATGACAGATGTCAAAAGTGGACGTTCAATTCTCCGGCGCCACCCTTTGGTCAACTTCTGTATTGTTGTCTGATCTTCTGCATTGGTTCTGAGCATGTGTGTTTGTAGTTTGTACAAAAGTCCGATGGTTTTGTGTACACACGATCGGACTTTACTCCATCAAACTTTTGTTTCCGAAAAGTTTGTCCGTTCGCACAGCCAACAAAAGTCAGATGAAAACCGAAAAAGTTTGTCCGATGGAGCATACACACGGTCAGATATTGCCTTAAAACAGCTAATTTGCATGTTTGTTGTCAAAAAGTCAGATCGTGTGTACGGGCCTTAAAAGGGGATTTTTCTCATTTTGGAAAGATATCCTCTCATTTTCTGCTGAGTCTGCTGGCAAAAAAAAATAAAAACCTGATCTGATAATATAAAAAAGGTTGCTTTAAATCTACAAATGATGTGCAAATTCTGTTGATTTTTTTTTGTGAGCATAGAAAAGCACACAATTATTTCATATTGCTTATTTTTCCAAAGATACTTTGCAAAAGAATTTTATCTTACCTTAGTGAATGTGGTGAAAATTCACAGTGCAAGGAATACCCAATCACAAGAAATATAAAAACTGTATTTTCATTTTGCACGGGATTGGATAAAAAGTCAGCAAAGCTTCAACTCATTTACTAATCTAAGGGAAAATTCCCTTACAAAGTCAACATTTACTTTGCTAAGTGACCAGTCTAGAGTTTATTATTCCCTAAAGTTTTGTACCCATGCTCATATTTTTCATTGAATTTAGCAATGTGTAAGCCCATTTCTATTCATAAACACTAATAGGGCTTTATTACTTCCCACCAAAAAATAGTTGATTCCTTCCAAAATTCATAAAAATAAACTGACAATGTTAGACTGCCAGTGTCAGTTTAGACACAGGTATATTCATTGTACATTTTACTGTGCTGAGATTAAACCTGTTCTTTTGGTACAGAAGTAGTAATGCATGCCTTATGAAATCACAGCTAGCTGCAATTAAATAACATAAACCTAAGGAGCAATTCTATTTCCTCCAGAAATGTTACAATCATTTACTACATTTGCATGTTAACAAATGCAGAGAAAAGCATGTTTCACTCTATTTGCACTGAATAATTAACTTTTTTTTAACTAAATGATTTGTCTTTTAGAGACACAACAGAAATTGAAATGCTATGAAGCTTTTCTGTTTGCTATATAAACAGAAGTCTGTTCTCAAAGATACACAATAATAATTATTTTCTAAAAACTATAAAGTTTGCATTCATTTAATCATTCCATCCCAACTTTTTTCATTTACAGCTGAACTCCGGGATAAGTAAATACTGTCTAAATACACGAGGTATGTTTATTCTTACTTGAATCTTGGTGTGCTTTGTGTACTTCTTCCAGATCTGTGCAGTCATCCAGTGTCAAACTTTGCCTCTATTCAGAAGCTTCCTGTAATAAAGACTGCTCTCTACTGCTCTCTCCCATTGGGCAGGGTGGCTGGTCTTGTATCCACCATCCTGTAGTCTCCTACAGGCAGGCTGTGGTGGGTGGGGCTTGGTGGGTGGGGCCTGCTGGGACACCACCCACCCTTCAGACAGCACAGCAAGTCACTGCTATTTTTACAAGGTAAAATCTGGGTTTGCAAAAGCATTTGATGCATACAAAGTGAATTTATGTTTTTTCTGGCTATTGTAGAATACATTAATATGAATGTATTGTTCCTGGCATTCAGCATTAAAGATTGTAAAGGGACAGGTGAAAAACTATTTTTTTTTTACATCTTGCATGAAATTATATTATCTTCGATGATAAACACTATGAACAGAATTTTACAGGATATGAAACACTTTCAGCATTCCCTAAAATCCTGTATCTTTCTGTGCTGGTGGGGTGATGCTGACTTCCAGTGATATCTTGGCATGCAATAGCGCATGCGGCCAGAGGTGGGGGCACCGGAGAGCCTCGGAAATGGCCGAAAAGGCTCGAGCACACTTCGGCTGACCTCAGCAAACCTCGGAAAGACTCCGTTTATGAGCCTTTCCGAGGTTTGCCGAGGTCAGGCGAACTGTCCTCGGGCCTTTCCATGCATTTCCGAACGCCGACGATCGGCGCTGTTCGGCTCCGGCGCCCCCCGCCTCAGGCCAAAAGCGGTACTGCACACCGCTTTTGGCCTGAATCCTGCTCGTTTTGCAAGACAACATTCGCAAACTGAGTTAGGATTTTTAGAAATACAGTGCTCGTTTTGCGAAACGCTTGTTAACCATGTTACTCGCAAACCGAGGTTCCACTGTAAATGGACTGCTAACAGAGTAGGATAAGGAGAGCCGCCCCCTTGCAATATTTTATTTGGTTGTAAGTGTATGAATGTAGAATGGCAAATACAAAAAAACAAATATAAGGAACTACCTAGAGGGCATCCTATCACATTTACACTATAAGTCACTGATCACCACCATTACATTAAAGCATATATATATATATATATATCAGTGTTTCTCAACTCCAGTCTTCAAGGCACCCCAACAGGTCATGTTTTCAGGCTTTCCATTATTTTGCACAGGTGATTTGATCAGTTTCACTGCCTTAATAATTACCACAGCCATTGAGGGAAATCCTGAAAACATGACCTGTTGGGGCGCCTTGAGGACTGGAGTTGAGAAACACTGATATATATATATATATATATATATATATATATATATATATATATATATATATATATATATATATTTATATATATATATATATATATATATATATTAGCAGAGACCCTAGAGAATAAAATGGTGATCATTGCAATATTTTATGTCACATGGTATTTGCACAGCGCAGTCTTTTAAACAATTTTTTGGGGAAAAAAGACACTTTCATGAAATGGCGACAAATTACGGTACCTAAAAATCTCCATAGGCAATGTTTTAAAAAAATTAATGGTTACCAGGTTAGAGTTACAGAGGAGGTATTTTGCTAGAATTATTGCTCTCACTCTGATGATCGTGGCGATAGCTCACATGTGTGGTTTGAACACTGTTTACATTTGCGGGCGCGACTTACGTATGTGTTTTCTTTGTTGCGTGAGCACGTGGGGAAGGGGGCGCTTTAACCACCTAAGGTTCTATGCCTATTTTTCAGACTTGGTGTTTACACGTTAAAATCTTTTAATGTTACGCCAAGTAAATTGACACCCAACATGTCACACTTCAAAATTGCGCCCGCTCGTGGAATGGCGATAAACTTTAAACCTTAAAAAATATTCATAGGCGACGTTTAAAAATTTCTACAGGTTACCAGTTAAGAGTTACAGAGGAGGTCTAGTGCTAGAATTATTGCTCTCACTCTAACGATACCTCACATGTGTGGTTTAAACACCGTTTTCTTATGCTGGCGCGACTTACGTATGTGTTCGCATCTCGGCAGGATGGAGCGCTTTAAATTTTTTTTTCTTATTTATTTTACTTTTTATTTTGACACTGTCCTTTTAAAAAATTAATTTTGGGTCACTTTTATTCCTATTATAAGGAATGTAAACATCCCTTGTAATAGAAAAAAGCATGACAGGGCCTCTGGCCTCTTAAATGTAAGATCTGGGGTCAAAAAGACCTCAGATTTAACATTTACACTAAAATGGAATAAAAAAAATAAAATAAATAAATGTCATTTCTTTTTGCAAAAAAAAAAAATTAGACGTCGCTTCTGCCATCCAATGGTGTGGAGCCGAGCAGGGGCCATCTTTCCCTCACTCAGCATCCAGCCTGAGGAGAGAGGACCCAATCGTCGGTAGGGGGGCCTCATCCGCCCCCATTTAAAGTGATCTCGTGGTGAATCTGCCGCTGAAATCACTTTTATCTAAAAGAGGACCGTCCACCGTTGAAAAGGATACTGGGGTTATGGCAGCTATCTGCTGCCATAACAACGGTATTCCACTTCAAACAGCCGACATACAAGTGTGGCGGGTGGTCCCTTTAAAAAAAAAAATGATCACTTTTATTGCTGTCAAAAGGAATGTAAACATCCTTTGTGACAGTAATAGATGGTGACAGGTACTCTTTATGGAGGAAACAGGGTCTAAAAGACCCTAAATCCCTCCTTTGCACTTAAAAGTATTCAAATCACCAAAATTGGCGATTCTGAATACTGTAATTTTTTTTAAATCGGCGCCATTGGCAGCCGAGTAGACCGGAAGTGACATTGTGATGTTGCTTCTGGGATTTTACATCGGAGACCCGATCAGAGCCGAATCCAGCTTTGTTCGGGTCTCAGCCTAGCCAGCAGGTGTTCCGGCTGGTGGCTCGGGTCACCCGGTGGAACGGGAGGCGCGGTCAAAGGTATCGGTATCCCCTCCTGCTCCTTTAGGATAACAGCCGAGCAGATTTTAGCCACATCAGTTATCACTAAAGAGCCAACCGCCTGCTCTAAAAAATGGTATCAGGGTCATGCCTGCAGCTGCAGGCATGATCCCTGTATAACCCCTTCACATCATGAATGCAAATTTGTGTACGGTCAGAGCGAAGAAGTTAATAAACACTTATTCATGTTTTTTTTTTTTTTTTATTAAAGACATGTAGCAGAATACATTTTGGCTTAAATTTATGAAGAAAAAAAAGCTCAGTGGTGATCAAATACCACCAAAAGATAGCTCTATTTGTGTGAAAAAATTATATAAATTTCATTTGCATCCAGTGTTGCATGACTGTGCAATTGTCAGTTAAAATAGCGCAGCACTGAATAGCAAAAACATGGTCTGGTCAAGAAGGGGGTAAAACATTCCAAAGGTCAAGTGGTTAAATAAACTGTCAGACCAACAGCCCTTTCTGGGCATACTACCCTATGCCATGGTCTTTGTTGCCAAGGTAGATTTCTAGTCCTGAAAATGTGTGTCACATGGTATCTCTGTGCAGAACAGAATTTCAAACAGCGTTTTCTGAATGTTTCCTCATCCTTTCCCTCCCTGTACTAAGTGAGTCTGCCACCAACCCCCAATGCAATACTCCCAACGCACACGTTCCTGCACAAATGGCTGTATCTTAGATTGGGTGCTGAAATGACCAACGGCTAGAACAGACTGCAATCATGAGAAGAAAGTCATGAGAAGAAACCAGAGTCTCCAAAATTGGGTCCAAAACTTTTGCAAGCCTGATGAAAGGGTCCTGTGTGGCTCCGAAACGTTGCTTTATTATTTTTTGATACTAAGTGATTAAAGTGCTGGTGCCACTTCCTTCTCATGCCACCAACACCCCACCCAAACGCTGGCAGGGAAGACAGCATCTGGAGTTAAAGCTGACAGCTCCTAATGGAGGTATCACTCATCACTATATCTGCAACCACCGCCTTCAGCACCACAGCGCCACCCCACCACCCATCATCACTGTGTCTGCACCTCTCTTCTCACTGTCATGCCTAAAACTGTCCCACCACTGTACCTTCATGTCAACTCTCCTACACTCTCACTATCACAACTAACCCTCATCCTCCTCTATCTGCACCACATCTGCATACCAAACCCCCCTCTGATCACTGCACCTAAGCCCCTTGCTCTCTCCGTGTTCTCAACACCTCTCCCATATGTCCTTACTTAACTTGCCACTACACCAATGCCTGCTTTTCAGTATTTAGCTTGTTCAATAAATGGTCACCCTTTTGCTAGTGTTCTTTGTAAAGCAAATTTTAGATATACTCTTTTTTATTTGAAATATTATGATGAAAATGTAACTAAGCCTAGCAATAGTATTAAGTCAACGCAAAACTATAGCTTGTAGCCCAATATTTGAAAATACATGGAACTATTCACACAGTATTGCTGTGTTAATCACAAGATTTCAAGCACTGATGAAACAAATCCATTTACATGTGAACGAACAGGTGCCAATATATGCTAAACACTGCAGATAATCACAATTCTTAATAGCAGCAATCAAAGTTAATCAGAGTTCTAGAGAACGCAAATCATTATGGAATCTACATCAAGTATACAGCAGAAGTTCCAAAAAGGCATTTTTTGTTATGTCCCTCACATAAATAGATGTAAAAAGGAAAGAAGGTACAATATACAATAGCTATGAAATACAGGGGTTGATTTACTAAAACTGAAGAGTGCAAAATCTGGTGCAGCTGTGCATGGTAGCCAATCAGCTTCAAACTTCAGCTTGTTTAATTAGGCTTTGACAAAAAACTGGAAGCTGATTGGTTTCTATGCACAGCTGCACCAGATTTTGCATTCTTTAGCTTTAGTAAATCAACCCCACAGTTCCTAATGAAGCAGCAAGATACTGTATAATAACTTTTGTTATTATGCCATGTAATATTCCAGTCAGTGATACATCTATGAGTTGTTGTTTTTATTTGCATCTCACATATTTCATTTTATTTATTGTATTAATTAACAATATTAATACAGTTCAACATAGGCATTTTAAGAATAGTGGTTAATAGAGATAAGCTGTATGATACTGACCTTATGAGCCTCTACTCTTCCAAGCCATAGAAGATTGGCTATGGAGAGTGGGTCACAGTCCACAGACTTTAATGCTAGCCACAGGGGTACTTTGTGGAGGGCGTGGTATTTGGGCAGTTGGAGGAGGTGAGCTGCCTGATCATATTTGGTGAAGTGTGAGAGACCTAGGCCACCCTGGAGCTTAGGTGAGTACAGGGTTGTCCTAGCTACTTGGGGCCTAGTTTTGCCCCATATCTAGGTGAGGACTCTGCGGTAGGACCTGGAATAGGTACAGAATTTCAGGTAAAGTTGTCATTTTCGTCACAGCGAGGCTACCCAACCATGCCAGGGGCAAGGCTGACCAAGCAGTCATATGGCTGGTTAAATGGGTTAGCTTCAGTAGGTAGTTAACCAAGAACAGGGCAGCGGGGTCAGCTGTCAATTTAATTCCAAGCGAGGGGATTGAGTGAGGTGACCATGAAAATGGAAGGGTATGGTGAAGATGTGATACTATAGGTTGGGGTAGAGAGCCATTAAGTGCTTTTGATTCCTGTGGGTTCACAGCTAAGCCTGAGAGTGATGCAAATTGCTCCAAAGTCGAAAGAAGGTTAGGGGTAGATGTCAATGGTGAGGAAAGAATGTATTTCATTATTCATTCTGTTTATTTATTCCATTGGTTAACCACTTGCCGACCGCCCACAGTATTTTTACTGCGGGCAGCCGGTACAGGCAGACTGGATCACATACATGTACGTCATCCAGCCTGCTCCGGGTTAGGGGTGCGCAGCGCCCCACTCCTGCAACCACAAATCCCAGTACCCAGGGGCTGGTGATAGCAATCACATGATCACAATGTCAACAAAGTTGTTACAAATGAATTCAGTCATAACAGCTGTTTCCTATGCTGTGATTGGCATGGTACCTGGGCCAATCAAAGCAACCTGTTCCATGTGATTAGCTGTACCCAATTACAGATCCCTACTAATTCTAGCTATCATAAATGTAACCTAAAACCTTGCAGTTACAATGATCTTTACTGTAACATCAAACAAAGTGTAAAAAAAATCAAAAATCCCCGATTACCCCCTCAGAGTAGTACAGTACAGTGTTACTATGGTGACACTGAACTACTCTGATGAAAGTATATAAAAAACAGTAAAAAAATTAAAAGAAAATGAAAAAAAGAAACAAAATGTTTACCTTTTTTTTTTTTTAACATATCATCACCAGTTAGTGTCCCTGATCACCGCCACACCAGTCATATGATGACACTGTACTGCACTGGTGACAGTATGTAAAAAAAATGTTATGTGACAACAAATTACAACTTCAAAAAACATCAGAATTGATACATTTTTAAAGATATATGCCATAGTTTGTAGACGCTATAACTTTCACACAAACCAATTAATATACACTTATTGGGATTTTTTAACCACTGACATGTAGCAGAATACATTTTGGCCTAAATGTATGAAGAAGTTTGATTTTATTGAATATGTTTTATAATATAAATTATCTTTTTTTTTTTCAATATCTTCAGTCTTTTCTTATTAATACAGCAAAAAAAAAGAAAAAAGAAAAAAGAAAGCTCTATTTGTGTGAAAAAAAATAATAAAAATGTAATTTGTGTACAGTGTTGCATGACCACGCAAGTGACAGTAAAAGTAGTGCAGTGCTGAATAGCAAAAAATGCCCTACATGTACATATTACAGCATCTCACATATAGTACTTTATAGATGTACACTGCTTTCTAATGTGTTAGACTCTGACAATTCACTCACTCTAAAACACTAAATTAACTGCAGTTCAAAATATATAATATACTTATTAAAAAAATGTAGGTGTGTGAAAATGTCAGCCAGATGTCTAAAAAATATAGGAGTGAATAAAATATATCTTTAAACCAGAATGTTTAATGTAGTGGTGCCAGATATTTAGCTAAAGACATGTATATTAAAAAAAAAATTAGCTCTCCTTATGGCTAGCTAGGGGCTAGGGGTTCATTATGGGTGGGTAAACTTTTCAGTTTCAAATTACTGGAAGCTATTGGGAATGGTGGATGCATAGGTTATACAATAGTACTCCCAGTAGTTTAATGTAGACTCCAATATTCATTGTGTTTTGTATTAAATCCACAAATCCTTTTTTATTGAACACTGAAGCAAATTTATGATTTTTCATAAAAGCATTTATTAAACTTGTGTCAACTCTGCAATAAATTTCTGTAAAGGTTCAAACACACATGGCTCTTCATCTCATATGTGTATATACTTGCCACTTTAGAAGAAAGATAGATAGATAGATAGATAGATAGATAGATAGATAGATAGATAGATAGATAGATAGATAGATAGATAGATAGATAGATTGATTTGTATGTTCAATTTATATGTTTGTATTGTTATGAAAACTTTTTACTGAACTGATTCATTCGTGAGAACCACATATGATAGCCTGTATAGTTGCTTATTCCTCTTATCTCTGCACAACATGAGTGGTGGGTTCATGCCTGAGCCCCCCATTTAGTTTTCGACATGGGAGGCAAATCAGCTGTACCTGAGGCTATTTACTATCATAAAAGTTTTGTAGGCATATTGGCAACATTTTGGAAATTAAGCTTTATTTGACAAACTTAAAGTGACACTAAACTCACATTTTTTTTACATCAATAATTCTAAATTATGAATTATACCTTGGCTCTGTTTTTTTTTTCTTACTGTTATTTTTAGGCTTTTTGTTTTCCTGTTTACTCTCCTAAACCACTCACTGCTGTAAGTATAGAGTGAGCAGAGTCTGTTATTTCTGGTCACATGCTGCGCTCTATACGTACTTCAATTCCCATAGCACTGACTGCATCAGAACATAGATGTGCCGTTTATCTCGGCGGCGATACACAAGGAGGGCATGTAAAATAAACATAGCTACCCTACAACAAGAATTCGGAAAACAGCAGAAAAAAAGTTCCCATTTGAGAGATGAAACAAAGGATGAGAGATATAGAAGGTTCTTTCTACTTATATTTAAACATATTGAATTCATTTTATAAAAAATGTGAGTTTAGTGTCACTTTAAAATTTATGTTTGAAAACAAGAAGAAAAGTTGAGTAGGCTATCAGATAATAAAGCATATTTTGATTAATTTTCACTCACAGCATATTACTTATATGGTGTTTGTTCTTATTATTCAAACTGATATCTAGTTATCTGCCAAAATGTGTTTGGAATTGCCCAAACGTATCAATTAACTTGTACTTTTTTAGTCCTAAGAACCGGGGAAGTTCTGTTTAACTCACTCAAATTACTTTATAACAATGCAAACTGTTATCTCTGGAGTCCTAAAGCAAATGATAGTAAAGGCCTAGAAAAGACTTCTTTAATTTTCTTATCGTGAAGCGCTTCAGACAATTTTATGTACTATGACAAATTAAAAAATATGCAATTTGTGATGATAACCATGAAAAATGTGTTGATGTTTAGAATTTTTCAGGCTATTCCAACGTTTTTCAGGTGCAGTAATTTGGTTTTCTATATCCCAAGAATTCTTATGCGCCTTCTTTGTCTGTTTTTTCTTATTCTATATTGTTTTAAATTCTACTTACATATGATTGCTTTTTTGGTAAATGGTGGTCAAAGTCCGAAGAATAAAAGAATATAGAAAACTGGAGAACCAACTCAGATTTTAAAGAATGAGCATTACAAAAAGTGAGCCAAACAACAAATTGTCTTGGATTAAAATGTCTTTTTTTTGCCTTTTTATCAACCTTTTACATAATCACTTCTATCACATCGTCTTGTGGCTACAATAGTGCATATTAAAAAAATTAAAAACATCACAAAACACATGTCTATGAGTCTCCGATTCATGGGCATGTGTTTTGTGACTGAGTCACTCCATGTGGCTAGTGAGCATGACCCACTGGCCACATGTATGGAACCTATTCAGCCTTACTATCAGGTAAACCAAAGACTGACTCTCTGTGGCATATTCCTTTATATACTTAAAGTGGATGTAAACCTGATTCATGAAATTTGACCTAAGCACGTATATCTGTAGTGTTTTCTTATCTCTCTCCAAAGCCCTAAGTCCCATGTTGTTCTTCTGTTATCAACATGATAACTTCTGAAAAGTTCTCCGACAACCGAGATAAAGTCAGCCTGAAATTTGTGACAGGGTGGGTGCTATAAATAGATTAGCAGATAGCTTGTCTATTCACAGCACAGCTCTGCACATTCCTTCCTCCCTTTGCCTATGTGGAGTGGGGGTGTGTACCTTTCCTCCAATCAGCTGTTACACAGTGTATGCCAAGAATTCACACCCAGTGCTGAACAGGAAGAAAGCATGTTGTGCACTTTCTAAAGAATATAGCAAGCTGAAGATGGCAGTTATACATGTAAAACTCATAGAGATTTGTTTAACCACTTGCCGACCGCCTAACGACGATATATGTCGGCAGAATGGCACGGGCAGGCAGAATCACGTACCCATACGTGATCTGCCTCCCGCGGGCGAGGGGTCCGATCGGACCCCCCCCCGGTGCCAGCGGCGGTCGGCTTGTGACTGGGAGCGTTGAGAGGCGAGGGGGAGACCATCCGATCGTGGCCCCCCCCTCGCGATCGCTCCCAGCCAATGGGAATCCTCCCCTGCCTGTGTGTAGTACACACAGGCAGAGGATGTGATGTCATCTCTCCTCGGCTCGGCAGTTTCCGTTCCGGCGCCGAGGAGAGAAGACATGTAAGTGCACAAAACACACACAGTAGAACATGCCAGGCACACAAAACACCCCCAATCCCCCCCGATCGCCCCCCAATCACCCCTCCCCCCCCTGTCACAAACTGACACCAAGCAGTTTTTTTATTTTTTTATTTTTTTCTGATTACTGCATGGTGTCAGTTTGTGACAGTTAGAAGTGGTGGGGCAGTGAGTATTAGCCCCCTGTAGGTCTAGGATACCCCCCTAACCCCCCCTAATAAAGTTTTAACCCCTTGATCACCCCCTGTCGCCAGTGTCGCTAAGCGATCATTTTTCTGATCGCTGTATTAGTGTCGCTGGTGACGCTAGTTAGGGAGGTAAATATTTAGGTTCGCCGTCAGCGTTTTATAGCGACAGGTACCCCCATATACTACCTAATAAATGTTTTAACCCCTTGATTGCCCCCTAGTTAACCCTTTCACCACTGATCACTGTATAAGTGTTACAGGTGACGCTGGTTAGTTCGTTTATTTTTTTTATAGTGTCAGGGCACCCGCCGCTTATTACCGAATAAAGGTTTAGCCCCCTGATCGCCTGGCGGTGATATGCGTCGCCCCAGGCAGCGTCAGATTAGCGCCAGTACCGCTAACACCCACGCACGCAGCATACGCCTCCCTTAGTGGTATAGTATCTGAACGGATCAATATCTGATCCGATCAGATCTATACTAGCGTCCCCAGCAGTTTAGGGTTCCCAAAAACGCAGTGTTAGCGGGATCAGCCCAGATACCTGCTAGCACCTGCGTTTTGCCCCTCCGCCCGGCCCAGCCCACCCAAGTGCAGTATCGATCGATCACTGTCACTTACAAAACACTAAACGCATAACTGCAGCATTCGCAGAGTCAGGCCTGATCCCTGCGATCGCTAACAGGTTTTTTGGTAGCGTTTTGGTGAACTGGCAAGCACCAGCCCCAGGCAGCGTCAGGTTTAGCGCCAGTACCGCTAACACCCACGCACGCACCGTACACCTCCCTTAGTGGTATAGTATCTGAACGGATCAATATCTGATCTGATCAGATCTATACTGGCGTCCCCAGCAGTTTAGGGTTCCCAAAAACGCAGTGTTAGCGGGATCAGCCCAGATACCTGCTAGCACCTGTGTTTTGCCCCTCCGCCCGGCCCAGCCCACCCAAGTGCAGTATCGATCGATCACTGTCACTTACAAAACACTAAACGCATAACTGCAGCATTCGCAGAGTCAGGCCTGATCCCTGCGATCGCTAACAGGTTTTTTGGTAGCGTTTTGGTGAACTGGCAAGCACCAGCCCCAGGCAGCGTCAGGTTTAGCGCCAATGCCGCTAACACCCACGCACGCACCGTACACCTCCCTTAGTGGTATAGTATCTGAACGGATCAATATCTGATACGATCAGATCTATACTGGCGTCCCCAGCAGTTTAGGGTTCCCAAAAACGCAGTGTTAGCGGGATCAGCCCAGATACCTGCTAGCACCTGCGTTTTGCCCCTCCGCCCGGCCCAGCCCAGCCCACCCAAGTGCAGTATCGATCGATCACTGTCACTTACAAAACACTAAAGGCATAACTGCAGCGTTCGCAGAGTCAGGCCTGATCCCTGCGATCGCTAACAGTTTTTTTGGTAGCGTTTTGGTGAACTGGCAAGCACCAGCAGCCTAGTACACCCCGGTCGTAGTCAAACCAGCACTGCAGTAACACTTGGTGACGTGGCGAGTCCCATGAGTGCAGTTCAAGCTGGTGAGGTGGCAAGCACAAGTAGTGTCCCGCTGCCACCAAGAAGACAAACACAGGCCCGTCATGCCCATAGTGCCCTTCCTGCTGCATTCGCCAATCCTAATTGGGAACCCACTGCTCCTGCAGCGCCCATAATTCCCCCATTCACATCCCCAACCAAATGCAGTCGGCTGCATGAGAGGCATTTTCTTAATGTCCTCCCGAGTACCCCTACCCAACGAACCAGGCACACTTTCACAGGGTCTCCCAAGATGCCATCGCATTTTGAGAGACCCGAACCTGGAACCGGTTACAGTTATAAAAGTTAGTTACAAAAAAAGTGTAAAAAAAAAAAAAAAACACAAACAAAAATATAAAATAAAAAAAAATAGTTGTCGTTTTATTGTTCTCTCTCTCTCTATTCTCTCTCTATTGTTCTGCTCTTTTTTACTGTATTCTATTCTGCAATGTTTTATTGTTATTATGTTTTATCATGTTTGCTTTTCAGGTATGCAATTTTTTATACTTTACCGTTTACTGTGCTTTATTGTTAACCATTTTTTTGTCTTCAGGTATGCCATTCACGACTTTGAGTGGTTATACCAGAATGATGCCTGCAGGTTTAGGTATCATCTTGGTATCATTCTTTTCAGCCAGCGGTCGGCTTCCATTTAAAAGCAATCCTAGCGGCTAATTAGCCTCTAGACTGCTTTTACAAGCAGTGGGAGGGAATGCCCCCCCACCGTCTTCCGTGTTTTTCTCTGGCTCTCCTGTCTCAACAGGGAACCTGAGAATGCAGCCGGTGATTCAGCCAGCTGACCATAGAGCTGATCAGAGACCAGAGTGGCTCCAAACATCTCTATGGCCTAAGAAACCGGAAGCTACGAGCATTTTATGACTTAGATTTCGCCGGATGTAAACAGCGCCATTGGGAAATTGGGAAAGCATTTTATCACACCGATCTTGGTGTGGTCAGATGCTTTGAGGGCAGAGGAGAAATCTAGGGTCTAAAAGACCCCAATTTTTTCAAAAAAGAATACCTGTCACTACCTATTGCTATGATAGGGGATATTTACATTCCCTGAGATAACAATAAAAATGATTAAAAAAAAAAAAAAAAATTAAAGGAACAGTTTAAAAATAAGATAGAAAATCAAAAAAATAATAAAGAAAAAAAAAAAAAAAAAAAAAAGCACCCCTGTCCCCCCTGCTCTCGCGCTAAGGCGAACGCAAGCGTCGGTCTGGCGTCAAATGTAAACAGAAATTGCACCATGCATGTGAGGTATCACCGCGAAGGTCAGATCGAGGGCAGTAATTTTAGCAGTAGACCTCCTCTGTAAATCTAAAGTGGTAACCTGTAAAGGCTTTTAAAGGCTTTTAAAAATGTATTTAGTTTGTTGCCACTGCACGTTTGTGCACAATTTTAAAGCATGTCATGTTTGGTATCCATGTACTCGGCCTAAGATCATCTTTTTTATTTCATCAAACATTTGGGCAATATAGTGTGTTTTAGTGCATTAACATTTAAAAAAGTGTGTTTTTTCCCCAAAAAATGCGTTTGAAAAATCGCTGCGCAAATACTGTGTGAAAAAAAAAAAATGAAACACCCACCATTTTAATCTGTAGGGCCTTTGCTTTAAAAAAATATATAATGTGTGGGGGTTCAAAGTAATTTTCTTGCAAAAAAAAAATAATTTTTTTATGTAATCAAAAAGTGTCAGAAAGGGCTTTGTCTTCAAGTGGTTAGAAGAGTGGGTGATGTGTGACATAAGCTTCTAAATGTTGTGCATAAAATGCCAGGACAGTTCAAAACCCCCCCAAATGACCCCATTTTGGAAAGTAGACACCCCAAGCTATTTGCTGAGAGGCATGTCGAGTCCATGGAATATTTTATATTGTGACACAAGTTGCGGGAAAGAGACAATTTTTTTTTTTGCACAAAGTTGTCACTAAATGATATATTGCTCAAACATGCCATGGGAATATGTGAAATTACACCCCAAAATACATTCTGTTGCTTCTCCTGAGTACGGGGATACCACATGTGTGGGACTTTTTGGGAGCCTAGCCGCGCACGGGACCCCGAAACCAAGCACCGCCTTCAGGATTTCTAAGGGCGTGAATTTTTGATTTTACTCTTCACTGCCTATCACAGTTTCGGAGGCCATGGAATGCCCAGGTGGCAAAACCCTCCCCCAAATGACCCCATTTTGGAAAGTAGACACCCCAAGCTATTTGCTGAGAGGTATAGTGAGTATTTTGCAGACCTCACTTTTTGTCACAAAGTTTTGAAAATTGAAAAAAGAAAAAAAAAATTTTTTTTCTTGTCTTTCTTTATTTTCAAAAACAAATGAGAGCTGCAAAATACTCCCCATGCCTCTCAGCAAATAGCTTGGGGTGTCTACTTTCCAAAATAGGGTCATTTGGGGGGGGGTTGTGCCACCTGGGCATTCCATGGCCTCCGAAACTGTGATAGGCAGTGAAGAGTGAAATCAAAAATTTACACCCTTAGAAATCCTGAAGGCGGTGATTGGTTTTCGGGGCCCCGTACGTGGCTAGGCTCCTAAAAAGTCCCACACATGTGGTATCCCCATACTCAGGAGAAGCAGCAGAATGTATTTTGGGGTGCAATTCCACATATGCCCATGGCCTGTGTGAGCAATATATCATTTAGTGACAACTTTGTGCAAAAAAAAAAATGTGTCACTTTCCCGCAACTTGTGTCAAAATATAAAACATTCCATGGACTCAACATGCCTCAAAGCAAATAGCTTGGGGTGTCTACTTTCCAAAATGGGGTCATTTGGGGGAGGTTTATGCCATCTGGGCATTTTATGGCCTTCAAAACTGTGATAGGTAGTGAGGAGTAAAATCAAAAATGTACGCCCTTAGAAATCCTGAAGGCAGTGATTGGTTTTCGGGGGCCCGTACGTGGCTAGGCTCCCAAAAAGTCCCACACATGTGGTATCCTCATACTCAGGAGAAGCAGCTAAATGTATTTTGGGGTGCAATTCCACATATGCCCATGGCCTGTGTGAGCAATATATCATTTAGTTTCAACTTTTTGTAATTTTTTTTTTTTTTTTGTCATTATTCAATCACTTGGGACAAAAAAAATGAATATTCAATGGGCTCAACATGCCTCTCAGCAATTTTCTTGGGGTGTCTAATTTCCAAAATGGGGTCATTTGTGGGGGTTTTGTACTGCCCTGCCATTTTAGCACCTCAAGAAACGACATAGGCAGTCATAAATTAAAGGCTGTGTAAATTCCAGAAAATGTACCCTAGTTTGTAGGCGCTATAACTTTTGCGCAAACCAATAAATATACACTTATTGACATTTTTTTTACCAAAGACAT
Source organism: Aquarana catesbeiana (assembly GCF_042186555.1). Lineage (NCBI taxonomy): Eukaryota > Metazoa > Chordata > Amphibia > Anura > Ranidae > Aquarana > Aquarana catesbeiana. The sequence continues at coordinate 205,266,561 of NC_133326.1, read as the reverse complement.
GTGGCCGAATACATTTTGGCCTAAATGTATGACTAAAATTGAGTTTATTGGATTTTTTTTAGAACAAAAAGTAGAAAATATCATTTTTTTTCAAAATTTTCGGTCTTTTTCCGTGTATAGCGCAAAAAATAAAAACGGCAGAGGTGATCAAATACCATCAAAAGAAAGCTCTGTTTGTAGGAAGAAAAGGACGCAAATTTCGTTTGGGTACAGCATTGCATGACCGCGCAATTAGCAGTTAAAGCGACGCAGTGCCAAATTGGAAAAAGTGCTCTGGTCAGGAAGGGGGTAAATCCTTCCGGGGCTGAAGTGGTTAATCTCTGTGTGTCATTTGAGGCTGTTCACTTCACTGGGTATATGTGAGGGTTTACATCCACTTTAAATAGTCTTCATTACATTTAATATTTGAGAATAGTATAAACATAAAACAGTTTTCAATAAATAATGCCTAGTGAGTGAAATGATCCATACTTTTGCAACATAATAAAGGGATGCTTTGTAAACTTAACAGGTTACCTAGCACCTAGTTACTTTCAATAAAAATTTCATAGGCTTGTACCTGGTCAAAGCACGAACAGGACTTATTTGGGATCCAGTTTTTTTTTTTCTAGGGTAGAACCTAATTTGAGAATTAAGTGATTCCTTATTTGATCAATTACATTATATAGGGTGGGAAATCTCACCCACAATAGATCTCCATAGCTCACCAAACAATGAAAGGAGTGAAAATATTTACCCACCAATGTGGACCTTAACTTCTATCATGTTGTTCACGTATTTTGATGCAAATAAAAGTCTTAAACGATGACAGATGGAAGCATTGTTTGTAAAAAAACATTAAATGCCAGACATATTTCAAGCTAAAATAGCTAAATTAAATTTAAGTGGAATTCATATGTAAAGGTTTACCAATATTATGTTGTATTAACCAATAAGAAATATGACATAAACCAAACTGCAATGTTTTTGTTATCTAAAACCATAGGGGAAATATAGTAGTTGTAACACATATGTATATATACACATATATATATATATATATATATATATATATATATATATATGTTGGCATGTATTTCAGAGAAATGAACACAAACCAGTGGGGAATACAAAAATATAATAAAAGGTTATAAAATAAAACAAGATGAAGAAACAGTGAGCTGTAGTAAGTTTTTATTTCAATGTTTATTCCCCTTCTGTTCTTTGTATTGTTCAAATTTTCGATATTTAGCAGAGCCTTCATAATTTGTCCCCATCAAGAAAATGTTGCCCTCTATAAAAAATGTGTTCTTTATAAGAAACATGCATTTTGTCTTCTTTGTAAAATGTCACAAAATAGAAACTTGCAATCATTTCTGCCAGAAGAATCCGACATTTGGCTGACCTAGTTGGCAAGGAGTTTATTCAACATTACCATCAAGCAGCAGCTGAAAATGGCCCAGTTGCAGTTTTCTTTTCTAGCTTTGCCTTGCACTACATGTTTTTTAAGCACAGGAATTGAGACTGGAACCTTTTTATGTCAAGGATAAATACTCCACGCTAACGAACTAGGAAAGATAAAAATATATGAATAAAAAACACAAGGCAAAGCAGTGCAAGGGTTCCTGATCAATGCACTTTAAAAGCTACTTGTACATTAAAGTTGTCTTGCACAACAGCAGGTTCCAGTGACTGCTAAATAAGTGCATGTACAATTAAATAGGAAATTAATATTAACTAACGCTATTTGGCTGGAATATGTTTACCAGTAGTGGACTTATATTATGAGTCTACACATGATATGACTTGCAAGAGGAAAAGTTTTCTCCAGCATTTCTAACTTTGCCTGTAAATTATTATTAAGGATCTCCAAAAAATGACATGAAATATATGCAGTTCTAAGCTACAGTTCACTACTTGAAGACATTTACATTTCACAAATGATCTATAATAGCCTATATAATCATTCCATAATCATTCTAAAATTCAAAAATGTTTATTATACAAATCATACAAAACACGAATGTCTTTAAAAAAATGCAAAGATCAGTGGCCTTCTTGGCTGCAGTCCTGTGCTAACTTTGACTATGATCAACAGCTGTCAGAGAACCCCTCCTCATCTCTATAATAGACAGAGATGATTGCAGAACATATTAGATGTCATAGCAGGTTCATACACTGGTGGACACAAAATGTATACAGTGTCCACAAAAGTAGTTGACCTGCACTAATCTGCAAAAATGAAATTTATCATAAACATACAAGCCCACTAACAGCCCATGATGGCTGTTAAAAGCCATCTCTGGTCCCTTCTCTGGTTGTACCAAGCAATTTACTTAACCATTTTAATGCTGGGCACTTTTACCACCTTTCAGGCCAATTTTCAGCCTTCAGCACTGTCACACTTTTGAATGACAATTGCGGGGTCACTGTACCCATAAGAAATTTTTTATAATTTTTTTCACACAAAAGAGTTTTATTTAGGTGGTATTTAATTACCACCGGGTTTTTTATCTTTTGCTAAATAAATTAAATAGACCAATTTTTTATTATTTTTTTTATTTGTTTCTGTTAAATTTTTTTCCAAATAAATAATCTTTTTTCATAAATGTAGGTCAAAAAGTATTCTGCTACATTTCTTTGGTAGAAATAACCCAAATCAGTGTTTATTATTTAGTCTGTAGGAAAGTTATAGAGTCCACAAATTATGGTATATGTCAGAAAATTGATTAAACCTGATATACTGAAACCCCATCTCATTTCTTGAGGCCCTAAACGCCAGGACAGTGCAAATACCCCAAAATTATCCCTTTTTGGAAAGTAGACAGTCCAAGGTGAATAATAAGACAGATGGCAAATTTTTTGAAGTTGGCATTTTTTGTTACAATTATTTGCAAAATGAAGAAATAAAAAAAAATGTTTTCACTTTTTTTTTTTTTTTTTTTTTTTTTTACATACGGTCATCAATGAAGTACAGTGTTGTGATATAACTGGCATGGCAGTGATATGGGAGACTAAATGGTGACAGTATGTAAAAAAAACTTTTTCAATTTTTATAAACATTTTCTTTGTTTTCAAAAGTTTTTTTTTCTTTATTTTTTTTTATTTTTTTACATTTTTTTTCTATAACACTGGGACCAGAGCAATACAGTGTTACCATAATAACACTGTACTACTCTGGGGAAGTGATCAGGATTTTTTTCTTGTATGATTGCTTATACCAATGAATTTAATTTTTACTGAATGAAACTGGTGATGGAAGATGGGAGGAGGCGATAGTACACTGCAGATGGTGTGCAGAGAGTGGCAGTAGAATGACACTGCCTCACTCTCCTGCCTGCTAGGGCAATTACATCAATCTTCAGTGACATGGGGAGCTACACAGGAGACTAGTCCTTACAGAGTTAGTAAGTGGTGTGAAGTGGCTGGTTCCCAGGGCAGGAAATTACCATTAACCAAAGAAGAACATGCACCTTAAGCAGCACATACATGGAGTGAATTTCTTTCCTGCAACCACAGGCTGAAATTGTATTGGGGTGGGTATCAGGGGAAGTTGTCGATCAATCAACTTGGTAAATTCAGCCTGCCTATACATGGTTTGAATCTCAGCCAGCCGAGATTCAAAATGTCTATGGCTGGCCTTAGAGAGGGTATAAACATGTTACCAAGCAAGTAAAAAGTAGCAGTTAACAGAAAGAAAACTTTGGGGTCTATTTATAAAACAAATGCCGTGTGAATGTCTCAGCATTTGCACAGCTGTCACAAATTATGTGTGCAGTGTAGGCATTTTAGGCGAAATGTAATTTTTTATTTAATTACTATGATGGTCAGTGTCATACTTTCTTGAAAGACCGTAATTGGGAAAATACTGCATTATGGCCACAAGATAGAGTTGAATATCACAAGAAATAAATAGAAAATGACATTCACACATATTAGCCACATTACAGGAATTATTCACGACAGCAGTGTGAATGCTGAGACATTCAGACAGCAATTTTGTATAAACAGCCTCCTTTGTCCTGTTGCTCGAAGAGATCATCAACAGTACTTGGAGCTTGAAAATAAAAAATAATGACCCTCCTTCCATCCACATACTTTGAATAAAAAAAAAAAATTCAACATTTTTAAGAAGATTTTGTCTGGGTGCATAGCCATCACAATGAGGGCAAAAGAATGTATCATCTTTTTTATTTTAAAAATTCTGATAATATCTGGTTTAATGCATGCCCCTGACGACATCAAATGTATGATGAAATGTGTTGGGTAGTACCTAACGTGACATCACCGCATACAGCAGCCATGAGCTGGAAGGACTGTGTTGCCGAGTTCTTTGCTAAGCTACAGCTTTTACAACACAGAAACGTTTGCTTTTATCTTCAGACATGTGATTGTAATATGTTGTGCTTTTAAATACATTTTTACTATTGCATACTACACTATGGGGGTTATTTACTAAAGGCAACTCCACTTTGCACTACAAGTGCAAACTACAAGTGCAAAGTGCACTTGAAATTGCACTGAAAGTGCACTTGGAAGTGCAGTCGCTGTAGATCTGAGGGGGACATGCAAGGAAAATAAAAAATCACATTTTAGCTTGCACATGATTGGATGATAAAATCAACAGAGCTTCCCCTCATTTCAGATCTACCCCTTAGATTTACAGTGACTGCACTTCCAAGTGCACTTTCAGTGTAATTTCAAGTGCACTTTGCAATTGCAGTTTGCACTTGTAGTGCAAAGTGGATTTGCCTTTAGTAAATAACCCCCATGAGTCTTTATGTCATAAATGCCCCCTTATATTGGTAGTGGAGCCAAGGAGCCATGCGTGCCTGAGGCTGTTCCAATCAGTGTGGATCTGTTTGGGGTTTACCCCGTAAAAGTGTTTTTTGGCTTTACATTCATTTAAAAGCCAACAACTTTTGGCAAGCAGTCATTTTTACCTTCCACTGGCCGTTTGGGGAGCCTTAACCTGCTTGTCTATCATCCTTGGAGTCACTTCGGGAAACATCATCTGTTTTTTGCACAACTGTGGACATCTAATTTTTATTTACACATCATTATATATGTATGGGTTGCTTTGTGGACTGTTTGTATCACTATCTGTACTCACTGACAAGGAATACTGGCCATTTCCTGATATGGCCACATAGGCCAAAACAGTACTGTCAACTATTTGGTATTTTGATTCAGTAAAAAGGCATGTAATGTTTCAAAAACAATATCCAGGGCTTTCACTTGCAGGGCACTTCACTAAGGGCTTGTTCACACCATACATGCATGAAAACTGATGGGGAAATCTTGCAATTTCACTCAGTTTCACATCAGTTTACATCATTCATACGCGTTTCAGTCAGTTTTTATGCTTATTGACATCAATTTTTATGCGCATCAGTTATGTGCCCCATTCACACCACAGTACTGATGTCCCAGATTTCTGCACAGATACCAGTGTTGTGATGTGAACATGGCACATAAAGAACAACTGTTTTTTGTGCCCTTGAAGAACACGTGCAGAAAAACTCATGTCTCTGCACCATGGTGTGAACGAGGCCAAAAAAGAAATATATTAACAATCCACTGTACTTTAATGTTACTAAAAATAACTAAAAATAACCCTTCTATTTCAAATTGAAGATAGCTGTGTATTGATATAACTGCCGAAACTTTCAAAGATTACATCCCTGTAACCAGAGAAAGCTTGACAATAATGGGGGTGTGGTGTACATTGTTTGCATCCAGAATGTTATCAACCATATCTCCAGAGACAATGTGACCTATGCCTAAGCTTTAAATTTTAAGTGAAAGTCTAAAAGAATATTGTTTTTGGAAAAATGTGCATTTAATAATTAAATAAAAATTACATCTAAAATTAAAATATAAAATGCTGAAAATTAAATCCACAAAGTATACCTTAAAATATGTAGTAAAAAAAAACTCCAGTTAGTCAACTCCCTCAATGCAGTGTGTTTGAATAGAAAATTGGCAAGCTCAAACACTCTCACTTGGGGAGTGTAGGCATGCCTGCCACCAGTATATGGTCAGATCCTGCTCAGAATGTTATAAGAGGTTGCAAAAGGGATTTCCTGGAGTTGGAAGTTAAGCAAATGCACAAAAGGTTTTTTTTAAACACAGGTTTGTGTTAAACTAAATAGAAAACTAAATAGAAATAATTTATAGGGTATATGAAAAGAATTTAAAAAGGCTCTGAAATTGACATTTCTTTTAGATTATTTTTTAAGAAAAAAAAAATATTTTCCAAAATAAAAGATCTTATATATATGTATTCTGTATATCCAGTAACTGTAGTAAATGGCAAGCTTCCGTGGAGAGAAATTTGGATCGGCTCCACTGAACAATGAAATGAAATACAGCTCCACAGTCTTAAATGAGTTTATACATTTACATTATATTTTTCTCCAGGAAAAAAAAATGAAACTCTCATCTTCAGGTCATCAGGGCTAGCCTAAATTAACCTAACAAAACTGGAGAAAAGACTGATGCCTTGTTTGGGGTACGTCCTTCATCATTAAGAACTGTCTGCATCTGTCTTCTCTTGATTTGAAAGAGAAAAGTGAACAAGCAAAGCTTTTCAAAATACATTCAAGACCTTCCACAGCCCAAGATACAAAATGCAAATATATCTCAAATATGTGCATTTATATCTCTGAGTTAAAAGAAAACCATCTAAAAGTAGTGGTGATATGGAATCAAACAATATAACTAATGCTATTGTTTAGGAAATGGAAGAAAATACATGAGGATTTATGACAGCCTGATGGATAGCATATAAACTTGTAAAGAAAAAAAGGTTAGTTTAGAGCAGTAAAATCATGGAATCTAATTCTCTACATGTCATGATAAATAAATAGACTTTAAACACCTGGCTAATTAAAATTATGTATATTGTTTTAAAGAGACAACTGTTCAAATGGCTTCAATCGGTATTAAACGCCAAAACAAACATGTAGTATATTGCAGCTTAAAACATGTAGTATATTGCAGCTTAAAACATGTAGTATATTGCAGCTTAAAAGCCCTTAAAGTGGTTATAAACCCTTACATACCACTTTTACCTACAGGTAAGCCTATAATAAGGCTTACTATGCATACTAGCCCATTATGCTTTTACTTTAGAGGGAACAAAAGAGGAAGTAAAACCCATCATGGTTTACTTCCTCTTTAAATGAGGCAGCTGCATTCGGTTTTTTTCTTTTATTTCACCTGCTGATCATGCCAGTAACATGCTTCCTGTCCTAGGGTGTCTGCATTTTGGGTGAAGTTTTAATGCAGACACCTTTGGACAGCAATATTGTCAGTCTTGGGAGAGCTTTGTATTAGACCAGCAGATTAGGATGGACATGACTAACAAATTGAAGCTGAAGTTCAGCTAACACTTTATAGGCAGTTACAGCAAACAGTTTTTTTCCTTTAAGCACCCTTGTCAATGTTAAATGGTTTGTCTCAACCCCCTAACTGCTGCTTTGTTTGGACAGCTTGGACTCTTAAAGTGGATGGAAACCCGATTCATGAAATTTGAGCTAGGCACAAATATCTGCAGTGTTTTCTCATCTCTCTTCAAAGCACTATGTCCTGTAGCTGTCTCCTGCTCCGTTCTTCTATTATCAGTCTGATAACTCCTGACAAGTTCCCTGTCACATATGATAAAATCAGGCTGAGTTTTGTGTTGGGGAGGATGCTATAAATAAATTAGCAGAGCCCTGAACTATTCAATGATCAGCTCTGAAAGTTTCTACCTATGAGGAGAGGGGGTGTGTGCCTTTCCTCCAATCAGCTGTCTTGGCTGTATGCCCAGGCTTCACTGCAGTGCTGAAAAGGAAGAGAAAATCTCCTAACACGATCTGAACTTTCTAGAGAATATATAAAGCTGAAGACAGCAGGTATACATGTAAAACTTATGTAAGGGGATTTGTTTCATCCCTGTGTATCATCTGAGGCTGTTCACTTCACTGGGTAAATGTGAGGGTTTACATCCACTTTAAAGTAAGAAGAAAAAAAAAAAGACTGGTTCTAAAGGCAGAAAGTTTTTTACCTTAAAGGAGAAGTACAGCCAAAACTTGTTTGGCTGTACTTCTCCTGTGGATCACAGGAATGTAGTTCCTTCTGCACTTGGCTGAAGTCACAGTGCCAGTCCAGGCTCAGGCAAGATCATGACATTGAAGTTAGGAATCGTCCACATGCCTGGGCCAGCACCTGGCTCAGCCTCTTAGCGAACTGCTGAGAGCCTGAGCCTGCCTTTCCCGCCCCCTCTGCCTCCACAGCTCAGTGCTCCAATGAGCGACGGGGGGAATGAGCAGACCGTAGTGACTGACAGTCATCAGCTCTCTGCTCAGAGAGCCCTGAGAACTGAGAGATTGGTGGTGTTTGATCACTCAGTTCTCAGTGTTAGAGTCGGCGGGGGAAAGTCACCTAGGTAAGTATGATTCTGAAAAAAAAAACCTCCATACTTCTCTTTTAATGCATTCTCTGCATTAGGGTAAAAAACCTTATGCAAACAGTGCCCCCCACAACCTCCCCCCTCCTCCTTATACATATCTTATGCTTTTCAAGCCACAGCAAACATGTGCTCATTCTGGCAGGTGCATGTGTGCTGAGAGTGCACTCTTAGAACACTGAGTAAGCTGTCACCATTCACCAACAGCTCTTTGTCACAGCTTTTACTTTTAATGGCAGCCAGCAGGATGGGCTCCTAATCATGTGACTGCTGTAAGAGCCATTCACAGTGTTCACACGATACAGAAGCCACGCTGGTTCCTGGGCAATAAAACCCACTGAAAGGGCTGCTGGGAGGAGGCATTAAGGGGTTAAAGTACAAACTGTTATATTACATTTGACCCTTTAACTCTAAGTAAACACAGTTGCAAAGATTGGGTTAAATCTTTAAAGGTGGTTACATTTGTAATTATGTGTGTCAAAAGCAGCTTATGGCTTGAACTATGTGATAGCAGAGGGTCACAACTGTATACAGTGCTGGAAATAGCTAATATTTCTTATTTAGGTATGTTGCAGTTTACTCTACATCTCTAATGTTTCCTGAAATTAATAGCGGAAAAATTTCACAGCATGAGAAAAAAAAAATGCACATGTAACAAACTAATCTGAACCCTATCATCCTAAATCTGCACAAAATTGTGTTTCAAATTTAATGGAGTGTAATAGTAAATCAGATATACCTCAAGTACATCTAAACCTAAACGCTTAGGCCAAATATGTTGTTACACATGTTTCCATAATGGGGCAGAATGCGATTGCCCACAGAAAACTCAGCAGGGTTCCCTGCGAATAGCTGCAGGCAGGAAACCCCATTCAAAACAATGGGAGGCTAACAGCCCCCCCTAGTTTTTTGTGGCTGTTCCCATGTAATGGGCATTAAGCAATTACCTGCAGATGAGCGGCCCTGACTACAGTCTACAGTATTGTTTTTGCACACTGCTGAATTAGACTACATGCAGCTGCCAACACCCAAAGGCACAATCTGCCATATCGCAGTACAATTGTGATATTTATTAACTGCTGGGGGGTGCACAAATTCATAGGAATCTCATGCAAAGAGTCTACAGGGTGTGCACGGGTACACATGTATTTGTTTCTAACAAATAATGGAATCCTGTTACGCTTAGCCTCGGGCCACACCGAATGCGGCTTTGAAGTCGTGCAACTTCAGTGCGATTTCATAACCACCGGTCAGTGCGATTTTATGTGCGGCTTGCTGACATCTGTGCAACCTAAAGAGGAGTTCCACCCAGGGGGGCCGTCAAATAAAAAAAAAATTAAAAGTCAGCAGCTACAAATACTGCAGCTGCTGACTTTTAATTGGACACTTACCTGTCCCTGGGTCCAGCGATGCGGGGGATCGAAGCCCCGCTCGTCCCCCCCCCCTCCGCTCGTCGGCATTTCAACTGTGGGCGCCGAGCTGTGGCTTCACAGCCTGGCACCCACTGCGCATGCGTGAGCGGCGCCGCGCGCCGTGATTGGACGCTCAATTACCTGGGACCTGTAATGGGTCCCAGATGATTGACAGGAGGGAGGGAGCAGAGCGGAGCCTTTCCTGTGCCTGGGGGGAAGTGATGTCACCAGCCCAGGCAAAGGAACAGGCAGACTACGAGGGACCACCTAGCAACAGGCATTTAGAGGTAATAAAAAAAAAAAAAATATCCAAATGTTTTTTTGTTTTTTTTTTAGAATTTTTACAGGTATTTTTGTTTTTTGGGTGGAACCCCACTTTAATATACAGATGTCAATGCAAGTCACACATGAAATTGACAAAAATACCGCAGGACCCTTTTCAAAGGCAGTGCAAGTCAGAGTTGCACCAATTTGAACAGTTCCATAGTCAGAAATAGGGTGCTACTTGTCATGCCATTTTGATCAGTCAAATCGCATGAAAAGTTGCACCGATCTGAACAGGGGCTTATGGTATATTTTTGTGAGAGTTTCTTTCTACTTCAATTATTAATAACTGTAAACATGTAGTGCTAGTTAAAATAAATGTTAGAAAAGACATCTGAAGGAGAACTGGAGTTTCAAACAGTTAAATTGCTTTGCAGATTAAAAGACGCTATATCAAGGGAACATCAAGGGTGATCCGATGTATTCAATAAGATGAATCTTCCTCATCTGAAAATCTGTATAATGGAACACTTGCAAAAGTTAAAAGTGCCAAAATAATTTCTATACCCCATTTGCCAGACTAATAGAGGGTAGTGATTTCCTTTTAACAAATGATCATGGGTTGCACCTCATTATGCAGTATGAAGTTCATTTCAGCTGTTATACTAGCAAAGAGTTTGATTTCAGGATAACTTGAAAGATTACTAAGGTATCAAAGGAGTTGTTTACCATCTCAATATAAACAGCTCAGTGGGGTAGCTCAATGTTGTTTAAGAGTTTATTCTCCATATTCATTCTGTAGGTGATTATGAGAAACACTTTTGCCACAAATCATAGCATTCTGGGAAACTAACATTTTATCACATACATCTGATAAGAATGCTATTCTCCAAAATCTTCTGCATTTGTGAGATCTCTAATAATATATAATAATGAATAAACCCATAGTAGGAAATAAGCTCTTGATATGCATGAAGTATATGCCTTTATTTATTGCTGGTCTGTTGAGCCACACCCTTAATCCCGCAGTGGGCACCCTGGCACTTTATGTACACTTTTTGCACACAGACATTATAATTTACTGATGTTTATATGCAGGATCTTGCTGGCATAGCCTGTTAGAAAGATCATCAGTAAAAACGCAAGTTCTGTTCTGTATAGACATTGCGTATACATATTTACGAGTGCCTAAACTCTCATATGTGTATACACATATAAAACTCTTCTGTTTCAATCTTAACATATACGCCTATATAAATTTGCATATACACTGCATTACAGATCTTTACGGAGCTGTATGCATGGTCCCATAGACAACAATGCGCCTGTGTTCAGATCCACAAACAAATGCAGAGTTTTGTTCATCCGTGTGCAAGCGGCCTATGGAAGAGTCCCAGGAAAGTAAATACGCAGGGGACCTCTTATAGAAGACAAAAGGAGCAGCAAATCCTGACAGATACTTGAAGTAAAAGGTGCAAGGGCAGGTAATTACTAAGAAAAGGTAGTACAGTACATGAAATCCTACAAAAAAGCGTGGTCTAATTACCCTGAATTACTACCGTATTTATCGGCATAAAACACGCACAGGCATATAACACGCACCTTCATTTTAGGAGGGAAGTTTTGGGGAAAAAATGTAAATTTTAAATAAAGAACTTTGAAGCAAAATAAGAGTCAGTGCCCATCAACGCAGCCTCACCATTGCCAATCTGCAGCCTCACCATTGCCCAGCAATGCAGCCTGATCAATGCCCATATGCAGCCTCAACTCAGATTACTGCTTCCTCGGAGGGGACAGAGAGGGGGGTGGGACGAACGTTGTCAGATTACATACAGCAAGAATCTCCTGTTTAATCAGCGGCCTCTTTAATACAAAGTCCCGCCTCCTATGATAGACAGAACACTGGTCCATTGCCGGCCCAGGAGAAGGGACTTCCTATTACAGAGGCCATTGAGTAAACAGGAGATTCTCGCTGTATGTAATCTGATGGCGCTCGTCCCACCCCCCTCCCGGTTCCCTCCTAGGCAGCCCAAATTGCAGTATCGGCATATAACATGCACACGATTTTCAGGGTGAAAAGGTGCATGTTATATGCCAATAAATACAGTATTTAGATGGAATATGTGATTGTGTATGTAATCATGTACCCTTAGAGGCCTTTATGTATAAAATACATGTTAACAAGACATTTTTTTCTTGCCCATAGCACATCTTTTCATTTTTAACTTTGGACTGTTGAAATAACAGTTTAACGTTCAATGGTTGCTATTGACAACAGATATTAGCATCCACAGAATACTAAACTAGAACCTTTAAAAAGTGTTACACATCTCTAACTAAACTTCAGTAAAACACAATTCCTTAATGTTGAACTCCAGGGAGCTATGAACACACCATTATCCTGCTAGCGACTCTCTGAAATCACCAGTTGTATTTTACTGACAGCTACTAAAAAAAAACTTAGTGTTAGCCAATCATGCTCTACTGCACCTCATAGTACTGTGCATCTAACACTGATAGTAGGAGAGAGCAGAGTGATATCTTCATCAGCATGCTGCTACTACTTAACTGTCCAATTAAATCTGGGGTGGATCTTAGACTAGGCTGTATTACTACATTGTGGTAGAGTCTGTAGTGGGGAGATAGGAAGCGTCGGACCTAGGTGAGCTTTATTCAAGAAGTTCTTAGAATACAAGACTGGCTGAAAAAAAAATCACACATTCATTGGCAAACCATTCCTATAAATGTATTTCAACTGCATTTGGCTATTTGCTGGGAGTTCAGCTTAAAATGTACTGCATTGTATGGTCTGGTATGACTTTAACTAGTTTATAAATACCTATCACCTTCTGCACTTCTGTACTGTCGTTTGGTTAAATCTTTGAGACACTGCTGCAAATAGGTCAGTCCACATTCTCTGTTAACTTATAGATAATTGTTTAAAAACAGCGGAAGTTGCATAAATACTGTAATCCAGGCCTGTCCTAAAATGGTCAAATTTGATTTTCTACTGTTTCAATGTGAATATTAACAGCTTACAATATAGCATTATTTATTGACTAATGTAATGAAGGTTACAATGTTGCACACAATGTTGCAAATGCTCTATTGGAGATGTAAAAACTGTTATCTTTAAGTTTGCTGTAAGTCTGATCAATACTAAATATTGGACACTTGATTACATTTTTCCTGGAAGACCTTGCATAGTGTGTTCAGGAAACAGAAATGAATTAGATGTAATTACAAAATCACAAAATGATCAACCTATTAGTACCTAATGGATGTGACAATGCAATGTACCCTCTGGAGATCACATATAAACACACTTATTGGTAGCTGTTCAGGCCTTTACACTAATATATATCCATACTTTTTTTCATTTCCTGAAAATCCTGGACAGTTGCGTTTCTGTTCACTGCTTACTATATACATTTACATATACAGAAATAACTGTTTACTAAGTAAATAACTGTGCCCAATTAACTGTCAGAGTACAATTAATTAATGAGACATGAAATATATGGACTTATCAGCAGTGGCAGGACAAGGTTCTCTGGCACCCAGGGAGAAGATGCCAAAGTGTCCCCCCCGACACACTCCTTCTCAAACTGAGACTAGCACATACTGTGATGAGGGCAGTGTAGGGGGCAAAATGACAGCCACTTTCCTTTGGTCACCTGCTAACCACACATGGAAATTTACAGCAAATGTAACCAGATATCAATCAGAAAAATTGGCAAAGGGCAAACTTTCACTAATGGTTGCTATCAAAACAATTAAACATTCCGAACTGGTGGCAAGATTCCTTAACTCAATTAATTGTTTTTTTTTTAAATAAAAGCTGATTATATATAGATGAAATTGACTAAAATTGCTATATGTATAACCAGCATTAGCAAAATGCCACCTTACTGTATGCTCTACGGACAGTTGAATAGGCTGGAGGTTTTATGACATAGTAAAACCAGCACCAGTGTGAGCTAAAGACAAGCATGCTATAACAGATCCAAGTTTTAATTAACATTTTGATAACCATCTGGGAACTAACTGCATTTTATCTTTTTAAATAAGAGCTCAAAAATCATAATCTGATACCAAGCATTGTGAAATTATTTGCAAATGATATATAGGCTTTTTTGTTAGCTTTATGTATCTTTAATGCAGAACCAAAAAAATAAACACACGAACAGACACAAATGGAAAATGTAAAACAAAAATTAAATGGAACCCTGGCTCTCCAGGTGTAATCTGCAGTTTGTGGAAAATGATGGGGTTGGGCTCTCAGCTGTTCATGCTCTATGTATTGAGTGTGGCTGTCATCACTGTTGAATGACACCGGCTTTACAGTCTAACCTTGCAGCTTACACTTGGAGCGCCTCTGCACTGGCATAATATGTGCAGCCAGGCTGTTAGTTTGACAGCCGAATCCTAAAGAGTGCTCATAGCCCTGGCTACACCCCACCACCATCACAGCACACAAAGTAGAAGAATTTCCTGCCTCTGCATTGTCCATGCCCTGTCTAGCAGTACAATCTTGCACAGTGGGGTTGATTTACTAAAGGAATAAAGAATTTTCACTTTGCAAAACAAGCTACCTCTACCTAATTCAGCCAGGCATGCAGAATTAAAATCAAGGTATATTTTTAATACACTTGACAAGATTAGATATTCAAAATGAACATAGCTTCACCCTATTTGCTAAACTGAATGAACATTCCCTGCGCTAAGTGATACCAGTTTGTTTTTTCTATTTGCTGCTTTAATAGATCAACCCAAATGTTTTGTTTTTGTTTTTTTCCTTCCAGTGTGCCTTACACCTGCTTTTATCAGCACATTTGACCTATATATCTGAAAAAAACTGTATACGTAAACAAATGTTACACTGTATGTTATAGATGTATAGTTCCCTCTATAATTGTATCGGAGAGTGTTAGGCAGATAAAAATGATCACATGTTATCATGACACTGTAGTAATTTAATTTACTGACAGAGATTATGGTCATTGTCATTCAATGCTCCTAGTACTACAAAAAAAAAAAAAAAAAAAAAAAATCTTGTATAACATTAGAATAGTTTCCAGTAGAGTAATTTGAGTAAATGCATCTGTATCAACATATATAACATTGCAAATTTTACAACTGGAAAGAGGGGCAGAATTGTACATGTGACATGTCATGGAAAATGTAAATGTCAGCCCCTATACACTGCAAGTAAGGTTTTGGTAGTCTTTTGAATTTGAAAGACTGTCATGCCTTCAAAGACCTACACTATAAATAGCCTGCACAACAGACAAGGTATATATTATATATATATATATATATATATATATATATATATATATATATATACACACAGGCACACACTTTCCCCAGTCATTATGTTTGTTTGTTATATCTCTGAGAAGGACCACATATTCTCAGAATTCTTAGTGAGACATAGTTCGTCAAAATAGCTAGGTACGCGAATTAACTTAAATTTTTTTAAAGACTACCTGCATTATAATCGACAGCCAGGAGAGCAGTCTAAAAGCTAACTAACACCTTCTTAACCCTCCCAATAAAATGTGCAATGTCACTTTACATTCTGGAGTTGGGTTACAGGCTTGAGAAGTCATTCATATGGCCAATTATGGTAATAGTCGATGGTGTAAATGTGAAATTGCTTCCCTGTAACATGTGAGCATCAAACACCTGTCATGTAATCTCATCAGACACTAAACAAAGGCTATGCCCTCTCATTAAACTGCAGTCAACAGCAAAGAAGTAACTAATGAGGATGTGATTGCAATAGAAGAATAAATGAACAAATCAGAAAATAACTCATCTTTCTACAACAAAGCTGGCAACCATGTCCACTTTAATGGCAGCATGAGTTAATACAGCATTAAAAGAATATGTGCATGCTCGTATTAGATATAGCATTGAAAGTCACATATTTTACAAAGTAGTCTTTCAGAAAATAGAAGTGCAAATGAAATAAGTCTAACCTTCATAGTGATCTGTGAATTTGCTAAAGTACACTTTAGCCATAACATTTAGTTATGCTTTCTTAAGGAAAGAATGATTAGAAAAACACTGTATAACTTCAGCACATGATAATGGATGGGTATATAAAAGGTGCAAATCCTTGCATACCAGCTGCTGTCACGTGGTGTTTAATAAATCAGTCTATAACTAGTCACAGCCTACAATACTGCACAATTATCAGATTTACAGAATGTTTTCAAAAGTAACATAATTACTTCTGATTATTATGTCCTTTCAGAAACACATTTTACGTTGCTATATGAACTGTTTTGGTAACCACAGCATCACATAAAAGATATCACATAAAACTAACCAAATAAAAACAAAGCTGCATATATTGAAAATGAACTGGAATTAAGCAATAACTACCAGCCCTGGTTGATAAATGGACATTGAGCATTCTCAGTGGAAGTACTTATCATGTAGTATCTATCATAGAGATCAATACCATCTATCCAGTTTTATATGATAAAATCTACCTAATATAATACAACATGCTGTGTAAGGCATTAAAACATTGTCAGCTTATCAAACTGTCCCCAACTTTCCTTCTGTTCTGAAGCTTATAAAGCTTATAAAATATAATAGGAATGTTGCAGTGTCATCAAATAGCTAACATCAATAAATACCATTATACAAAAAAAAAACAAAAACCTGGCACGTCTTTACAGTGGGTTTAAACTGGGGAAAACTTAGGACCAACTAGTTAAAGAAAAGCTACTAACAGCTGCTATATTTGTTAAGAGTAATGCGCCATTAAACTAACTTATAATGTAACTTTCTTTATACAACAAAGACTTAGAAATCTTGAATATATTAACATACGTCAAGATAATGGCAATAGAGTTTATTTTGGTGAGTAAACACCTCAGTTCTGATCTTTCTGCAGTGTATCCCTTGTAAGCAGGCTTCAACACATAATTAGTCACGCATCATATGTTAATCAAGAAGCATTCATTAAAAATAAAGCAGCAGAAGGAGACACATCCAACAGTGTTGTGCTTTTTTTCTACATAATAATCCAATTCTTGAACAACAGAAACCAAGACAATTTTTGTGCTACAAAATGATTGCAGTATACAGACAAGTGCACAAAAGTTAATAACAAAACAACACGTGGTATATAATTAAATTATCGGCATAGTCTCCAAACATCTTCTGAACATGTTGCTCAAAATAAACTAGATAAAGAAAAAAAAAAACATTTGACAACAAAGCCATACAACTAATGGACTTGAAGATGTGTGTCATATTTTCTGCCATTAGCTACCAGAGTACTTTTATTTAATAGAGATATTTCAAGGCAGGGACATCAAACACAAAGGACCTGGTGAGAATGTCCTGCTCAGTGGCAGCACTGCAAAACTCACAATCTTACAAGTACACGTCTGCTCAAAAGAACATTGAGAAGATTTACATCAGTATTTTCAATTACAGATGCTTCAATTCTTATTCTTGAATATAACTGAAATGCATCCTCTATGGTATTTGGCTGACATTATTCTTACATTATCACTATATTTCAAGTCTACAGGTAGGATGTAATGCTGAGAAAGATAATGACAGCTGTATCTCAGGCACGTATACCATGCTATTTATTTAGCCTTAAGAGAAAACCTTAAGACTAAACATGTTACAATGTTCTCTATAAAACATAGGCAGCCTTGGAATTGCAATTATAAATTACAATGCCCTTTCCCCAGTTCACAGTTCTATTCATCTTTTTGAAACATTGAGAGACAGATCGGACATAAGGGAACTGATTAGCCACAGGACGACCTGTATTTCAGTACAAAAGCGTAAGTGTGGAAAAATGGCACCCTGTGTCACCCATTCTTCACTTCCTGAAGAAAACATATTCATGAAAATGGGCATTTAAACAGCTTTTTCCCACTCATTTCAGAACAAGCCTTGATTGTATGCCCTGCTTATACCCAAGCAATGTTATCACCCAGTCAACTTAATTACCAAACAAGCCTCAATGATTGTGTGTTTCAAAAAGAAAAAAAAAAAGCATACAGGCCTTACCCTACTAAAAGTCGGGTATAACATGTAGAGGGTTAAGCAAAATTGCACACTGACAGCCATTTAACTTCCTAGACACATGTGCTGCTTCTTTTAGGCATGGCATTTAATATTATTGAGATAGAGATGTAATGCATAAAGACCAATGAATTACCGGCTAGGAAGAGAACGTCCCTTTATCTGAAAGCATGGCTCTACATGTTTATGCCAAGTAAATGTTCTGGATTACTGTGTAATTTGGTGGAATAAAAACATTAGGCTTTAATTACTGTATTCATTTACATGCATTTCCAGACATTCTGCAAAATTTAATAATCAGATAAGTGGTTTTACATTAATGAAATGTAAGCAAAGTATGAATATTTACAAATATGATACCTTACAACAAAATAATACTGGCTCATTTATGTTGTAGTGAGAAGCTCATAATTCAGTTTGGTCTGCTAAGGTGTTAAGCAATAGAGACAATACTACTCTAAAGGAGAAGCAATTTCATATGCATGATGTGTTAAACAACAACTGCAATCATTAAACACATCATAAAGTCCACTGTACATTTCCCGTTAAAGCTGTAAGCAGACAAATGTCCTCTAAAAGTGCTATTGAAAAACAGATGCAATCCAGACTAAAATGGTGTCTGATCAGTGAAGAAAACTCTCCTCCAGAACTTTGCATATTGTCATTTTTCAAAGACCGCAATTTCAGCACCACAACAGTCATCCCCCCAGACAAGCAATGGGAAGCACATATGCAAAGGGGGAGCTTTTATTTCACAATGTATTGTTGGTGAACTGAAGACAGTAGAAGACTACACAAGAGCAGCCAGTCTCCGGAAAGAGGTTGCAGTGATCAGTCGATGGCAGTGAAAGTAGCCTATGTTAAGTGCAGCGTGGGAACGCTGTCTAATGGTGAAGCAGCAGAACAGCCCAACAAGGCTCTGTATGCAGCCTCCTCAGCTCATCATCATATTCTCTTCCCAGACACTTAACTAACCACCAGCACATTAACTGACACATTTTCATAGACGTCACTCTCCTCCAACGGACAAAAAAAAAAAAAATAGATATTATATATTTTATTTCAATTTGGCAATACACTGTGATCTCTTCTACACACATAAGATTCAATTTACACACCACAAATAACACACCACAAAAAAAGTGACAGTTATTGTCAGCGGGGTCCAGTGAGATTTCAAAATTGGCCACATGGCTAAAATAATGAACCTTCTCTTATCGCTAAAGCTTTGTGTGTTGAGCCTATAGTGACAGAAAATCACGTTCACAGGACAATAAAGCCATGAGCAATTTCCTCTGATGTTTGTTCAGAACATACCAGAATATCCGGACTTACATCAATATGCCCTGCTAATAAATACTGCTATAGCAACAGATGTGAGCTTTGTCATTCCTCGGTAGCAGCAGTCTTTATAGAAAAACTGTGATGCACCACAAGTAGCAAGCCAATAAAATAAACCCCACTACATGTATATTGGATTTTCTTCTTCCAAAAACACTAGATTGCATGCTAATAAGTGCAGTATATCCCAAGGCAACCCCCATGGCCCTGTCAAGTTTAGGTATTAATGCTCTAAACTGATGAAAGGTGAACGCCAACCGGTTGCTATGGGTTACAGCAACTGCTGTTCTAAGCCTGCTCTAAACTGATAAGAGGTGAAATCTGATTGGTTGCTATGGGTTACAGCACGTGCTGCCCTTAGCCTGCTCTAAACTGATGAGGTGAAATTTGAATGGTTGCTATGGGTTACAGCATTTGCTGTTTTTAGCCTGCTCTAAACTGATGAGAGGTGATATCT
Source organism: Aquarana catesbeiana (assembly GCF_042186555.1). Taxonomy (NCBI): domain Eukaryota; kingdom Metazoa; phylum Chordata; class Amphibia; order Anura; family Ranidae; genus Aquarana; species Aquarana catesbeiana. Next base: position 205,246,583 of record NC_133326.1, on the reverse strand, counting down.
GACTGGTTGCTATAGGTGAGAACATCTGCTGATCTTAGCCTGCTCTAAACTGATGAGAGGTGACATCTAGCTGGTTGATACAGGTTACAGCATCTGCTGTTCTAGTCTGCTTTTAACTGATGAGAGGTGAAATCTAACTGGTTGCTATGGGTTACAGCATCTGCTGTTCTCAGCCTGCTCTAAACTGATGAGAGGTGAAATCTGGTTGCTATGGGTTACAGTATCTGCTGTTCTAGCCTGCTTTAAACTGATAAGAGGTGAAATCTGATGGGTTGCTGAGGGTAACAACATCTGCTGATCTAAAGCCTACTCTAAACCAATGAGAGGTAAAATTTGATTGGTTGCTATGGGTTACAGCATCTGCTGTTCTTAGCCTGTGCTACATGGATGAAAGGTGTAAGAGAAATAGTAGCTATGTTTAGCCTGCTCCAAACTGATGAAAATGAAAGTCTAATTGGTTGCTCTGGGTTACCACTTGCTTATAACATTATCATTACTATAGGAAGCAAACACATAATTAGCAAACTGGAGCAAAAAAAAAATCAATGACAGAGCTACACATGAGTTTTTGGATGCCTGGTCTCCATGGACCACGTTGCATTACCAGAGGTGGGAGAGCCTCCATAACTTTAGAGCTGGCTATGATGTAGAGCTGCTTTGAAAAGGCTGGAACCTATAATAATGATCACTAGGCAGTAAGCGAACGTGAACATTTACCACTGGGAGCCCAGAAAAGAAACGCGGCGCTCAATGCAGGTTACGTTTCAAGCTGCAGACTGGGCTCTATGTACATAAAGAGGAGATCATTTAACTCCTTTAACCTTTAGAACTGTGCATTTCCAGCAGAAAGACTTCACAGAGAAAAAAAAAAAATCCACCACCCCAAATTCCTTTGGGCGAGTTGCTGGGGCTCTATAGAACGGAGGTGGGCCCTCTGAGCGCTCCTCTTTGCCCTTTCCATAGAACTTTGGTGCCATCTATTGAAAACTTGCTGAATCAAAAAAAAGGGGGGGGGGGGGATGAGGGCACCTATTGATCTGGATTCCAAACAAGCCAGAGCCTCCGTCCTTAAGTCCCCCCTCTCCAACAGGCCATTTTTTTTTTTTTTTGGGGGGGGGGGGGGGTTTGGATCAAATAAAACCATTGATGGGCATTTATCTGGGCATGGCTGGCAGCTTAGGAAGCTTTAGTGGGCAAGCTGAAGTTGGCAGCCATCTGGTTTTTGGAAGATTTGAAGCACCTGGTCCTGAAGCCATGACCTGTTGGGGGTAGTTGATAGATCTGCCCCCCCCCCCCCCCCCATCCTCTGTTCCTAAGCTCACCTGCGGCTACAGAGTGTCTAGTGCTCAGCACTGCATTCCTCCTCCGCAGCCCACCCAGCACACACACACAGATACAGACAGACAGAGCTAGACATTTACCTTCTTTTAGGAAGTGCGAGTGGATGAGGAATAGGAGAAGACAGCAGATGGCCGCTCCTGCTAGTGCCCATAAAGCCTTCAGGAGCTGCATGTCGCTTCCCAAGTCAGCGAATAGGCAGAAAGTAAAGCGAGTGAACGGTCCCCGGCACACATGAAGGTCTCCCCGGCAGCGGCACACATATATGAGGGGCTCCCCAGCAACGGCACAAATCAAGGTCTCCCCGGCAGCGGCACACATATATGAGAGGCTCCCCAGCACACATATATATGAGAGGCTCCCCAGCACACATATATATAAGGGGCTCCCCAGCACACATATATATATAAGGGGCTCCCCGGCCGCCCTTAGCACAGCCTTCCTCGGGGCTCACACAGCGGCATGGTCAGGCGGCCCCCTCCATGAATCAGCTTTCTGTTCCTCAGAGTTGCGCAATAGACAGCGGCGGCCATGAATTAGAGCCCGGCGCCCATGGGCGCTCCTCGGGGGGTCAGGTGCACCGAGTCCGGCGGCTTCTTCTTCTTCCTCCTCTTCTTCTTCTTTACGTGTTGCTCTGCACCATGGTGAGGAGTGAGGAGTGAGTGAGGAGAGGCTCCCGCCCGCCCTGGGGATGAACGCTTTTCCTCCTCCTCCTTCTTCTTTTTTTTTATTTTCTCATTCCGATGCAATGCTCCATGGATGGAGGGAAGGATGGAGGGAAGGATGGAAGGAAGGAAGGGCTGAGGTCCGTGCAGTGCTGCAGCTTTGCAGGCTCCCTGTCTGCTGCTGATTGCGGGGGCTGCGCTGCCTCCTTTTTTTTCCCCCCTCCTGCTTCTTCTTTTTTTTTTTTTTTTTTCTGGGAGGAAATCTGACCTCCCTCGCTGCGTTTGCTGGATGGTAATAGAGGTGTACGTCTGTCAGTCCCGAGCCCGGTGCAACTTTCTCCGTGACGTCACAGTGCACCCCCCTTCTTTCCTCAGACCCCCCCCCCCACCTTCTTCTACACACTCTCTATCACGGGCGGGAGTTGCCCGTAGCAACCACGCGGCGGGTCCAATCAGTGTGCAGCACTGCTTAATGATGCGGGCCTGGCAAATGCACAGCTCGCCCTCTCCGCGGCTCGGTCATTAACACGCACGCTGCTCGGGTTGTCTTGGACACGTTGAAGAGAGAGCAGTGTGTTGTGTTCTAAGGGTGGCAGGAAGTTTCTCAGTGACGGTGCAGCTTCCCCGGGTCCTGCCAGGACTGCTGAGGGCCGGGGGTCTCCTGGAATATACTATCTCTATCTTTATCTATGTCATTATGGGGCTTCCCCAACAGAGTCACCTGCTGCAGAGGTCACCGCTCACACTCTACAGTCTCTGCTATGGTGGAGGAATTGCTTTTCCAATCCATAATCGATCCTTAGGCAACCACCTATTCGATTGTTATGCTACATTTCAATTAAAGTCCATTTTTTTTAATTCACTTTGTACTTTCACCCCCTTCCTGCCCAGGCCGATTTTCACCTTTGTCACACTTTGAATGACAATTGCGCGGTCATGCAACGCTGCACCCAAATGACATTTTAATCATATTTTTTAGACAGATAGAGCTTTCTTTTAGTGGCATTTAATCAACACTTGAGTTTTTTATTTTTTTGTTAAACAAATGAAAAAGAAACGAAAATTTTAGTTTCTGTTACAAAATTTTGTAAATAAGTAATTTTTCTCCTTCACTGACCGGCACTGATGAAGAGGCACTAATATGGAGCACTGAAGGGCACTGATAGGCAGCACAGATGGGCACTGATATGCAGCACTGAAGGGCACTGATAGGCGGCACTGATATTCAGCACACAGATGGGCGCTGATGAGGCAGCACTGATGGGCACTGATATGCAGCACTGAAGGGCACTGATATGCAGCACTGATAGGTGGCACTGATATGCAGCACTGATGGGCACTGATAGGTGGCACTGATATGCAGCACTGAAGGGCACTGATAGGCGGCACTCATATGCCGTACAGATGGGTACTGATAGGCTACACTGATGAGGTGGCACTGCTATGCAGCACTGATAGGCGGCACTGCTATGCAGCACTGATGGGCACTGATAGGCAGCACTGATGAGGAGGCACTGACAGGCATCACTAATGAACACTGAAAGACATCACTGATAGGCATTGATTGTTATCACTGATGGGCACTGATTGGTACCACTGGTGGGCACTGATTGGCATTAATGGTGTGCACAGGTGGGCATCGACAGGCATCGTTGATGGGACTGCACTGCTAATCAATGCACTGATTATCAGTGGAGACCCCCACTGTCAGGAGAGCTGCTTATCAGCTCTCCTCTACTCACGCGCTGTCAGCATGAGTAGAGGATTGCCGATAACTGGCACTTCCTATTTACACTGTGATTCGACACAGCTGATCACGTGGTAAAGAGCCTATGTCATAGGCTCTTTAACGTGATCGAAGATGTGGTGTTTTTTAAAAAACAAACATGTTATACTTACCTGCTCTGTGCAGTGGTTTTAAACAGACAGCACAGGTCCCCCACTGGTGCTACTGGCCCCTCCCTCCTGCCGAGTGCCCCCATAGCAAGGAGCTTGCAATAGGGGCTCCCGAGCCGCAGCTATGCATGTTTATTTACACACAGAGCCGGGGCTTGGCCCCGCACCTTCTCTCTCCTCATTGGCTCACTGGCTGTGACTGAATTGGCTCTAGCTGTCTTAGCCAATGAAGAGAGAGAGAGAGTCCGCGGAGAGCTGAGGCTCTTGTGCACAGTACTGGAGGAAGATTGGGCTCAGGTAAGTAGTAGGGGGAGGCTGGAGGAGGCAGAGAAGAAAAAAAAGCTCAAACGCCCAAAACACGGTTGAGCCACGTTTTTGCCACCTATCAACTACCCCCCTCCCCGCCCCCCAAGCCTTAATAGGCAGCAGACAGCAGTGTGGCCGGCTGACATCACAGGAGAATCTCGGCCCCGCTTCTCTCCATAGATCGGGCAGCACAGGGGTATTACATGACCACGTAGCTGTGGTGTGACAAAAGGGATTTAGCCTTTTCATTTGTAAAAAAAACAAACCCCACTGTAGTGAATGGTAGCATGACCAGAGGGAATATATGTAAAGTCACAAAGTAACTAAAGTTTAAGTTTAGTTACTTTTTTTTTCTTAAATCAGCACCACGGACAGCACCTTCATTCTGTAAAAAAGCATCCTGTGTGCTGGTGGCTGCTGTGTTAGGTTGAAATCTTTATTCCCCCCCACAGCTGTGATATTCTGTTGCTGCAGGGGTTATTATGAGCCGCTGGACCTGTCATAGGCACTTGTCAAAAGTGCTGATTATGCCCATGTGATCTGTTTCTATCCTCCAATCACTGAAGCCATATTATCCCTTCCCCATAATAAAAAGCATTCTATGGATGAAGGACCATTCATCCTCCATTAATATTGTGTTTTGTTCATGGAAGCAATAGTAATGCTTCTATGAACTGATCATGAGGGGGGTGGGGAGCAGAAAAGGTGAGAATAGTCCGCACTTTGGATGTTCAGCCACTGGTATTAACCCATGCAGCACCAGAAGAGGGATTCTGTCATTAGGATTACAGATCAAATATACACTGTTGCCTGGACGTATATAGTAAGCCTAGTTTCAAACCAGCACTTGCTGTGTAATCTTGCATTTTTCAATATGTTGTAGTGCGCTTTGGTCCATTTTTGATGCACATTTTCATATTTACTGCTTTTTTGCTAGCAGGAGGAGACTGTTAAGCAGAAAACCCTGCCAAAAAACACATGAGGAGAGTAAAGAGTGGTGCACACCAGCATTACAATACAATGGCTGGTGTGTGCTCTGGTGGAAGCAGTGCTGATGCGCCGATCCCAGTGCATCGCACTGTTCACTTTTTTCTAAATAAACCTTATTGTTATTTTACACAGTGACATTTCATAAAGCTCTATCAGCCGGCGTGCAGTGACTGCACTGCACTGGAAAAAAATTACTACACGCAGTACTTTTTTTCAGTGCACACCGCCCACACACCACCACAACACATTTTGCATTTTCTTGGCGCTGGAATAACCCCCAACACTATCCCACTAAATCTGGTTTGCATCTACCCCCAGCAATAATAGCTTAACACACTGAGCACAATAAATATTTCCCAGTAAACTATATAATGATATTCTTACCCTAGCACTTGTAGTTTACAACTTTAAATGCTGCTGGCTCCTGTTGTCTCAATGTGGTTTCCCTGAACTTCCATTCTTCACAGGAAAGTGTTAACAGTGGACTTGGTGCTTGGAACAGCTTGGAGAAGATAGGAGGAGGAGGGAGGAGCAGGGGAAAGCCTTGCCATCCTAGGCTATGATTCTGTGTGTTTCTATTGATGCACACATTGTAGGGAGACACAACTCTAGTCCCTGCATGCAATTGTGGCTACAAAGAAAAGAGCCACCCTAAAACAGGAAACCTTGAGCACCACCTTAAACTGGAACATAGATAAGAATTTACAGATGAAGAAACTGCATGTAGTACTTATCCCTACCTTTCTGGGTGCCCAATGGCAGGCAGTAGCCCCCCCGGAACACAGCTGCCTGACACTGCAGATTTTAAGGCAACAGCTGCTTTCCTTTTTCGCGGCTGGCTCTGGCTCTCAGCTCTTGCTCACAGCAAGCACTGGCACAAGAAATGCAGAGGGACAGGAGGCTGACACAAATCACTTCTTTTTACATTCCCCATGCTGATGTTTTCCCCTGGCAAGTGCTGGGGATTGGAGACAGCTGTCTCCTTGCTAGCTGTGGTGTCGGTCAGCTTTGCACCAAGGGCTGTGCAGTGTCTGACTAGTGTTTAGGGGCACTTAGGAAGATGGGGAAAAGTACTACTTGTATGTTGTCCCACCAGGAACTAAGTAATATAAAAAAGTGATTGTAAAATTTTGTTATTTTTTTTTTTTTTAAATAATAAACATGTTATACTTGCCTACCCTGAGCAGTGGATTTGCACAGAGTAGCCCAGATCCTCCTCTTCTCGGGTCCCTCTTTGGCTCTCCTGGCCCCACCTTCCTGACGAATGCCCCACAGCAAGCAGCTTGCTGTGGTGGCACCCGAGCTGAAGCTGCAGCTCCGTGTATCCATTCAGACATGGAGCTGCATCCCGGCCCCACCCCCTTTCCCTTTTCATTGGCTGACAGCCAATGCACTGTTGTCTCAGCCAATGAGGAGGGGAGTCCTGGGCAGTTGAGACAATCCTACAACATCGCTGGATAAAGATGGGGCTCAGGTAGGTATTAGAGGGGCTAAAGGGGGACTGCTGCACACAGAAGGCTTTTTTATCTTGATGCATAGAAGGCATTATGATAAAAAACCTTCTGACTTTACAACCACTTTAAGTTACTATGCTATGGGCTACTTGACCTTCTACTTTTTTTTCAAATTAGAGTGGGCATGTAGTATAAGTGCAGAGGCTGTACACAGCAAATTTAAAAAAAAAATGCTAGGGAGTAGATTTGTTTTGGATGAGGGGACTTTGTATGTCTCTTTCTCCTCCAAAAAACCCTGTACCCTTATTCCTAGCATTTTTTGTATATTCACTGTCATGGCTTATGCACACTGCAGTACACACTCTCAGTCCACTCTCTTTATCTCACACACATCAAAGGGTCAGATAGCAGTGGCACACAGAGCTCTTCAATAGATCAGAAATGTAATTGACCTCGTGCTGGACAGGTCAGTATAACACTTTCTCCCTAGTATGCTCTTCCTTTTCATTTTCTTTCTGTGGTGACTGGCTCACTTTGAAGTTGAACTCCAAGAATTGCACAAAGCACACCCCTGTCATCACTCCCCATCCCCTGTAATGAAGTAGTTTAAGTGGAAGTTCAGCCAAAACCAAAATCTAACGCTAAACCTACTCACAGCCACATTCATAACCTAATCTGTCTAACCCTGTAAAGAAAAAATTGCTAAGCATACCTTTTCTGAAGCTGATCCAGTACAGTTTCCAGCTGCGGCTGCTATGTAGAGAGAGACAGCCGACAATGGCTGGGAAATGCCTGGGAAGTGAAGTCACCTATTGAGTCACAAAGGGGCTTCCCTTGCCGGCTGCCTCTCCTGCACACTGAAGCCATCACTGACAGCTCAAAGTAGGGCCGGAACGGAGCAGCTGCTGAATAGGAAAGTAGTCTCTTCTTTACAGGGCTAGATAGATTAGGATTCAAATGTGGCAGAGAGTAGGTTGAGCGTAGGTTCATAGTGTCACGATGCGGCACATCGCATGTGATTCACACAGGCATCACACCACATTCCTGTGCAAATCACATGTGATGTCTGTTGCTGCACCAGAATCAGATCACATGGGTTTAGAAAAGGTATGTATGGCAATTTTTTTCTTAACAGGGTTAGATAGATTAGGTTTGGAACGTGGCTGAGAGTAGGTTTAGCATAGTTTTGGCTGAACTTCCACTTTAACTGCTGCATTGCAGGGGATGGGGGCTATAACAGAGTCTTGTGCAATTCTTGGTGTTCAACTTTAAAATGATGGGGTGTCGTTAATTTAACATTGACACCTGCAGCAGATCGCATGAATGCCGTGCAATTTCAATGCAGTGTGGGAAATGCACAGGATTCGCTGCGTTTCCTGCATCGCATATATGTGAATCGATCATTAGCGATTTTGGCTGAACTTCCACTTTAAATGCTTGTTAAGTCTAGGGATAACTGAACAATGTGCAGTACTTACCTTATCCCTCTCTCTGGCACCCTCCTCATCTCCCAGACTCTCTGGGTTGTGCGTGGGTCATCCTAAATATTTCTGGGTTTATTGGTCCTGCATTGTACTTGACATAGTCAGCATGTGACTGCTGGCCAGAGTGCCTTAAAAATAAGGGTTAGGTGAACTGGAGGCTCAGACAGAGAGAGACTGATGGAACGAGGAATAAGGTAACCTATACAGCCCTAGACTTACACAAGCATTTAACCATTGCATGGGAGGATGTGGAGCACTGCAAGGGAGTTTTTTGTGTAATTCCCAGAGTTTAGCTTTAAAGGAATACTCACTTTGCATGGCGAAAGTTAGTAAATAAAGTCAGTCTTGGTAAGCTTCTTTTTTTTTTTGCTAGCATAAATACTTGGTTGCGGTAAACACAGCTTCACCTTATTGGCTAAGCTCAGTAAATATTCTTTGCAAAGGGAACTATCTGTATTCCTTTAGTAAATCAATCATTGTGACCCATTTTACTGCCAGAAATAAGTAGCAAGATGTAATAAAATTAATTTCTAAAAAAAAATTTTAGAAAAGTTCTTGCTTTGTTATTAAGAATAAGAGATCACGTTATATATATTTCTTTGCTGTTCATCCTAGGAGGAATTGTGTGCTCCATTCCACTGATAATAAATAATCCAATTTAAGTATATCAATTTCCATGTCTTCAAACATCCACAAATATTTATGGAGGCATCATGTAGGAGAGCTTCATTCATACACCTAACCATTGCATTAACAAATCTACAGTATATTCTGTTATGGTTTAGTGGCACCTAAAGAAAATACTCTATGCAGCTTGCTAAAGCAAGTGAACATTTTAAATACAGAGCTGACGACTTCCTGGTTTATTGAGCCTTCAGGGGCACAATAAATTCATTTTGCAATTATAGGAACACGCTGTCACTTGTATTGTGTTGGTGTGAGACGTTCAGTTGGGAAAATGTAGAGCTCTAGCAGTTCCTCCACGCTTGGCTGACCTGGACGTGATGTGTACTGGATTGGAGGTATAACAGGGTGTAGCAATTCCCCTGCTGAACTGCTACTGACGGAGCTGTCCACTGAAGCTGGTGCTGTACTGATGAGCAACAATGAAAGGCCAGCCAGGCAGAATAACTGGATCTCTAGCATTATCCTATAGCACCTGAATGGGAAGGACTGCTTGGAAAAATTACACAGGGTGCAATCGTTTTCTATGTCAGCAAACACATTTTTAAGAAAGACTGGGTCATTAAGTATAGGTAAGTATATCTTCTGTTATACGTGATATGTTTAGTGCAGCATCTGTCTGCAATCCTTTAGACATACTGTAGTTTTCATTGTTTCAATTATTGATGACAACTAAAACATGGATGGTTGCTGTAGGATACTGCACTTTGAGGTAGCACATTAAATGTGCCCAAAATGTACGTAATGTTAACGTAGATATTTATCTCATTACAAAAGGCAAGCAAAATTAGTTATAAACGGACCTGTTTTGGAGAATAGCATTTAAAGAGATATTCCATCCAAAAGTGGTGCTTTAGTTAAAGGTGGAGCATGACAAGCTGATTCAGCCACTGGTTTCTCTATATGACTTGGGTACCCCATTAATGAGATCCCCGTCACTGACTTTTGGATGTTCTTTTCCGTCTTTGCATGTTCTAGGACCTTCTATTGCATTCTTTATAATGTAAAATACAATTAAAAATCTAGCAGGCATAGTGGGGCCCCTTTATAATGGCCACAGTAAGTGTCCATACCGAGGAAGTCAAATGTATATGTTACCAATAGAGTCACCAGTAGTCACCAAACAGTTTAACTCTGTAGCATTTATTAAATTGCGTACTGATAGTTTAGGGTGGTCTGACACCTTAGCTAAAGTCCAGCAATACCCCCTTTAATTATTCTACCACCTAACTACCTAAAGTACCCACTACTACAATCTACCTAAAAGTCCAATTTGGATACCTGAATCAGCAGTCACATGACACATCAGGTTTTACATCTTCTTTGTTTTGAACTGCAGAGTGAAAGGTTCCTTTTTTGGGTGCCAATGTTACTCCCTGGTGATATCAATACTCCCCATTGGTAGTCCATCATCTGGGAGCTCACAGGGTCAGAAGACTTCAGAAACCTGATAATGTCACAATGAGGGGCGGCAAAACAGCTAGACACCAGCTGGCCCGGATTGTTGGCTCAAACTTGTTTTGCGTACACACGGTCGCACAAAGTTTTCAGGATTTCCGATCGCCAAGAACGCGGTGACGTACACCACATACGACGAGACTAGAAAAGGCCAGTTCAGAACCAAGCGCGGCACCCTTTGGGCTCCTTTTGCTAATCTCGTGTTAGTAAAAGTTTGGTGAGAGACGATTCGCGCTTTTTCAGACTTGTGGTTTTCAGATCGTTTTCTGCTGTTCAGTTTGTGCTTGTGGGTTTGTATCTGCTCTTCAGTGCGTGCAAGCGAGCTACGCGTGACTTTGTCATTGTGTTCTTGTTCGTTCGTTACTGTTTTTCAGGGCGCTCTTCACAGGCCTTGCTGTTCTTCAGTGCGTTCTGTTACTTCGTTCTGAGCAGCCGACCGTTTTCTAGCCATGTTGCGTATACGTACTCCTCGTAGAGTTCGTGCTGTGCGGGGGCTTGGTGTTGGGGTTCTGATCTTGACACAAGTTCAGTCCATGAACAGGGTGGGGAGGAGTTCATGGACCAAGAATTGGTTGCTTCAGCGTGACCAGTTCTGTCATATGCCTTTGCTCCGTGAGATCCGTGAGAATAATCCTGATGATTTCAACAACTTTCTCCAGATGACGGACCCCGTATTTCACAGTTTGTTGGCCTTGCTGACCCATTACATCAGCAGGCAGGATACCTGCATGAGGCAAGCCATCACTCCGGAGCAGAGGCTCGTCGCCACTCTGCGGTACTTGGCGACGGGGAGAAGCCTGCAGGACCTCAAGTTCTCGACAGGCATCTCCCCCCAGGCTCTGGGGATCATTATCCCTGAGACCTGTTCTGCCATCATCCAGGTCCTGCAGAAGGAGTATATTAAGATAAGATTTTTATCCTTTAACATCACATTTTATTGTATTTAATGTTTGCTAATATATTGTATTTCTTTCCTTATTCCTTAATTACCATGATTGTAGTATGCTGTGAATGTCCCCTTTGTCTTCATGCATGCTGGATTTTTCTGTAATTATTTTTGTTGTCCTTCATACATATTTGCCTTCACTTACCTCCCCAGTATGGTCTCCTGGCCCTATATTCACCTCATGTAGTCACATAACAATGTACTTTGTCAGCTCCATAGTAGTGCTTTACCCCAAACAGCCCCTAAAATGTGTTGAAATGTGATTTGTGCATTAAATTCAGGCAGAGTGCCAGAGGCTTTTTTTGGGGGGTCCCCAAATCATTTGGAACCCTCCCTCCCCCAACTGCTAAGTCAGCTGATACCAATTCTCTATCTATCCTCAATCATCTATGTGCTGACTTTGCCAAAACCATACACACTATACCCACCTCTTTTGTGGTCATATTTATGGATGAATTCCCCAAAGCATGTAGTGCAAGGGCCTGCCTGTATACTTTCAAATGGTACTGTTTAAAGTTTTTTTATCCTATTATTATCTTGATAGGTAATAGCAGAATGTCCAAATGTGCTCAAATGTGTACAGTGTGTATTTATATCTTTGTATTATGACACTTCTTACCTGTCCAGTGGGCTGCCAATAGTGTAACTAAGGAGGGGCTTTTCAAAGTAATACACATTATTTATGCATTCATCTCTCAATGAAGTGGAGAGGGTTACCTGTTCAAGAGCTCCCCCCCCTATAATGTTAGAAATGGCCCATGAGAGGGGGGGAAACTGATAGGCGTACCTTATACTTTGGTCTTTAAAAATTCCCATAAATAAATGTTATCTTGATGTTGGCCAAGAATGTTTGTGTCTAATCTGCTTTCCATGTTTATGTGCAATTTTGTTTTGTTTTCCTACACAGTTTCCTTCCACGCCACAGGAATGGCAGACTGTGGCCTCCCACTTTGCCCAGCGGTGGGACTTTCCTAACTGCGGAGGGGCAATTGATGGGAAACACGTCCACATCATCCCACCACCCAACTCGGGGTCATACTATTATAATTATAAAGGGTTCAATAGTATTGTGATGTTGGCGGTGGTGTCGGCTACTTATGAGTTCCTGTATGTGGACGTGGGGAAGAATGGCCCGATGTCCGATGCGGGAGTCATCACCCAGACGGAGTTCTACAGGCATCTCCAGAATGGCAGCTTGGACTTGCCACCTCCAGAAGACAATGTGGAAGGACTCCCATTCGTCTTCATTGCGGATGAAGCCTTTGCGCTGGGGGACCATCTTATGCAGCCATTCCCGATGAGGACCCTCACCCCGGACCAGAGGGTTTTTAATTACCAGCTGGCCCGAGCCAGAAGAGTGGTGGAGAACACGTTTGGAATCATGGCCAGCCGGTTCCGCCTATTTCTTACACTCATACATATGGCGGAGTATAAACTGAATCATATTATCCTGGCGTGCTGTGTTCTACACAACTTTTTACGGCAACATTCTGCAAACTATGCTGGCTCAGTTGGGCCTGAGGCCGGAATTCAAAATGAACCACCCCTGACGGCATTTGAAAACGGCCGCCCTGGCTTGCCCTCCCTGAGTGCTCATGATGTCCGGTTAAGATACCAGGAATTCTTTGCGGGTAGGGGGGCTATCAATATGCCAGACAATGTGTGAAACCTTTATCAAATAAAAATAAAAAAACATTAAGCAAATCTTTGGTGACATTTACTGCTTGTGTTTGTTTTAGCTGACCCTGACAGAAATGTGTTGAGTCCTGAAAATGGCGTGATTGTGTAACCTTATACAAAGCACTGTTGGGCGTTATTTACTAAAGGCAAAGACACTTTGCACTCCAAGTGCAGTTGAAACTGCACTTGGAGTGCAAAGTGGATTTTCCCTTAGGAAATAACACCCATTGTCACAGAAAACACCAATTAGAGCACCCCAAAAGTGTTGTAGCGTTGAGACAGTCACAGACACTCACCTGTTGTGGTGCCAATTTCCACCACGTCTTCCTCCTCCTGTTCTTCTTGTCTTTGGGGGATTTCCCCTTCTTCCAGAGGTGGAGGGTCTCTGGTCTCCTCAGATGAGGGGTGTCCTCCGAGTCTTTTCTCCCCTATGTAAAAAAAAAAAAATGGTATACTTAGCACACAGATATTTGATGGCAGAACTATAAATATGAAACATTGCTTGGAAGTGGTGTACAATTGTCTATTTTGGCAGAGTTCCAAGATATAGAATTTTTAGTGTCCTTTGTCAAGCTTCAATACTTTACCTGTTTTGTATAAGCTTCACAGATGGAGACACCCCTATAGTATACACTGGGGCAACTGTGTGGGCCCCCTAATAAAAAAGGGTGTTCTTGTGTCCCACACTAGTGCTCCAGCGTCCAGATGTCTAAACAGCTGCTGAGTGTCCTCTCCTTACACAGAATCTAGTTTGCATTTCATTCTATTAACACATCTACACAACCAAATTATTTTCAGACAAGTAGGCCCCAAAAAATGTTGGCAAATGCATATGGCCCAAACAATGGTGTTTTATAGGCCGAAAGAAAAATATTTGATACGAACGAATAATGTGCCCATGAACATGAAAGTTGACATTTTAAACTGGATTAACAGTTAAGAAAAGCACATGGAGCAGCACGAACGTAATAAAGACAAAAAAATAGGAACACAGCACAACTACTTACTTTTTTGCAGCACTCTGAGATGATCTTTCGATCGACGTACCCCGAAATTCCGGTGCAGACTTTTGACCACTTTCGCCATGATCTTGGCCTTACAGACATTGGGGTAAGGTCCATACTTTCCGTCAGTCGGCCCTCTTCATTATGTCGACCATCTCCAACATCTCCCCAAAGGACATATTTGATGCCTTATATCGTCTCCTTCTGGATTGGGACGTTTCAGGCTCCGGGCTTTCCTCCTCCTCCTCCTCGTTGGTGTAAATATCAGACACCTGCTCTGACTCCGCCATGTGCTCTTCCCCACTGCGCCGAACGAGAAGGGGCAGGGAATAGACTAGAAAGAATGTCAGGGGTGGGCGGAGTTTCACACATGCGCAGTGTCTATAAAGCATAACACGCGTGTGTAGTACGTACGATCTGTGAGCGGAGGAAGGAGTAACAGAGGTGCCGATCGTGATAACGAAGGTAAGATTTAACATTGGGCCTATACTGCTTCTAGATTGAGGCCTGTATTTGCACAAGTTTCGAAGACTTTAGGCTGACATTAGGGTTTGTCTTGTGTTGTGTCTTGCAGTGAAAATGGATATCTTGAAAGATAAGGACTTTATGCCAATCTTCATTGATATGTTCAGGGAGCTGCCTTGTCTGTGGGAGATAAACCACCCTTAATATAAGAACCAAACAAAGAGGAAGGCAGCGCTGGATCAATTGCTGGAATTTGTGAAGACGGTGATCCCGACGGCAGACATCACCTATTTGAAGATCCTAATTGGTGGCCTAAGGAGCACTTATCTAAGGGAGCACAAGAAGGTCCAGGATTCCCAGAGATCAGGAGCTGCAGATGACATTTATGTCCCCAGGCTGTGGTATTATGACAGACTGCATTTTCTGGCAGGTCAGACTGAACCCAGGCCAGCACTCTCCAGTCTTCCTTCTACGCTTCCTTCCCCCCCAGCTGAGGCTTCTGACACCCAACCTGGGCCTTCCAGGCAGCAACATGTGGAGGAGCCCAGCTTGAGCTAGGTATAGCATTCCTCTAAATATTTCTGCTTGTCCAATCAATGATGTTAACTAGATGTTAGTTTGCAGTACTAATTTATGATTGTGATTGATGATGCAAAAACTAAAACCATGTCCCTTTTTCATACACAGGGAAGTCTCAGCCAGGAGGTGGCCGGGCCAAGCAGGCTGCCTGATATCCAGGTCACTCCCCTACACCTTCAAAGACACAGTGGCAGGAAGAGGAGTAACCTGGAGGAGGCTGCCATAGGCCTCTTTTGGAAGGCTACAGAGGCCCTGAGAAGCCCCCACAGTGTGGAGGAGGACCAACGATAACTGCCTGCAAAATGCTGCAGATGGAGGAGGGCCAACGACTCCTGTGTGAGTCCTTAATTTTGGAAGCTCTCAATAAGGGGTTGAGGGGCCAAATAACATCTGCTACCCACATTTGTGACCTCACACATAGTCCTCCTCCTCCTCCAGGTCCTAGTACTCCTCCTCCGCCTCCTCCTCCAAGTCCTACTACTCCTCCTCCTCCTCCTCCTCCTCCAGGTCCTACTCCTCCTTCTGCCACATCTCCAACACCAGAGCCACAGCCAGGAAGGAAGCGTGGAAAGAAGACCAGAAAGTGATGACCCTGGGTCCAGTCTGGTCTGGCAAAAGATGCAGCCTCTTGTAGTAGCACAGCCTGGGGACATAGATGTCATCCGCTGCTTTCCGGATCTCTGGGACTTCTGGACCAGACTGCACTCCCTTAGATATGGACTCCTCAGGCCACCAATTTTGATGTTAAATAATTGATGTCTGCCCTGGGGGTCCAAGGTTTCGCCAATTTCTGATGTTTCTCCAGCGTTGCCTCCCTCTTTGTTTGGTTCTGAGCCCTTAATAAAGGATTTTATGTTTCAATTATACTCGCCTATGTGTGTTTTCCTTAAAAAAGGAAAAAAGGACAGTTTGTTTGTGAGGATTCAGGTACATTTCAAAAATACAATGTGAAATTAACAAGGGACACCAACACCAAGCAACCTCCTTGAGATTAAACAGTATAAGATATCAATGGTGTTGTGGTAACTTGACACACAAAACACACACAAAAATATTAGGGAGTAAAACTAACAAAAAAAAATAAAAACAAAGATCAGCCTTGAAAAAAATACAAACCCCCCCCAAAAAAAAACAGCCTTAAAAAAAAAAAAAAAAAAAGAAAACAACAAAAAAAAAAATTTTGTGAGATGTGACAAATCAAAATATATTGAGGGAATCACGATAAATAATAAAGAAAGAAGTTTGAGAGAAGTCTGTGTGAATATGAGCAGCAAAACTACTTCATTCTTCTCACATTATAAAGAAGAAGAGAGTGCGCTGTATTAAACCATTTTTTACATTGCAGCGTGACGAAAGTGCTGTATCCATTGTGAACGCTAATTTTACCAGACTGAGCTGTTCCGTATCGGAATTTCTTCTAAGCCTGCATGGCACTTTGTGCGTTGGAACTGGCCCACGGTCGGAATTGACGCGATCGGATTTTTTTGTCGGAAAATTTTATAGCCTGCTCTCAAACTTTGTGTGTCGGAAAATCCAATGGAAAATGTCCGATGGAGCCCACACACGGTCGGAATGCCCGACAACACGCTCCGATCGGACATTTTCCATCGGAAAATCCAACCGTGTGTACAGGGCATTAGGGTACCATCCTTTTGCATGTTGTATTCACAGACACCACCCTGGTAGTGATATATGGGAAATTGCCAACAGCTTTTCTCCTCAGGCATAAGTGGTCGAGACCCAGGGAAAAAACAAATAATTATCCAAGATAGTGTAATAACGTTTTATTAAAAGCCAAAGCAAGGATGAAATAGGATTTTCCACTTACATTTAATGGTGCTATAGTCAGCACCAACACAAACAGCTTGGTTATGTTGTCTTGCACACCGCTTGGTCCGAGCCGGCATGCATTCCAAACAGCCGAATGTCCTAACCAGATCAAGCCAGAAATTACGTCATGTATGGCGGATGCGCAGCCACAAAGCATTTTGCTTGTCAGCATCTTCAGGAAGCTTGCTGAAATCCCAGAGAATACTAGGAAGCCAGGAGAAAGGTGAGTATATTAACTTTTTTCTCTATCAGGTGTTTTTGAGCAGTGGGTTGAGATGGTAGAAGGAACCCACACTGAATAAGTAATCCTTGCATGAGTGCAAGGTCTGCTTTAAAGTTGCATGCAAATCTTGGCTGCCTTCTACCTTCCAAGCCTAATTAGTATTGTTCAGCGAGGCTGACTTTAACATTAACAGGTCCATAGCCTTGCTGAAAGTTCTGATCGTAATGACATGTAGGTGTAACCTCGGCTTATCTATTTTTTTCATTGTGTATTCAGGTTTATGAACTGTTTACTTTAAGAGCTTGCATTAGATCTCTGCTTATTAATTCTAGCTGGCATGTAAACTAACATTAAATTCCTATTAAATGTGATTAACTGCGGAAGAGAAAAAGGATCAGATCTTCAATGCAGATAGCATTTTTATTTCTTTTCTTGCCACAAAAAAAAAAAAAAACAACTATGGACATATACTGTATACATTGTGATTCTTCTTTCAAAAGCATTGAGGCTATAAAATTCCTGTCATTTTGTGTGTATCAGTATCATCTCTTGTGCTGCAATATTCCCAGACCACATATTTTAGCTAAATGTCTGCATTGTTTTTAGAGTAAGCCCCCATGTACACAGGACGCTGTTAAACATGCGTTCAGAGGCAGTTGGACACTTTTTTCAACTG
This sequence comes from Aquarana catesbeiana, assembly GCF_042186555.1. NCBI lineage: Eukaryota > Metazoa > Chordata > Amphibia > Anura > Ranidae > Aquarana > Aquarana catesbeiana. The sequence continues at coordinate 205,228,905 of NC_133326.1, read as the reverse complement.
CCCCTGAACTCATTCACTGTTATCCTATGTGACCATGTACACAGTCTAGTTTATTGCCGTTCTTTTGCAGTTGCGTTTAACAGCGTTTCTTTGGAAGCAAAAAAATGGGTTCAGACGCAGAAGATTTCCACGTTTCAGACGCCCGCGTTTAGCCACGTTTTCGTTTATAAGCGTTTTTAAAGGTACCCTATATTTAAGACCTGAAAAGACAAAGATATGATGGAAAACAATGAAAAAACATTAAAAAAATAGTTAAAAATGTTTTAATTACTTGCGATGATTCATAGACCATATATAGCCCTTGATGCAATGCAATACACCACTGGCATTGCTGTATCAAATTTTTAATTGGAATTTGACCCATATGTTCAGATTTGACCAAGATGACCCCACCATTGAGGTAGGTATGCAGCTGTACGTACATGTTTACAAAATATCCTGCCGACATTCGCTGCGCAATCAGGATGGATCCAATAGCGACGAGTTCAGAGTTTAGAGGCATTTCAAGCTCTAAGTGCGGCCAAACGCAGTAATTTAGACGCCTTTCGTTTACAGCTATTTTTCATTTTTGGGTATTTTGAAAAAAAAAATTAGTTTTTTCAAACGCTTCTAAAAGCAAACGCGGCTAAATGTGGCATGTAAATGCGGCAAAACAGACGTTTTAAACGTGGGTTAATATCTGTCAAGTTAAATCGTTCAGGAAAGGTTGTAAAAATGTCCCGTGTACATTAAGCCTTAGTGTTGGGTTTACTTTTGACAACTGCCTAAAATAATCGTACAGGTAAAACAGCAGCATTGGACAGTGGCATGGATTCATTAGATGTGTCAATTTTAGGCTAATTGCATATAAGCCCCATGTTGTGTGCATGCCCTTTTATTGTTAAAAAAGAAAAAGACACCAAGTAAAGGAATAACTGCCTTGAAAAAAGGATACTCAACAACAGTGAATGAAAAATGTAGACCATATTAATTTAGTCTTGGTTACTAGGCATTCTTTTGATATACTTTTACGTATCCTTCTTTGACTTTAGCCCAGGCATTTTTATTTTTTTGAAAAGGTGGCGGAGGCTTAGATTGGCTATGAGGTTTTTTTTTACTTTCTGTGTCCTATTACTTTCCATTTTGGAAATCACACTGGCATTAAGTGGAAATCACCCCAATGTGGACACAGGCAACACTGCATCTCAAAGAAGCTGCTACTACAGGCTTTTGAGTTTTTTTGAGCTCTCATTTTTTTCTGCCTGGAAACTCCCCTCCATGTTAGCCAATGTGTCCATGCACACTATGGCTTTTTCAGGATTTTACAGGCATATGCTCTTACAGGCAGAAAAAACCCCCCACCAATCTAATGTTTTTGGAGGAGCTTTCGAGCAGAAAAGATGCCTAAGTGCTCAAAAATGCACGAAAAAGCTCAGAGAAGCTTGAAACTGCACAACAAATAAGATAAAATGAGCTGAGGGGAGGGTTTGTGAAAAAAAAGCGTATGCTCAAAAAAGCTCATAAAAGCTCAAAGCAGCTAAAAGAAGCTTGAAGAAGCTCAATAAAAATGTGCAAAAGAGCACAAAAAAGCACAAGCTTCTTCAAGCAGAAATAACCTAGTTATCTATACAGTAATTAAAATATACTTTAACCAGTTGCCGACCGCCGCACGACGATGTACGTCGGCAGAATGGCACGGGCAGGCATAAGGACTTACCTATACGTCCTTGCCTGCCCGCGGGCGGGGGGTATGATTGGACCCCCCCAGTGCCTGCGGCGGTCGGATTCTCGTCAGGGGCAATCAAAGGTGAGGGGGAAAAAACGAATCTATCAATGGGTCCGCGCTTCAGACTTCTGAAACACTGCTGCCCCCCTATGTGAAAGGGGAACACCTCAGTGATACCCCAAGGAGGTTAAAGTCAGAATATAGGGGATGGCGCTGTGTAAAAAACAGAAAATGTGAATGTGAGTGTTTTTAAAGTGACAAGTGCTTTAGTGCGTGATACAATCCTTCATAAATGGAAAAAATAAATTATAAAAATCAAAAATGTGAATTGACCACAAATTAATAAATATAGTAAAGTGACAGATCCTTATTTGAGTTGCCAACAATTATAATCCCATACATTAAACAAACTTAATCCTTTAATCCTTATATTATCTAAATTATAAAACATGTGTTGGTAAAATCCACTGAAAAATGTAAAGTGACAAGTGCCAAATCTAAAAGAGGTTTGGTTGGCAAACCACAGTGCAATACACTCAGTGCAATTCTGTGTAAAAACCGTTGAGAATTAAGACCAATCTATTAAATATAAAAAAAGTGCATCAAAAAAAATATATATAGTCCCATATGCTATTTAGTATAAAAGTTCATAATAGTGATGCAATATTCAGTGCAATAAATCTTATAGCGTATTTCCCAGAAGATTCTTCTTTGTTAAATGAAGATCCATACAATAACTCTTAGCAATTTCCCCCAATCTGATTGCACTCACCGGAGCTCCCTGCCCCTGCAGGGGTATGAGCGTGTGATGGTGATCCTCAGCCTTTAATTGCTCTGATGTATCCTTCCACTAGGCCCAATCTGGGTGAATCACTCGTGGAGGAGGACTCACTGCCCCTTGCTGTAGCACAGATCCCAGCCAGGCATCCACTTTCATGCGTTTAGATAAAAAACAAAAATTCCTCCATAGCGTAACTTTGTTTAGAATTCATGTTTTATTTATGTAATACAGTCCAACACCACGACTGAATCCACTCAAAAAGTATATAGAACAGCTTTAGAAAATAGAGAGGGAGCTCACAGGCTCACTGTCTCTCCACACAGCCCGGGGACGCAGCGCTGCTGGAAAACTACCGCTTGCGTTCCACCGGTCTGGTTCCCGGAACCACGATACACGGAAGTGACGTTATGCGTGCCAAGATAGTCCCGCCTTACGCGTTTTGTCATACGGACGTCATCGGAGGCGCTGCCATCTTGGCACTCCCAACGTCTTATATTCAGGGTGTAGTCGTCGCTGCGGCCAATCACCTCCCGGATGTTCCAATCACAATCCAGCGGTATGAATTAGCACCTCTGTTGCTAGGTAGAGTTAAAACTAAACCAAATAGGTGAAAAGGGGACAACATCGCAAGGACATGTCGAATCCCTATAAGGGCCCTCTAGTGGTATAAGACAAGAAGCGTTTTTTTGCAGCAGCAACGACGACAAACTTCCTTAATAATGTAACAACAATTAATATCATACAATCTCATTCGATTGCAATAAAATAGCTGTAAAAAACCTTCCATATGAACACTGTATATTCTAGTAGTCCCAAGAGAAATGGAATAAATGTATATGCAAATAAATTAAATTAAAAGTAAGAAAAATAGAAAGAATATTAAAAAATAAAATAAAAAATAAAAAATATAAAAAACATCAAATAAAAAACTTTTAATTTCATTAAATACAAAAATAAAAATAAAAAATAAAATTAAAAATTATCATGAAGTAGGTGGTTACTAATGGACAATATAAATTAAATAAAAGAAAATATATAAAAATAAAAATAAATTGGCCTTAGGCTGAATGGAATGTGTGAATAAAGTGACCTTGGCTCACTAATATGTAAATGGAATACTAGAATATATAAATATAGGACTTAATTTTAGCACCTAAAAATCATGTATAATGTATTGAAAACATTAATAAAATTAAAAAAAACAAAAAAACATAATTTTAGTATCTAAAAATCCTATGTAGTGTATTGGGGATATAACTGAGGAATATTAAAATTCTATTTATTATATAGAAACCAGTAAAGATGTAACTGAGGGATATTAACATTCTATTTCTTATATAGAAACCAGTATACTGAACAAAATTAATGAATAAGAGAAGAGGAATATATATGAACGTGTATTAGGACATTACTGAGGAATATTAAAATCTTTTTATTATATAAAAGCTGGTATATTAAGTAAACTTGATGAATAAGAGGAAGAGGATATATATGGAGGGCATGAGATTCTTTGACGTGTAAACAATCTACATGAGGCCAGAAAGGGCTTGAAAAAATGCCTGATTCACTAATGGTGATACTTATCACTCATTTTTTGAAAGATCCGATTATCACAAATCAGACCTGATTATCACTCATTTTTAAAAATTAGACAAAAAACAATTGAGATCTATATTCACATTCAGCCCTTTCGGAACCAAGCTATCTAGGCGATATATCCACCTAGTTTCGTTCTGGGACACTTTTATTCTTTTATTGTCCCCCCTCCAATAATCTTTAATCAAATCAATACCATAAAAAATCAGTCCCGTGGGGTCCCTATTATGAAATTCATCAAAGTGTCTCGAAAGATTGTGTTTTGGGAATCCTTTTTTAATATTGTTAATATGTTCTCTAACCCTAACATACAGAGGCCTAGTGGTTCTTCCCACATACTGTAATCGGCAAGGACACTCGATCACATATGTTACATGAGTGCTGTCACAAGTGATCAGTTCCCTAATCTGGTACTCCTTCCCAGATCTAGATTTAAAAGATAGTTTTTTCCTTGGCTGTTTTCTGCTTACCCTGCAGGGAAGACATTTTTGACATCTAAAAAAATCCCTTCATTTCAGGGAACAGTTTTATTGTCTTGGGTGGGTCGATCACATTGTGTACCAGTTGGTTCCTCAAATTGGGAGCCTTTCTGTAAATAAATCTTGGCTTTTTCGAAAGTAACCCCGCCAGGACCCTGTCTGATTTTAGAATCGGCCAATATTTCCTGATGATGTGTTCAACTGTGTGGTATTGATTGTTGAATCCCGTAATAAAGGCCGTTTCCATCCCAGAGGAGTTGTTGTCCTTTTCCTTTTTTCTCAATAGGGAATCCCAGTCTAAATCACCTATCTCCATTTTTTGCCTCATTAGGGATTCCCTTTGGTACCCTTTGTCAATGAATTTCTCGATCAGATTATCAGCTTGTGTGTAGTAATCCTCCATTTTATGGCAGTTCCTTCGCAGTCTCATCAGTTGGCCCTTCTGGATGTTCTCCTTCCATTTAGGATGGTGGCAACTGGAGATTGGAATGTAACCATTGCGATCTGTTGTTTTAAAAAAAGTTCTAGTATGTAGTCCATTGTTCTCTTTAAAAATTTGTACATCCAAGTATTCTATTTCTTGAGAATCGCATTTCCCACTGAAGGAAATACCATATTGGTTCTAATTCATCATCCCTAGGAACTCCTGGAAGGAATCTGTCGTGCCTTTCCATACGATGATCACGTCATCTATATAGCGACGGTAGAATTTTATCTCTGGGCGTAATCTCTTATATATATGTTCAGCTTCCCACATGTCCATAAATAAATTCGCCACGCTCGGGGCATATCTTGCCCCCATGGCGACGCCCTTAATCTGGAGATAATAATCTTTTTGATACCAAAAATAATTGCTTTCCATCGCTAATTTTAAGGCCTCCAAAATAAAGCTGATCTGTTCTTGTTTGAGATTCCCATCTTCATGTAATGCTTTGTCGACCCCCTTGATGCCGTATTTTTGTATAATGCTAGTATAAAGGGAGTTTACATCTATTGTTGCAAGAATGCAATCATTAACCTCAGTTACATGTTTCAAATCATTAATTAATTAGCGTACTATCCCTTAGATATGATCTTCCTTTCACCACCAGTGGTTTTAGAAAACAATCGGCATCAAGGGGGTCGAAAAAGCATTACATGAAGATGGGAATCTCAAACAAGAACAGATCAGCTTTATTTTGGAGGCCTTAAAATTAGCGATGGAAAGCAATTATTTTTGGTATCAAAAAGATTATAATGTACATCCGCTAACACCCGATGTCGTCCGCCTCCGCTCTCGTCCGATTCTGCGGACGGAAGAAAATCCTATTTTTCTATCCGTCTGCAGAGCGGATCGGAGGAACACGGACAGACGGTCCATGTTCCTCCGATCCCCCATAGGGGAGAGCGGAGATCTGACAGGGCGGTCCCTGCACAGTGTGCGGGTCCCGCCCTGTCATCTGCCTGCTCAGCTGGGGAAAGCGGAGCGATCCCCGCTGAGCAGCGGATAAACACGGGGCGGATCAACATGGATCTGTCCCGTGTGAAAGGGGCCTAAGAGTTATTGTATGGATCTCCATTTAACAAAGAAGAATCTTCTGGGAAATACGCTATAAGATTTATTGCACTGCATATTGCATCACTATTATGAACTTTTATACTAAATAGCATATGGGACTATATATATATTTTTTGATGCACTTTTTTTATATTTGATAGATTGGTCTTAATTCTCAACGGTTTTTACACAGAATTGCACTGAGTGTATTGCACTGTGGTTTGCCAACCAAACCTCTTTTAGATTTGGCACTTGTCACTTTACATTTTTCAGTGGATTTTACCAACACATGTTTTATAATTTAGATAATATAAGGATTAAAGGATTAAGTTTGTTTAATGTATGGGGTTATAATTGTTGGCAACTCAAATAAGGATCTGTCACTTTATTATATTTATTAATTTGTGGTCAGTACACATTTTTGATTTTTATAATTTATTTTTTCCATTTATGAAGGATTGTATCACGCACTAAAGCACTTGTCACTTTAAAAACACTCACATTCACATTTTCTGTTTTTTACACAGCGCCATCCCCTATATTCTAAAAGGTGAGGGGGAGGCCACTCATTCGTGGCTCCCCCCTCGCGATCGCTCCTGGCGAATGAAATGCTTCCTCGGCTTCTGTATAGTAAACAGAAACGGTGGAAGTGATGTCATCGCTCCTCGACTCGGTATTTTCCGTTCTGGCGCCGAGGAGAGAAGACATAGATGTGAGTGCACAAACACTACAAACACAGTAGAACACACCAGGCACACTGTACACCCCCCAATCACCCCCTGATCACCCCCCAATCACCCCCCCTGTCACACTGACACCAAGCAGTTTTTTTTTTTTTATTACTGCATTGGTGTCAGTTTGTGACAGTTAGTGTGGTAGGGCAGTTAGTGTTAGGCTCCCTTTAGGTCTAGGATACCCCCCTAACCCCCCCTAATAAAGTTTTAACCCCTTGATCACCCCCCGTCGCCAGTGTCACTAAGCGATCATTTTTCTGATCTCTGTATTAGTGTCACTGGTGACGCTAGTTAGGGAGATAAATATTTAGGTTCGCTGTCAGCGTTTTATAGCGTCAGGGACCCCCATATACTACCTAATAAATGTTTTAACCCCCTGATTGCCCCCTAGTTAACCCTTTCACCAGTGATCACCGTATAACTGTTACGGGTGACGCTGGTTAGTTAGTTTATTTTTTATAGTGTCAGGGCACCCGCCGTTTATTACCGAATAAAGGTTTAGCCCCCTGATCACCCGGCGGTGATATAACTTAGGTTTTAGGGTCAGATAGGGTCTGCGTCGCCCCAGGCAGCGTCAGGTTAGTGCCAGTACCGCTAACACCCACGCACGCACCATACACCTCCCTTAGTGGTATAGTATCTGAACGGATCAATATCTGATCCGATCAGATCTATACTAGCATCCCCAGCAGTTTAGGGTTCCCAAAAACGTAGTGTTAGCGGGATCAGCCCAGATACCTGCTAGCACCTGCGTTTTGCCCCAGTCGTAGTCAAACCAGCACTGCAGTAACACTTGGTGATGTGGCGAGTTCCATAAGTGCAGTTCAAGTTGGTGAGGTGGCAAGCACAAGTAGTGTCCACCAAGAAGACAAACACAGGCCCGTCGTGCCCATAATGCCCTTCTTGCAGCATTCGCCAATCCTAATTGGGAACCCAGCACTTCTGCAGCGCCTGTACTTCCCCCATTCACATCCCCAACCAAATGCAGTCGGATGCATGAGAGGCATTTTCTTTATGTCTTCCCGAGTACCTCTACCCAATGAACCCCCCAAAAAAAATAATTTGCTCGCTATGAAGTGTAGGGATAATAAGAATGTTTTCGTTCTGACCTCCCTTCATGCAGACACAACGGTCCAAATTACTACGGCGACTGGTGTTGTGGAGAAACCCCTCTGTGTCCATGAATAACCAAAATATGGGAGGGGTGGACCTCAACGACCAGTTGTTGGTGCCGTACCTAGTTGCCCGTAAGGCCAGACGCTGGTACAAGAAAATGTCTGTTTATTTATTTCAATTGGCTTTGCTGAACGCTTATGTGCTATACAGAGCTTCAGGATGGACTGGATCCTTCCTTAAATTCCAGGAAGAGATCGTCAGAGCCATTCTGTTTCCAGACGGTGCTCCACCTCACCTTCCCCAACCAAATGCAATAAGCCCCTACCCAAAGAGCCCCCCAAAAAAGATTTTGTGTCTGCAGCAAGCGCGGATATAGGCGTGACACCCGCTATTATTGTCCCTCCTGTGCTGACAATCCTGGTCTTTGCATTGGTGAATGTTTTGAACGCTACCATACACTAGTTGAGTATTAGCGTACAGCATTGCACAGACTAGGAATACTTTCACAGGGTCTCCCAAGATGCCATCGCATTTTGAGAGACCTGAACCTGGAACCGATTACAGTTACAAAAGTTACAGTGTAAAAAAAAAAAATATATAAAATAAAAAAAAAAATAGTTGTTGTTTAATTGTTCTCTCTCTCTATTCTCTCTCTATTGTTCTGCTCTTTTTTTCTGTATTCTATTCTGCAATGTTTTATTGTTATTATGTTTTATCATGTTTGCTTTTCAGGTATGCAATTTTTTATACTTTACCGTTTACTGTGTTTTAATGTTAACCATTTTTTTGTCTTCAGGTACGCCATTCAGCTGCAGTGCGGATTTATTTATCTTGACAGCAACAGCGTTTGCTCCCACGATATATAAAGCCGTGACTCCAGCGGAGGTGATATATGCCGAAGCATGGGTGCAGCAGGGGTGGAGGAGCAATTTGCTCCTACCTTTTGCGGGAGGATGCCCCCATGCTTCGGCATATATAAACGGTGCATGTACGCCCATCATTAATAGTGGGTGGATGAAGGGAGGTATTCTGATAGTGGGCATCCCCACCGATCAATCTCTTTTTTTCGTTCAGCCCACAGGCTGCATGAAAAAAAAGATTACAATATATGCCCAACAAGGACCAGCAACGTACTGGTATGTTGCTGGACTTTGAGTGGTTATACCAGAATGATGCCTGCAGGTTTAGGTATCATCTTGGTATCATTCTTTTCAGCCAGCGGTCGGTTTTCATGTAAAAGCAATCCTAGGGAGGGAATGCCCCCCCCCACCGTCTTCCATGTTTTTCTCTGATTCTCCTGTCCCAACAGGGAACCTGAGAATGCAGCCGGTGATTCAGCCAGTTGACCATAGAGCTGATCAGAGACCAGAGTGGCTCCAAACATCTCTATGGCCTAAGAAACCAGAAGCTACAAGCATTTCATGACTTAGATTTCGCCGGATGTAAACAGCGCCATTGGGAAATTGGGAAAGCATTTTATCACACCGATCTTGGTCAGATGCTTTGAGGGCAGAGGAGAGATCTAGTAATAGACCCCAATTTTTTCAAAAAAGAGTACCTGTCACTACCTATTGCTATCATAGGGGATATTTACATTCCCTGAGATAACAATAAAAATAATTACAAAAAATGAAAGGAACAGTTTAAAAATTAGATAAAAAAGCAAAAAAAAAAAAAAAAAAAGCACCCCTGTCCTCCCATGCTCTCGTGCAAAGGCGAACGCAAACATGGGTCTGGCGTCAAATGTAAACAGCAATTGCACCATGCATGTGAGGTATCAGAAGGTCAGATCGAGAGCAGTAATTTTAGTAGTAGACCTCCTCTGTAAATCTAAAGTGGTAACCTGTAAAGGCTTTTAAAGGCTTTTAAAAATGTATTTAGTTTGTCGCCACTGCACGTTTGTGCGCTATTTTAAAGCATGTCATGTTTGGTATCCATGTACTCAGCCTAAGATCATCTTTTTTATTTCATCAAACATTTTGGCAATATAGTGTGTTTTAGTGCATTCAAATTGAAAAAAGTGTGTTTTTTCCCCAAAAAATGTATTTGAAAAATAGCTGGGCAAATACTGTATGAAAAAAAATAAAATGAAACACCCACCATTTTAATGTGTAGGGCATTTTCTTTAAAAAAAATATATAATGTTTGGGGGTTCAAAGTAATTTTCTTGCAAAAAAAAAATAATGTTTTCATGTAAACAAAAAGTGTCAGAAAGGACTTCAAGTGTGACATAAGCTTCTAAATGTTGTGCAAAAAATGCCAGGACAGTTCAAACCTCCCCAAATGATCCCATTTTGGAAAGTAGACACCCCAAGCTATTTGCTGAGAGGCATGTCGAGTCCATGGAATATTTTATATTGTGACATAAGTTGCGGGAAAAAGACAAATTTTTTTTTTTTTTGCACAAAGTTGTCACTAAATGATATATTGCTCAAACATGCCATGGGAATATGTGCCATTACACCCCAAAATACATTCTGTTGCTTCTCCTGAGTATGGGAATACCACATGTGTGAGACTTTTTTGGAGCCTAGCCGCGTACGGGACCCCAAAAACCAAACACCGCCTTCAGGCTTTCTAAGGGCGTAAATTTTTGATTTCACTCTTCACTGCCTATCACAGTTTCGGAGGCCATGGAATGCCCAGGTGGCACAACCCCACCCCCCCCAAATGACCCTATTTTGGAAAGTAGACACCCCAAGCTATTTGCTGAGAGGTATAGTGAGTATTTTGGGGTGCAATTCCACATATGCCCATGGCCTGTGTGAGCAATATATCATTTAGTGACAACATTGTGCAAAAAAAAAAAAAAATTTGTCACTTTCCCGGAACTTGTGCCAAAATATAAAATATTCCATGGACTCAACATGCCTCTCAGCAAATAGCTTGGGGTGTCTACTTTCCAAAATGGGGTCATTTGGGGGGGGGGGGTTTGTGCCATGTGGGCATTTTATGGCCTTCAAAACTGTGATAGGTACGCCCTTAGAAATCCTGAAGGCGGTGATTGGTTTTCTGGGCCCTGTACGCTGCTAGGCTCCCAAAAAGTCCCACCATTGTGGTATCCCTGTACTCAGGGAAAGCAGCTGAATGTATTTTGGGGTGCAATTCCACATATGCCCATGGCCTGTGTGAGCAATATATCATTTAGTGACAACTTTTTGTAAATTTATTTTTTTTGTCATTATTCAATCACTTGGGACAAAAAAAATTAATATTCAATGGGCTCAACATGCCTCTCAGCAATTTCCTTGGGGTGTCTACTTTCCAAAATGGGGTCATTTGGGGGGGTTTGTACTGCCCTGCCATTTTAGCACCTCAAGAAATGAGATAGGCAGTCATAAACTAAAAGCTGTGTAAATTCCAGAAAATGTACCCTAGTTTGTGGGCGCTATAACTTTTACGCAAACCAATAAATATACACTTATTGACATTTTTTTTACCAAAGACATGTGGCCGAATACATTTTGGCCTAAATGTATGACTAAAATTGAGTTTATTGGATTTTTTTTATAACAAAAAGTAGAAAATATCATTTTTTTTCAAAATTTTCGGTCTTTTTCCGTTTATAGCGCAAAAAATAAAAATGGCAGAGGTGATCAAATACCATCAAAAGAAAGCTCTATTTGTGGGAAGAAAAGGACGCAAATTTCGTTTGGGTACAGCATTGCATGACCGCGCAATTAGCAGTTAAAGCGACACAGTGCCAAATTGTAAAAAGTGCTCTGGTCAGGAAGGGGGTAAATCCTTCCAGGGCTGAAGTGGTTATGTAATATTGGCCCTTTCCCTGTGCTATAGGCTGCACAGTGTACAGGGGCACACATCTTATTAAATTGGGGAGGTGAGTATTTCAGAAATTGTGCTATTTTATTAGCCCTATATTTAGAAACAATGACGTTATAATGTACTTTTTTTAATGTGTCAGTTTCCAGAAGATCAAAACATTTTTGCCCTAAGAAAATGAAAAACTCACTTGGTTAGTAGTCTAGAATTAAGAATATGATCTCCAGTAAAAATAACAAATTGCTACAGCTGAAAATGTGGACAAGTTAAAATGTGCAAAATCATGATGGCTATTTTTAGTTAGAACCATTCCAAGTAGTTAAAAGTGTATCTTTTTCAGGAGAGAATGTGTTCAATTATTTCCTTTTCAGGTCATACACACGCGATTACAGCCACTCAAGTGTCTCCTCAGAAATTCTTTTTTATAATTTGCCATTTGTGCACAGGAAAACTGCTGAAGCATTTCTGCCTATACAGCCTTAGGGTCGGTTCACACTGGGGCAACACGACTTCAGCGCGACTTTGCACGGCGGCTTCGACGTGACTTCGACGCGACTTCGACGCGACTTCGACGCGACTTTAGCAAATTACAAGGCGACTTGAAGTCGCCTCCATGACAGGCGACTTCGCCTGTGGCCAATCAGCTCTCTGGGAGGGAGGGGGGGAGGGAGGGGTTTTCCCTGCAAAGTCGCTTGACTTTACAGAGAGATCCGACTTGGAGGCGACTTCCATTGATTTCTATGGTACAGGTCGCCTACCAAGACGGATCAAAGTAGTACAGGGAGTACGCTCTGAAGTCGGAGCGACTTCAGTAGCGTCTATTAAGACGCTAGCGTTCACTCCCATTAAAACTATTTCTGGGGCGACTTGGGGCGACTTGAGGGCGTACAAGTCGGATCCCAAGTCGCCCCAGTGTGAACCGAGCCTTATGCCCCGTACACACGGTCGGACTTTGTTCGGACATTCTGACAATAAAATCCTAGGATTTTTTCAGACGGATGTTGGCTCAAACTTGTCTTGCATACACACGGCCACACAAAGTTGTCGGAAAATCCGATCATTCTAAACGCGGTGACGTAAAACACATACGTCGGGACTATAAATGGGGCAGTGGCCAATAGCTTTCATCCCTTTATTTATTCTGAGCATGCGTGGCACTTTGTCCGTCGGATTTGTGTACACACGATCGGAATTTCCGACAATGGATTTTGTTGTCGGAAAATTTTATATCCTGCTCTCAAACATTGTGGGTCGGAAAATCCAATGGAAAATGTGTGATGGAGCCTACACACGGTCGGAATTTCCGACAACAAGGTCCTATCACACATTTTCCGTCGGAAAATCCGACCGTGTGTACAGGGCATAAGTCTATGCTCCAAGTATTGGGGTTGGACATAATGAGAGGTTGAGCTGTACACCTTTCTTGCTTGGATCATACTCACATATGCTGTTTGCTGCAATGTGACTGATATGTGGCTTGCTAAATTATATCATGTCAGGGGTAAGGATTCAGCCTTGACACCTAAAGCAATCCTATCCCTAGACAGCTGCACCCTGTAAAAGAAGAGGATGAATACTTACCTCTCCCATGGGTGGTGAGTCCATTTTTCATTCTCTTGCAAGGCTAACAGCACTACTGCAATCCAACCCTTTCAGGTGTGTCAGATAGCATGTCCCCCACTGTGAATCATGGTTACTCTAGCCCACTACTAGATCACTACCGGACTCAGGGCCGATGTGGGAGGAACCACAATTCCAGTGGGGGATACACTATCTCACACACCCAGAGATGTTGGATTGCTTGTCCCTGGAAAGGTAAGTATTTATCCACGTCTATTCCAGGTTGAGGCTGTTTGAATTTATTTAAAGTGTTAAGGTCGCTTTAAGGGCATCCTCTTGAGTGCTTGTATATGATATGAGCTCTTAAACTAAGTCGTCACATGTGCTGGATGCAAAAGAAGAACATCCAGTGCTCAAGTTTACCAAACACTCCACACAAAATGCTTTCCTGGTAGTGAAGCTAGGGGAGGTTAATGGGATGCCAGAGCCTGAAGTGACACACTGGTTAACTACCACAGACTTGTGTAATGAAACCTACTCAGTTCATATTGATGGACCTGGCAATTAGTGGTGAGAGGGAGTGGGGGTATTTGGCAGGTGTTCCTTCTTTTTGAAGCCTATGGAATCTTAGCTTAATTCATGCCAGAAATTGTATTTTCCAAATTCTGTGTAATGCTCATAGTCCAGCTTACTGCAAAATGAATGGGCTCTATAATTCTCTTTAATAATAATTCAAATAAGTCAGGTCCTCCTTGTACAAAAGGGAGGCCATATACAGTGCTTTGAAAAGATATTTGTACCCCTTGACATTTTCCACATTTTCCACATTTTGTCACTTCATGACTTGTTGGTTGGAAGCTGAACAGTGGAGACCTTGAGTGGAGAGTGTGAACAAGTTTTGCTTTTGACTGCTGGTGATTGCTGTGTTGCATTTTTAATTTTTTTTTTTGGGGGGGGGGTTCCTTGTAGCTTTTTTTAACACCCTCTCTGTCACTTTTTAAACAACCTTTTTTTTCTTTCCTTCCTTCAGCCTGCTAATTAAGGAGAGTGGTTAATTGGTCACAGGTGCTTGAAGCCTATATAACTTCTGTAGAACTCATTTTGAGCCTGCTCATCTTTGAGCTTGCCACCTTTTTGCTTGCTGGAACTTAGATCAAGTGGAACAGGACTAAGTGATGAGTTAAAAACAGGAGGTTATAACAGGGGTCAAAGTACTTGTGTAGTGAGAGTACCTGAGTGTTGTCTGAGTAGTGTGTAGATCGTTAGTACCTGTGTATTGTGTATACTTGTGTATTGTGTGTACTTGTGTATTGTGAGTGCACGTGGTCTGCGAGTGCACATGGTCTGCGAGTGCATATAGGCTGCAAGTGCAAGTAGGCTGTGAGTGCACGTAGGCTGCGAGTGTATGTGATCTGCGAGTGCACGTGGGCGGCAAGTACCTGTGTATTGTCTTGTTGAGTACCTGTGTATTGTATTGTTGCATGTTAGTGTCAGGAAGATAGTTATTAGGTAATTTGGACCGGGTATAATCCCCAATCCTGATTAAATTAGTAGATACAATGCTCAGCGGGTGTGGAGATGCGACTCAGTGAACCTCTTGCGGCATGTATGCGTTCCTTGATCATCTGATCGAGGGCAAATACTGCTGTGCAAAATGTAAGCACATTGTTTCCCTGGAAGCCCAGGTTCTGAATCTAGGGTAGCAACTGTAAGCACTGAGAAGACCCTCCATGCTAAAGGAGAGCTGGGAACGTACACGGTAGGGGGCATTAGTGGTAGGTTGACTAAAGCACATAAACCCAAGGTAAGTATAGTAACAAGTCCTATTTGCAATCTTGGAACACCCAATAAAAGGACAGTATGCGACTGGTCTAAACTATGTGGTATGTTCACCAATGCCAGGAGCCTGGCAGACAAGATGGGTGAACTAGGGATACTGTTGAATGAGGAGGATTTCGATTTTGTGGGAATTTCAGAGACCTGGTTCAACAGCTCTCATGATTGGCTGGCAACCAATCAAAGGTTATTCCCTTTATCGCAGGGATAGAGAGGGTAAAAAAAAAGGGGGGTATGCCTATATAACAAGAATAATGTACAAGTGAATGTGAGAGATGACATCAATAAGGGAACTATGGAGGAGGTGGAATCCTTATGGGTAGAGCTCCAAAGGGATGAATCTAAGGGGAAAATAATACTGGAAGTATGCTATAGGCCCCCTAACCTGAGGGAGAAGGGGGAGATGGACCTCCTATCACAATTTGGATTAGCAGCAAGGATGGGAAGTGTTATCATAATGGGGGATTTTAATTATCCAGACATAGACTGGGCAGAGGGAACCACTCATTCCTCTAAGGCTCGCCAGTTCCTAAATGTCTTGCAGGACAATTTCATGGGTCAGATGGTAGACGCACCAACTAGAAACAAGGTATTACTAGATCTACTGATTACCAACAATACAGACAATACAGACCTGATCACGGATGTGGAAATATGGGGCAATTTAGGAAACAGTAATCACAGGTCAATTGGCTTCAGTATAAATCACACAAATAGTAAACACAAGGGGAACACAAAGACACTGAATTTCAAAAGAGCCAACTTCCCTAAACTACGAACCTTGCTAGGAGATATAAATTGGGATAAAATCTTAGAAACAAAGAACACAGAGGGGAGATGGGTTTGCTTTAGGAGCATATTAAACAAGGGCATTAGCCAGTGCATCCTATTGGGAAATAAATATAATAGAGCGAGCAAAAGTCCTGGATGGCTTAACTCTAATGTAAAAATGCATATAAAAGCAAAGGAGAAGGCCTTAAAAAATACAAGGCTGAGGGATCATCATCAGATTTCAGACTTTACAAAGAATGCAACAAGATATGTAAGGGTGCAATTAGGGCAGCTAAGACAGAACGCGAAAGACACATAGCGGAGGAGAGCAAAACAATCCACAAAAATTTGTTAAGTATATAAACAGTAAAGAAGGGAGGACAGACCATATTGGCCCCATAAAGAATGAGGAAGGACATCTGGTTACAAAGGATGGGGAGATGGTGAAGGTGTTGAATGTATTCTTCTCCTCAATCTTCACGAGGGAATTGGGGGCTTCAGTAACCAAAACTGCAGTGTTTGTCCTCATGACACATCACAAGAAGCACCTCATGGCTAACAGAGGACAGAGTTTGAAAAAGACTTGGGAAACTTAACATTAATACATCATTGGGACCAGATGGCTTGCACCCGAGGGTACTTAGGGAACTCAGTCAAGTAGTTGCCAGACCATTGTTCCTAATTTTTACTGACAGTCTACTGACCGCAATGGTACCAGCTGCTTGGAGAAAAGCCAATGTAGCACCTATATTTAAAAAAGGGCCAAAACACATCCCTGGGAGTTACAGACCAGTTAGCCTAACATCAGTAGTATGCAAGCTCATGGAAGAGATGATAAGGGACTATATACCAGATTTTAGTAATGAAAACGGAACCATTAGCAGTAATCGGCATGGATTCATAAGGAATCGTTCTTGCCAAACCAATATTAGCCTTCTATGAGGAGGTGAGCTGCCATATAGATAAAGGAAGGTCCATAGATGTGGTGTATCTGGACTTTGCAAAAGCATTTGACACAGTTCCCCATAAATGTTTACTGTGCAAAGTAAGGTCTGTTGGTATGGACCATAGGGAGAGTACATGGATTGAAAACTGGCTACAAGGGCAAGTTCAGAGGGTGGTGTTGATAAATGGGGAATACTCGGAATGGTCAGTGGTGGGTAGTGGGGTCCCCCAGGGTTCTGTGCTGGGACCAATGCTGTTTAACTTGTTCATAAACGACCTGGAGGATGGGGTAAACAGCTCAATCTCTGCATTTGCTGACGACACTAAGCTAAGCAGGGCAATAACTTTTCAGCAGGATGTTGAAACCTTGCAAGAAAATCTGAACAAATTAATGGGGTGGGCCACTACATGGCAAATGAGTTTTAATGTAGAAAAATGTAAAATAATGCTTTTGGGTGGCAAAAATATGAATGCAATCTACTCACTAGGGGGTGAACCTCTGGGGGAATCTAAGATGGAAAAGGATCTGGGGGTCCTAGTAGATGTGTCAGAAACCATGAAATCAGGCCGAGACAGAAGTACAGTTAAATCACACTAGTTTAATAATAAAAGTAAAAAGCACAATGTAGTCAAAACATAGCCAAAGTTCAGTAACCAGAACGGATAGTCAGCCAAGCCAGAAGTCAGGGATTAATGTAGTGGAACAGCAAGCAGGATCTGCAGCCAGAAGGGATGTCAGCAAAGCAAGCCTTGAACAGGATCGCAGGGGATAGTTTCTGCGATGATGACCAAGGCAAAGGCAGAGCTCCTCTGGACTGAACGGCTTAAGTAGGCAGGACTGACGAGCAGGATATCATCAACAGCTGAGTAACTGTGGAGAGATAGGAGCTGGCAATTAGCTGACAGCTGAGCGGCCAGCTCAGATAAGGAAGGGCTGAGCCCAGCCCTGACAAGATAATAGGATCAGCAATAGCATGCAATGCCAAGCTGCTGCTTACAAGGCAAACAGAATACTGGCATGCATTAAAAAGGGGGTTAACTCCAAAGATAAAGCAATAATTCTCCCACTCTACAAGACTTTGGTCCTGCCTCACCTGGAGTATACTGTCCAGTTCTGGGCACCAGTCCTCAGGAAGGATGTACTGGAAATGGAGCGAGTACAAAGAAGGACAACAAAGCTAATAAAGGGACTGGAGGATATTAGTTATGAAGAAAGGTTATGAGCACCAAGCTTATTCTCTCTGGTGAAGAGACACTTGATAGGGGATATGATTTCAATTTACAAATACCATACTGGCTACCCCACAATAGGGATAAAACTTTTTTGCGGAAGGGCGTTCAATAAGACACGTGGCCACTCACTAAAATTAGAAGAAAAGAGGTTTAGCCTTAAACTGCGTAAGGGGTTCTTTACTGAAAGAGTGGCAAGGATGTGGAATTCCTATCCACAGGTGGTGGTTTCAGCGGGGGGCATTGATAGTTTCAAAAAACTATTAGATAAGCACCAGAACGACCGCAACATACAGGGATATACAATGAAATACTGACATATAATCACACACACATAGGTTGGACTTGATGGACTTGTGACTTTTTTCAACCTCACCTACTAAAAAAAATTTTACATCCAAAAACAAATGTATTTTTATTGGGATTTTATGTGATAGACCAACACAAAGTTAGAACACATAATTGTGAAGTGGAAGAAAAATGATAAATGGTTTTCAATTCTCTGATACACCTAACTAAAATTTAGTGGAACCAATTGCCTTCAGAAGTCACCTAATTAGGAAATAGAGTCCACCTGTGTGTAATTTAATCTCAGTATAAATACAGCAGTTCTGTGAAGCCCTCAGAGACTTGTTAGAGAACCGTAGTGAATAAACAGCATCATGAAGACCTAGGAACACACCAGACAGGTCGGGGCTAAAGTTGTGGAGAGGTTTAAAGCAGGGTTAGGTTATAAAAAAATATATCCCAGGCTTTGAACATCTCACGGAGAACTGTTCAATCTGTCATCCGATGGAAAGCGTGTGGCACAACTTCAAACCTACCAAGACATGGCCATCCACCTATACTGACAAGCTGGGCAAGGAGAGCATTAATCAGAGAAGCATCGAAGAGGCCCATGGTAACTCTGGAGGAGTTGCAGTGATCTACATCTCAAGTGGAAGAATATGTCCACAGGACAACTATCAGTTGTGCACTCCACAAATCTGGCCTTTATGGAAGAGTGGCAAGAAGAAAGCCATTGTTGAAAGAAAGCCATAAAAATTCTCGTTTGCAGTTTGCGAGAAGCCATGTGGGTGACACAGCAAACATGTGGAAGAAGGTGCTCCGGTTAGATGAGACCAAAATTGAACTTTTTGGCCTAAAAGCAAAACACTATGTGTGGTGAAAAACGAACACTGCACATCACCCTGAACACACCATCCCCACCGTGAAACATGGCGGTGGAAGTGTCATGTTGTGGGATGCTTTTCTTCAGCAGGGACAGGGAAGCTGGTCAGAGTTGATGGTAAAATGAATGGATCCAAATACAGGGCAATCTTAGAAGAAAACCTGTTAGAGTCTGCAAAAGACTTGAGACTGGGGCGGAGGTCCAGCAGGACAATGACCCTAAACATACAGCCAGAGCTACAATGGAATATTTTAGATCAAAGCACATTCATGTGTTAGAATAGCCCGGTCAAAGCCCAGACCTAAATCCAATTGAGAATATGTGGCAAGACTTGAAAATTGCTGTTCACAGATGCTCCCCATCCAATCTGACAGAGCTTGAGCTATTTTGCAAAGAAGAATGGGCAAAAATGTCACTCTCTAGATGTGCAAAGCTGGTAGAGACATCCCCAAAAAGACTCACAGCTGTAATTGCAGTGAAAGGTGGTTCTACAAAGTATTTGACTCTGGGGGGCTGAATACAAATGCACGCTACACTTTTCACATATTTATTTGTAAAAGATTTTGAAAACCATTTATCGTTTTCTTTCCACTTCACAATTATGTGCCACTTTGTATTACATCAAATCCCAATAAAATACATTTACCTTTTTGGTTGTAACATGACAAAATGTGGAAAATTTCAAGGGGTATACACATTTTTTCAAGGCACTGTAATGAGTAATTTATTTCAGTAATACAAGGAACATGAAAAAAGCCGACTTGACTATAATACGCTATCAGCAATCATTTTAATTGCTCATGTTTAAAAAAGTCGAAGAAATCTGATGGTTGATGGTTGAAGTTGTTTTTTTTGAGTAACATTATTGCTCTTAGTACCAGATTATGAAATAACCCTTGGACAATCCATAATCTGAATAAAAAATTGCAGTAAACAAAGGCTGAGTGCTCATGTTATTATATACCTAACCCCACATGTTAGATATTGTCTAATATAATATTCAGTGGAAGTAACAAGTAGCAAATGTCATCAAGGGGCTGATGTGTCACAGCTGTGATTATCACAAAGCAGCTGACAAAAGCCCTTTTCTGCCACATCTAATTATTTCCAGGCACAATATAACAGGAAATCTGCAACTACACAATGTACACAATCATTTACACTCCTAACTACAATAACTGTGAAGATGTTAAAAGCAACACTAATAACAGAAACAAACACTTTGCATCAGGAAAACTGGAGCTTTAAATTAAGCAGCAGGCAGAGGAACAATTTAAATAGAGTGAACTGTAGCTGTGAAATGCCCTGCTGTGGGTATATTCAACAAGGAATTGCTTTCTGTTCATCGCATTCTCTTTGTCTTACACGTCAGATAATTTATATGCAAAAAAAACATATCCTAGAAAATATTAAATCCCTCAATTTAACTATGTAACAGTACAAGAAAACGAGATTATCCTTAAGGTACAGACAACTCCTTGCTGGGTCAAAAAAAAGATAATATAGTCGAATTCTCAGATGATATCTCAAATTTTAGAGATAATGTCATATTATTGCAGAATGTTATTTCACTTGGCCCCAGGGCTCACCCACAGTAAGGTGCCAAAATAATATATGAAATTTACATGATAAATTGGGATAAAGTGCCATCTCTGTAAACAAAGAAGTATTAATCATAAATCTTATAGGAGTCCACAATGTAGACTATATTTATTGGGTTAGTTATGATGTTTGCATCAGAATTGCATAGCAAGGCAGTGAAATATGTGACAATCTTATATAATAAAGCAGTATAAAATACAGTATATCTGAACAGTAACAACACTGGCTGTGAAATGGCAATACTTGGCTAGAAATTCAAGGATGTTAAGGTGGCCACACATATCAATATGATTATTCAACTGACCATTCAATGAGACTAATAGAATCAAATTGAAACTGCCGACTCTCTCCATTTAGTTGATTTAGAGGGCTTTACATCGATTTTGGTGCTGGCAACTCTAATGATCATTTCTGTTCAATTGAACGAATATCTGTGGGTGTGTCAGAGAACCAATCAATAACAGCCCTATTAAATTATCATTTAATAGATCATTTCTAATAGATCGCATTTTCAATTAAAACAGTATGCGTTGCCTCTTTTGATATTTAAAGGGATAATGAATTGCTTATTTCCAATTGCTCATAACTAAGTTGTTCACAAATTGATACATGTATGGCATTGGCCATTCATTGAAAACAGGGGAGGAAAGCACAAACAGTATGTAAACACACCAGTTAAATTGATAATTCTGTTTTAGATCCTACTCTGAGTGCTTCCTATGCGGGTATCATTGCTGCCCCTGTGAAAAAGTGATCCATGGTGGATTACTTTTCAGAGGAAATTTGACAGGCAGTGAGGGGATGATAGATTGCCTCCTTACTGCTTGTTTTAGCCCTGAAAATTGCAACTTCACTTCCCCTTTTCCTGAATGGGTCACATTCATTGGCAGTATGCTATTTAATTTTTGTTGCAGCCTTTTAGGCAAAGTATTGTGGTTGCAGCATGTGTACAGCTTTTAGTAGCTGCATCTCCTTGCTCCCCCCCCTTCTCATTGCCATGTAAACATTCTTTGACTCTTATGCCCCGTACACACGGTCGGATTTTCCGATGGAAAATGTCCGATCGGAGCATGTTGTCGGAAATTCCGACCGTGTGTGGGCTCCATCGGACATTTTCCATCGGATTTTCCGACACACAAAGTTGGAGAGCAGGAGATAAAATTTTCCGACAACAAAATCCGTTGTCGGAAATTCCGATCGTGTGTACACAAATCCGACGGACAAAGTGCCACGCATGCTCAGAACAAATAAAGAGATGAAAGCTATTGGCCACTGCCCCGTTTATAGTCCCGACGTACTTGTTTTACATCACCGCGTTTAGAACGATGGGATTTTACGACAACTTTGTGTGACCGTGTGTATGCAAGACAAGTTTGAGCCAACATTCATCGGAAAAAATCCTAGGATTTTGTTGTCGGAATGTCCGAACAAAGTCCGACCGTGTGTACGGGGCATTACTCTTCTCTTCCCTACTGATATCCATCATTGGGAAAGGTCCTCTGGCACCCAAGGTGATGACACCAAAGGGCTTCTTCCCCTCTAAGCTATTGAATTTGACATTACAAAAACTAACACAAAAATAAAATGTTAATTCTGAACGATAAAAATCTACGGGAAGGAATTGATGGGATTAATATCATTAATTAGGATTATGTACAATACATTTACAGTAGGTTTTTTTTTAATTCCAGGAGTGAGTACAAAACAGTGTCATCAGTCTGGTTTTAACGGTTTAGAGAAGGGAAGTAGAAAACACCAGAAAAAAAATATATATAATAGTGAAACTGATCTTGTATATTTAAGACTTGTACAACACAATGATCCAAAAAAAGCATCATAATGAAAATTGTGTGAAATTCAACAGCCGTAGATACTGTAAATAGGAAATATGGAAATATGATTGTCACCGAGAGAACAAAATACAGATAAAGAAAGACAAAAAAAGACATAGAGGGAGAAAAATGAGCAAGCAAAGAAAAGTCAGACAAAGTCAGATAAGAGAAGGAGGGAGGGGGTAAGATGTGTAATGGGGGGGAGGGGAGAGGGGGCAGGAAGAAGGGTGGGTCAGACAAGGGGCATCCACCAAGACAGGATGATGATATTATCATAAAGGGTAACTGTTCAGTCAAACAGCAACCATGTAAAATCATCTGTATGGGTGAATTTCATCCGATAAAACCATGTAGCAGTGTGTCAAGCATTTGCATCCTTAAAATAAATCTTGGGACTGCCCATCTCCCTGATCCTCATCCCGTTTTATCCACTGTGAAATTTTAGGGGGTGAGCTGGATTTCCACTGTGTTGGAAAACACAACCTACACATTTTAGTGTTAAAAGAACTAATTAGGGGTAATTATAAATTTTCTGCCGCAATTTGTCCCTTTGGCACTAGACTCATGTTTTTGGTACAAAAGATTTTTACTTTAATATTTAACGCTACAAGCACAAAGAAACAAAAATGTAAAAAACTTACATGCAAATGATATGATAATTTCATAGGAAGAAGGAAATGAAAGATTTTTTTAAATGCAAATTGGGGTTTACTAAGAGATAATAAGGGGTGGGTAGCTATACCCCCAACAACACAGTGCTCAAAGTGGGTTGCTTCTCTGCCTATGCTCTGCCCTGCTTATATATATGGGAAATCTACCACCCACGTTTCTAATGATGCTCTGGTGCCCCTCCTTTTACCTCAGCCAACCCAAAATACCCATTGCTTCTAAACATGGAGGATATGTCCCTTGTCACAGGGGCCGACTGCAAGGCCTGAGTGCTGTCACATGATAGAGGGGAGACATCCCAGGTTTGTCTAGACATCCACACCAGCTGACACTGCGTGGAAGGAGCAGTGAAGGATCAATGGAGAGGTGAGTATCAGTAGGTCTGGAGGGGGTTGTGGCTGTTAACACAAAATCTATCACTTTGTCCTAAATGGTCAATATGAGACTTTTGCTCAAACTTTATGTTGTATGGCCCCTTTTTAAATTAAAGCAGTAAGTATACCATTTATGTATTTCAACCATGTTTGTTGCTGTTTGTCAGGAATGAGTGACATTTCCATAATGCACTTCCTCCCTCCATTAAATATTGTTTAGTAGAATTACGCATTACTTTGTTAATTACTGTATGGTATGTACAGTAAAGGATACAAGGCAATAAGCTGATCAATGAGCCAAAATGTAATATCCATTTTACAGAGCAACACTACTGTTGCATCATTTTGGGCTGATTTAAAGTTTAACTAAAGGCAATTTTTTTTTTAGCTATGGATATAGTGGAGAGGTATTAGAACAAAACGAACAGCAGGGAGCTGGGGTCAGTATCAAATAAAAAACACTTTATTCAAATAAGCAGCACACTTACATTAGAAGTTGACAGCTGTCAAAATGCCTGGTGGATGTCAGGAGAGGGGGGTGTGCATGACGCATCTGAAAAAGAGGGTAAAGTCCCTGGAAACGCGTCATGCACACCTCCCTCTCCTGACATCCACCATGCATTTTGACAGCTGTCATCCTTGTGTGCAGCCTAGAATGCCGCACCTAATATCCACACTTTGAGCTGGCTGGCTCCCTGCCATCCTCAGTTTCTGTTTGCTTAGTGAAGCCTACAGCCTCGCACTGCTGTTTGGTCTAAGGTGTTCCCGAACCATGCTGCTTCATGTTAACTTCCATGGAAGTGTGCTGCTGATTGCTTGTTTTTTAATTTGATACTGACCTTAGCACCCTGCTGTTTGTTTTCTTTTACATTGAGATGATCCAACCCAGATCTTCTGTGAGAGCTGCAGAGGTTCCAGTCTCAGTCCCTTCTCCTGTTCAGCCATCCATCCAGTTGCCTTATCTATTCCTCTACCCTGTTGATCGTCTACAGATAAAGATGAAAGTTTCAATGGACCAAGGGACTTTGCACTTCTCTTAGGAGTGCTGTATGTATTGTGTACTTGTACACTCTTGAGAGGTATTAGAACACCTTTAATGCTGTCTTTGGCCCTGTTAGGGAGATTTGCCCTCTCTATTATTCCTGTTGACGTCACCACCCAAAGTGAAAGAAAATCCCAAATGTTTGGTTTGGTTCCATCTGGAACGGCATAGAGGAGAAATCTCCCTGTGGGGACACTAGTTCTGGTGACAGCCAGGGATTCCCTCACTTTGCAGAATTTTCCTCACTTCCTGTTTTGACTATGGAACAGGAAATTAAGGTATATCTCCCCATTGGTAATAAACTCAAACACAACTGTGTGCCTAACCACCCCTACAATCTCAAGTGAAATGACTGCTAAATATCACCCCAATGGGACACAGATAGCAAAAATAAAACAGGGATTATAATCTTCCCTTACACTATCCATATTGTAAAAAAGGGTTTGCCTTTAGTTTACTTTAAGAATGCTAAGGAGTGCGCTGTTGTCCAAAAACAACTATACAGATCCTATGCTTTAGTTTTCCTTTATAAATAAGAAGATTAAAGCTCACATCTGTTTTGTTGCTCTAGACAGTTAATAAAATGTAGATCAATATATGTAGAATCTATGTTGAACGTGTGCTATATCACTTTTATTACTTTCCTAAGTTTACTCTTATTTTTTCCAAGACTGAATATATGTTGCAAATTAAATATTGGAAGAAAAATCCATAGTGCATCCATTGGTTTTCTTGCAATGTAAAATGGATATTGAAAGAATAAAACGGGTTGTCCTTTTTATACATGTGTAGGACAGACATTACATGTTAAATGTTTCCTGCATAGCAAACACATTTTACTGTGACATTGCTTCATTACATTTCCACTGCTTCATGTAAAAATTACTGGTAATTTGTCTCTTTAGTTATTGAAGCCACACTACGTGGCGAGGAAAGCATTTACATTAATTCAATACAATAGGGCATAAGTAATGAGGAAATACTACCTTGGCACCATTTGGCTCCGCTAATAAAAATCATATGCTCAGCAATGCTTCTATTCCAGGAATAGTTCATTGAATACAGCTCCTGTTACTGTGGCCAGTATGTAGACAATGCATTGCAAAGCACTGAATTGGAAAGGAGAAGCGACATAACCCAATTCTAGCTAATCATCTGGAAAACATTGGAGTGTGCATGTCATAAGTGGGTGAAAGGTTAGTTAATTGGCTAGATATTATAAGAAATCTAATGCAGAACATTACATTACAGTACAGAGCATCTAATATGCAGTGAGCTAGTATGCTAATCACTCATTGACAGTGTTCTGCCTCTACACCATCACCTATCCATTTCTTGGTAACTTGTGATGAGTAGAGATTTAGTATACAGGGACTGTGTTACTAATCTGTAACCTTTACACTCTCCTTCATTCCAAATAGTTCATCAGGATTGGCGCTATATTCCTAATTATCTGATTACCAGGAATTCTAGTCTATTAGCTATTGCACCATATGTCAGATATTCAACCATATGTTTCAGGCAAAGAAAATGATTCAGAAAATTTTCTCTGTATTCATAATGGTGATGAGGTTGAAATAGCTCAAACTTTGTGTAGGATAATACCTAATGATCAGTATGAATAATTATTTTATAAGGATTCCAGGATACTTGGCATGCATTTTATTATTTCTTTCATGGTTTTTACAGTCCATGTACCATAGCTATTAAAATTTGTTGAAACTTTCCATTATGATATTTCTTCATTTATGATTTTTTTTTTGTAAAGTTTAACCATTTCACTGATAGAGCCATTGTTTTAATTTTTGTGCACGCATACTAAAATGCTAATTTTGTTTTATATAAAAATGCACTTAAACCCCCCAAACATGATATATTTGTTTGAAAGCAGGGACATGACCCTATAGAGTAAATTGTGGGCAGTTTTAATTCGTTATGTCACATGATATGTGCAGTATTGTTTATCACATCTATATTTTCATAAAAAAATACATTCAAATAATTTTTAGTGCAAACAAACAATATAATCCCCAATTTGTGCTAAAATATAAAGCATTAGGTTGCTTTGAGTAAACAGATACTAAAGATGTCAACCCTCAAAAATCCCCACATCCTTGAAATGGTGAAAAACGATTGTACAAAGTTGTCCATAGGCAATGCTTTAAAAACTTTCACAGCTCATTAGTTTAGAGTTAACCATGCATTTTGGCCCTAGAGTTATTCCCTTTACTCTGGCATTCATAGCAATATATGCAGAGCAACTGTTGCTTTTGTATGCTTCACTTGCACATGTTGTGTTTGCATTTGTATATGAATATCAGGGGGTGGGGCTTTTAATATTTTGGGTTTATTTTGTTTTTATTTATTTATATTACATTTTAACTATTTAAAACATGTTTTGCATGTTTTTACGTAACTTATCACATATGGACTGACAACCCCCTATGTGACAGCATAGTGCAAGTTCTCTTTAAAGGTTAGTTCACCTTTTCAGAAAAAAATTAAATATGAACTAACACCCTTCATCCTCCCCACCCCCCCTGGCCCCTGCTGTATTTAGCTCAATAGGTGATGAGCTGTCAGTACCCACACAGCCAGTGCAGTGGTTGAGGGATTTTAAATCCCTGCTCTTCTCCCTCTTCCCTATGCAGGGCTTCTGGGACAGATCAGAGTGATGCTCCTTGCAGTACTGACCAATCAGAAGGACTCTATTCCATCCTTGAAGCCCTGCAAATACAGTATAGGGGGGGGGGGGGTAAGAGCAGGGATTTCAAATTCCCAGACTGCTGCACTAAAAACTCATCACCTATGGAGGTAAGTACAGCAGGGACTGGGGGAGGTGAAAAGCATGTAGGCTGTTAGTTACCTTTTTAATTATTTCTGACAAGGTGATCTTACGCTTCAAGGAGACATCAGGGATCTACTAGACCCTGATGTTTCCCTGCACTCTGCTGATGCTGATTGGGCACAGAATGTGCTGAAATTGATTGAACTATCATCTGCTTTCCCCACCAGAACAGATGGGGTTGAACAGCTCTGAACCCTTAGGTGTTCAAAGCTTGCAGAGCTAAGTACTTCTGGGTCTATACCTTACAGGGAAGATCAATGGATAAATGTCTGCTGGTATTCAATTGCCCTCTATCTTGACACCTGTCAAGGAGGTCCTAAGAACCTAGGAGGAACATGTAAGCATTGGACACACTGGGGTGGGGGTGGGGTACCTCCCGAACAGTGTTGAAGTTATTGTCTTTACAGTCTCCCAAAACTCTTTAACAGGGAAGCTGGTGGCTAGTTGAAAACATTTAAATAAACTCTTGTCTGCTATAGCAGCTGTGAATTTGTTTACATGGCAGTGCTGTGATTGTAATAGTTACAGCAAAGTGAAAATTAATGGGAGCCTGTCAGGATAGAAATATAGGAAGCTGACATTGCCTGTTGTCTATGTTGTCTATGTTGTGCTCAAGCAGGGCAAAGCAACAGGTTTACTTAACATTCCCCCATATAGTAGTACATACTGGTATGTACTACTGGTATACAATGCTCTCATGAGCATTGTTTTCTTTAATCCCACAGCTGCCTGAAGCTTGTAGATGATTAGTTGGAGTTTACATATTACCCATATGACAATGCTGCCCCAATCACTAGGCACCAGTGCTGTCACATGGGAGAAGGGGAGTGAGTCACATGCGCCTCCATGTTCTGAAGTACCAACTATATTTGTTTACTACAGAGAGCTAGATGAATCTGTGGAGAAACAAAGGAAAGGTGAACACATGTTGTGTGTGAATGGGGAAGATGTTAGGTAACACTGTTGCTTTACCCAAAATGCATTCTACATGATGACTGATGAGTCTCTGACCTAGACAGGAGCGCATATCAGAAGTCCCAGTTTCACTGTCTGCATACTTGCCCTGATTCATTAACTGACTATATAAAAACCTTAACGATGACAGCCCAAGAGCTTCTACCTTTAAAAATATAGTGAATGACTACTCTTACATGCAGCTAGCCTGAAAGCTTACAACTAGCTAAAAGACAATGGCAACAGATTAATAAATTGTTCTGCTGCAGTGTTTATCTTTATGCCTACACAATTATAATGTTAGAAATAGACTTCAGTTTGTTACAAAAAGGTAATTATAATTTCGTATAATTAACATACCTAAAATTGTACCTTAAAGTTATGTTTTAGCATTCTTTATGTTGCTTTTTACAATGCATATTTCTGCACAGTTGTCTAAATGCTGACAGTGTTGTTTTAATGGCATAGTCCCAAATGACAGCACATACAAGGTTTTCTGCAAAGGGAAAGCTCTGAAACACATTCACTGTCACTCTGAACATTTGTTCATAATATAGTATTCATTTAAAATGTATAGCAAGTACACATCAGGGGAATACACAACACATATACAAATAAGTAGGAATGTGCTGCCTTGCCCAAGTGGAACTAATGCATTGCTAAAGTGACTTCTTTAATGCAGCACTTTAAAAGGTTTGGGACTTGCTGGACACAGGACTGCTAGCAGAAAAACTTGTGCTGCTCTCATGAGCATTGTTACAAAACAAACAAGCACTTTGTTCCTAAGGTGTTTTACCTGAGAAGTTACCAAAGAGGAAACATACAGAAGGAAATATGCCACTGCTTTCATCCTAATGATGAAATAGTCAGAAATGTATACTTGGACTCTAGCTGGGGTTTCAGACACTTTTTAAACTCAACTGAATGATTTAAACAACATTTTACTAAAGCTGACCTGTCACCTTGTATGATGTTTAGGGCTGCTAAATACATGAGATGATCATCACCCAGTGCTGACTAAGTTTCTGAATTAACTGATATGGAGTGTGTGTGTGTGTGTGTGTGTGGGGGGGGGGTTGTTTTTTCTGCAGACTTAGGCATCTGAACAATGTAAACGAGTATGCTCATATTGAAGTCTGATTAAAGGTATAGAAATACATATGCAGTCAGATAGACATTGTACTAACTATCTCCACGTTAACCCCTTCACACCGAAGGATAACACAAATATGAATGGGGGGCGTGGCCGGACGCTGTGCAGAGCAGACGTACAAGAGAATAGCTCCAGCTTTCCAGAGGCCTAGAGAATAGGTTATAACCTCAAACAGCCTTACCTGGATCTCTGTGTGGTCCTCTGTGTTCCTCAGCCTGCCAGGTGATCACCGGCTGCCATCCACACCAAGCGTATCGCTGCTCCAGCCATCCGAGGGATAATCCATGGCTCCAGCCTACTCACAGGGAGCGGGGGCCATCTTGCTACACCCGGTGGCAACACCACAGTCGAATCCAGGCACCTCAGACTCTCCTGCCCGTGTCTCCCTCCTCACTAATGGACCGAGGCTGCTCAGCCTTATACCCGCGGCTGGCGGATTCTACATAAACTGATCCTGAGCCTTCCAGGCTGCACTTAAAAGGTGAGCCACGGTCATCTTTGTACACCCTTCAACACACCTGCAGTCTCCTCCTCTATCATGGGCCCAATCCTGACCGCACGGCACATCAAATACATCCCGACCATACAGAGTGTGACCCTGGTCGGGGATTGCAGTGGAGCCTGCACACTTAGGAACACAGGTAGAGGCCAGGGCCTAGTCCCTATGGCCACATGCAGCGGCCATCTTACAGCTATAGGCCTCATCAAAGAACCCCCTCTCCCAGGCGCATCTGCAGAGCCTGACCGAGCGATTATGCCCGCTCCAAGGGGAACCACACCGGAGCTTCTACCCGCGATAGCAGCCGCACAACGATTCCCGCGAGCTACCCAGACTTCCCAGAGACTGCTACGCACACAACTATAGTTGGAGGGGGCCCCAAATCGAAGTTTAAACCGGGAAACATTAAAGACGCTTTGTCCATGCACACCACCAAGATGGCGCCGGCCGCCTCTTCCTCTCAGTCACAGCCATGCACGCCGCGCTCAACTAAAGCACAGACCCAGCTCCACAGTCTGCAAACACTGGATGGCAACGGTGAGTCTGACACAGGCAGCACACAAGTAATACAATCCTCCATGTTTAAGCAGTTTGAGAGAATGCTGCACAGGGCCCTAAAACAAACATCTGATCATATCACCGATAAACTGACTCAGGAGATCAGGGAGCTGGGGCAGAGGATGGCACAACTGGAGGTCAGAGTGGATGCACTAGAGTCCCATACCCAGCATTATACGGCAGAATTTGAAAACCTCAAAGAGGAAAACCTGATTCTGCAGTCACGACTTGAAGATCAGGAAAACAGAGACCGCAGATCGAATATAAGGATTAGAGGGATCCCAGAGACAGTACTTGATTTGAGAGCCACCATGTTAGCTTTATTTCAAGAGCTGCAGCCAGGCATCCCAGTGGAAAGGCTCAAGATGGACAGGGTACACAGGGCCCTATCCGCACGCAAACCTAATGGCCCGCCAAGAGACATAATCGTTAAGTTCCACTACTACCGAACTGAGGAACAGCTGCTGGCAGCGGCACGGGGCAAAGACACCCTATCATTTCAAGGCCATACATATCAACTGTTTGCGGACATATCCGAGCTCACTATATCTAAACGCCGGGCTCTCAAACCCCACCTGCAGGTGCTTCAATGCAACCAAATTGCTTATCACTGGGGGTTTCCATTTTCTGTTCGGTTCACCCACTTGGAAACCAAATATGTCTGCCGCACGGATGCAGAGCTACAATCAGCCCTAGCAGACCTGGGCCTCCTTGAAGAAACCCCGCATAAAGATTCCTCCCGCAGACGCTCAGCTTCTTTTTCACCCCACAAACAAAGAACAGGCGGTCCTGAACAACCAAATTCAACACGCCAGAATCTCTTCAAGATAGGACGGTTCGACAACCCCACACCTTCCATCGAAGATCCGATGGACTGACCGTGATTTATTTTTTATATATTTTTTTTTTTTATGCTAATCCAACAACTGCTACCCGGGTCCCAACTTTGACCTGCCCGAATGGATGAGACTCTCTTGGGCACCAACCCATTGGAGCTACTGTACTGCATCCAGCCATTACTACTGAGTCCACCCACAGACATCTTAAGGCCTGGGATATACAGCAGGTTTCTCAGATCCACCTGATCCATCCTTTAAGGTCACTCCTTTGTACCTTTTAGGCCCAAGCCTTTTTCTCGACGACCTGCACTAATAGCTCATCCCAATGGCTCAGTGGGACTAAAGTTCAGCTTGGCAGTCTAACTTTGCTCCCAACTGTCCCGAGTACTGTCCCAAGTACACTCCCTCCACTGCTTTATACCCCTGACATTCCTTACCTTATTAGTGACTCGGAGGTTAGGTGATGTTAGCCATGTTTGTAACTCATAACTGGATTTTCACTCCCTAACAAATTTTGCAGCTGTGGTTCAAAACTGTCCAGTCCTTTCAATCCTGGCAGTCCCTCCGCTCATTTATGCTCGTTAACGTTTTGTTTAATTATGCTGTTATCTTGTTTTTTCTTCTTATAAGTCATTCCTTTTTCGGTTTGCATTGTTCTCTCCGGTGTTGTTCCCCATTCGGAACTACTTGCTCCTCCGTTATTGCCCTTGGACCCCTGCTACAATTATGCAGGTACCCAACGGCAACCTTGGAGCCTCCACAGGGCCGCTAACCACCCCCCTTGGATGTTCTCCTACCCTGTTTTTGAAACCTAATATTTCATTCTTGTTTGTAACACATTGGGTTTTGCTCTCCCATTTTGTTCTATTTCTGTCACATTCTTTCTTCTTTCTCCCCTCCCCTTCTCTCCTTCCTGGCAAGGTGGTGGTGGCTCCCCCCCGCGGGACCCGCCCTCTACATATTTCTACCAGCCCCGAACATGTTATGGCCCTCATAAACATTCTCTCCTTGAACGTTCAAGGATTCAATATCCCACAAAAACGCACCAAGGTGCTACGTTCCTTTGCAGCTGCCAAGGCCCACATACTCTGTCTACAAGAGACCCACTTTACAGATTCATTTTCCCCTAAATATCTCAGCAGCTCTTACCCCCAATTCTACACTGCTTCAGCCACAACCAAACAGAGAGTGACCCTTATTGGTTTCCACCGCTCTCTACCATTTACCCTTTCCTCACAAATCAAAGATCCGGAAGGCAGATACCTCCTGATCACTGGCCATATTTCAGACACAGCAGTTACGATAATATCATATTATGCTCCCAATCGGAACCCGTTGGCCTTTCTTTCACACCTCATGCAGGTGCTCGATAATCACAAATTTGGTACTATAATTTTGTGCAGAGATTCCAATCTAACTATATTCCCTTTCCTTGACAAATCTCCTCCTACCTCACCTTCTACTCCACTTAAATGCAGTTTCCAACACCTGATCTCCAAACACAACCTTGCAGACACCTGGCGCAAACTCAACCCTACCAGCAAACGTTTTACCCATGACTCACACCCGCACAAATCTTTTTCACTCATCGATCACATATTCATGTCCTACAGCATGCTCCCAGAAGTCATTTCCTTGGTCATTACTCCATTTACATGGACGGATCATTCCGCAGTCTGCACCACCATATCCTCCCCCATTCCTAGGACCCATGATACATCCTGGTGCATTAACAACACTACCCTCATGCATCCTTCTAATTGTATGGATATTGAAATAGCCCTTAAAGACTATATCGCTACCAATGCGACAGATGACGTATCGGCCCTGACACTATGGGAAGCCCACAAAACTGTCATCCGCGGCAAATTAATACAGCAGGCAGTAGTCCTCAAACCTGAACGTAGACTCTTATTCCATCAACTTGAAACCACCTTTAATGCATGCCATGCAGCGTTTCAAACCTCCCCCAATCCTACTACAAATGCACGCCTAGAAAAAGTCAAATTGGACTTTGACCTGTTTCTTACTGACTCCACTGAGAAAACCCTTTGCAAAAGCCAACATCGTAACTACCTCAAACAAACCAGACACTCCCTTGGCACCCTGAGGGCAATTCAGCACCCCAAATCGACCATACGTCTAAAAATGGCCAATCATGCCTATACAAGCAATCTCTTTAAAATTTTAGAGGTATTCTGGTCTAACCTCGCAAAACTCTACTCTCCCTCACGGACCTTCAACCCCATAAAAGCGGAAACCCTTTTCTCTCGCATTACCCTCCCATCTCTCCAACAAGAGCAGCTCGATCTATTAGAGGACCCGATCACAGACCTTGAGGTCTCAACTGCCATTAAAGCGCTGAAACCCAACAAGCGACCAGGACCTGACGGGTTTTCGGCAGCCTATTATAAGAACTTTTCACCTATTTTGACCCCCCTATTAACTAAGGCCTTCAATGCCCTGCTGCTCGGACACTCTTTTAGAACTAAAACCTTGACCAATCACCATGCTACCCAAACCTAAATCTGACCTCTCATCCTGGACCAACTATCGACCCATCTCCCTCCTCAACATGGACATAAAACTGCTAGCCAAAATAATTGCGACCCGACTGAACCCCATTATAGGACATCTGATCCACCATGACCAAACAGGTTTCATACCCTCACAACACGCTGGTGACAACATAAGACGTGCTATCCTACTCGCCCATGCAGCTAAAACTAGACGTATACCTACCTGCTTTCTATCCCTTGACATCAGAAAAGCATTCGATACAGTGACATGGCCATACCTACGATTCACTCTACAGAAGTGGGGCTTCGGGGGCCATTTCTTAACCTGGGTTGCTTCTTTATATAACGATCCCCAGGCATATATTAAATATGCAGGCTATAAATCTGCAATGTTCGACATCAAAAGAGGCACCAGACAGGGCTGCCCTCTCTCCCCGTTGCTATTTGCTTTACTCATAGAACTACTGGCCCAAATGATCAGGTCGGATCCTGATGTCAAGGGTATAGACCTAGGAGGCCACCACAATAAACTCTGTCTCTTCGCGGATGACATCCTCATATTCATGACACATCCCCACATCTCTGCCCCCAATCTTTTATCAATACTAGACAAGTTTGCCCAAATCTCCGGCTTACAGGTCAATCCTCAGAAATCAAATGCACTCAACATCTCCTTATCGCATTCGGATCTCCACCAAGCCAAAACCTCCTTACCATTTACTTGGGTACCGCACAAACTTTCCTACTTATGGATACAATTTACAGCGTCAATAACCGAACTCTTCTCTGCAAATTACTTGCCCCTACTTAGATATACTACCGCACTAATGTCACAATGGTCTGCCTTACCGCTATCCTGGTTCGGTAGGATCAATGCCACGAAAATGATCATCTTACCAAAATTTCTTTATTTATTTAGAGTCCTCCCCATCCCATTACCGGCCTACTTTCTATGACTAACGCAGCGCAGAATAATGTCTTACATCTGGGGGCCCACAAAGCCTCGCATCTCAAAAGCTACACTATTTCGCCATAAACTGCATGGGGGCCTAGGCATACCCAATTTCTCCACATATTATAATGCTGCGCAGCAAGTCCAACTCCCCAAGTACCACACAAGCACTGAAACTCCGTTATGGGTTGCTATTGAATTGGTGGAAAGCGACCCCATTTCAATAGCGAACATGC
This sequence comes from Aquarana catesbeiana, assembly GCF_042186555.1. Lineage (NCBI taxonomy): Eukaryota > Metazoa > Chordata > Amphibia > Anura > Ranidae > Aquarana > Aquarana catesbeiana. The sequence continues at coordinate 205,193,587 of NC_133326.1, read as the reverse complement.
TTTGGCTTAAAAAAAAACAAGTATTCGGCGCACGAAATTAACAACGAAAACCCAATCATGTAATGATGTACATAAATGAACTCTAAATGGGATAAAAAAATGACATTGGAAATAGGAGGTAGAGTCTGTGATGTAACACAACAAGTTTAAAAGATGAGGGTGATGTATATAGTCCACATTCACGGCAGCCTTCCGGTGGGAGTGAAAGCCATTATCCCAAAAGCACTGTAAAACAAGGAGAAGGAGATGCCTCTGGGTGCAGACTTTAAAACAATTTAGTATAAAAACAGCAACAGCAAGATTTGCACTCACATTTCCAGGTGAGGGATGATGACGTCACACGCTGTGCGACACGTTTCCTGAGCTGGCTCGCCGTGAGTGACGTGACGCCGTCACGTCAGGAGCGCCGCCATCACGTCACTCACGGCGAGCCAGCTCAGGAAACGCGTCGCACAGTGTGTGACATCATCATCCCTCGCCTGGATATTGTTTGCCATTCAAGCCTCGTTTTGGTTTTTGTCCCCGCTGTCGGCCGGCATACATCCAGCGCTTCGGACTACCCAGAGGCTACATATCCACCAGCTGAGAGAGATGACTCCACGGACCACCTGGATTGCTTTGGGACTATTTTATGCTTGAAAACTTCCTCTCAAATGTGAGTGCAAATCTTGCTGTTGCTGTTTTTATAATAAATTGTTTTAAAGTATGCAACCAGAGGCGCCTCCTTTTCCATGCTTTGGCTTCAACCTGACGATAGAACGCACATTAAAAATCCTGTCACTACACACTCTCTATCCATATGGGATAGATTTAAAAATACTCACAAACTCCAGTCCCCCCATAATCCTCCCTTGTCCTTTCTCAGAAACCCCGCATTCTATCCAGCGTGGGAATCCCCGGCTGCATTCAACGCATGGTCCAAAGCAAATTTACTTAGACTACACCAACTATCCTCCCACGATAGACTCTTGACTTTCCCCACCTTATGCAAGACTTTCGGTCTCCCCAGATCTGAACTATTCCGATATCTACAAATTAAAAACTTCTACACCCCACATCTTAAGACGGGATCTATGTTAAACCAGCTTACTCAATTTGAGCACATTTGTAAGAGTGACCCACACATCAGAGGTCTAATATCAACATTATACCAACATCTAACCAACAACTCCGACAATTCACTTCCTGCTTACACTACCAAATGGGCGCAAGATCTGGGATGCACTTTCGAAACAGCTGATTGGTCTGCTATATGGCTTGCTACCAAATCGTTCTCCATTAACTGCTCAGCAGTAGAAACGAATTTCAAGGTCTTAGCTCGCTGGTACCTTGTGCCTGCCGGAATCGCAAAATACGTTCAGGCCTATCCCGGAAATTGTTTCCGAGGCTGTGCAACTCCAGGCACCCACATGCATATTTGGTGGCAATGCCCAATAGTTCAGGAGTTTTGGGAAAAAATTCTCACAATGGCTTCTAAAGCTCTTGAGACCAATGTCATAATAGACCTGGCTACCGTCCTCTTAAACTTAAAACCAGCTCTCCCACAATCAATTCAGACTATTGATCCAACTCACCACTGCGGCCAAACTATTGCTAAGGCATGGAAAACCCAGACATTGGATGTAGCTGAAGCAAAACACAGAATGAATAAGGCCCTTATCTTTGCAAAAATGACCGCTATCGAAACTAATAAAGTCAAGAAATTCAAGAAAGTATGGAACCCTTGGGTAAAACACCATCTGCCCCCTGACTTTGATGAGTCTTTACTTATGCCTTGGTAGTACAGTCCATATATATATGCAAGCCTTGTTTCCTGTTCCTGCATTACTCACTTTTTACTTTTATTATTTTTTTTTTATTTTCTTACCGAATTGGCAGATCCCCCAGTTGGGAGCCATCCTGCCGTGCCATGGAACCCCCACCCCCCCTCATTCCTCTCCTCCTTTTTTTTTTTCCTTTCTCCTTTTCTCCCTTTGCTTCTACTCAGCACATTGAAGCCTCCCGCAAGGCTAAAGTTGATATCTCTGAGACATCTTACGTTGGACCCCCTGATGTTAAAGTTCGGATCAGGGTGAACCCTCACTCGTGACTGCTCGCAATTTATGCATGACACGAACTTATGTTGACAGTTCATGTAGTATGGGACCTCTTGTGCCTTATACATCCCTACCCCTGAGGTCTAGCTCCTGCACTTAACCTTACTTTCCTGGGTAAGACCGGAAGAGACCCCTCCTGTCCACAGCATGTTCCCATTAGGGGTGGACAGGTAGAGAGAGACCTCTTTTGCCATCCCCTAGGATCACACGTGCCTGATCTCACAGTTTCCTTTTTCTCCCTATCCCACACAGAACTCCCTACTACACATAAGCCATTACTGGTTCAGCACCCAATTCCAACTGAATGTATATATATATATATATATATATATATATATATATATTGCTGTAACTATTCTCACTAATGCGGTTGTTCTCACTTTTAGTTATATATGTCAGATGTTTTGTTTTTCTTTGAAACTTCAATAAAATCATTAAACACGAAAACAAATATGAATGTCTAAGCACACTTTTGAAACTGTGACTATGTTAGTAAAACAGGACAGGACAAATTGGGCTTTGATTTGGTGGTAAATGGTAATGGATATCTCCTGTTTTTTATTTATTTATTTATGTATTATTATCAAAGTAAAACTGGCCCAAAATAGTAAAAAAAATATTTTTAAAATGTAGCTATATATTTCTTGTTACTACCATAACCTACCACCAAAGAACAACCCAAAATAATTTCTCCTGCTTCTGACGATCACAGTGATACCACATATGTGTATGTTATTTGTTGTTTCTACCTGTAGTAGGGCCCAGAATCAATAGTGCGCATTTTGCTTTTTTTGTCCTACCTAAAACACACTGACACTAATGCCCTGTACACACGGTCGGATTTTCCGATGGAAAATGTGTGATAGGACCTTGTTGTCGGAAATTCTGACCATGTGTAGGCTCCATCACACATTTTCCATCGGATTTTCCGACACACAAAGTTTGAGAGCAGGATATAAAATTTTCCGACAACAAAATCCGTTGTCGGAAATTTCGATCGTGTGTACACAAATCCGATGGACAAAGTGCCACGCATGCTCAGAATAAATAAAGAGATGAAAGCTATTGGCCACTGCCCCATTTATAGTCCTGACGTACATGTTTTACGCCACCGCGTTCAGAACGATCTGATTTTCCGACAACTTTGTGTGACCGTGTGTATGCAAGACAAGTTTGAGCCAACATCCGTCGGAAAAAATCCTAGGATTTTGTTGTAGGAATGTCCGAACAAAGTCCGACCGTGTGTACGGGGCATAATACTAATTAAAAAAAAAATCCTGCCCAAAATATACTGACCCTGACCTTTGACCTTACCTTGACGTTTGACTCTTACTTGACCCAAACATTAACCCTGGCACTGACCTAGATCAAAACTAGATATTTTTTCTTTATTTTTTTATTATTATTATTTTTTTTTTTTACACACTTTTTTTCTCTCTGCAAGGCGAGAGAAAGATACAATGTAATGGTCTCCACTCACTTATAGGGAAACACAGGGGCAGGCTTCACAATGACTGATCACTGTGGTAGTCAATCAGAGGCTACCACAGTGATCAGGTGATCCAGCATTGGGAGTTCCAGGTCTCGATCATTTGTACAGGACTCGTGGCTGTTGGAGAAACCCCAGTCTCTGTGCTAGGAGGGCACTGTGCAGTGTGCTCCCAGCACAAAGACAGATATGCATACATGCAGCCCCACAGCAAAAAGCTCAGTCCAATGAGGCCGCACATATGTATTCAGTCGGCGTGAGGAGGTTAAAGTGGTTGTACACCTCTGAAATTAAACCAGAGCATATCTCTCTACAGTATATACTAGCCTCAGTCCAAAGCACCAAGTGTGAATTCTGTCTCCTGTCTCTTCCCACTGCTGTCTACATTAGTCACCTCTGGCAGATTATTCAGAACAGAATCTTGGGAGATGACCATCCCCCCACTCCAGCACACAGAAAGAGATTGACAGCCTCAGTTGTGCATGTTTCCCTGTGAGACTGTGTAGAGGGGGTGAGGGGGTGTGTTCTTTCCCTCCAGTAAGGCCTCTGATGACAATTAGCTCCCTGCTGTATGCTGTGCAGTTGTGACATCAGATCCCTGTCCCCTGCCTACTGGAGCTCAAAAATAGCATTTGACCTGTGTGTTTTAAAAGGCTGTAGAGAAAAGTGGGCTGCAGATAAACAGATACAACTTATGTGGGATGATTTGTTTCATCTCGGTGTATCACCTGAGGCTAATCACTTCACTGGCTCAATGTGATGTTTTACAACCACATTAATATTTTTACTTTTCCTGTTACAGTATTTATACAAGGAGTCCAAATATGGCTGTGCAGACAAAAGGGCACCAGAATAGACCCACTGCATTCAGTAATTCACACAGACCTGGTCAGACACACCACTTCCTCTTCTCAGCATGAATATGTGAGGAAGCTTCTGCTACAAGGTGTGGCTGTTACTAAGCTCTGCCAGCACAGAGCACTGGAGCAAGAGGTTGGGAAACAGAATTTGTACTGAGAAAAATAAAATAAAGAATTTCAAAGAAATGGTCAGTAAAAAATCATAACTTGCAGGGGTAAAGGTCGATAAAGAGGTAAAATGGTGTGAGACCTTTTAGGTTTAAATGCTTATCATGCAGCAAAAACAATTGAAAGACGTTCGTTGGTTAGTTTGTACAGTACAAGCACATCTGTCCATCATCTAATGTTTGTAGCCAGCTTTAAAGTATGTGTACAAGACAAAAAAAGATCCACTAAAAAAAGGGTGTAATGTTGTCTGCTGCCAATGAAACTTGAATAGAGAAAATAAAGTTCATGTACCATTTTGTATTTTTCAGGCCAACAGGAAATATCATCTGTCAAATATTATGTAAAAAAATAACAAAACAACAACAATAAACCCTTCACAAAGCACAACATGTACTAATAAAACATATAATATTTGTGTACTTACTTTTGGAACTGTAAAGAAAGCTATGGTGCTTTTCTGTTGCAAGAAGCTTTAAAACACAACACAGGCTATCACCAGACCTGAATCTGATCAGGGAATGCATTGAGGTAAAAGAGAAAAATTAACGGTAGGACCAATTTAATCATTATGAAGTAGGATGGACAGCCTTTGCTAAAAGCGGTTATTTAATCTCAGAACTTTTAGAAAGGACCAAGGCAGCCCTCTAGATGTACAATACCTCCTGCCAGTATCTCAATAAAAAGAAAATGTCAGTGCAGGAGGCCTATGGACATTACAAGCAATGCCTGCAATTTGACTTTAGATTTGTAGAGTTCTCGGAAATACTTTGAGCCAATTACTGGAGCTGAGAATGAAAATTCTGGAAAATCCAGTCAACTAACCGAAAACTATCACCATGCCAAGACAAAAAAAAAAAAAGAAATTATTTCATTAGGAAGTTTTAGTAAATCATGTCTTGCTGAAAATAGAAATGGGAAGGTAATTTGTAATATTAAGAAATTACGAAATGGCTTGTGGTGATGGGTTACTTTTATAATAAATATAAAAGATACTAGAGATTTTTTTTAAAAAGGATTGAACAAATGAGAATTGATATGACCTACCAATGAACATAATTGTATAAATTAATATGCTTCTAAATAATGTTTCTCTGTATTTTTATATTTCTAACATTATTTTGTTTTCATAGGAACGTTTTCAATCATAGCCCATTCAACTGTTTGTCTTTCCAGTAATAACCACCTTTGCTCAGCAAATTCTAAATCTCTAGTGCCACCAAAGGTTGTATTCATGAACAGCTCAGTGATATGCTCTGGGAGAGAACTGAGATGGAAGTCACTTGAAAAAATATAAAGAAAATGACATAGAGAATCTGTTTATCTCAAATGTGTCAGCCGATAACCTAAGGGACCGCACAAGATGTTGTGCTTTAACAACATTTCAAGTTCCCAAACTTTCTTCTCAACAGCTCAACATATTTGTAACTGTCCTAAATGATCTTTGCCATCCATCCCTATTTTCTAAAGTAAATACTACTACTATCTAAACTTATTTAGGAGACTATATTTATATTCTACTTATATGAAATGAACTAGGAATATTTTTGTATTCAGGATCTTGATAGGTTGTTATCTGAAGCATCAGCCAACATTGACATGTCATGATTAATTAGCTATTATAGATATTGCCTGACAGTTAAGGTTAGTGATGAAATTAGTCAGGGACAACCTGTTCTGCTGATGCTAGCATGTGAGGCTGGCATCAATCCTGACAAGGAGCCATGACAAACAAAGGTGTTTATCAATAATGCTGTACTATCTGAATAAGATCAGTGTCTCAGAGCCTTCTAGCGACTCGCTAATCTAAGCTAAAACTTCTAAAAAGCCTAATACAAGTTTTATTATAAAAATAGGTTTTAATGTATATTCATTAATCTTGTTAAATATGTAATTTGAAATTAGCAATGATAATCATCATATCATACTCACTGCTCTGGTCAACGACAATTTTGTCACCCTGATTGTAAAGCATACTAATTTAAAATGTTTAATCATTTTTTTTTCAATCAGGCTTTGTTTTTTAAAATATATTTATTATTCTGGTCAATTAGTGACATTTTTATACTATATTTTAACTGTTCTGATTATTGACTATTCAAGTTAATTAGTAAATTGACTATTATAGCATTGTAGCTATCTTCATGCTGTATTCTGCTGCATTCTGCTTAGTGTGGTGATATACAGTATCTCACAAAAGTGAGTACACCTCTCACATTTTTGTAAACATTTTATTATATATTTTCATGTGACAACACTGAAGAAATTACACGTTGCTACAATGTAAAGTAGTGAGTGTACAGCTTGTATAACAGTGTAAATTTGCTGGCCCCTCAAAATAACTCAACACACAACCATTAATGTCTAAACCACTGGCAACAAAAGTGAGTTCACCCCTAAGTGAAAATATCCAAATTGGTCCCAAAGTGTCAAAGTGTCCTCTTCCACTCCTGATGACATCACTGAGCTGGTGGATGTTAGAGACCTTGCTCTCCTCCACCTTCCGTTTGAGGATTTCCACATATGCTCAATAGGGTTTAGGTCTGGAGACATGCTTGGCCAGTCCATCACCTTTACCCTCAGCTTCTTTAGCAAGGCAGTGGTCATCTTGGAGGTGTGTTTAGGGTCATTATCATGTTGGAATACTGCACCACGCAGCCCAGTCTCCGAAGGGAGGGTATCATGCTCTGCTTCAGTATATCACAGTACATGTTGGCATTCATGGTTTCCTCAATGAACTGTAGCTCCCCAGTGCCGGCAGCATTCATGCACCCCCAGCCTATGACACGTCCACCACCATGCTTGACTGTAGGCAAGACACACTTGTCTTTGTTCTCCTCACCTGGTTGCCGCCACACATGCTTGACACCGTCTGAACCAAATAAGTTTAACTTGGTCTCATCAGACCACAGGACATGGTTCCAGTAATCCATGTCCATAGTCTGCTTGTCTTCAGCAAACTGTTTGTGGGCTTTCTTGTGCAACATCTTTAGAAGAGGCTTCCTTCTGGGACGACAGCCATGCAGACCAATTTGATGCAGTGTGCGGCGTATGGTCTGAGCACTAACAGGCTGACCCCCCACCACTTCAACCTCTGCAGCAATGCTGAAAACACTCATATGTCTATTTCCCAAAGACAATCTCTGGATATGACGCTGAGCATGTGCACCCAACTTCTTTGATTGACCATAGGGAGGCCTGTTCTAAGTGTAATCTGTCCTGTTAAACCATTGTATGGTCTTGGCCACCGTGCTGCAGCTCAGCTTCAGGGTCTTGGCAATCTTCTTATAGCTTAGGCCATTTTTGTGTAGAGCAATAATTCTTTTTTTTCAGATCCTCAGAGAGTTCTTTGCCATGAGGTGCTATGTTGAACTTCCAGTGACCAGTATGAGAGAGTGAGAGTGATAACACCAAATTTAACACACCGGCTCCCCATTCACACCTAAGACGTTGTAACACTAATGAGTCACATGACATCGGAGAGGGAAAATGGCTAATGGGCCCAATTTGAACATTTTCACTTAGGGGTGTACTCACTTTTTTTGCCAGTGGTTTAGACATTAATGGCTGTGTGTTGAGTTATTTTGAGGGGACAGAACATTTACACTGTTATACAAGCTGTATGGCTTTCTTTCAACAATGGCTTTCTTCTTGCCTCTATTCCATAAAGGCCAGATTTGTGGAGTGCATGACTGTCAGGGCTGGGCTTAGCCCTTCCTTCTCTGAGCTGGCTGCTCAGCTGTTGGCCAATTGCCAGCTCCCATCTCTCTCCACAGTTATAGGTAGCAGAAAAACATAATAGCTCCTGCGCACAAGAGGATGACCAGACAAGTGATAAAGTGACACAGGCCTTGCTGCCCTCAAGGATGGGGAATCCTATTAAACAACTGGAACAAAAGAAAAAGAGGGTGCACCAGCCATGTGCATTATCTTTTTAAACGTATTTATTAAAGTGATAAAAAGAAATTACTCACAAACAAAGGTTGAGTGAGGCGCAATATAAAAGCTGTGCCAATTTGCAGCAGACAGTTCCTATGATGAGCGAAAACTTCCAAGGGTCATGGAGGAACACACAAGCATCACTACCAGCTGATGTGTTTCGAAGGGGCGCTCCCTTCTTCTGCGATCCTGTTCAAAACTTGCTTTGCTGGAATGATACAGGGGCCCCATGCAGACCAAAAGGCATCCGCTTGTACTGAAACAAGCCCTCAAGTCAGTCTTCTCCTTGGACGATTCAGTTAGGTCTAGGGTTGTTATGTAGCGGGCCTGTCCCAACCTGTCCATGAGTTCATCGACCCAAGGCATCGGGTATGCATCGAACTTGGACACACTCTTTAGTTTCAAAACCTGATAGTGCCATCGGGTTTTGGGACCAACACTATGGGGGTCAACCAATCACTGTGGGACTCTTCTATCACGTTCAACTCTAATGCCGCGTACACACGAGCGGACTTTCTATCCTACTTGGTCCGGCACACTTTCCGACGGACTTTGTCCGCCAGGTGCGCCGGACTTTAAAACGAACGGACTTGCCCACACACGCCGGGATTTTCCGGCGGGCTAAGTCCGCCCGTCTTTCCGACGGACTTTCGCCGGAGTTCCGGCGGACTTTCAGAATGAACGGACTTGCCCACACACGGACAAGTCCGTTCATTTTGAACGTGACTCAGGTGCGACGGGACTAGAGAAGGATGTCAATCTTGCCGCTTTTATCGGCGAGATTGACACCTTGCTAGCCCCGTCGCGGGGCATACCAGGCCCTTAGGTCTGGTATGGATTATAAAGGGGAACCCCGCTACGCCGAAAAAACGGCGTGGGGTCCCCCTAAAATCCATACCAGACCCCGATCCGAGCACGCAGCCTGGCCGGTCAGGAAAGGGGGTGGGGACGAGCGAGCGCCCCCCCCCCTCCTGAACCGTACCAGGCCGCATGCCCTCAACATGGGGGGTGGGTGCTTTGGGGGAGGGGGGCGCCCTGCGCCCCCCCCCCCAAAGCACCTTGTCCCCATGTTGATGAGGACAAGGGCCTCTTCCCGACAACCCTGGCCGTTGGTTGTCGGGGTCTGCGGGCGGGGGCTTATCGGAATCTGGGAGCCCCCTTTAATAAGGGGGCCCCCAGATCCCGGCCCCCCACCCTATGTAAATGAGTATGGGGTACATGGTACCCCTACCCATTTACCTAGGAAAAAAGTGTAAGTAATAAAACACACTACACAGGTTTTTAAAATATTTTATTAAACAGCTCCGGGGGGGGGATCTTCCTCCGGCTTCGGGGGTCTTCTTCCGGCTTCGGGGGTCCCTCCGCTTCATCTTCTCCCGGCGTCCGGTTGGTTCTTCTCCGCTCTCCGGCCTCTTCTCCCGGTGTCGCAGGTCTTCGGCCGGCCCCTCCGCTCTCTTCATGTAGCTCTATTGCGAGCGGAGGTCCGGACTTCTGGGCTTCTTGGCTTCTTGGCTTCTCTTCTCTTCTCTTCCCCCAGATGTTGACACGACGCTCTCTCCGGCTGGACTGGTCTCTGAGGGCTGCGTTGTGACTTATATAGGCGGAGACCCCGCCCCCATATGATGTCACAGTCCTTGGGCATGTTGGGACTGTGACGTTTTAGGGGGCGTGGTCGACCACGCCCCCTAAAACGTCACAGTCCCAGCATGCCCAGGGACTGTGACATCATATGGGGGCGGGGTCTCCGCCTATATAAGTCACAACGCAGCCCTCAGAGACCAGTCCAGCCGGAGAGAGCGTCGTGTCAACATCTGGGGGAAGAGAAGAGAAGAGAAGCCAAGAAGCCAAGAAGCCCAGAAGTCCGGACCTCCGCTCGCAATAGAGCTACATGAAGAGAGCGGAGGGGCCGGCCGAAGACCTGCGACACCGGGAGAAGAGGCCGGAGAGCGGAGAAGAACCAACCGGACGCCGGGAGAAGATGAAGCGGAGGGACCCCCGAAGCCGGAAGAAGACCCCCGAAGCCGGAGGAAGATCCCCCCCCCGGAGCTGTTTAATAAAATATTTTAAAAACCTGTGTAGTGTGTTTTATTACTTACACTTTTTTCCTAGGTAAATGGGTAGGGGTACCATGTACCCCATACTCATTTACATAGGGTGGGGGGCCGGGATCTGGGGGCCCCCTTATTAAAGGGGGCTCCCAGATTCCGATAAGCCCCCGCCCGCAGACCCCGACAACCAACGGCCAGGGTTGTCGGGAAGAGGCCCTTGTCCTCATCAACATGGGGACAAGGTGCTTTGGGGGGGGGGGGGCGCAGGGCGCCCCCCTCCCCCAAAGCACCCACCCCCCATGTTGAGGGCATGCGGCCTGGTACGGTTCAGGAGGGGGGGGGGCGCTCGCTCGTCCCCACCCCCTTTCCTGACCGGCCAGGCTGCGTGCTCGGATCGGGGTCTGGTATGGATTTTAGGGGGACCCCACGCCGTTTTTTCGGCGTAGCGGGGTTCCCCTTTATAATCCATACCAGACCTAAGGGCCTGGTATGCCCCGCGCTCGCCGCAATAGGAAGATTTGTTTTTCCTATTGCAGCGAGCGCGAGATGCAATACCATCCCCTCGTGTCGTATTTGGTCCGTCGGACCAGCCTACACACGAGCGGGCTTTCCGTCGGACCAGCACACACACGAGCGGACTTTCCGCCCGAAACTGAGTCCGACGGAAAGATTTCAAACATGTTTAAAATCTAGGTCCGGCGGGCTTTTGGGAAGAAGTCCGCCGGAAAAGTCCGCCGCCGCCCACACACGGGCGGATTGTCCGGCACACTCTGGTCCGCCGGACCAAGTATGCCGGAAAGTCCGACCGTGTGTACGCGGCATAACATATTTTTCCTTTGGGACTGCCTCTCTCCTGGCCTCTGGGATTCTATATAGCTTTATATTTATGTGAACCCCTGGTTCTGTCATTATTTAATGCTGGATCACGTTGGTCAGTCCGGGTAAGGGGGAGAAAAAGTCTCTATTTTGCACACAAACCCCCCAACGTCACTTTGATGTGCCACTTTCAGGTAATCCATTATGGGGACATCAGGTGTCACCAGTACCCGGTCTGTTGGGGGCGGGGATGCGGCCAATAAAGTCTCTCTGTCCTTCGAGGGCCTTAAAAGATTCACATGATAAATTTGTTGTGGTTTCCTTTTGGCTGGTTGGCAGGGCCGATACTAGGATCACAGATGCCTGGGTGTAGAAATATTTCTGGAGCCCCCACATGGGCGTGGTCATCTTACAAACTCCTCCCCTTTACACATGTTTCTATGGCAATGACTCAAACACAGAGATGATCCCCTATGAAGTCTTTGTTACCCTGGGATCCTCCCATGATCTTTTAACAATAAAAAAAATACAGGAAGAGCGTACACTAATGAGACCTGGAGGGGAGTCTCTGTGATGCACACAGAGAGGGCTTCTATTAGAGAGTCTGTTAGAAAGAGCCCCCAGACATAGTACAGGAGATGGTGAGAGAGTGCAGACATATTACAGGAGACGGTCAGAGAGTGCAAACATATTACAGGAGATGGTCAGAGAGTGCAGACATATTACAGGAGATGGTCAGAGAGTGTAGATATATTACAGGAGATGGTCAGAGAGTGCAGACATATTACAGGAGATGGTCAGAGAGTGCAGATATGTTACAGGAGATGGTCATAGACTGCAGACATGGTACAGGAGACGGTCATAGACTGCAGACATAATACAGGAGACGGTCAGAGACTGCAGACATAGCACAGGAGACGGTCAGAGAGTGCAGACATGGCACAAGAGATGGTCAGAGAGTGCAGACATATTACAGGAGACGGTCAGAGAGTGCAAACATATTACAGGAGATGGTCAGAGACTGCAGACATAGCACAGGAGATGGTCAGAGACTGCAGATATAGCACAGGAGATGGTTAGAGACTGCAGACATAGCACAGGAGATGGTTAGAGACTGCAGACATAGCACAGGAGATTGTTAGAGACTGCAGACATAGCACAGGAGATGGTTAGAGACTGCAGACATAGCACAGGAGATGGTTAGCGACTGCAGACATAGCACAGGAGATGGTCAGAGACTGCAGATATAATACAGGAGATGGTTAGAGACTGCAGACATAGCACAGGAGATGGTCGGAGACTGCAGATATAATACAGGGGATGGTCAGAGACTGCAGACATAGCACAGGAGATGTCAGAGAGTGCAGACATATTACAGGAGGCGGTCAGAGAGTGCAGACATATTACAGGAGACGGTCAGAGAGTGCAGACATATTATACGAGACGGTCAGAGACTGTAGATATAATACAGGAGATGGTCAGAGACTGCAGACTGCAGTTGTTAGGAGAACCTGGAAAGGACCATCATATCTGGGTTCAAGAGTATGTTTTCTCGCAAACTTCTCTACCAGGACCCAATCACCGGGAACCAGCTTGTGTGTTCCTGTAACTCAAGATCTGGAATGGAAGAAAACACTTGCAAATGGATACGGGTTAATTCTCGAGATAAAGTAGTCACATAATCAGTCAATACATCAGACTGGAGCTGTAATTGCTGTGGGAAATAACAACCCAGTCTGGGGGCTGAACTAAACAATATCTCATAGGATGACAGGCCATGGTTTCCACTTGGAGTGTACCTAACACTGAATACGGCAATGGGTAGGCTGTCTGGCCAACTCATTCCTGTTTCCTGAGACATTTTTAGCATTCTAGATTTTATTGTGCCTTTTAATCTTTCCACCTTCCCACTGCTCTGAGGATAGTATGGGGTGTGGAAAGCTAGTGTGACCCCTAAAGCTGCCCATATTTCCTTGGTCATTGAGGCAGTGAAAGCCGGCCCCTGATTGCTCTCTATGACCTCTGGGACACCATATCTGCACACTATTTCTATTAGAAGTCTTTTTGCTATGGTCTTTGCCGTCATGTTGGTAATGGGATAGGATTCGGGCTTCGGGCCATCCGGAGAACATGCAAATGGGACAAGTGGCAGACACGGTCTCTTGTTTAATTCCATGATTCCTTCAGTTTCTGTGGCTCTACACTTCTTTCTCTTCTTTGCCAGCTGCCTCTTTACATGCCATAGTTAGGGCCTGGAGTTCTGCTTCCTGGGCAGACATGGAGGGGGGTAATGCTGAAGCTGTATCTTTGGTGGTGACTACATATCCTGTGTGGTACTGTCCAGTGCTGTCTGCATACCTGGAACCATCAACAAAAATTGTCAAGTCAGGATTCTCAAGGGCTGTTTCACTGACTGTTGGTAGGTGTGATGTCTCCATCTTCATCACTTCGAAGCAGTCATGAGCGGTGAGATGAGGGTCATTTTCCAAAGAGGTTCCCCCCTTGAGAAGAGGAAGCAGAGTGGATGGGTTAAGGGTATCACATCAGAGGATAGTGATGTTGTTGGGGAGAAGCAAGGCACACTGGAGTCTGAGGTGCCTCTGCGAGGACAGGTGTTTGGGCTGTACTTAGTTTAGTATGGCAGTTATGTAATGAGGGGCAAGGAGGATCAGAGGGTGGCCCAACACAAGGTCAGCGGTCTTGTCCAAAAGGGTTTGGGCTGCAAAGATGGCTCTAAGACAAGAGGGTCCTCCCCTGGTCACTGAGTCCAGTTGACAGGAGTAATACCCAATGGGTCTGAGTCTGTTGCCATGGGCCTGAGCCAAAACTCCTGTGGCATGTCCTTGTCTCTCTGAGACAAACAGTTTGAAAGTCTTTTCATAGTCTGGGAGGCCCAAAGCAGGGGCTGCTGAGAGGATCTCCTTCAAAATTTCAAAATTGTCCACAGCTTCTGGGGAAAGCGAGAAGGGGTCAGATTTCAAGGCGTCGTAGAGAGGTTGCATCAAGAGGGAGGCTCCTGGGATACGGTGCAGATACGGTGTGTCAGAGGCCATCATGAGAGAAGCTACCTTTCTACTGCTCTGTGAGGATTATTAGACCTTTTGCTACTAATAACAACGTCTCAAGCTCCATTACTCTATACTCTGGGCGTGATAGGATCAGACCCTTTCAGATTAACTCTTTAAGACCTGAGACAAATGCAGAGCTAGCATATGTCTGTGTGCTTTGTTCAGCATGCTAAAACCCAAATCAGTAAACATTTGTGCTATTCTATTGTGATATTTTTCAACAGATTCGCCTTTTTCTTGTGTGACCTCTTGTATACTAGTCGCTTGGTCTGCCAAGTGGTCTTGAGCACATATTTTTAACTGACTCACGAAGTCACATCCTGAGTCATAAGTATCATCACAGTAGTACTGATCAAAGTGTTTCTCCATCACTGGCCAATAGGCATCTCCTGCCTTTATCTCACACAGGCTCACCAAATCCCGCCACGCAGCTGCGTATGTCTTTTGGATTTGGGTGATACTTCTGTAAAATGGCATGGGCTGTTTTTCAGGGTCTGGTAGGCTCGCGACAAGAGATGCAGCCTGAGAGGGGGTAAAATTTACATACATCAGGGGAGCCCCTTGTGCCGTGGGTATTCCTCTCAGGGGTGAAATGAAGGGGCCGTATTGGGGCCGTTGTCTTTGGTGGTGTGAGGGTCTCGATGGCGCAGGAGGTGGTTCATTTCCAGCCCGAGGGACCATAGGCTGCTGTGAGAGACGTAACAAGGGAAGTGAGTCACTACTAAATGGCCAGACAGAGTGGGTTGTCAATTGGCAAGCTGTCAAACGGGTTACCGGACACTGGGCCTTCAGCTTGTGAGTCATACAGGGGAATGGATTCAATGTGTGACTTGAAATGTAACAGTCTGTCGTTTTGGGATTGTACCTGTTCCGGCATGCATGTCAGCTCCAGGCACCCTCACAGGGCGGGCGCGACTTTGGTCGGGGCTTTGAGGGGAGGAATCGGGCTGAGTCTGAGTCCCTAGTTCCGGGTTTGTTGGGGCAGGAGCCTCCTGAGACTTGGGTGGGGGAGGGGCCTGGGTCCCCCCCCTTTCCACAGAGCCGTCGTCAGTAACACTTGTCATTAATGGGGTGGGGTGGGCCTTGTAATATGATCCTGAGGACTGGTCTATCACCGGATACATGTGGGTAGGTTCCGGTGTGGGCGGTCTTGCAGGTTGTACAGATTAGGTCAGGCGTATGTGGCAGCAACCACCCAAGCTGTACAAAGTGTGCTTTGTCTACTGTTAAGCACGGCGGGGGAGGTGTCAGAGGCTCCTCGGTCAATTGTAGCAGAGGGGCGGTAGGGGGAGGTGTCACTTGGAACAGATGGGGGGGAAACAAAGGGTGGTACCTACTTCCTGGGGACCAGACGCCATTATAGGGTGGTAGCTGACTACTTATCTTCCTCTTTCCTGTTTTTTTAAATACATATACAAAATGACCATTTTGATTTGATTCCTGCTCTGTCCACCCTTCCTCATGAATAGCTTGCAACTTTGAACCAAGCGTCTGCTGCTCGTAGCAGTCCGTGATCTGACAACAGACCATTTTACTTTTCAAAATAGCATGGCTCTAGCCTTCCACCCAAATGCATGGTGACCCCACACACTTTTGCCAATTCCTTTCCCCTTTTTAAAAGCACCCTCTCCTTCCTACTCTAGCACCAAGTCACAGGCCAGGCTGCTTTCTTTGGGCCTTTCTAACTTTTGCCCCACGTCGGGCACCAGAATGATTTGGATCAGAACCAGCCAAGGTCCGGTATTATCATTTCTGCCCCTGGTCAAATTGAATATAGAGCGTGCACACTCTAAGTAATTACACTGAGTCGCTCTTTAACATTTCCTCTTTTCAAGACTTATATACCATTTTGTTAAGATTAAGATACGTCAGATAAGGCTGGCGCATGCAAACCACAAAACAACCACAAGATATATATATTCATTGTGACAAAAAATATAGGCTTCCATATGAGGAAGTAACTATGTTCTTGCAATGTTCTCGCTCCTTCTGAAAAATTGGTGGTATCTTTGAGTGTATTTTTAGAAGAGGTGCGATTCTTCTGTTAACTGTCCAGTTAACTCTTCAGTTCCACAGCAAGGGAGGGATAAGCTTTGCAAATATCTGCTGAATATTTTTTAAGGTTGATAAGCAGAAGCTGATATATATGTCAGACTATATGTCAGACTATAAAGCATGTACTTATATATATTGGAATAGACATTTCATCATGACATTCCCACATCCATTACAAGCCCCCGGTTGCAGTGGCGTCACTAGGGTTGGTGTCACCCCCCCTCCACCAACTATAGTCGTCCCTCAGTACAGACCCCCTCCCCTAAGTATAGACCCCCCTCCGTCAGTGCAGATCCCCCCACTAAGTATAAACCCCTCCCTCAGTACAGAACCCCCTCCATTAGTACAGACACCCCCTCCACTAAGTATAGACCCCCCTCTGTCAGTGCAGACTCCCCACTAAGTATAAACCCCTCCCTCAGTACAGACCCCCTCCATTAGTACAGACCCCCCAGGATAAACACCCCCCCTCCATTAGTACAGACCCCCCAAGACAAACCACCCCCCTCCATTAGTACAGACACCCCTCAGGACAAACCTCCCCCCTCCATTAGTACAGACCCCCCATAAACCACCCCTCCATTAGTACAGACCCCCATAAACCACCCCCCCATTAGTACAGACCCCCCTCAGGACAAACCACCCCCCCTCCATTAGTAGAGACCCCCCTTCCATTAGTACAGACCCCCCAGACAAACCACCCCCCTCCATTAGTACAGACCCCCCACAAACCACCCCCTCCATTAGTACAGACCCCCACACAAACCAACCCCCTCCTTTAGTACAGACCCCCCTCCATTACTACAGACCCCCCTCAAACCACCCCCTCTCCATTAGTACAGACCCCCTCCATTAGTACAGACCCCCCCACAAACCACCCCTTCTCCATTAGTACAGACCCCCACACAAACCACCCCCCCTCCATTAGTACATTCCCCCCATTAGTACAGACCACCCCACAAACCATCCCCCCATTAGTACTGACCCCCCACAAACCACCCCCTCCCCATTAGTACAGACCCCCCCACAAACCACCCCCCTCCATTAGTACAGACCCCTCCTCAGGACAAACTCCACCCGGGCGGCAGCTGGAGTGGAGAGGACAGTGTGCAGCCGCGACACCCGGGTGGAGAAGATCGTGACAGAGGAGGAGAAGAACAAATGACAGGCAATGCACGGCATGGAACGCCCTGCCCCCCAACGACGTCACTGCATGGGTCTCTCTCTGAACAGAGACAGCCGCTCTGATCTCTTCTGACAGGAAGATGGAGGGGGAACGGACTTGGGCAGGAAACACAGCGGCGGCAGTGAGCGGTGGAGAGAGCGGTCTCTGGACACCAACAAGGAGAGGAGGAGGAGGGAGGGGAGCACTCTGGTGCTTGAGCGCCCCCACTTCTGTGGCGCCCGGGTGAACTGCACCCTGCGCACCCACCTAGGATCGGCCCTGCTGGTTGGTAGACTTTGTATTTGACCTCCCCTACCCTTTCGACAACCTCAAAGGGACCCTGCCACTTAGCTAGGAACTTACTTTCATCCGTGGGAACCAGTACCAATACTCTGTCCCCGGGGCTGAAAG
Source organism: Aquarana catesbeiana (assembly GCF_042186555.1). Classification (NCBI taxonomy): domain Eukaryota; kingdom Metazoa; phylum Chordata; class Amphibia; order Anura; family Ranidae; genus Aquarana; species Aquarana catesbeiana. The sequence continues at coordinate 205,175,475 of NC_133326.1, read as the reverse complement.
TACGAACCTTGGCACCCTGATCATAGACCCTCCTCTGGGCCTCCTATGTTCTTGTACAAGGGGCAGGACAGCTGTGATTTGATCCTGCATCAAGGAGATATGCTCTATAATGCTTCTATATGGATGGCCTCTCCTTCCCACGTTTCTTTGGCAACATCTAGCAGCCCCCTGGGATGTTGGTGCCTGCAGAACCTCTTGTATGGCAAACATGAGATATTGTAGCAAAAAATCCCAATTTCTCCTATCTTTGTCGACCACCTTTTTCAGCATACTTTTAAAAGGTTTATTAAATCTTTCCACAAGACCATCCATTTGGGGGTGGTAGACAGAGGTACGGAGATGGACGATTTTGTATAATTTACACAGTTCCTTGGTCACCCTGGACATAAATGGGATCCCCAATTGACTAAACACCTGGACTAACTTCTTGGTGATAGCCTTAGCAGAGGTGTTATGCAAGGGGTATTTACCCAGGATAGCGCATCACATAGTCCAGGATTACCAGAATATGCTGGTGACCCCGGGCAGACTTTACTATCGGCCCCACCAGGTCCATGCCAATCCTCTCAAAAGGGACCTTGATTATTGGTAGAGGGACAAGGGGACTGCGAAAATGGGGCGACAGTGCCGACATTTGGCACTTAGGGCATGATTCACGGTACTCCCTGACATCTGCATACAACCGGGCCAGAAAAATCTCTAGGCAATTCTCTCCCTGGTCTTTGATACCGAGATGTCCCCCCATTACATGACCATGGGCCAGGTCTAGCACCACCCTGCGGAAGGGTTTGGGAACCAGTAGCTGTTCTACCTCATCCTCTCGACGTTTTATCACCTGATACAGTATGATTTTTAAGGCCCATGTAGGGGAAAGACACCCCCCAGTTAGGATCCACTGGTTCCCCATCCACCATCTTAACATTTTCTCTGGCTCTAATCAGGGTGACATCTCACTGTTGCTCGGTACAGAAATCCTCTCTCCTGACCTCGGGTACCACATTCTGGCTACTCTCATTGTCAGGGTCAGAATTATTCTTCTGTTCATTACCCTCAGGCTGGGAGCTAGCTTCCAGGTCCTCCGGCTCCCCAGCCATGACAGGGAAAGCAAGAGGATCTCCGGCTTCCTCGATCCTCCCAACAGCCTCCCCTTCCCTTTGGCAAAAAGGGCCTGGTGAGAGTTCTGTCCTATCCCAGCAGGGGGAGCTCTATCTACCAGCCTCTTTGCTCTCCCATAATCTCCAAAAATGGGGAAAATCTCCCCACTAAAGCTTCATAAAGCAGTGAAGGTACCACCCCCACTGAATGTGTCACACTGCACCAAGGGGTATCAACCTCAACCACCGCTGTCTGGTAGTTCCAAGTGTCCCCATGGATGCAAATGACCCCGATAGTACTGGGGTGTAGTTTTGTGGGGTTTACACAATCATTTCTGACTAGGGTCACCACACTACCAGAGTCTACCAGGGCTGTGAGTGGCTTTCCATCCACTGAAATAACACACATTTGTTTTTCAATGTGACTCTGACATGATGCACTACATGCGACCTGTGCAAAAAGAGATATGCATCTTTTCAAATAAGCATAATCACATTGCATAGATTCATCATTTATAGGACAGTTTTCAGCAATATGCCCTAATGCATGGCAACTATAACACTGTATGTGCTCTACCACTAGTCCCCCTCACAGTCCCAAAGACCTTTCTGCCTTCTTTGGCCAGTCTCCGGGTCTAGGACCCACAGTCTTATTAGCTGTAACAGCAGTCTTATCAATCTTCCCCATGCTCGAACACTGGAACAGTCTTACCAGAACCGCTGGGTGATCTTGCACACCTAGATACACTGAAGTCACACACCAAAGTGGGGCGTAGATGGGTTCACCAAGTCCTCAGTAGCAGTGTACCTCTCCACTAGGTCCACCAATTGGGTTGCAGTTTTGGGGTCCCCCTGTCCGACCCATCTCCTCAGAGCAGCAGGGAGCGCATGCAGGTACCGGTCCATTACCACACGCTCCACAATCTGAGGGCCTGTCAAGGTCTCTGGCTGCAACCACTTCCTGGTAAGGTAGACCAGGTCAAACATTTGGGAATGGGGTGGCTTGTCACTGGAGTAGGTCCACTGATGCACGCGCTGGGCCCGGACTGCCATTATGACACCCAAGCGTGCGAGAATCTCTGTTTTCAGAGTCTCATAGTCCTGATCCTTATCCGGTTCCAGATCAAAGTAGGCCTTTTGAGGTTCTCCTGTCAAAAATGGTGCCAACAGACACACCCACTCTGCTTGATTAAGTTTATGTATTAATACTTACCTTATTCAGTACAGAACTTTAGTATCCCATATTCTATTTGCTACAAGGCTAACTATTACCAACAGATGTAAGGCTACTTCCACTCCTAATATCTCAGAAGTAGTATACATTGTCACTATTCTATTTAACCCTGAGTAATTTTGTGCTTATATCTCTAAAGGCCTGTGTTGCCTCCACACCGGGTAGTCAACATGGGAGCAGATATATAACACTGATGGGAAGTTAGGTCAGCACACTTCTAGATCCCGTTAGCTATCTAGAGGATTCTATGATTTGTGGTGAATTTAAGATTTTCTCTATTTCTGCTTGCTTGATTGTTTTTGTTTTTGCTTGGTCATGTTAGGGCATTATGATAGGCAGAGTTCTAAACTATTTTTTGTTACTAATGTTTATTTTTGTTTCTTAATTTTTGGGAAAAGTAGCATTTTAAAGACCGCAATCAAACCTAACCAGGAAATTTCAAACTTCTCCAGATGTAACATATCTTGCTTAATAGTAGTTAGTAACTTGTATAATTAACCTGACCTGAAGTAAGATAAAAACCCAAGTGAATGCTATTATACTGAAATTCCACTCATAGGGGAACTTGCATTTCAAGAAAGCTAGGATAAAAACGGTCAACGCCTACCGGCAGAACTGCCGATTTCAAAACATTTACTTTGTAGTAGGACACAATTCCAAATACAGTAATTAGTCTTTGCCCCTCATTCAAAGAAGAAGCTGGGTTGGTCAATGTAAGTATCACATCATCTGTAAACAGCCCAATATTATGGTAGTAGTTTGCAATAGCAATACCTTTTATTACATGAGTGAAATAATTAATTCTAATAGCTGCTGCGAGTGGTTTCATTAGTAGAGAGAAAATTAAAGGTGATAAAGAGCAGCCTTGGTGGGAGTCATTAGTAATTAAGAATCTGCTTGAAAGTACATTGGAGGTGCAGACTTGTGGCGAAGGTTTCGTGCAAAGGGCCAATATGGTAGCACTCAAATAACCCCAATACAAATGCTTTTTTGGCATCTAGTGTGATGAAAAAATAGAGGTTATTTTATGGGATTCCACATACCTAATGAGATTAAGCATCCTCCTGGTGCCAGCTGATGCTTGTCTGCCTTTAATGAAACCTACCTGGTCTGGTTTGATGAGAGTAGGGGTAACTTTGGCTACTCTGTTGACCAGAATTTTAGCATAAATTTTCAGATCGGTATTAGGAAGCAAATTTGGTCTAACATGTTGGGGGTAGTCGGGCTCCTTCCTGGTTTGGGCAAAGTTACAATTACAGCTTGTAGCATTTCAGCTGGGAGAATGCTGGAGGACGCAGCTGCATTAAATATAGGTTCAAGATAAGGGTTGTGTACATCTGAGAATGTTTGGTAATATTCAGATGAAGAGCCATCAATACCTTGTGATTTGCCAGTAGCAAAGAATGTAATTACTGTCTTTATTTCTTGGATCTAGCAAATGTGTGTCTTCTACTGGGAGGTCCACCTTACATAAAAGTCAGAAATAGTTTCATCAGAGGGCTTGGTAATGGCCGGATCTTCAGATAGATTGTACAAATGTTGGTAGTAAAAAGTCTTGGCAATATCTTTGGGTGAGTCTTAGGATCAATTAGAGATGATAATTTGGTCTTCATTTGTCTAGCCTTAAGTTTAAAGGCTAAAAGTTTACCTACTTTGTTTCTCTGAGAATAATGCTACTTCAAGTCTTTTTAACGGCTTCAATACTGAACACTTTTACTCCCTTCCTGCTAAGGCCACATTTTCAGCTTTCAGCACTGTCACATTTTAAATGATAATTGCGCAGTCATGCAACACTGTACCCATATGAAATTAGTATATTTTTTTTTTCACACAAATAGAGTTTTCTTTCAGTGGTATTTAATCACCACTGGGTTTTTTATTTATTTATTTTTTTAATTAAGTAAATGAAAAAGACCAAAAATTTTGAAAAAAAAGTGTTTTTCTTCATTTTTGTTATAACATCTTAGAAATAAATAATCTTTCTTCATAAATTTAGGCCAAAATGTATACTGCTACATTTCTTTGGTGAAAAATAATACAAATCCCTGTATGTTATTTAGTCTGTAGGAAACTTATAGAGTCCACAAACTATGGTATAAATATCTGAAAATCAATCAATCCTGATGTACAGACAGCCTCATTTCTTGAGGCCAACAAATGCCAGGACAGTACATAACCCCAAATGACCCCAATGACACATTTTTGGTCACCATTTTGGGGAAAATTAAGACATTTTAAAAAAACATTTTCTCACAATTTTTTAAAGATATTTTACATAATGTCACCAGTGCAGTACAGCTTCATCATATAACTGGTGTAGCAGTGATCAGGGACACTGACTGATGACAGTATGTAAAAAATAAATATATATATAATTTTCTTCATTTTTTTTAAACAATTTTTTCCTTTTTTATCACATGTATTTTCTTCTCATTTTTCTATACTTTTTTATACATACAGTGACCACCCTATAGTAACGCTGTACTACTCTGGGGAGTTTTTCACACTATGATTGTTTATACTTGTGAATTTTACAGTTATAAGCAACCGTTTTTGAATGAAAACTATTTATTCAGTGTTTACTGTTAGGGGGCTAACGATCTTCTTCTAGGAGCAAGTGAACCTCTTCTCTAGCATATCTGCCTAGAGTGTTCTTTCAAACCCAAATCAGGCCCGGAGACCATTCCAGTGAGAAAATAATGACACAACAGTCAAATGTCTGGAATGTTCTGCTTTTTACTTCCGTAGATAATCACTTATATAATCAAAACGACATCACAAAAAAAGTTCAACCCTTTCATTAATATACAGACATTACGTATACATCAGATGATTAAAAAACACCTAAAAATGAGACATGATTTCTTCATACAGAAACTATAAACAAGCAAAAACCTTCATGCGTCATTTTGGGGAAATCATGTTATTTACAAGGATTTGAAACTAACTTTTGATAGATGTCACATATACATATTATTCTAAGATGGATACATATTCTTATAGCTAAAAAAAAGGACAGCAAGCTAAAATATCCTTACTATTGTGATTAGCTGTGATTGGCTACAGCTAATCACATGTTTCACATGGACTGTGATTGGCCCTGTCTGTACCATGTGATCACTGTGACCATTCACAGAGCTCATCACAATAGTACACATGAATGACATCAAACAAAGCCATTCATTGTGTACAATTAAAAAAAAAGAAATGTTGTGCTGTCATAAAAAAAAAATGCTTACAGATTCATATAAATGCATACCAGCAAACAATAATAAAGTGCTTATAGTGCCTCAAGCCAGTAATATAAATAAAATTCATCCAATTAGTGCAATCCACATTCATAAAGTCTGTGCTATCATGCAAGAAAAATAAAGTGCAAATCCAGAAAAATTATTGAAAATTGATCAAATACGAGGGCCCATGCGCGGAGGCTAGCGCAACTGACATGCCAGGCTAGAGCTCCGCTCCGTGAGGGGAATAAAACTGCAAATAACGCACAGAAACGGTAAAAACCGTATTACTATTCACCCTAGAGGTGAGGGGGACATTATTTAAGAATAATGGTACTGGGAGGTGCCAGGAATAGAAACAAATCTAGCTCTAATAGCGGCACCCAGGCAAGATATACTATGAAAAAGGCGCCAGTCTCAGGTAATTTTACCTCAGACAAGAAAATCAAATCCAAGCAGCCAAAAGCTATCTCCTCAGGGGATTCTGACTCTGAACCTGATTCAAATATGTTACATTCTTCACAACAAAACTCTGATATTCCTTCTAACATTTTGAAACAATTTGAAGAAATGCTACATAAAGCATTACAGCAAACATCAGAGCAAATTACTAGTAATCTTACTAGAGAGATCAGAGAATTGGGGAGACGCTGAAGTATTGGAAATGAAAGTTGAAGATATAGAAAATTCTACACAGGATTCTTTCTCTAAAATAGATGTCCTCAAAGAGGAAAATATTACTTTACAGAATAGACTGGAAGACTATGAAAATTGCGCCAGAAGATCAAATTTGCGATTCAGAGGCTTACCAGAATCAATCACAGATCTGCAATCAACAATCACAGCGTTATTCCAGGAATTACTACCTGGCATTTTGGTGGAAAGGCTTGAAATGGACAGAGTACATAGGGCACTTATGCCCAAAAAAACTGATGGCCCCCCCAGGGATATTATAGCAAAATTAATTTTTTTTTTCGATCAAAAGAACAACTTCTAGAAGCGGCTAGAGGGAAAAATAATCTAACATTTCAGGGACATAGTTATCAACTGTTTGCTGATTTATCCCAGTTAACAATTTCTAAGAGGCATGCAATGAAACCTCATCTACTGGAACTTCAGCATCATGCCATCAAATATCAATGGGGCTTCCCATTCTCCCTAAAATTCACCCACCAGGGAACAAGATTTGCATGCAAAACTCCTGAAGAACTACAACATGTACTCCATGACCTCAATTTGATCGATGGACCACCTACAGCTTCTGCCTCCACCTCACGTAGGAGATCTGCTTCTGCCTCCTCCATTCAGAAAACATCTTCCTCTGAGACAAAAAATGGAAACCATCATATACACAAAAGAGGACAATTCGCATCCTCACAACAAGAACAAGATGATGCCATGGACTGAGAATATATCCTTACATAATATATCCAATTCAGCTATGACAGCACCTATTGGGATAACAGTACTGTAATTACATTGCTGAATATTCTCCCTAAACCAAAAACTAATACTCCATCCAGCTCACTAGTGAGCAACTGAACATAACTATGATCACATTTTTTATTTATTTTTTTTGGTATGGTAAGTGTTCAGATAATATTTATTTTTTGAACACCTAAATAGTCCCTAATATATGGTGGACTGATTATATATATATATATATATATATATATATATATATATATATATATATATATATATATATATATATATATATATATATATATATATATATATATATATATATATATATATATATATATATATTATAATAAATAGTATATAGGACATATATATGGTAATAAAAATAGTCATATACTAAAACAGCGCTATGTTGAGCACATAAGACGAGAGTGTGGCCAACTACACACAGATAAAGTCCATTAGAATAGTGCAATATCAGTAGTGGTTCGGAGGGTGTTCAAGTAGATCATAAAGTATGTCACAGCGTGCACCTTCCACCGATCACTCCAACTCCACCAAATGTGAACACACTCCCCTCAGGGGGTCAAACTCACCAGAGCTTAAAAGATAAAAGCCTCCAAAATAAGGATAATCTGGACCACCTTAATACAGCACTTCTCAAGGTCGCTCGATGGAGCGCACGAGGTCGGACCCGGAACGAGGAAATCACTCTCGCTATATGATTACAGTGACTGGTTCCAGACGGCCACGCTGCAGTGCACGGTGATATTATTTTGATCTGCTATGTTTACTGTGTAATCTGGTACGTTGTTAGTAATGGGGGAGTTTTAATGTAATGGGTGCTTTGTATTAATAAAACGGAATTACGCTATTTGCTTTTTTCTCGTTTTTAAATGCTTTGGAGCCCCTACATCTCCCTATGACCTAGAGAAGTGCTGTATTAAGGTGGTCCAGATTATCCTTATTTTGGAGGCTTTTATCTTTTAAGCTCTGGTGAGTTTGACCCCCTGAGGGGAGTGTGTTCACATATGGTGGAGTTGGAGTGATCGGTGGAAGGTGCACACTGTGACATACTTTATGATCTACTTGAACACCCTCCGTACCACTACTGATATTGCACTATTCTAATGGACTTTATCTGTGTGTAGTTGGCCACACTCTCGTCTTATGTGCTCAACATAGCGCTGTTTTAGTATATGACTATTTTTATTACCATATATATGTCCTATATACTATTTATTATATTACATTGTGTTTTTTTTAAACAGCTGCTTTTATTCTCCATACCCTTGGTTTTTATTTTTATTTCAAAGGGTCTGGTAGATATTTTATGAATGTCATTTCGTCTACTGAAGGTTCCAGATGAGTGTTGTTAGGGGATCTGTGGTTCTGAGTGGTGTATTATAGGCCGAGTTATACACTGTTATTTGCTAGAGATAGATATATATATCTTTTTATTTTTTATATAGATATATATATATATATATATATATATATATATATATATATATATATATATATATATATATATATATATATATATATATATATATAGATGTACATTTTTTATTTATTATTTATTTTTTTATTATTATATTTCCTCCTTCTTTTTTGTTTCTGTAAAATTGTGGGGGAACAACCAAGGAAGAAAATCTTCCTTCAACTGAAGTTTTTTCAAATTCTTCATTAATTTGATATATATATAGTTTTTGGACAGTCTCAATTCCACGGTTTAATTTATATTTCTTTGGTCACCCCAATAGGAAGGAATAGGCTTACTATCTTTTTCTATTGGTTGGACATTCAAATATGTTCCTTATATTACTACACTCCTTTTTCCTATTCATTTTTCTTTTTTTTCTCTCTTCGCTCTATATTTACTATAAATATATACCCTTCAAAATAATTGACATTACCAATTTTATGAAATTTGGGCTCGTAAATTTATAAATTTATAATTTTATACTTTATAATCTTCATATCTATGTAATAAATATTATTTTTTAAGGCGGATTCCCCATGCACGGAATTCACATGTGCCTCACCATGCCTTCCTCGGATTCCCATAGTAATATGTGGGGATCGGACGAAGGCCTCCTATCCCCAGTTGGGAAGTCCTTAACCCCAACTCGGGTACTCTTCGAATCTACTTATATTTGTACTATACTCAAATGCTATACAATCTTTATTGTTTCTTATTTCTTCTTTAAGTTAATCCACTATGGATCTGGCTATCTATCTCTTTGTTTCAAATCCGTGCAAGTTAGGCCGAATAGTCGCTGCACTCAGACAACTGGTAAGCATATATTCTTATCTCAATTGCCATGGCTCCTTTAAATATTTTATCTCTGAATGTCCAGGGTCTTAATGTACCTCAGAAATGTGTAAAAGTCTTTCGGTCATTCCAGTCCAAAAAAGCACACATTGTATGTCTACAAGAGACTCACTTTACCCCGACTTCAACCCCTAAATTTTTTAGTACTTCATATCCCCAAGTTTACACCGCTTCGGCACTCACTAAACAACATGGTACACTAATCGCTTTTCATCGCTCTATTCCATTTACGCTACATTCAGAAATTAAGGACCCTGAGGGTCGTTACCTAATTCTAATGGGATACATTATGGACACAGCTGTAACGGTGGTCTCATACTACGCACCAAATTATTGTCCTATACCCTTCTTATCGCACCTATTTAATATCATTAGCACCCAAAAAATGGGATCAATTTTTATATGTGGGGACTCCAACCAGGTCCTTCTTCTATTTCTTGACAAAACCCCGTATACCCCACCACGAGCACAAGATACAAGATCTTTATCTCAACTTCTTTCTAAACATAATTTGATTGACTCTTGGAGAGAATCTAATCCAACTAAAAGAAATTCTACATACTTTTCTAATTCACATCAATCATTTAGTCGCATAGACCATATCTTTTTAACAATAGGGATGGTTCCTGAAGTGATTTTATCTAAAATTATCCCTATACCCTGGTCAGATCACAATGCAGTTTATACCTCGGTGGCTTCTACTATACCCAAGGGGCATGATCCTTCATGGTATCTCCCAGATGTGCTACTTAAACACCCCTCCCACTGTTTAACAATCCAACAGGCTCTAAATGAATACTTCGAACATAACAAAAGTGACGAAATCTCCTCACTTACACTTTGGGAGGCACACAAAGCAGTTCTGAGAGGAATACTTCAGCAACAAGCAGGTGTACTCAAACAGGATTGGGTAAAATTGGCTTGACAATTAGAAAGAGAATTTAATGCATCATTTGTAGCTTTTCAAAACCATCTTAATCAAAAAGGGAAAATTCGCTTAGAGAAGGCACGCCTAGAGTATAAAACAAGTAAAAATTCGCGCTGAACTGAAAAAAGCAAGCGGCCAGCAAAGTTCATAGATAACAAACAAAAAGTCACATGCATATAAATTATTGCGGTGCTGAAAAGTTCAAAAACGAAATTGAAGAGTGGGAGGAATCCAATCACCAAATATATTGTGCAGATGTAGAAAGAGTCACTCGTCACCACGTGGTAATGTAGTCTGCTTACCAGAAGGTATTAAGGATTAGGCATAGATGATAAATACTCAAAAGCATCCAGCAAATCCAGCCCACTGGAACCCCTCGTCAGACCACAACATCTGTGGGATTTCCTTCACATATAAACTTCTCCCAATGGTCACTTCAGAATTAGGCATTCAGGCATGTAGTCATCATATATCCGAGAAAAGAAAATGAAGGACCCATAGTGAAGCCCGTAATGATAAATAAAAAACGTTTATTGTAGTAACTTACAGTTGAAGCTTAAAACAGCATGCATCAAGGATAGGCACAAACGGCTGCAGCAATCAGCGTACGGATGTCAGCCTGCCTGACATGTTTCATCATAACAGATGTCTTCAGAGGCATGGCTACAGCTACAACTGCACGCTATATATATGGTATGGTTAGTGGGTGGATCAGAGGGGATATGATCAAACTCATCACTAACAGCTGGGTAAGATGTGTGTCTCGTGTAGCGGCCAATCAGAAAAAAGAGAGGATAGGAACAAAAAGAGGATAGCAACAGATGACACAGTGCCACCTCATTGGTTAACCTATCTCTCAGTGAGCAGAAAAATTGAAAAAAATGCCAGAAAAGCATGAACAGGTGACGAGAAAAAAAAAGTTTATATGTGAAGGAAATCCCACAGATGTTGTGGTCTGACGAGGGGTTCCAGTGGGCTGGATTTGCTGGATGCTTTTGAGTATTTATCATCTATGCCTAATCCTTAATACCTTCTGGTAAGCAGACTACATTACCACGTGGTGACGAGTGACTCTTTCTACATCTGCACAATATATTTGGTGATTGGATTCCTCCCACTCTTCAATTTCATTTTTCAACTTTTCAGCGCCGCAATAATTTATATGCACGCCTAGAGTATAACCTTTTCTTAACTGAATCTGCTGACAAATCCCTCAGGAAAACTAAGCATATGTTTTATAAGAATTCCAATAAACCAAGTACTCTCATGGCAAGGGCATTAAAATCTATCAACAAATCTTATAAACCTATTAGACTCAAAATAGCAGACAACGTATACACCAGTAATCCTCTTAAAATCGTACAGAAATTTAGCTCATAATTTGAAAACCCTATACGCAGAGACAAATAAAATTAACATTGAGGCAGCGAATGCCTTCTTTTCACATATCATACTACCCAAAATGACTGAATCCCAAATATTGTCAATAGAAAAAACAATAACTAGTGATGACGTAGCAGAGGCTATTAAAACATTAAAAATAAATAAAAGGCCGGGACCAGATGGATTCACAGCCCTTTATTATCAAACTTTAACAGACATTATCTCACCCATGCTTGTTGAAGCGTTTAATGACCTATTAAATAATAAATCCTTTAGACAAGAATCATTATTGGCAATCATCTGCATGATTCCTAAACCACAATCAGATGATATCCTATGTACAAATTATCACCCCATATCCATGTTGAATATGGACATTAAAGTGTAAAAAAGGTAAATTAAGTGACCAAGTAGGCTTCATGCCCTCCAGACAGGCAGGTGACAATATACGTAGAGCAACCCTTTTGGCACACATAGCTAAAAAACGTCACATTCCTGTTTGCTTTCTTTCACTTGACATAAAGAAAGCTTTTGTTTCTATTGCATGGCCTTACTTGAAATATACCTTGCAGAAATGGGGTATTCGGTCCAAATTTTATAAATTGGATTACGGCTCTATATAACAAACCTAAAGCATATGTCAAATATGCAGGTTATAAATCTGACTTCTTCAACATTGAGAGAGGCACAAGACAAGGATGTCCCCTATCTCCATTGATGTTCGCCCTTTTAATAGAACCACTCGCGCTAGCAATTAGATCTGACCCCACTATAACAGGTATGGAAATATGAGGATTTCAACATAGGCTCTGTTTGTTTGCAGATGATATCCTCCTATTTCTGTAATCCCAACCTAATCCCAATTCTCAATAAATTTGCTAACATTTCTGGTTTATACATAAATCCTAAAAAATGTTTAGCATTAAACATATCTCTTTCTAACATTGAACTGACTTCAGCTAAAATTAGTCTTCCTTTCACATGGTCGAACAAATCAATCCCATACTTAGGCATACATCTTACAGCATCGTTAGCAGATCTATTTTCAGTTAATTACCCTCCAATTTTAAAACAACTATCAAAATTAATGAAATCATCGTCTCATCTTCCGTTATCGTGGTTCGGAAGAATCAATTTGATTAAAATGACATTTTTGCCGAAACTACTGTATTTATTCAGAGTACTACCAACTCCTATTCCAGCTTACCACCTCAGAGTATTACAAAGGAAAACATTGTCATACATATGGGGTTCCTCCAAACCACGTATACAGTTACATACACTATATCTCCCAAAGCTAAGTGGAGGCCTAGGTTGCCCTAATTTTGCTTATTACTATAGGGCTGCGCACATAGCAAGTCTGGCTAAATATCATGCATACCAGGAGACCCCGTTATGGGTACATATTGAAGCCACAGAATGTGATCCTATTCCAATTTCTAATTTACTATGGATCTCACCAAAAGATTGCATAGAATTAAAGAATCTCATTACTAAACACTACATTTCCCTTTGGGATAGACTCAAAAAGAATAACCATTTACAATCTTCTCATAACCCGTTGTTGTCATTCTATAAAAATCCTGCTTTCTATCCAGCATGGATATTTCCTAATTCCTTTAAAGAATGGGTGTCTAGAGACATACTGTGTATGTATAAATTTGTACATTCTTCATAATTTATTCCTTTTTCAACCCTTTGCGAGAGATATGGTCTACCGCAGACTGAACTATTTAGATACTTCCAAATTAAAAATTTCTTCACACCCCTAGTGTCTACCACATCCACATTAAACACACATGACTAGTTTCGAAGAAGTTTATAAGAAAGATCCGCATGCTAGAGGCACAATATCTACTATATACTCTCACTTGCTGGTTCATTCCAGTAAAGACAAAATATCCTATGTTCAGAAATGGGAGGAGGACCTCGAGCGTACTTTAGATAATTCAGATTGGAAACAAATATGGTCAACAACAAAAACAGCCTCCCCTAATATATTGGCGGTTGAGGCTAATAATAAAGTTTTGACACGTTGGTATCTAGTACCTACTAGAGTAGCAAAATATGTACAGAACTAATCGGCGCAATGTTTTCGAGAATGTGTAGACCCTGGCACATGCCTTCATATATGGTGGTCGTGTCCATTAGCTCAAACATTTTGGAAGGGAATATTTAACATTGCAAATAACCTGTTTGAGAAAACAATCCCTTTTCGATCCAGCAATGGCCCTTCTCACCCTAAAACCTGAATCTATAACGCATACCCAATTCAAATTGTTGGTATATCTCTTCACAGCAGCTAAACAAACTTTAGCAAAATCTTGGAAATCACCAACATTAGATATAAATGAAGCAAAAGCTAAAATGAATTACTATATGACTCATGCCAAGATGATAGCTATAGAATTGGACACGATCTCCAGATTTGAGGTAATATGGCAACCTTGGATTACATATGCCATGCCGACCCTAGACAAGAGTGTTCTACTGCCATGGTAGTTGTGATAACAAGACATGGGCTATATTTCAGCTCTGGTTGTTGTATTGGCTTTCTGCCTGACCTCGCGGACTCTCTCTCTTAATCTTCTTCTTCTCTTCCACTTTCCCTAATATACTTCCTTTCTTTTTCTTATACTATCTTATTCTATGATTTTGAAGCTCTAATTGATATTTAAATAATAATCTCTATTATTGCCTAGATATAAAACAAGACAAACGTTGTAGCAGAACTTACATAACTCTGTTAATTTTATTCTTTCTAAATGGATAAGGACTCCAAAGTTCTTTTTCTCTCCTTCTTTATTTCCTTTTAGAAAATATTGTCTTGTTCTATGTTGTTATTAATGAATTAATTATTTTATAAATGTAAATGAGCTTCCTTATATTGAATGTATGTTAATTATTCAATGTGTTTTGTGCATAATCTTTGTACTCCATAAAACTATTTTGACAAGGAAAATTGATCAAATACAATCAATCCCAAATACAAGCAATTATTGAAAGATGGTGTTCAACATTAGCACATCCTATTGTCCTAGTGCTGTAGGTTATCACCCAATCGTACTCTACTCCAAGATGAATAAAGTAGCCGCTTTAGTGAGCACACCCCTTACTGTAAGTATGGAGAGTGTCTCCCATTAAGAAGGTCCATAAGTCCCATTATTCACTTGAACACAATCTCTGGATCTGTCAGGAGAATGGCCAAAGGAAAACTTGCAATATTGGAAATATTGGCAATATTGGTAATACCTTACATGGCCGCATGCTGGCACACACGATCCTGTAAAAGACTGCTGCTCTGCTCACTAAATTGCTGGATGATCATCAGCCTGTGCTCTGTGTATTCTGATCTTGGATTCCCTGTTACCGACCCGGTTTTCCTCTGACCTGTCTCATCTCCATCCCCGGCTCTGACCCCTGGCCTGTACTACCAACTTTGCTGCTGCCTGATTACTTGTGTTTGACCTGGGCTTGTACTACTGACGCCGCTGTTGCCCTGTGTATGACCCGCTATCCTGCTATCTGCCTCTGCTCCTGACTGATCAATTGTGCATGACCCCTGGCCTGGCTCCTGATCCTGGCCATCAGGATTTTCTGAGGGAGACCTACCCTACAGTGCATTCTACTTGTTCCTGCCATTATCTGGTGATCAGCTCCTCAGCTCTTCAGGCTACCACAGCTGGCAGCCCGTGCTTCTCTGGGCACTGCATCTCCTGTACCAATCTAAGGGGTGCTCTGCACTCAGCTGCAAGGGGAGCCCTCTCAGCACTCTGGCCTCCGACCAGGTACATAACAGGATCACTTTGCCAAATATCAACCCAACAAGATCATATGGGGCATGATGTATATAAAGAGAGGAAAGAAAACCCCCATTGTGCAACATCCACTCATATAAATAATTTAATAAAAAACTACAAAAGACTGGTTAAAAAACAGGCATTCAATACAGATTAGCATCCATCGCCCCAACGAGTGTGCTAACGTCAACGATATGTCCTCTGCCCAATATACGTTTTGTCATAAGAGGCGTCGTCACTGGGGCAACGGGCCCCAGATTATAGAGGAGGGGAGCTGAAGGTAAGTTGCTGTGAAAGAACCTCTTTGCAGCATTTCCCAATGATGGTAGGATCCTCCCTTATGAACAGCATGCTTCTGATTCGCTGATCCCTGAAATAAGAAGCGGGGTGACTGCCTCAGCACCTCTTTTCATAGTGGTGAAGTTTGGCTGCAGGCAGCACCCACAGAAAGCACCTGAACCATGTGACTGCTTGCTTCATTTGATCTAGGGCTAATGTGGACACTTTCAGAAGAGAGCACTGTAGGGTATCCTGGCTGGACCACTGTCCTGAGCTTGCGCAATGTTGAGCTTCTGACTTGCCTTGCAGCCAGTGTACTATTTGGGAGGGTCTTCAGTGCAGCAGGAGTTTTTATTAATCTGCTTGACCCCTAGCAATGTGGACCAGCTCACTTTCATTAAAATGAACTAGTCTTGAATTACTAATTGCTACAAAACCCCAGTGCTAATGCTACGGACTAAGATTTTAACTGTCACCAGCCCCACAAGCAAAATGGTACCTGCCACCATTACCAGCTCCTTCCACCTCCCCTGGCCTATTCCCATACTCTGACACTGAAAACGTGCCACACAATGTTTATTCAGCTGGACTTCAGTTGACAAATTTCTAATGTTAGCTGCAGGGAAGCATTCTAAAATATATGTATCTGTTGCCCCTTAGATGACACACACTAATGTTTACTTAAAGATAAAATCTACCTCTTTTCTCCATTCTATATTGCAGCCTAGCCAGATTGTTTACCAATTGGCTGTCCGGTCACTGAGCAGTATTTTTGGTTTTCATCCTTTAGATAATAATACTTAAAGGGGTTGTAAAGGTAATTTTATTTTTTTTAAAAAATAACTAACATGTCATACTTACCTTCACTGTGCAGCTCGTTCTGCACAGAGTGGCCCCGAACCTGCTCTTCTGGGGTCCCTCGGCGGCTGTTTCAGCTCCTCCCTGCAAGAACGAACCACCTTAATGCGAGCTCCCTCGCATGGTGGTTAGTTATTGCGGGCGCGCTCCCGTGATACAGCCGGCGGCTATAGCCGCTCACTGTATCACTCGGCCCCGCCCCCCGGCACGCCGCGTCATCGGATGTGATTGACAGCAGCGCGAGCCAATGGCTGCGCTGCTTTCAATCCATCCACTGCAGCCAATCAGCGACCAGGCTGAGCTGCAATAGAGATGACGGGAACGAGCAGCGGAGATTCAAGGTGTCAGGTAAGTAAAACGGGGGGCTGGGGGCGGCGGTATTGTCAAAAGTTTTTTCACCTTAATGCATATAATGCATTAAGGTGAAAAAAATTTTACCTTTACAACCCCTTTAAAAAAAATAAAACCCGTCGCATCTCTCCCTTCTATGTTGCAGCCTAACCAAGCTGCTTACACACTGTTCAGCCGCTGTGAAATATTTGTGGCAATTGTTTCTCAAATTATACACTCTATTTTTTTCAAGATAAAACCTGCCTTGTCTCAGCCTCTTATATTGCATTCTAACCAAACTGCTTGCATACTTTACAGTAACTGAACAGTATTTGTGGCTATTGTTTCTCAAAAATACACGCTAATATTTTTTTCAATAAAAAAACTGCCTTATCTTTCATTCTTACATTTCAACCCAATCAAGCTTCTTAGATATTTTGTATTCACTGCTAATTTATGGTGCTTCTAATGTTTATTTTAAAATTAAACCTGCTTCACATTTCTCTTGTGTTGCAGCCATACAAAGCTGCTTACATACTGTTCCACCTTTGTACAATATGTGCGACTATTATCTTTCAAACAATATACTTTAATATTTATTTCGGAGGAAAATAAGAAAAATAGTGTGAAACTGAAAACAATACAGTTACTCTCTCAGTGCTATCATCCCCATACATACAGTATATATAAATAGAATAAATGTGTAAATAGATCTTTACACCCTTTTTGATAATAGTTTGCCAATATATGCTATGCGGACAGATGAAACATATAGTGGAGCTGTTTTACCTTCCAAAAGATGTTTTATTTCCATCCATCCAATTATGAGATTTACATCAATCTACTATGAAAGAGAGCAAGGGAGGAGACAGAAGTATAAGGGGCAAAAAAAAATTCTAAAAACCTATGAGTGGAGGCTGTCTTTGTCAGGAATGATTGATATCTGCCTGCTGTTTGGTCTTTTTTGTTTGGGACCAGCTGGGTTTGCAGAAAAAGCAATGTGACAGCATTGGGGAAACAGGTGTCTATTTTCTACTCTGCAATGTAAGTGAAAAACATTACCCACCCTAAACTTCTCCAATGTACTGACTAAATCTTTCTAATGGGACTCTGTCTGGGAATTGGGTATTTCATTTAGGAGGGTCACAGTGTCACTCAATGGAATTTGTGGAATTGGGTTAATAACATAAGGTAGGTGCTTATAAATCGAAAATGACCAAAGTACCAAAGGGAGAGGCATGTTACCTAACCATATCTAATTTACTGACTAAAAAAAACTTAACTTAATGGGACTGTCTGGTAATTGGATCATATATTGAGGATTTACGGTGAGACCTGAGGGATTAGGTGATCTAAAAATTAGCAATTTACCAAAGTGAAAGTTATGCTTCTTGCTTGGGGATGGCTTATTTGAGGTGGATTTGTGATCTGAAGTGTGGGTGGGTAGGGGAGGTATTCTGTCATTCACTGATCAGATGAATAAAAGCAGGGTATACAAGCACAGTTTTTTTATTGTTCAATCTTCATGCTGAAGGAAAAAAAAACGATGGATTCCCACATCCACATAAGCATCTTGGATGCAGCAATCTTCCCTACTGTGCTATTATATTGTGACAGCAAGGGCTTCCCCCAAGTCAGAATATACAAATCAGCCATTGGCTGCAAGTGTTGATTGAATGTTGGTTTTCCTGCATGACCAGGAGATTTCATAAGCCAGTCCTTAGACCAGCTTCTGTTGAACATTCTTGCTGAACTGCCTAACTTTTGGGTGTGTGTGTACCCAGTTTAAGAGTTCCATTTGCTGGTTTAATTTTTAATTCACAATTTCAGGCAGAAATGGACCCAGGCCATAAAGCTTATGGCAGGGAGCTAAGAGCTCCACCTGCTAGCTGTAAGTTAATTTAATTACCATTTTAAATTTTGCATGTACACTTAAAATAGTCAGTATGTAGTATAGCTAATGTTGTATTTTTATTATTCCCCTAACCTTTTTTTTTGCAATGTATTGCCACATAAAACCTGAAATGTCTAAAACTGTACTTGGAATCATAATTTTTCATCAGAATTTTCAACAGAATTATTCCTGAATCTATTCCCAAGTCAACTGGCACCAAGCAATATGTAACACAGTGATGTACTCCAGCAGCAGTGCCCCGTTTCAGATGATATCCCCAGGTCAATGGTTGCCAAGCATGATGTAACACAGAGATCTCCTCCAGAAATGTGGAGCCTTTGTTTGAGACAAGCATAACAATTTTAAATCAATTAAGCCCAAAAATTAGGCTCCCCTTTAAAGCAGAGATATGGTAAAAATGTATTTTTCTTTTTTCCTGAAAGACTAAATTTTTGATCTTGCTAAATCAGTTTCAGAGTATCTGCAAACACATGAATTAAATGGATATTTTAAAGGCATTAGAAATGGTGGAACTTGCAAACAACCAATTACTGATGCTTATGCCGCGTACACACGGTCGGACTTTCCGGCATACTTGGTCCGGCGGACCAGAGTGTGCCGGACAATCCGCCCGTGTGTGGGCGGCGGCGGACTTTTCCGGCGGACTTCTTCCCAAAAGCCCGCCGGACCTAGATTTTAAACATGTTTGAAATCTTTCCGTCGGACTCAGTTTCGGGCGGAAAGTCCGCTCGTGTGTGTGCTGGTCCGACGGAAAGCCCGCTCGTGTGTAGGCTGGTCCGACAGACCAAATACGACACGAGGGGATGGTATTGCATCTCGCGCTCGCTGCAATAGGAAAAACAAATCTTCCTATTGCGGCGAGCGCGGGGCATACCAGGCCCTTAGGTCTGGTATGGATTATAAAGGGGAACCCCGCTACGCCGAAAAAACGGCGTGGGGTCCCCCTAAAATCCATACCAGACCCCGATCCGAGCACGCAGCCTGGCCGGTCAGGAAAGGGGGTGGGGACGAGCGAGCGCCCCCCCCCCCCCCTGAACCGTACCAGGCCGCATGCCCTCAACATGGGGGGTGGGTGCTTTGGGGGAGGGGGGCGCCCTGCGCCCCCCCCCCCAAAGCACCTTGTCCCCATGTTGATGAGGACAAGGGCCTCTTCCCGACAACCCTGGCCGTTGGTTGTCGGGGTCTGCGGGCGGGGGCTTATCGGAATCTGGGAGCCCCCTTTAATAAGGGGGCCCCCAGATCCCGGCCCCCCACCCTATGTAAATGAGTATGGGGTACATGGTACCCCTACCCATTTACCTAGGAAAAAATTGTAAGTAATAAAACACACTACACAGGTTTTTAAAATATTTTATTAAACAGCTCCGGGGGGGGGATCTTCCTCCGGCTTCGGGGGTCTTCTTCCGGCTTCGGGGGTCCCTCCGCTTCATCTTCTCCCGGCGTCCGGTTGGTTCTTCTCCGCTCTCCGGCCTCTTCTCCCGGTGTCGCAGGTCTTCGGCCGGCCCCTCCGCTCTCTTCATGTAGCTCTATTGCGAGCGGAGGTCCGGACTTCTGGGCTTCTTGGCTTCTTGGCTTCTTGGCTTCTTGGCTTGGCTTGGCTTCTCTTCTCTTCCCCCAGATGTTGACACGACGCTCTCTCCGGCTGGACTGGTTTCTGAGGGCTGCGTTGTGACTTATATAGGCGGAGACCCCGCCCCCATATGATGTCACAGTCCCTGGGCATGCTGGGACTGTGACGTTTTAGGGGGCGTGGTCGGGGGGCGTGGTCGACCACGCCCCCTAAAACGTCACAGTCCCAGCATGCCCAGGGACTGTGACATCATATGGGGGCGGGGTCTCCGCCTATATAAGTCACAACGCAGCCCTCAGAAACCAGTCCAGCCGGAGAGAGCGTCGTGTCAACATCTGGGGGAAGAGAAGAGAAGCCAAGCCAAGCCAAGAAGCCAAGAAGCCAAGAAGCCAAGAAGCCCAGAAGTCCGGACCTCCGCTCGCAATAGAGCTACATGAAGAGAGCGGAGGGGCCGGCCGAAGACCTGCGACACCGGGAGAAGAGGCCGGAGAGCGGAGAAGAACCAACCGGACGCCGGGAGAAGATGAAGCGGAGGGACCCCCGAAGCCGGAAGAAGACCCCCGAAGCCGGAGGAAGATCCCCCCCCCGGAGCTGTTTAATAAAATATTTTAAAAACCTGTGTAGTGTGTTTTATTACTTACAATTTTTTCCTAGGTAAATGGGTAGGGGTACCATGTACCCCATACTCATTTACATAGGGTGGGGGGCCGGGATCTGGGGGCCCCCTTATTAAAGGGGGCTCCCAGATTCCGATAAGCCCCCGCCCGCAGACCCCGACAACCAACGGCCAGGGTTGTCGGGAAGAGGCCCTTGTCCTCATCAACATGGGGACAAGGTGCTTTGGGGGGGGGCGCAGGGCGCCCCCCTCCCCCAAAGCACCCACCCCCCATGTTGAGGGCATGCGGCCTGGTACGGTTCAGGGGGGGGGGCGCTCGCTCGTCCCCACCCCCTTTCCTGACCGGCCAGGCTGCGTGCTCGGATCGGGGTCTGGTATGGATTTTAGGGGGGGCCCCACGCCGTTTTTTCGGCGTAGCGGGGTTCCCCTTTATAATCCATACCAGACCTAAGGGCCTGGTATGCCCCGCGACGGGGCTCGCAAGGTGTCAATCTAGCCGATAAAAGCGGCAAGATTGACATCCTTTTCTAGTCCCGTCGCACCTGAGTCACGTTCAAAATGAACGGACTTGTCCGTGTGTGGGCAAGTCCGTTCATTCTGAAAGTCCGCCGGAACTCCGGCGAAAGTCCGTCGGAAAGACGGGCGGACTTAGCCCGCCGGAAAATCCCGGCGTGTGTGGGCAAGTCCGTTCGTTTTAAAGTCCGGCGCACCTGGCGGACAAAGTCCGTCGGAAAGTGTGCCGGACCAAGTAGGATAGAAAGTCCGCTCGTGTGTACGCGGCATTAGAGATTTATTTTCAAACCTCATTACACAGGTGGATTGATTTTTTAAGTTTATGAAGACAGCCTAATAAATGGGTTAATTTATATTTGTTTCATGTCCCCATTCACATACAATAACTTATTAAAAAAGCAATATAATAAAACAAAATAAATAAAATACATATAATAACTTAATAAAAAAAAAGAAAAACTGCAACTTACCTTTTTTTTATGCTCTATTCTGGACCCTTCAACAAGGAAAAAATCCTAGGTAGCAATCTTTATTTATAAGGGGTCTTTGTTTGCGATAATTAACCCTGTCTGTACTGTATCAATATCAATTGTAATTAGATTTGACCACTATCTGTTCTAACAAAGGTTAAAGGTGTAGATGCTGGGCTTCTTGCATTGTATATTAATGGGGACACACCTGGGAGAAGTTCACTCTAACATTGTTAAAAAAAAACGTAAGTCATGCTGTATGAATGGGAACACATAACACATAGTGGGGTTTTCTAAAATTTTTACTACAAAAGTGGAAATACTCTTTAAAAGTGAATATAAAACTACAGCTAACACACTCCAGTAAATGTAGATTCTGAGCCAGCACTGTGTATGATTCTCAAATCCTCAAGCTGGAGACAAGCCAACTGTGATTTCCAATATGTTTCATTTTACTTGCAACCTTTATATTTGGGGTTAATGACTTTCAATATTAATATAATAAACATTGTTTAAAGGTATCATGTTAATACCTCAAAATGTCTCTTGTGAAAAAAAAAATACCTCAAAATGGATTAGTGGAACCCTGTTGTGTAGCATGTTTGGCAAGTAGACACCATCTTTGCATGACTTTTCCTTTTCTAGAGGCGCATGCATTTTAGTGGCTCAGTTATAATGAGTTGTTTGTAATTGCATATTGTTAAATCTACCTAAAGCGTCTGGAGTGAAACCCTATGTTGTATAGTTGGCTTGGCAATCTGGCACTGTCTTGCTTAGTGACAGTTTAGCTTTTCATGTGATAAATGTCTTTCAATGGCACAAACTGCTAGAAATAAGTTATTTCAAATCATTTGCTTATTTATAACTCCAGTAGCAACCAACCTTGTTTAGTGGTAAGTAGCTTTCCGTTGCTTTTACGTTTGAGAAGGCTAAAGGTTTCTGGTCTGTTCATATGTTGTCAATTGTACATAAAGCTTGCTTATGAAAACTGCTGTGTTGCACACACTTGCAGCATGATGTCCTATGTGATTTTTATAAAGCTTGACCTTGCAGTGAACTAGTGCTTTGCCCATGTAGATTTGCTTAACTCCCTGCACATACTTTCATTCCCTTACCTTCTTTCACCTTCCTTACCACATGGTTCAGCATCATAGAGAAATTTATGGTTAAATGAGGAGAATGTGGCTCACTACCCCTCCTGCCTGCCATGGCGTCACAGTGCTTAGGCTTTGTGACTGGTCAAGCTGGAGCTGGATTACTTAAGCCTATGTTAGTGTTTCTCAACTCCAGTCATCAAGGTGCCCCAGCAGGTCATGTTTTCAGGACTTCCATTATTTTGCACAGGGGATTTGATCAGTTTCACTGCCTTAGTAATTACAGCAGCCATTTCATCTGAGGGAAATCCTGAAAACATGACCTGTTGAGGACTGGAGTTGAGAAACATTGGCCTATGTTATTTGCCTTGCATCGTTTCTTCTGGCCTTAGTCTAAGTTCTGCTGTACAGGAGATTTTAGGAGGCTATAATCTGAAATTGAAATATTTAAACTGCTTTGGGTTGAATAAATGTTAATAAATGCTGCACTCCTCCCATGAGGAGTCTTGTTCACATAGTGCTGATACTGAACTCAAGGCAAATAGCTAATTACATAATTGAATTACACAGTTGTTTGTTGTTTTACCTGCCACATGCGTTGTAATTCTGTTTAGCCAGTCTTGCTACACATACCTCTGCCCCCTATATAGTCATGCAAGTGGTAACACGTTTGTCTGGAGTCAGCTTTGCAGTTTCCTGTCTCCTGTCTGCCTGGGCATTGCATCGGCATCAACATCATCATTTATGTGCAATAAGCAGTAAGGCAAAGCCAGGGAATTTCAGATTACTCTTATATTAATCACAATAGTAGCAGAATAAAACGTCAAATACTTTGGCAAGTAAGCCAGTTAACAAATGTATCTTAAAAATGTGGATATATGGACAACACAGCCCCTTAGTGGTTAGAATATTTGCCTTTCAACACTAGTGCCCTTGATTCAAATCCCAGCATGCAGTTCCTAGCATGGAGTTTGCATGTTCTCTCTGTGCTTGTGTGGGTTACCTTTCACATGCCAAAGACACGATGTGCATATTGGAGCTTAGTTTGTATACCATCAAGCCAAACAGAAAAAGATAAGCTGGGCAAATATGGACCAGAATTTGTCCAGTTCTGGACTAGCCAAATTTCGATCCATCTATGGCTGTGAAAACAAGAGAGGGGTGCACCGACCTAGTGCAATTCCATTATAAACATTTAATTCAACAATAAAAAGTGACACACTTCTTGAAATAAATGTTTATAATGGAATTACACTGGGTCGGTGCACCCTTCTCTTGTTTTCATTGTCTTCTAATACTTTTGGATACCCAGGGTCCCCTGAGAGGGCAGCAAGACTCTAAGGATTAAGGATAAGGATTAAGGAATAAGGATTAAGATACACTTTCTTCCTCTGAGCATAACATCCGAGAGCAGGAGAGTTACTTCTTGTATTATCCATCTATAGCTGTTCCTGGTTATGAGAATTTGATCATTAGAATGGACTTGTTGCCGCGGGGCGTGATGACGTAACGCGCATCACGGAGGGAGGGAGGTGAGGGTGTCAGAAGGAGAAGCAGACTCTCCTAGGATCCCCGGAGCTCGTCTTTCCAGCCGCCGCTCAGGACATGCCCGTGGCTAAAGAGGGGAGGAAGATCCTTGTTCGCCGCGACGAGCGCTGCTGCTGAGGCTCCCTGATTCCAACAGGGCGACAACTCGGAGGCTCCACACGCCGCTCCACACGCCGCTCCACACAACGGCGTTCTCCCCTCCTCCCCCCCCTCCGGCTTTCCCCCCCCTCGGTCACTCCTCATGACTTTCCAGGCAACTGGTGACCCCGTTGGAGTTCGGCAGAGTCCGGTGGTGGTAATGTAGAAATAACTCTGCATATAATGAACATAATATCTGCATACAACACCTGTCCATATGTACCAGCTTTTATGTCTCAGTGTCATCTCACTATAACAGCTTGATATAACGGTGGTTGAGCTAATGACTAAAGATAGTAGCTGAAACTGCTGTCCCTATCTGAAACTTCACTTAGCTTTGGGATTGTAAGCAGGATCTATCATAATATCTGTTATACGACAAAGATATCTGAAGGAGGATAAAATCTAAAGCTATTGATGTATTGGAAGCCTGCAGACATGATTATATAGGAAAAATTCTCTTTACAACCTACTATAACAGTCTGAGTGGTTAATGATTGATAATGTGTCCGGAGCAGGTGTGCTGATTGACTCCCTTAGCCTGGGTGTTATTGCTAATGCCATTACTAATATCTGTCAACATATGCTGGATTTATCGGGGACAGAAGTAAACTGACTGAGGTTTCGGTTTTGGGATGGTACCTTCCCCCGACGTAGCAATGAAACTTGTCTTAAACCTGTGAAAAAAAAAAAAAAAAAAAAAAAAACAAAAAAGGGGTCCTTAGGTGGAAATTTCAGACTGGGGACTGACAAGAGTGATGCACCTTTGAGACACCGGTCCTGAGAGGGCCTGGGTCATTTCTGGGAGGTGTTTTACCCCCCCTTCCCACGGATGGAATATTTTAATAGTATAAAGGTGGGGTACTATCTGGAGTAGGACTCAGGAAATAACCCCCAGGGCCGAGACCCCTGAAGGATCCATTCCTATAAGAGGGGGGAAGAAGTTCAGAAAATCCGGGGGAAACCAATAGGGGGTCAGAGGAAGAAAGGAGGAATGAATAAAACGACAACAAAAAAAGGAGGGGCACCTAAAACGCCGAGGGATAGGACAGCTGGTAGCTCAATAAAACAGTTTATGTCCCAAGGCGGGAGTCCAAAAGGAGGGGAGCAGGGAGCCCAAGGAGGAAGAGGGGGAACTCCAGACAAAAAGGGGGATAAAACGATTCAATCAAAAGAAAACTCAATAGCGGAAAGTGTTGAAAGTGAAGGAGATCTAAACCGGATAGAAGGGAGAAGTACAAGCGCCCCAATGCTTTCAAAGGAGGAAATGAGAGACATGCTTAAAAATCTAGAGCTTTCAATAAAAGTTGAAATAGGTCTGGTGAGAGCAGACCTGGGAAACTTATTGGAGAAGGTAGAAACAACGGAAAAAAGAACGGAGGAATTGGAAAAGGAGATAATGAACCTCAAAGAACAAATTAAAATCTCTGGACAAAACCAGAAGATAATTTTATATAAGATCGAAGATCAGGAAAACCGTGATAGGAGACAAAATATAAGACTGCGTAATATCCCAGAAAACAAAGGAGAAGATCTGAGAAGGATGATTCCCCAAATACTGGGGCCTCTGGTTGGAGAGGAGGATAAGGAATTCCCAAAAATAGAAAGGACACACCGAGTTGGAAAATTACTCAACTCAGACCACCAGAGGCCGAGAGATATTATAATTCGTTTTAGGTTTTATGAGGACAAAGCTCGAATCTTATCCAAAATGAGAGGCAAACCCCCGGAAAAATTTGAAGGGTCAGAGTTCCAAATTTATGCGGACCTTGCCCCCGAAACCCTCGCTAGGAGAAGGCTGTTGAAGCCCTTATTAGAACAGATGAGAGAACTAAATATTAAGTATAGCTGGGGTTTCCCGGCATGTCTGAGAGGCTTTAGAAATGGAAGATCGGCAAGATTGAGGTTCCCAGAGGATTTAAGGGACTTTTGCGATAGGCTTGATATGGAAGTACCGGAGTTGCCGGGCTGGGTAGGGGGGTGATCGGCTGTATGTGGTGGGGGGGGGGTGGGGGTGGGGTGGATGGGTTTGGGGGTTAAATTAGATTAGTGGAGTGGAAGGGCGGCGGGAGGGAGGAGGAGTGGTTCTGTGTGTATCCGGATTGCCCCTCTCTGCTTTACAACACCAGGCAGGGGGGGGTAAAGGGCACAACTCGGGCTCCCACCTCAAATAAGTGATTCGTTAGGTTCCATGGTATCCATGGCGCTGGGCGAATGGGGAGCCAGGGGGTGGCTGAAGGGTAGGGAGGGAGGGCTAGGGAGAAGGGAGGGGAAAGGGGAACCCGGTGTACAAGGAAGTAAGAGGGAAGGAGAAAAGAAACAAGATAATAAAGATAGAAATCAAAATAGCTCAGTAATACGAATCCAACCAAATCAAAGGGAAAAAATAAAAAAAAAAAAGGTGAGGAGATGGGAAAATTGAAGTTTATGACTTATAATGTAAAGGGTCTCAACGAGCCCACTAAGAGATATAAGATCTTGAGGGAATTAGAGAGATATGGGGCTGAGGTTGTGTTCCTTCAAGAAACCCACTTAACATATTACTCAAAGATTAAGATAAAGTCTAATATGTATCCAACTTGGTTTTATGGAGACTCAACAACATCAAGAGCGAGAGGAGTAGCAATAGGGATAGCAAAAGGGATAAATTTTAGGGTGGAAGAGAGGTTAATAGACCAGGGAGGAAGATATATGTTCCTGAGAGGCTCCTTGGAGGGATGGAAGGTTACACTTGCAAACATTTACGCCCCAAACAAAGAGCCGAGTGGTTTTCTAGTTACAATATTAGAGAAACTAATAGAATTTAAAGAAGGAAACCTGATTATGATGGGTGACTTCAATGTCTGTATGGTTCCAGGAGTGGATAGTTCGTCTCGTGCGCAGGGGATAATGAACGGGAAGTTGAAGAAACTAAAACAGAAGTTGCATTCGTGTCAAATGGTGGATGTATGGAGGATTATGAACCCAAATAAGAGGGATTTTTCGTTCTATTCCTCTGCGCACGGGACGTACTCTAGGATAGATTATATATTGACGGAACACTCATTGTTGGAAAGAGTCCGGGAGGCTAAGATAGAAGTTATTACCTTATCAGACCACGCCCCAGTTAGCATGAGATTGTCGATACCGAGAAATCAGAGAACCCCAATAACTTGGAGACTAGATGAAGATCTTTTACAAGAAGTATCTAATGTGGAGAAAATAGAACAGGAACTAAAACAATATTTTTCAACGAATGATACAGTAGGGATCTCAGGATCATCTTTGTGGGAGGCCCATAAGGCCTACATAAGGGGAGTAATAATGAAGTTAGGGGCAAGGAGGAAAAGGGAAATAAGGGAAAAAATTAAAAAACTAACAGAAGAAATACATGATCTGGAGCAAGAACATAAGGGGGGCCAGGGCCAAGGAAAGAAGGTCTATCAAAAATTGGTTAAAAAAAGGGAAGAGCTAAAGGAGCATACAGATTTAGAAATAAAAAAAGCATTCTATAAGGTGGCGAAAGAAAATTACCAGAGTCGGAATAAGAGCAGTAGACAGCTAGCCAAAATAGTAAGAAAGAAAAAAACTAGAAATTATATTGATAAAATCCAAAATAGTAAAGGAGAAATGCTCCATACAACAAAAGAGATAGGGGAATCCTTTAAGGAATATTACAGTAAGTTATACTCAGTAGCCAAAAATACAAGGCCAAGAGGTGCAAAGGATAGGAAAACAGTAGAATTTTTGAATAAAGCCAACCTCCCGAAGATCAATGAGATAGACAGAGAAACCCTAGAAAACCCCATAACGATAGAAGAAATTGATAGAGCCTTGTCAGAATCAGCTTCAGGTAAAAGCCCGGGGCCCGACGGATTTACCTGTAGGTATTATACTAAATTTAAAGAAATATTGACTCCCAGACTATGTGAGTACTTGAACGGGTTGGGTAGAGACTATGACTTGAGTAGAGAAGCTCTTAGAGCAGAGATCACGGTTATCCCAAAAGAGGGGAAAAACCCGACGCTATGCTCTGGGTATAGGCCAATATCGTTGATCAACACCGATGTTAAACTATATGCCAGAGTTTTAGCTAATCGACTAAAAGAGAGCCTCAATGGTCTGGTACACCCGGACCAAGTGG
Source organism: Aquarana catesbeiana (assembly GCF_042186555.1). Classification (NCBI taxonomy): domain Eukaryota; kingdom Metazoa; phylum Chordata; class Amphibia; order Anura; family Ranidae; genus Aquarana; species Aquarana catesbeiana. Next base: position 205,146,589 of record NC_133326.1, on the reverse strand, counting down.
GTTTCATTCCAAAAAGAGAAGGACGAGACAATGGCGTAAGGGCACTCCTCTTGCTGCAGCATATCAAGGACAGGGGACCCCCAGGTCTACTCTTGTCTATAGACGCGGAGAAAGCGTTTGATAGAGTAGACTGGGGGTTCATGTTCCAAACACTGGAATCAATGGGTATAGGTCCAAAAATGATGAATAGGATACGTGCTCTGTACAAGCACCCTACTGCTTCGATAAAAATTAACGGCTCCCTTACAGAGGCTTTCGAAATGGAAAATGGAACGAGGCAGGGGTGCCCTTTGTCCCCCCTGCTTTTCATTCTCTCCTTGGAGCCACTGTTGTCGACGATTAGGGCGGATCCGGACATTTGGGGTATAGGGGTTGGGGATGAGGAGCACAAGATCGCGGCCTTTGCCGACGATGTTCTGCTGTTCATGACCAACCCCAGAATTTCGATGCCTAATTTCCTCGAAGTTATGAGGCAATATGGTGAAGTATCAAACTTTAAAATCAACTTGGCAAAATCGGAAATCCTGAATATCAACTTGGGAAAGAGGGAGGAAAAAATGTTGAAAAAGGAATTTAAATTTATATGGAAAAAAGAAATAAATTACTTGGGCATAAAACTGGCCAATTCATTAGGAAAGATCTATAAAGTAAATTTTATCCCACTTCTGGATGAAATAAGATCTGAGAGTAAAAGGATTACAACTAAACCACTTTCATGGATTAGACGTATTAACGCCATAAAAATGATTTTACTACCTAAGATCACCTATAAACTACAGATGCTTCCACTGAATATCCCTCAGTACTATTTTAAAAAATTGAAATCTATCATTATGAGAGCTGTTTGGAAAAATAGAAGGGCTAGAGTATCTTTTGATATCTTAAAACAGGAAAAAAGAAAAGGGGGCTTGGCGATTCCTGATATTCAGGGTTACTATAGGGCAATACTGGTCACAAGAGCGATAGAGTGGTTTAGAGAAAACACACAGAAAAGATGGGTAAATATTGAGAATAGTTTGAGTAAGGCGCACTTAGGACATTTGATTTGGAACCCTCCACATTATAGGGTATTAGATGTAAATACACATCCACTGACAAAGGTGGTTTTTAGAGTTTGGGATATAGTTTATAAACAAGTAAATAACACGTATAATTCTCCGTTAATTTCACTTTCAGAGAATGATTATTTTGCACCTGGCAAAAAGGACATTGGGGGGAGTTGGATAAAAAAGGGTACACTACAGTTGAGAGATATTATTAAAAAGGGGAAGATAGTCACGTTTCAGGAATTAAAGCACAAAACAGATATTTGGGTATTAGATCGCTGGAGATACCTGCAGTTAAGCCATTTTATCAGCCGCCTACCACATCCAATAAGATCAGGAGAGGAGCTATCAGACTTGGAAAAGATATGTACATCAAATAATACTAAAGGTATAATATCAAAACTCTATAAACTGGGGTTGGCAAAGAGCAGCAGGGAGAAACCACCATTTATTATTAAATGGGAAAATGAACTAGGAGTACAGTTAGATAGTAATAGATTAAAGAAAACTCTGGAGCTCACCCACAGCTCGTCAACTGATATTAGTGTTGCCGAAATGAATTACAAAATTCTAACAGGCTGGTACATTACCCCGGAAAGGGCAAGTAAATATCAAAAAGATAAAACTGCGGAGTGTTGGAGGGGATGTAAAGGTGTAGGAAATATGGCTCACATCTGGTGGGTTTGCCCCGTAATTAAACGGTACTGGCTAAAAATTTTGGGATACATCAAGCAGATAACTAAGATCGAGGTTAAACTAGACCCCTGGATAGTGTTACATCACGGGATAAATGGGGAGGTAAAAATCTATAAAAACACCCTAGTACCACACCTGTTGAATGCGGCGAAAAAGGTTATTGCAAAGAACTGGAAGAAGTTAGAGGGCCCATCAATATGGGAGTGGGTCGATGTAGTAGAAGGGATTCGGTACATGGAGGAAGGAGGACCTGTAAGAGAAGTTGAATCAGCAGAAGGGAGGAACAACTGGCAAAACTGGAAGGAGTTTAAAAAATCATGGAGTATTACTGAAGGCTTGAGGTCAAGAATTGATTAAAAATAGAGATAACATCTAATGTACACAAGAGGTGCGGGGGGGGGGGGGAGGGAGGCGGGGTGGTGGGGGGGGGAGAGGGGTGATGTAGGAGGGAGGGGAGGGGTTGGGGATTCTCTTCCTTTTGTTTTTGCTGAATTGAATATAAGATATACACACGTGATTAGTAAGCTACAAATGATGTGAAAAAAAGGAGAGACATAGATGACACTGACTAAGTGGATCAGGTCTCCAACTATAATCACTGAGGTGGAAAGAAAAAAAGAAAAAAAAAAAAAAAAAAAAAAAAGAATGGACTTGTTGGAAAATTTTTGTTCCCCACTGGCAGAATACAATAACACATCTCCCTTGTGTTGATCAGAGAAACTGTTCAGCTTTTTTTGATCAGTACACTGGCTGATTAAAAAAACTGATCCATGTAGACTTAGATTAGTGATTTGACTTTTTCTACTGCAATTACTCAACCTAGTCACTTCCCTGGCTCCAGCATGTGACTGGACAATGAAGGCTCACTCTACTCTTACAAGTATGTCCCTTTTTAGCATGTGCATGCAGCAAAGTGTTATTGGCTTGCAGTGCTATCTCTCTCTCTCTTCTAGAACTGCTGTATAAAGGATTACAAGAGTCTAATACTAAATCAAATTCAAGTATTTATGCTAGCTTCATATAAAACACACACACAACTTCATATTTTGGAATTGTTATTTTATAACTGTCTGGAGTTCAGCTTTAACAAACTTCCATGATGCTTATGCCCCGTACACACGGTCAGATTTTCCGATGGAAAATGTCCAATCGGAGCGTGTTGTCGGAAATTCCGACCGTGTGTGGGCTCCATCAGACATTTTCCATCGGATTTTCCGACACACAAAGTTTGAGAGCAGGCTATAAAATTTTTAGACAACAAAATCCGATGACGTCAATTCCGACCGTGTGCGGCCTGTTCCGACGCACAAAGTGCCACGCATGCTCAGAAGAAATTCCGAGACGGAACAGCTTGTTCTGGTAAACTTAGCGTTCAGAATGGATACAGCACTTTCGTCACGCTGCAATGTTAAAAATGGTTTAATACAGCGCACTCTCTTCTTCTTTATAATGTGAGAAGAATGAAGTAGTTTTGCTGCTCATATTCACACTGACTTCTCTCAAGCTTATTTCTTTACTATGTATCAGGATTCCCTCAATATATTTTGATTTGTCACATCTGACAAAATTTTTTTGGTGTTGTATTTTGTTTTGTTTTTTTGTTTTAAGGCAGAATTTTTTTTTTTTTTGGTTTGTATTTTTTTCAAGGCTGATCTTTGTTTTCTTGTATTTTTAGTTTTACTCCAGAATATTTTTGTGTGGGTTTTGTGTGTCAAGTTACCACAACACCATTGATATGTTGTTATATTTAATCCGTAGGAGATTGTTTGGTGTTGTTGTCTCTTGTTAAATTCACATTGTACTTTAGAAATGTACCTGAATCGTCACCAACAAACTGTCCTTTTTGAATGAAAACACACATAGGAGAGTATAATAAAAAAATTAAAAAAATGTATTAAGGGCTCACAACTAAACAAAGAGGGAGGCAACGCTGGAGAAACAGCAGAAATGGGTGAAGCCTTGGCCCCCCAGGGCACACATCAATTATTTTCAAGCAAAATTGGTGGCCTGGGGAGTCCTTATCTAAGGAAGTGCAGTCTGGTCCAGAAGTCCCAGAGATCCGGAAAGCAGCAGATGACATCTGTGTCCCCAGGCTTTGGTCATACAAGAGACTGCATCTTTTGCCAGACCAGACTGAACCCAGGGCCATCACTCTCTTGTCTTCCTTCCATGCCTCCTTCCACACTGTTGCTCTGGTGGTGGAGTTGTGGCAGCAGGAGGAGGAGGGGAATTTTACAACACCAAAGTATAAGGTACACCTATCATATCCCCCCCCTCCCCCCTCATGGGCCATTTCTAACATTATAGGGGGGGGGGGAATTCTTGGACAGGTAACCCTCTCCACTTCATTGAGAGATGAATGCCTCAATAATGGGTATTACTTGGAACAGCCCCTCCTTAGTTACACTATTGGCAGACCACTGGACAGGTAAGAAGTGTCATAATACAAAGATATAAATACACATTGTACACATTTGAGCACATTTGGACATTCTGCTATTACCTATCAAGATAATCATATAATACAAAAACTTGAAACAGTACCATTTGAAAGTATACAGGCAGGCCCTTGCACTACATGCTTCATCCATAAATCTGACCACAAAAGAGGTGGGTATAGTGTGTATGGCTTTGGCAAAGTCAGCAGATAGATGATTGAGGATAGATAGAGAATAGGGATCAGCTGACTTAGCAGTTGGGGGGAGGGAGGGTTAATAAAAATGATTTGGGGACACTACAAAAAAAGCCTCTGGCACTCTGCCTGCATTTAAAGCACAAATCACATTTCTAAACATTTTAGGGGGTGTTTGGGGTAAAGCACTACTATGGAGCTGATCAAATACATTGTTAAGTGACTACATGAGGTGAATATAGGGCCAGGAGAGCATGCTGGGAAGGTAAGTGAAGGCAAATATGTATGAAGGACTAAAACAAACCCCATAAAAATCCAGCATGCATGAGGACATTCACAGCATATTCCAATCATGGTAATTAGGGAATGAGGAAAGAAATACAATATATTAGCAAACATTCAATACAATAAAAAGTGATATTTAAGGATAAAAATCTTACCTTCATATACTTCTTCTGCAGGACCTGGATGATGGCAGAACAGGTCTCTGGGATAATGATCCCCAGAGCCTGGGGGGAGATGCCTGTCGAGAACTTCAAGTCCTGCAGGCTTCTCCCTGTCGCCAAGTACCGCAGGGTAGCGACGAGCCTCTGCTCCGGAGTGACGGCTTGCCTCTGATATAGGGGGTCAGCGAAGCCAACAAACGGTGAAATATGGGGTCCGTCATCCTGAGAAAGTTCCTGAAATCATCAGGATTATTCTCACAGATCTCACGGAGCAAAGGCATATGAGAGAACTGGTCACGCTGAAGCAACCAATTCTTGGTCCATGGACTCCTCCCCACCCTGTTCATGGACTGGACTTGTGTCAAGGTCAGGACCCCAACACCAAGCCCCCGCACAGCACGAACTCTACGAGGAGTACGTATACGCAACATGGCTAGAAAACGGTCGGCTGCTCAGAACGAAGTAACAGAACGCACTGAAGAACAGCAAGGCCTGTGAAGAGCGACCTGAAAAACAGTAACGAACGAACAAGAACACAATGACTAATCCAAGTCACGTGTAGCTTGCTTGCACGCACTGAAGAGTAGATACAAACCCACAAGCACAAACTGAACCGCAGAAAACGATCTGAAAGCCACGAGTCTGAAAAAGCGCGAATCGTCTCTCACCAAACTTTTACTAACACGAGATTAGCAAAAGGAGCCCAAATGGTGCAGCGCTTGGTTCTGAAATGGCCTTTTCTAGTCTCGTCGTACGTGGTTGACATCACCGCGTTCTTGGCGATCGGAAATTCCGACAACTTTGTGCAACCGTGTGTACGCAAAACAAGTTTGAGCCAACATCCGTCGGAAAAAATCCTAGGATTTTGTTGTCGGAATGTCCGATCAATGTCCGACCGTGTGTACGGGGCATTAGATTTAAACATTGAGAACGTGAGGATATTAACAGCGAGAAAGTGAGGACACAGTTATCCCAAGTGAAAACTGGTGAGCTCAGTTGAAGGAAAGCTAATGTAAATGATATAATACATTTTAATCAGTGTATAAAACTTATGAAAATTGAGTTGTGGATGTTCTTTACAGGATGGACCTCTGTACAGTCTTACAGGTCACACAAAGCCGGCTATGAGCAATACATCTACTGAAACAAAAATTGCCTGTGGGCAATACATCTCATTTGTTTTATAATCCTTATTATGATGCAGTATTCTTTCTCTATACAAAGATTGTAAAAATCTGTGAAAGCCTTTCAATAAATATAAGAATTGCACTGCACTCTATAGACAATAAAAACAATAGTTATAAAAGGAGCAGTATAATCTATATCTTTAAAAAAAATATATAGGGCTCAATAAAAAGTAAAAATAGTATTTGTAGTTGCTTGCTATTTACAGTAGTTCATAATTTCATTGACAGGGAAACTAAAGAGTTATTATTGCAGAGTTAACCTAAAATTCTATATAAAGTATATTGTTTTTTTAATTGTGGAAAGGTAAAGCCCAATGTTAAAGCGGGATTCCGGCCAGGAATTTTTTTTTTTAAAAGTCAGCAGCTACAAACATTGTAGCTGCTGAGATTAAATAAGTACACTTACCTGTCCTGGGTGCCCGCAATGTCAGCCGCCCGAGGCCGACCCGTCCCTCGGCTCTCGGGTCCCGGCACCGCCATCCTAACTATGGGAAACAGGCAGTGGAGCCTTGCGGCTTCACTGCCAGATTCCTACTGCGCATGCGTGAGCAGCGCAGCACGCTGTGAATGGCCCCGTGGTTTTCTGGGAACACACACAGTTCCCAGAAGGCAACGGGGCCGCTCACCAAGGAGCAGGACATGCCTCAGAATAGGAAAAGGCAGATTAGGAAGACTGCCTAGCAACAAGGGTTCAGGTAAGTTTAAATTTTTTTTTTCAAATGTTTTTTTTTTTTTAATTTTTTTTACGATTTTTCATGCTATTTTTTATTTTAGAGTGGCCCTCCACTTTAAGTGTTATTTTTCTGACTGTGGCCCTGCTGGGGACATTTATTTCTCTATTTGTTCTTGTGTTATCAAGTTAAAAAGTGAAGGGAAGTTTTAAGCCCTGTACACATGACCGGTTTTGCCGTCGGAATAAACTCCGAAGGTTTCCCCGACGGAACTCTGACGGAATTCCATTCAAGTAGTCTTGCCTACACACGGTCAAACCAAAGTCCGACTGTCCAGAACGATGCACATTCACATTTTGATTCTTTTGACCCTGGACATCCGGGTCATAAATTACCTCATTTGTCCATATTATAACACATATCACCACATATATTTTTTCACATGTGTTTATTCATTATATGTATATCTTTTCTTATACATTCATGGATATCATATTACTTTTACACTTATTCTTATCTCAGTTCATTTTTTTATTTTACTTCATTACATCTAAAAATTGTTCTTTCTATGCCTATTTGTTATGGGGATTTCCATTTTAGATTTACTTACCAGCAACAGGTGTGTAAATCCCATATGGCTGCTTCTCAGCTGTTTTGTATTTTCTCACCATTGCATGGTCACATGTTCCAATATTTTTAATATATATGGCTTTTCATTCCCATTTTAGCTAGCTATGAGTAAGCACTTGCTGTAAGTGCGAAACGCGTCAGTATTTTTGTACCACCCCACAGTCGTGTCTTGTGTACCCCATGATCCTGTATTTTGAACAATAAAAAAGATTAATTTATCCATTCCGGTGTGCGGCTGTCCAGGTCTTCTTGTTCTCTTCTACTTGCACCAGCATTTAGGCAGCACTTGGGGCTCTTCTTTTCCTGGAGGTAATGAGACACAAGCACTCTGGTTTAGCCTTTTTTGAGTGGAGGATCCCACATTATTTCATCCAGAACAAGGTGACGTACAGCAAGTACGATGGGACTAGAAAAAGGAAGTTCAATAGCTAGTAGCCAATAGCTTCCGTCTCGTACTTGCTTCAGAGCATGCGTCCTTTTTGGTCCGTCTGAACAGCATACAGACGAGAGGTTTTCTCGATAGGAATTGGTTCCAGCAGAAATATTTAGAACATGTTCCATTTCTAGGTCCATCAGAATTTTTGAAAAAAAAAAGTCAGATGAGGCATAGACATGATTGGAATAGACGATGAAAAGCTTCCGTCTGACTTTTTCTGTCGGACATTCTGCTCATGTGTACGCGGCTTTAGAGTTTTCACCAGAGCAACAGGCAAGAAGGAATATTCCAATAGGAACAAATGCTTTGGTGTCAACAATCTAAAATGAGAATGTATCTCAGTTTGGATAGATTTCCTCTCATTTCCTCTTGTGTCTCTATGACATAAAGTGAAAGGAAATGTTCCCAGCAAAAGTAACCCATTAGCGGTTAAAACTCTCCCTTTACCCTATTACCCCCAAAATTTCTATACACGCATTTTAAAGTGCAACTTCAGTCCGCCTCACATTTTTACTTACGGGTGTACTCACTTTTGTTGCCAGCGGTTTAGACATTAATGGCTGTGTGCTGAGATATTTTGAGGGGAGAGCAAATTTACACTGTTATACAAGCTGTGCACTCACTACTTTACATTGTAGCAAAGTGTAATTTCTTCAGTGGAGGTGGACGAGCGCAAGGTCTCTAACATCCACCAGCTCCGTGATGTCATCATGGAGGAGTGGAAGAGGACTCCAGTGGCAACCTGTGAAGCTCTGGTGAACTCCATGCCCATCAGGGTTAAGGCAGTGCTGGAAAATAATGGTGGCCACACAAAATATTGACACTTTGGGCCCAATCTGGACAATTTCACTTAGGGGTGTACTCACTTTTGTTGCCAGCAGTTTAGACATTAATGGCTGTGAGTTATTTTGAGGGGACAGCACATTTACACTGTTATACAAGCTGTACACTCACTACTTTACATTGTAGCAAAGTGTCATTTCTTCAGTGTTGTCACATGAAAAGATATAATAAAATATTTACAAAAATGTGAGGGGTGTACTCACATTTGTGAGATACTGTATATATGTATATATATATATATATATATATATATATATATATATATATATATATATATATATATATATATATATATATATATATATATACACACACACACACACACACACACAGACTGAAAGATACCACATGGTTTTTAAATGGCCAGCATGGCAGATGTAATTGTTTAAGGACCATTGGCCATGTATTACTCTTATCTGGCCAAAATTACAAGCACTAGAACAAAGAAAACAAATGCAACATTGGGGAAGTGGTTACTAACAGGTTTATTGATTTATTTAAAATTTAAATCTAATTTATTAACGTGGACATCTAGTTGACCTTTTCCCTATTTTTCTTTACTCCACTATTTTTAACCACCTTGCCTTCCCATACATTATATGCTTAGAAAAATTATTGTGTGAGTAAAAACCCAAGCAAAGACTAATGGCCAAAATTGATCTACCACTGGTAATTGTAACAAGAAATCTTTCTTGTTGCTTTAAATAGTAGCTCCACAGTAACTGCAGTTTCCCTTGATTCTGTGTTTTTTCCGCATATTAGTGCTGCAAAAATCCATTTATGGCATTTTAATTTATAGTAACTTGGCTGTGCCATTCTACAGTCTATTCAGTGGAAAATTGTACCAGATAATTTTCACATATAAAATGGAAGCAATAATAATGCAGTTTTCCACTGGTTGGTAAATCAATTGTTTTTATAAGATGAGCAAACTTCAAGAAACTGGCTATGCTCTTTGAGCCTGCAGTCTTCTAGTGTAATCTTTACATCCTAAACTTAATACACTTCAGGCATGACTTTATGTTAATCACAATTATTCACCTATGTTTCAGATCGTACCTGCACTCAGATTCTATTATTTTATGTAGACAGCTTTACCAATGCCTTTTACACTGTGGTTTTTTCCTCGATTCACAAAGTTATATATGCATTGAGCTCAGCAAGTGGCTTTTCTATTTTTCCTTTTAATTCTCATAACAAAGAGAGAGCAAAAACATATATATTTGATCAGTGTATTACATTATACAACTTCAAAATGAATGTGATTTTTTTGTTTTTTTTTGCAAGACCTGTGAATCAGTTACATTTTTTTCTAACATTCTTGCTATGTGTGTAATTAATGAAGAAATACATTTTTTTTTCTCAACAAACCTGGAATTTCATATTTAAACAAACCTGTGTTTTGTCCATAGCATAGAAAAGCTTTAACAGGGTTTGTGTTAATGCCTACTTACCAGCAGAACATGCCCACATTTCCTTCACTTATCCGCTATTCTGTTCAGCTGCCAGGAGAGAGGAAATAAGCCTTGTGTAAACCCTGAGCTGCTTCAGTCAGAGCTTACACAGGGCTGAGGACTATCTCCCACCTTCACGTGACAGTACTTTGCTGATCTCTAAACACCATCTACCTGCACTATCATTCTTAAAGGATACTAAAGCATGAATTAGAATTGAGGTGAAGCACCATAAATAGCCCCGGATTAACTTTAGAAGGACCAATTTCTAATGTATTCTTTATAAATAAATATAAAAATGCAAATGAATGTCCAAAGCAACCTGCAAGCCATCATTTCTTCAGATCTGAGATCTGATTGGTTGCTGCACTTTGCAAATACTCATTACTCTTCCTTACTAAATAATTTCTAGCATGTACTATCAGGGTAGTATGGTAAGAGAATTCAGATTCTGATACACACCTAGCATCCCAGATTACAAATGTTCCAAGTTGGAATTGGCTACTGTGGCCCATGCCAGCTCTTACTTCTAAAAATAACAAAAAACAATTGTGCTGAAATTACCAGATGTATTCGGTGTCAGAATACAGAGATGCGCAGCATAGCAATATAGAAGGTAACAGATTACATGAATACAACTACATATTTATAAGAACCCATATAATAGGCAATTTAATGCTCTGCCCTGGAAAACATACATAACTTGGTTAAAAACAAACAATGAAAATGACTCATTCATACTATCTCATGTCTAGCCTCTGTTGCCTTTTACAGAGAAGTAACTTTTTTTTATAGGTTATAGCACACTATCTTCTGTATTCTTTCTACTCATGCCAAGTTCATTAATATATGTATGAAATCTTGAAAAGAGAATTGCATCTTAAAATGTATGAATAATGTAAACTCAAGGGGGAAGATGCTAAGAAACATTTTGTTTACATATAAATAATAAATCCAAGTTCTATTTTAGGGGGAAAAAAAGTGACACGACAAAGATAAAACACAGTTTAGACATGTAGGGCCATTAGTAAATTTTTTTTTTTTTAGGTCATGCACTTAAATGTGGACACGAGTGTCATCCTGTTTATTCTATTAACAGAGCAGCTTGTAGAAGGTTATATTTGGAAAAGTAGCTAACAGCAAGGTGCATACATGCATCACACATACAAACCCACATTTTTTTCCGCAACTCCACCTCACACTTATAACTATAGAAAAAGTTAAAAAAATTGAATATATGATAACAATGATAATCATTGACACATTAGAGTTCAAGCATAACATAGTTTTACTGCCTGTTCATCCTGCTTTTCCCACTTTCTATAACAGGGTGACAATGTGGCTCATTATGCAGTGAAATCACACAGCAGTGTTGTCACCCTGTGAAAAGGATAGTCTTACATTGACATGTAGTTATAAATGAACTTCAAAGGGTAACTTCACTTTGGTGGAAAAGAAAATAAGAACAATATATATATATATATATATATATATATATATATATATATATATATATATAGTGACAGTACGGATCCCTGTCCTAGTGATTGTCACCCAGGATTCTCAAATAGGCAGGTTGAGAGGCTCCAGGAGGATTATTTGGTTTGGGGAGACTGTTTTATCAGTTTCCTCTGTGGTTGGTAAAATCCAGTTGGGGACCTAGAACCTGGAGATTTCACAGCGATCTGGGTGGGATGGAATCTCCAATCCTGGGACCGGGTTTTGGGAACAGCCAGGAGTCTGGCTTGTTGATTGTGCAGGTGGGTCCTGGGCTTATAGCAGAGCCAGGACCAGGGTTCTGGGCTCCACCCTCCCAAGGAGTCCAGGCGAGAAAGGTAGAAGTGTGCATGTCTGCACAGTTCTGTCTGTCAGAGCAGACCGTGGGTCCAAGCCGGTGGGCTGGAACAGCAAGGAAGCTGGAAAAGAGTGCTGAGGTACAGGGTTTGTACAGGAACTCCGTTATAGAGCCAAGAGTGCTGAAGCATAGGCCTGAACAGCGGTGCTGCTTGAGAGCCAGGTGGCTTGGCATTGTTTGTTTATTACTGCATTACTGCTGTGAAGTTGAAACCCCTGCATGGGAATTCTGGATGGACCTTTTCTTTCTTTAATAAAAGTGGGCCTACAAGCCCTTAAACGGCATATCTGGCGTGGACTCCGCTCACTGGTAAGCTCTACACTGAGCTAAACAACTATATATATATATATATATATATATATATATATATATATATATATATATATAATATACACTTGCTGCACAACCCCCCAGAAATGTAATTTTCTGCTAATGTGATTGGCTTACTGATTTTCCCACTAAGCTTACTAAGACACAAGTCAGATTTTAGGCACCCCCACAACAAAAATGTAAGTTTTGGTGAACTACTTCCCAAGCGTTAATAATGCAGGGAATGCAGACACTGCAGCTTTCCTCATTAGAAGACAGAAAATGCATCAGCTGATTTATACTGAACCAGTCACTCCCATTCAGAATGAGTATGTGATCCGTCTGGTGAAACAAAGAGTTATTTCTTCACAGAAAAAAGGTCAGAATACAATACAAAGTTGGTTAAAATCCCTGCAATGTACACAGATCACCCATAGGGGATTATTTTGTTCTCAACAGTGGAATTACTCTTTACCACTTCAGCCTCGGAAGGATTTACCCCTTTAATGACCAGGCCATTTTTTTGCAATACGGCACTGCGTTATTTTAGCTGACAATTGCACGGTCGCGCGACGCTGTACCTAAAAAAAATTTATGTCACTTTTTTTCCCCACAAATAGATCTTTCTTTTGGTGGTATTTTATCGCCTCTGTGGTTTTTATTTTTTGCTCTATAAACAAAAAGATAAAGACAAACTTTTTTTATTTTCTGCTATAAAACATACCCAATAAATTAAAAAAAAAAAAAAATCTAATTTCTTCATCTATTTAGGCCAATTGTATTCTGCTACATATTTTTGGTAAAAAAAAAAAAAAAACCCAATAAGCATATATTGATTGGTTTGCGCAAACGTTAGAGCGTCTACAAAATAGGGGATAGATTTATGGCATTTTTATTATTATTTTTTTTTTACTAGTAATGGTGGTGATCTGCAATTTTTAGCAGGACTGCGACATCGTGGCAGACAGATTGGGCATCTAACTGACATTTTTGACACTTTTTTTGGAATCAGTGTAAGGTACCTGTGGTAGGTAGTGTCTGAAGTGGAGCTTGTATGCTGACGATTCAGATAAAAACGCAGTCAGGCAGTTCAAGTCGGCAACAGATCAGGCAAAACAGTACAAAATCCAAAGAATGGTCAGGCAGGCGGAGGTCATATACAAGCTGGTGGGGGAGTACCAAATCAGCAGGCTGGAGAGTGGTCAAGAATTCAGGCAGAGGTTCAATACATGGTAATCAAAATCACAGAGCTATCAATACATCCAGGGAACAAGTCCAAACAAATGGGCACTGAGTAACAGGAAGTGCTGCTATTTATGGGCTGCTGAAATTGTACATTGTCTGCAGCTGGCAGCAGGTGGGGCTAGTAAGTCCAATCCAATGCATCAAGCTGGGAGAACATTGCAATAACTCCAGAGTTCATCCGTGGCACAACAGGTAAGACTGCAGCTGTTGGACCAGGAACACCCGAGTTCGAAGACACCAAGGTGCATGACAACCAGTGACATTATTACAGTGAACATATAAATAAAAATATGCACTGACATTGTACTAATGGCACTGGCAGGAAAGGGGTTAATATCAGGGGTGATCAAGGGGTTAAACGTGTTCCCTGGGCGTGTTTACTAACTGTATTGGGGATGGGCTGCCTGGGACAACACACAGATCCATCTTTCTGCATAAAAGAAAGACAGGATATCTGTGTCATCCCCTGACAGAACAGAGATCTGCCTTGTTTACTTTGGAAGATCCCCATTCTGTCTCTGCGGGGAACGATATCGGGTGGCCAGAGGACATTGAGTCCGCCTGTTCCACTGATTGGCTCCCCTACTGGCCAATCAGCACATGCGCGCACCCACAGAAAGCCAGGTATGAGCCCAACGTACACTTGTGGCGGCTGGTCGGCAAGAGGTTAAAGCAAAACAGTTCCGCTTTTCCAACCCCCCCATCACTTTTGGACACTTTTTTGTGTGAGGGGGTGCTTTTTTTAAAAAGACATTTTGCAAAAGTAACAAGAAAAGGCAGACGTTTTTGAAAAAAACAAGGTTTTCTTCATTTCCATTAATCTTTCTTCTCCTTAAAGCGGGGGTCCACCTATCTATCTTTTTTTTTTTTGGCGTTCATTCACAAACTTTTCTTCTCATGATTATCTACTCACATGTTCTGTGTAATAAGTCCACCTGTGTCCGATTTTGTTGTAAAGAATAACTTATAAAATTCAATGAAGGCGGTTTCCATCTTCATTGTGGGCATTTGAAGCCCACAAGCATGTATTTCCTGGATGCGGTGAATGCTGTGCTCCCAGCATTCACCGAGATGTTGTGATGACGCTGTTGCACAATGCATGCTGGGAAGCCTGAGACTAGCTCCCAGGGGACTGTGGGAGGTTTGGGAGAGGCTAGAAACACGCCTACTCCCATGGGAGGAAAACCAGGAAGTGCTAAGAAGATTAGAAAAAAAAAAGGTAATTACGGCGATTTAAATTTTTTTACACAGCATGTCAGCATCTAGGCAAGGAAGAGAATGCATAGAGATAATGTTCAAAATTTGGGTGGAACCCCGCTTTAAATTAGGCCAAAACATACACTGCTACATTTCTTTGATAAGAGAGTCCACAAACTATGGAATATATACCTTAAAATTGATTAATCCTGATGTACTGATGGCCTCATTTCATGCCAGGACAGTATAAATAACTCCTTGTAAGGGATCTGAGGGGTGAACAGCCGGCTCAGGGACAGTCCAGTAAAAGTAAAAGGTGCTTTATTCAGTAAAAAGCAAAACAAACAGAAGAAATGAGAGGTTTGTCTTGAAGCACAGTTGCACACATGGGTAAAGTGGAATTACTCTTCAAAGCAGAACTTCATCCAAAATAGTTCTGCTTTTCCAACTCCTCCTCCCCTCTATCACTTTTGGACACTTTTTTTTGGGTGAGGAGCTGTTTTTGAAGTTCAGCCCCCCCCCCCCTCCTCTTTGCCCAGAGCCTCCTGGGACACATCACAGGTCCCAGAAGGCTGTGGGACCAATTGCAAAGTGCAGCGTAGCTTGAGCATGCACAGTGGACAATTTGCCAATAGTTCCAATTTAATGTTCTAAAGAAGAATGTGTAATTACAATATACAAATACTTTTAGATGTAACTTAACTATTTAGACATTACTATAGTATATACAGTGTTGCTTCCCTTTTGTTTTAGTAATATCTTCTTTGATGTATGCAGTTTATAGTTAATTCATATTGATACGTAAACCAAAATGTGTATGTTAAATTGATATACATTAAACGACAGTGGTCATCATTTAAACTTGGCCCTGATAATAGGAAATATCATGGAAGTTGTATTATCAGAGTTGAACCTGAAGAACCACTGTGAAATACCTTTGTAATAAAATAATATATTAATAAAGAACAGTATGTAAATGTGATTCATTTAGCCATCTGATTTTATTTCTGCTGTTGATCCCTGTTACTTAACATCCTGCTGTGTTGTAAGAAACCAAAGGAGTTCAAGAAAGGTAAACAAAACAAAACTATCATTCCATATTCATTAATTAAAACAATTAGCTGAAATATCACAATGTTTTTATACGTTTTTTCAGCTTGATCTTTTTTGATAATATATTTTGTGCCACTGTATTTTAGTTGTCATGTCTGTAAAGATGACATAGGTAATTGATGTGTAGCGGGCACTTACTTTTAAGTATGTGACCTTTTTTGTTAGATTATAGTTTCAGGTAAATTTAGGCAGGCTTGTACCATTACAGCAGGCCTGTTTGTTCATTTGGGATTTGAGTGGCAGGTAGTTTGTATGCGAGTCTCTGCCAATCATTAATTTGTTGGGCAATGTCCCAGGACTCTCATATAAAAGCCGGGTCACATGGTCAGAGAGGGGTCTTCCAGTTCGAGCTTGGAGAAGCCAGCCTGGTTCCTGGAGGGGAGAGGTTTCCCCCTCTGGGGAGCCAACGGACCCCCCCTGCGAGGAGGGTGGGGAACTGGCACCCATAGAGGAGTAGATGACACCGTACAGCATTTAGTCGCTGGTGTCGTTGGCCGCCCCTGCGGGGAAGGGAGCATGCCATAAAAGTGGAAAGGGAACAAAGAATCATTGCAGAAGAAGTAGCAACAAAGCGGAAGGAAACTGGGCGATCGATCGTTTATGAGTGGCACATGGACTATTGATTACGTGAGTGAAAGCCCAAGGGAAGGGTACTGCCAGAGGCTGAGGGATGTTGGTACGCAAGTCAGTGAGACAGGATAGCCTGTGACTTTGGGTTCAGCAATGCCAATCAGTCAAGCGGGAGGAATTATTCAGAGTGACTTTTCTTTAGCTCAACTTGGAAGTACCATGCAGATGGGAAGTAGTGGTAAAAAGGTAGCGGTAAAGCTGCAAGCACACATATAGAGATACAGACTGTCCTTAAAAAGTTCTGCAGATGAAGAAGTTATTCAGAGTGACTCTTCATCGATTATTCTCTATGAAATCTACTTCCATCTTCCCTGATGAAGAAATCACATTTCACATCAAGAAATCACAATCACATCACAGTGATTTCTTATTATCCGCAATGATGCTAGGTCTTTGCATGTGAGGCAGAGAAAAGATGATAAAGCAACAAAAGAGCATCTCAAAAGAAACCCTTCTCCTATCCCAGTTCACCAGTTCATGTTACTTAATAAAAGCAAGAGAAAAAGCAATTATGGACTGTGTCTGGTTGTATGGGCTGCAATGGGTCAAGTGGTAAACGTGAATTATGGATATAATATCAGCCGCTCCTTCGGGGGTAAGCGCTACAGATGTCTAAATGCCCAGGCCAAGTTTGGCAGTGTCAGTATGCATTGGTGAATTTAAGGTGGCAGTAAACCCAAAAGCAAACATTTATTATATTGCAGCTAATCAATTCTTAGATGTGATGATTATAAATTATAAATATATTCGACGCTGGGTAAAAAATTTTGGTAAGTAAATAGCAGTCAACACGACTATAAACCCAAGTGTAAGAAAAAAATATTAAAAAAGTGAAGCGCTATAAACCCCAAAAAATATATAAATAAGTGTGGTTAGACACAGTGAAAGTTATGTAACAAACAACTAACACCAAAAGCTTAGATGTACTCTAAAGGTATGTATATTGTCGGACCGACAATGCATTAATAGTCATGAGTAGTTTTAAATGACTTTTTTTCCTTTGAAATGTCATTTTGCTGTCAGACTGTTCTAAACACGGGAAACATGCGCCCCTTTACAGGCACACTATAGACACCCCCCAGCTACGAAATTTAAAGGGATATTACACTTTTATTGTTTCACTTTAAGCATTATTAAAATCACTGCTCCCAAAAAAATGGCCGTTTTTAAAACTTTTTTTTGCATTGATCCATGTCCCCTGGGCAGGACCCAGGTCCCCAAACACTTTTTATGACAATACCGTGCATATAACCCTTTAAAATTAGCACTTTTGATTTCTCCCATAGACTTTTAAAGGGTGTTCCGCGGCATTCGAATTTGCCGCGAACACCCCAAATTGTTCGCTGTTCGGCGAACTTGCGAACAGCTGATGTTCGAGTCGAACATGAGTTCGACTCGAACTCGAAAGCTCATCCCTACTCACTACTTTACATTGTAGCAAAGTGTCATTTCAGCGTTGTCACATGAAAAGATATAATATAATATTTAAAAAAATGTGAGGGGTGTACTCACTTTTGTGAGATACTGTATATATATATATATATATATATACACATACATACAGTGCCTTGCAAAAGTATTCACCCCCTTGGCTTTTTACCTATTTTGTTACTTTACAGCCTTTGGTTCAATTTTTTTTAATCTGAATTATATGTGATGGATCAGAACACAATAGTCTAATTTGGTGAAGTAAAATTAGAAAAATATATACATACAACTATTTTTCAGAAATGAAAAACTGATAATTGGCATGTGCGTATGTATTCACCCCCTTTGTTTCGAAGCCCATAAAAAGCTCTGGTGCAACCAATTACCTTCAGAAGTCACATGATTAGTGAAATGATATCCACCTGTGTGCAATCTAAGTGTCACATGATTTGTCATTACATATACACATCTTTTTGAAAGGCCCCAGAGGCTGCAAAACCTAAGCAAGAGGCACCACTAACCAAACACTGCCACGAAGGCCAAGGAACTCTCCAAACAAGTAAGGGACAATGTTGTTGAGAAGTACAAGTCAGGGTTAGGTTATAAAAAAATATCCAAATCTTTGATGATCCCTAGGAGCACCATCAAATCTATCATAACCAAATGGAAAGAACATGGTTGACACGTACCTTGGAGGTGAGCCTGACGTGCAGAGGGAGACCTCTCTTATGGCTCTGGTTCCGGGTTCACTGGAGTGGGAACAGTGACCCTCGGAGCACAGCAGAGTAGGAGAGCCTGCAGGGTCCGCTTGACTGAAAATGAAGTCAGCTTGGCAGAGACAGGAACAGGCTTGATTGCTGCGGATACAGGAATGCTGAGAAGTAGCAGGCAGGTGCGCACAGATGCAGGACTTGTAGGCAAATGCGCACAGATGCAGGACTTGTAGGCAGATGCACACGGATGCAGGACTTGTAGGCAGGTGCGCACAGATGTAGGACTTGTAGGCAGATGCACACGGATGCAGGACTTGTAGGCAAGTGTGCACCGGCACAGGACAGCAGACAGAAGCAGGGTCAGACAAGACAGGTCACAGCAGCGGATCAATCAGACAGAAGCAGCAGGCAGAGAATGGTCAAGTCCTGGCAGAATCGGCAACAGGAGATCAAACAAACAGGAACACAGAGCAGGTCAAAAGCAAGCCAAGGGGTCAGGACTGGAGACAGCAGCGAGGTCAGGAGAAGCCGGGTAACACTGGAACAGATGTGGGTTCAGGATCGGGTACAGGATGAGCTGCAGATCAAACAGCAAGGATGCATTCTGAAGAGGCCCCTTTTAAGGATCACTAGGCGCCAAAGCTGTGTTACTGTGCGCGCGTCCATGATCTGCACATGTGCATGTGCATTGGTGCGTGTCTAGTCACTGCTGAATGCCTATGGACTGGAACATGTCCCAATGGACCCGTGTGCTCGTGGCCAGTTGCAGAGCCATGCGCAGTACGTCAATGGTACAACAGCAAACCTGCCAAGAGCCGGCAGCACACCAAAACTCATGGACCGGGCAAGGAGGGCAATTTTTCAGAGAGGCAGCACAGAGACCTAAGGCAACCCTGGAGGAGCTGCAGAGTTCCACAGCAGAGACTGGAGTATCTGTACATAGGAGGACGGCCTTGCTGGAGCGCATGAAGGGCAGCCTATGCAGTGGAAGATCGCTGTGGATCGTCATAAAGTAAGGACATGGCGTTGAAGAAAGTTTGCAAAGAGTCCAGTATAACATGGGGACCCTCAAGCAGATGATGGGCCCAGGACTGAGGTGCTCCTTGTAACAGAGAAATAACGAACTCCACCTTGGTGGTCTCTTGGGTGAATGTCCAGGGCTGTAGTGTGAAATACAGTTTGCAGGCATTGCGGAATGGCCAAAATTTATTCCGGTCCCCAGAGAACTTCTCCGGCGTAGGGACCCTTGGTTCAGGAGAACACACCATTGCTGCAGGCGTGATGAAGGTCTCTGAAGGTGACCGGTCAATAGCAGGGTTAGCTGGGGTACCCAGGAGTTGCACTCGCTCTTCCAGATGCTTGTAACTGTCCCAGAGAGATTCCACCACTTGAGCAAGGGAGGAGAGGTGCTGGCACACTTCATCTGGCACACGAAAAATGCCAAGGGGGTGAATACTTCTTCAAGGCACTGTACTTATTTTGTTTTTTCCAGTGGTATGATTTAGTGGTGAAAATTATATTAGTGTCCCTCCAGTTTTGACTGTGGTATCTTAAGTAGGTTTGTTCTTAGTTGAATTTGTTTGTATGTCGAAACATGTAAATTTTTTAAGTGTAGATCCAGCCCAAAAAATTATTTTTACGTTTTTTGGATAGCATAGGGAAGGGTTAACACCCCTGTAACATTTGTTCTCCTGTCTGTGCCCCTGTTCAGAAGATTTTACCTCACTTTATTTCCTTATGACAATTGAATTTTGAAAATTGTGGGTTGTTGTGGAAACAAGGTTTGGTGATAAAGCTCCAGTGAAGACACCTTTTTCCCATAATGACTGAATTTTGCTTCCTGTTGTCTCCCTCCGTTTGCAAGAAGGAATCATTTGTAAATCAAATGTTTGTAACCCGGGGACCATCTGTACTTACATTGTGTGCATACAATATACAAATAAATATACAGTAATTATGTGTTTATAATTACAGAGCTGCAATAATTTGTGCTTTTATATCTGCTTAGAGTTCAGCTTTAAGAAGGTTGATTTCAGATTGAAAATTGTATAACTCTGACAAATAGAATCCACCTTTAGTCTGTTCAAGCAAGGGGCATATTGAAGATGTGAAGATTTTGTTATAGACTCTCACGTTTGTTCCTTTTTTGGCCAGAATTAATTTCTTGTTAAAGTAAAGGTACATTTTTTTCTATGCAATAGTCATATGAACATCTGGTAACTGAAATGTAACCTAAAGAGAATCTGTATAGATTTGGGACAGATACCATTAAAGAAGAAAATAACTGAAGGATGTTGTGAATGTGTAAAAGAATGGTCAATTTCCACAAGATAAAAGTGGGAAGAGGGGAACCTGGAACTAAAGCTGTAATGCGTTGGTAAGCATGTCCCTCCTATGTTATGTGTGGAGGAGGGCTGCAGTATATGCATGTTTGGAGGGGGCTGCATTTTGTGTATGTGTTAGAAGGGGAACTGCATTGTATGTATGTGTCTGATGGAGGGGTTGCATTGTATGTATGTAAGTACAGTAGGGACGGAAAGTATTCAGACCCCCTTACATTTTTCACTCTT
Source organism: Aquarana catesbeiana (assembly GCF_042186555.1). Taxonomy (NCBI): domain Eukaryota; kingdom Metazoa; phylum Chordata; class Amphibia; order Anura; family Ranidae; genus Aquarana; species Aquarana catesbeiana. The sequence goes on along the minus strand of NC_133326.1, from coordinate 205,125,488 downwards.
TGTTATATTGCAGCCATTTGCTAAAATCATTTAAGTTCATTTTTTTCCTTATTAATGTATACACAGCACCCCATATTGACAGAAAAACACAGAATTGTTGACATTTTTGCAGATTTATTAAAAAAGAAAAACTGAAATATCACATGGTCCTAAGTATTCAGACCCTTTGCTCAGTATTTAGTAGAAGCACCCTTTTGATCTAATACAGCCATGAGTCTTTTTGGGAAAGATGCAACAAGTTTTTCACACCTGGATTTAGGGATCCTCTGCCATTCCTCCTTGCAGTTCCTCTCCAATTCTGTCAGGTTGGATGGTAAACGTTGGTGGACAGCCATTTTTAGGTCTCTCCAGAGATGCTCAATTGGGTTTAAGTCAGGGCTCTGGCTGGGCCGTTCAAGAACAGTCACAGAGTTGTTGTGAAGCCACTCCTTCATTATTTTAGCTGTGTGCTTAGGGTCATTGTCTTGTTGGAAGGTAAACCTTGGGCCCAGTCTGAGGTCCTGAGCACTCTGGAGAAGGTTTTCGTCCAGGATATCCCTGTACTTGGCCGCATTCATCTTTCCCTCGATTGCAACCAGTCGTCCTGTCCCTCCAGCTGAAAAACACCCCCACAGCATGATGCTGCCACCACCATGCTTCACTGTTAGGACTGCATTGGACAGGTGATGAGCAGTGCCTGGTTTTCTCCACACATACCGCTTAGAATTAAGGCCAAAAAGTTCTATCTTGGTCTCATCAGACCAAAGAATCTTATTTCTCACCATCTTGGAGTCCTTCAGGTGTTTTCTAGCAAACTCCATGCAGGCTTTCATTTGCCTTGCACTGAGGAGAGGCTTCCGTCTGGCGACTCTGCCATAAACCCCCGACTGATGGAGGGCTGCAGTGATGGTTGACTTTCTACAACTTTCTCCCATCTCCCATCTCCCGACTGCATCTCTGGAGCTCAGCCACAGTGATCTTTGGGTTCTTATTTATCTCTCTCACCAAGGTTCTTCTCCCCCGATAGCTCAGTTTGGCTGGATGGTCAGCTCTAGGAAGGGTTCTGGTGGTCCCAAACTTCTTCCATTTAAGGATTATGGAGGCCACTGTGCTCTTAGGAACCTTAAGTGCAGCAAAAAAAATTTTGTAACCTTGGCCAGATCTGTGCCTTGCCACAATTCTGTCTCTGAGCACTTCAGGCAGTTCCTTTGACCTCATGATTCTCATTTGCTCTGACATGCACTGTGAGCTGTAAGGTCTTATATAGACAGGTGTGTGGTTTTCCTAATAAAGTCCAGTCAGTATAATCAAACACAGTTGGACTGAAATAAAGGTGTAGAACCATCTCAAGGATGATCAGAAGAAATGGGCAGCACTTGAGTTAAATATATGAGTGTCACAGCAAAGGGTCTGAATACTTAGGACCATGTGATATTTCAGGTTTTTTTTAATAAATCCGCAAAAATGTCAACAATTATGTGTTTTTCTGTCAATATGGGGTGCTGTGTGTACATTAATGAGGAAAAAAATGAACTTAAATGATTTTAGCAAATGGCTGCAATATCACAAAGAGTGAAAAATTTAAGGGGGTTTGAATACTTTCCGTCCCCAATGTATATGTGTGTGTAGAGTGGGGCTGCAATGCATTTACGTGTGAGGAGGGAAGCTGCATTGTATGTTTGTGTAAGGAGGGGGCTTCAATCTATGCATGTGTGAAAGGGAGACTGCAGTGTATGTATGTTTGAAGTTGGGCTGCAATGTATGTGTGTGGAGGGGGGCTGCAGTGTATGTATGTGTATGTATGCGTGAGGAGGGAGGCTGCATTGTATGTTTGTGTAGGGAGGGGCTTCAATGTATGCATGTGTGAAAGGAGGCTGCAGTGTATGCATGTGTGAACTGGGGCTGCAATGTATGTGTGAGGAGGGAGGCTACATTGTTGTGTAAGGAGGGGGCTTTAATGTATGCATGTGTGGAAGGAGGCTGCAGTGTATGCATATGTGAGTAGAGCAACTGCATTATATATATGTGTGTGGAGAGAGGGCTGAAGTGTATACATGTGTGAGGAGGGAAGCTATATTGTATGTATGTGGATGGGGAAGAGTTGCAGTGTATGTATATGTGAAGGGGGCTGCATTGTATGTATGTGTAAATGGGAAGCAACAGTGTATATGTATGTGTGGAGAGGGGGCTGAAGTGTATGTATGTATGTGGAGGAGGTGCCGCAGTGTATGTTTAGTATATGTGAGGTGGCCTTCATTGTATGTATGTGTGTGGTGAGGGGGCCGCAATGTATGTATGTGCAAGTAGGAGACTGCAGTGTAAGCATGTGTGGAGGAGTGCTGCAGTATATAGATAAGTGGGGAGAGTGGCTGCAGTGTATAGATGAGTGAGGAGAGTGCTGTGTATATACAGTATGTGTGAGGAGGGGACTGCATTTTATATAAATAGTTGCCAACATTGTAAAAAAAAAATTATAGGGACACTTTTTTGGCTGTAGGCGGAGTCTTATTATAATTAGGGTCGGGGCATGTATTTGTAGGCGTGGCATAGAAAAAATAAAAATGTGGCGGGCCGCAGAAAAAATAGGCGTGGTTTACATGAAATAATGGGTGTGGCTTAAATGAGTGTGGCTCAAAGGGATGTGGTTAGAGTCTGAGAGGGAGAGAGAGAGAGAGAGAGAGAGAGAGAGAGAGAGAGAGAGAGAGAGAGAGAAAGAAAGGAGGGAAGCAGAGAGAAGGAAGGAAGGAGAGAGAAGGAAAGAAAGAAAGAAAGAAAGAAAGAAAGAAAGAAAGAAAGAGGGAGAGAGGGAAGGAGAGAGAAGGAAGGAAAGAGGGATAGAGGGACAGCAGGCTCAGATCCTACACCACAATAGAAATGTGTATTCCAGAGTTTAACAAATCAGCAGATAAAGATACTCCAAACACCTGGTGTTAGCGCTTCAATCATCCCGGCACCATGGTTGTTATGGTGTCAGGATGATTGAAGCACATTATTTCTATTATTACATTGTAATATAAAAGAAATAATTCAACTCACCATATTGCATAATCAGTGGGACCCCTGGGCGTGTCACCTACCACCAGATGCCATCAGGTGCCCCAGCAGAGTCCGTCCTTGCATGAGGTGCCCCTAGCAGAGTCCGTCCTTGCATCAGGTGCCCCCAGCAGAGTCACTCCTTACATCAGTTGCCCCAGCAGAGTCCCTTCTTACATCAGGCATTCCAAGTGGAGTCCCTCCTTACATCAAGTGTCCCAAGCAGAGTCCCTCCTTACATCAGGTGTCCCCAGCGGAGTCCCTCCTTACATCAGGCATCCCCCAGCAGAGTCCCTCCTTACATCAGGCATCCCCAGCAGAGTCTCTCCTTACATCAGGTGTCCCCAGCGGAGTCCCTCCTTACATAAGGCATCCCCAGAGGAGTCCCTCCTTACATCAGATGTCCCCCCATTGGAGCCCCCCCTTACATCAGGTGTCCCCCCATTGGAGCCCCCCTTAATCAGCTGTCCCCCTATTGGAGCCCCCTTACATCATGTGTCCCCCCATTGGAGCCCCCCTTACATCAGGCATCCCCCCATTGGAGCCCCCTTACATCAGGTGTCCCCCCATTGGAGCCCCCCTTAATCAGGCATGCCCATATTGGAGCCCCCCTTACATTATGATTCCCCCAATTGGAGCCCCCTTACATCAGGTATAGCGGTGTCTCCACCGCCATTACGGTTTCCCTGTTCTCTGAGGGCGAATAAAATAGAGGCGGAGCCGGCCACGTGGCTACAATAGAAATTAAGCTGTTGCGCCGCCCACCCCCACCCCTTTCCATAACAGGTCAGAGATGGACCGGCAGCGGGGAGGGGGTGGGTGGCCCGCAGCTTAATTTCTATTGTAGCCACCCATGTTCTTCTGGTCTTCTTAAAAATGGCGGCCGGCAGAGACATTGTCTCCGCCAGCCACAGACCTCTAGCGGCGAAAAATCAGGAAAAAACGGATTTCCTGGGACATTTCCCAGGACACAACAAAATTGGGAAAAGGGTCTAAATCCTGGGAATGTCGTGGGAAATTCGGGACAGTTGGCAAGTATGTATATACAGTATGTGTGAGGAGGGGACTGTATTGTATGTATGTGGGGAAGAAGAGGCTGCATTGTACCTATGTGCTTGGAAAAGGGCAGCAGTGTATGCGTGTGGCTGGGGGGAAGGGGGGGATGATGCATTGTATGTAAGTGTAAGGGGGGCTGCAGTGTATGCATGTGTGCAGGTGGGGGGCTGCAGCATATGTATGTGGAGAAGGCAGAGCTGCAGTGTATGCAGTTGAGGGGGAGAAGCTTCAGGTGTATGTATATTTAAGGAGGACTGGATTGTATGTATGTGTATGTGAAAGGGGCTCCAGTGTATGTATATGTGAGGATGGAAACTGCATTGTACGTACTATATGTTTAGGGGGATGGGCTGCATTGAGTGTATATGTGAGATGGGGCTGCGATGTATTTATATGTGAGGAGAGGGGGAAGGGGCGGTATTGTGAGTGAGGGGTGGGTAGGGGGTCTGCACTGTATATGAGTGTGAAGGAGACAAGAGGCTTCATTATATATGTGTGTGATGAAGGGGAACAGGGCAGGGCACACTAATATATATAAGTATGAGGTGAGGGGAATCAGGAGTCACATTGTATATGAGTGTGAGGAGGAAGGGTGCAGGGTGCTGCCTTGTATGTATTTTTGAGGAGGTGGGGGGCAGGGGGGTGCATTATTTATGAATGTAAGGAGGGATGCAGAGGTCAGCAGTAGTAAAAGAGTGGTGCAGAGGTGAGCAGTAGCTGATGAGATGCAGAGGGGAGCAATGAATGCGGAAGTGTGGAGGTGCAGAGGTGATTGGTGAATGAGGAGGTTCAGAAGTGAGAGGGGAATGAGGGGTGCAGTGAGGGCAGAGGTGAGGGGTGCAAAAAAAGCTGTGGACAGTGGTTTTGGTAGGGCTTGCATTTGAAAAAATAATTTTGCTCGAGGTGGGTATATTTTGCTTGGTGGAGAGATTTTCCTTTGGGGAGGTGATTTTGCGGGTTTGGTGGGGTTGGCTTGCAGTAGGTAGGGCAGCTTTTTGGGGGGGAGAGTTACAGGGGGAGTGCTTCAATCAGGGGGATCTTTGTTCGAAAGCCATAATGCTGTGTGTTAAATACTCCTGACCTCTGCACTCCATATGCTGGTAATGCAGCAGTTAAGAGCATACAGCATATGGCACAGCATACAGGGTTAAGCAGTTAGGATTTTGTAGCATACAGTGTATTTTACATTCTCTTGACAACCATACTCTGTACTCTGTGCTGTACGGCACATACACCTTAGTGTTGAATGTTACATACTCTGGTCACTGTACTCTTTATGCTGGACTGTATGTTACATACTCCTGACCACTGCATTCTGCACATTAAATACTCCTGATTCCCACACTCTACAGTATATGTCAATCGTAATTATATACTCCTTACCAAAGTGTTTATTGTGTTCTTCCTAGTAGTTCCTGATTATTTTAATGCACTTTTTTGAGGTAGGCTCAGGCAAAATGTTATACTTCTGTCTATAGTCTGAAAGTATATAGCAGAAAGTATTTGCAATGGAAGAGTTTCAGTTTTTTTAAATGATTGCATGAAGGTTTATATGTGTCTGTGAAACCTTCTTTTTTGGCAAAGTAACAAAAAGACCCTGTCTCCAGAGCATTTAATAAAACACACATAACAAATACATATGTGCTATGTTTTTTTAATTGGCTGCTTTTCCTTTAGTTTTAAGCTCTGAAAAATAAATAGTAATCAAACACTTCCTGAAGTATCAGATCCAAATATTGTCCAGCTCCTCTTGCAGCTGTCGCAGCTCATGCTCATAACGCTTATGCCGCGTACACACGGTCGGACTTTCCGGCATACTTGGTCCGGCGGACCAGAGTGTGCCGGACAATCCGCCCGTGTGTGGGCGGCGGCGGACTTTTCCGGCGGACTTCTTCCCAAAAGCCCGCCGGACCTAGATTTTAAACATGTTTGAAATCTTTCCGTCGGACTCAGTTTCGGGCGGAAAGTCCGCTCGTGTGTGTGCTGGTCCGACGGAAAGCCCGCTCGTGTGTAGGCTGGTCCGACAGACCAAATACGACACGAGGGGATGGTATTGCATCTCGCGCTCGCTGCAATAGGAAAAACAAATCTTCCTATTGCGGCGAGCGCGGGGCATACCAGGCCCTTAGGTCTGGTATGGATTATAAAGGGGAACCCCGCTACGCCGAAAAAACGGCGTGGGGCCCCCCCTAAAATCCATACCAGACCCCGATCCGAGCACGCAGCCTGGCCGGTCAGGAAAGGGGGTGGGGACGAGCGAGCGCCCCCCCCCTCCTGAACCGTACCAGGCCGCATGCCCTCAACATGGGGGGTGGGTGCTTTGGGGGAGGGGGGCGCCCTGCGCCCCCCCCCCCCAAAGCACCTTGTCCCCATGTTGATGAGGACAAGGGCCTCTTCCCGACAACCCTGGCCGTTGGTTGTCGGGGTCTGCGGGCGGGGGCTTATCGGAATCTGGGAGCCCCCTTTAATAAGGGGGCCGCCAGATCCCGGCCCCCCACCCTATGTAAATGAGTATGGGGTACATGGTACCCCTACCCATTTACCTAGGAAAAAAGTGTAAGTAATAAAACACACTACACAGGTTTTTAAAATATTTTATTAAACAGCTCCGGGGGGGGATCTTCCTCCGGCTTCGGGGGTCTTCTTCCGGCTTCGGGGGTCCCTCCGCTTCATCTTCTCCCGGCGTCCGGTTGGTTCTTCTCCGCTCTCCGGCCTCTTCTCCCGGTGTCGCAGGTCTTCGGCCGGCCCCTCCGCTCTCTTCATGTAGCTCTATTGCGAGCGGAGGTCCGGACTTCTGGGCTTCTTGGCTTCTTGGCTTCTTGGCTTCTTGGCTTGGCTTGGCTTCTCTTCTCTTCCCCCAGATGTTGACACGACGCTCTCTCCGGCTGGACTGGTTTCTGAGGGCTGCGTTGTGACTTATATAGGCGGAGACCCCGCCCCCATATGATGTCACAGTCCCTGGGCATGCTGGGACTGTGACGTTTTAGGGGGCGTGGTCGACCACGCCCCCCGACCACGCCCCCTAAAACGTCACAGTCCCAGCATGCCCAGGGACTGTGACATCATATGGGGGCGGGGTCTCCGCCTATATAAGTCACAACGCAGCCCTCAGAAACCAGTCCAGCCGGAGAGAGCGTCGTGTCAACATCTGGGGGAAGAGAAGAGAAGCCAAGCCAAGCCAAGAAGCCAAGAAGCCAAGAAGCCCAGAAGTCCGGACCTCCACTCGCAATAGAGCTACATGAAGAGAGCGGAGGGGCCGGCCGAAGACCTGCGACACCGGGAGAAGAGGCCGGAGAGCGGAGAAGAACCAACCGGACGCCGGGAGAAGATGAAGCGGAGGGACCCCCGAAGCCGGAAGAAGACCCCCGAAGCCGGAGGAAGATCCCCCCCCGGAGCTGTTTAATAAAATATTTTAAAAACCTGTGTAGTGTGTTTTATTACTTACACTTTTTTCCTAGGTAAATGGGTAGGGGTACCATGTACCCCATACTCATTTACATAGGGTGGGGGGCCGGGATCTGGGGGCCCCCTTATTAAAGGGGGCTCCCAGATTCCGATAAGCCCCCGCCCGCAGACCCCAACAACCAACGGCCAGGGTTGTCGGGAAGAGGCCCTTGTCCTCATCAACATGGGGACAAGGTGCTTTGGGGGGGGGGCGCAGGGCGCCCCCCTCCCCCAAAGCACCCACCCCCCATGTTGAGGGCATGCGGCCTGGTACGGTTCAGGAGGGGGGGGGGCGCTCGCTCGTCCCCACCCCCTTTCCTGACCGGCCAGGCTGCGTGCTCGGATCGGGGTCTGGTATGGATTTTAGGGGGGGCCCCACGCCGTTTTTTCGGCGTAGCGGGGTTCCCCTTTATAATCCATACCAGACCTAAGGGCCTGGTATGCCCCGCGACGGGGCTCGCAAGGTGTCAATCTAGCCGATAAAAGCGGCAAGATTGACATCCTTTTCTAGTCCCGTCGCACCTGAGTCACGTTCAAAATGAACGGACTTGTCCGTGTGTGGGCAAGTCCGTTCATTCTGAAAGTCCGCCGGAACTCCGGCGAAAGTCCGTCGGAAAGACGGGCGGACTTAGCCCGCCGGAAAATCCCGGCGTGTGTGGGCAAGTCCGTTCGTTTTAAAGTCCGGCGCACCTGGCGGACAAAGTCCGTCGGAAAGTGTGCCGGACCAAGTAGGATAGAAAGTCCGCTCGTGTGTACGCGGCATTAGGCTCCTTGCTCATAGTATGAATGAATAAAAGTATTTTGATCCAACAGTATTTTGTCAGTCTCTCCAGAGCTCTCCACGGAATAAAAAAATAAAATTGTTCATTCATTCTATTGACAGGGGGCTCCTACTTTTAACCTCTACATTATCATTATCTATGCAGGGGGGTGCAGTCATTGCCACAGGTATGAATCAGCTCCCGAGTCTCTGCTTATATACATCTCTGGAGAGACTCCTTTCAAAGTTGCACAATTGTAACACTAGTGCAGATGAGCTGCTTTTTCATTCTGCAGCTCTGACAGCTCTGGAGACACCAGAGGAGTATTTATGAAAAATAGCACCCATGGCAAGTACTGAAATTAAGGTGTTGAAGTACACTGACATTTGCACTGAATTAGTATGTCACCATCTCCTCGGTGCTTCAGAGGATCCCCCCTGCACATCAGGAGCTCCTCTTCACATCATAAGCCTCCCTTCACATCAAAGCCCCCCCCTTCACATCAGAGTCCTACCTTTAACATAAGGATTCCCTTTCAACATTGGAACCTCCCCCTTTAACATCAGAGTCCCTCATTTACATAAGGATTCCCCTTAACATCAGACCCCCCTCCCTCCCTTTCACATAAGAGTATCATCTTCACATCACAGCCCCCTTTCACATCACAACCCTCTCCACATCAGAACCTCCCTTCACATCACCGCCCCACTTCACATTACAGTCCCACCCCAAACATATATGTATCAATCTGGCCTGTATTGTAATTCCAATCTTGATAGCAATTATATCATGGGAAGAAGGCAGCTCCATCCCTGATACACTAGACAAAAGATAACTCCCATGGGACTTTGTTGCAACAACAGAAATCACACAATTACGAATTGGTGTATAAAAAGTGAGAAACTTTTATTGAACAACAGGTTTAAAATTGGCTGGTTTAGACACTTCACGTCCTGATTTTATACCATTCTTACAATATACATATACTGCAGGAATATGTGAAATTATTAACCACTTCAGCCCCGGAAGATTTTAGCCCCTTCCTGACCAGAGCACTTTTTGCAATTCGGCACTGTGTCGCTTTAACTGACAATTAATCGCAGTCGTGCAATGTGGCACCCAAACAAAATTGATGTCCTTTTTTTCTCCACAAATAGAGCTTTCTTTAGATGGTATTTGATCACCTTTTTAATGTTTGCGCTATAAACAAAAAAAGAGCAACAGTTTGGAAAAAAAAGCAATATTTTTTACTTTTTGCTATAATAAATTTCCCCCCAAAATATTAAAAAAAAACAAATTTTTTCCTCAGTTTAGGCAGATATGTATTCTTCTACATATTTTTGGTAAAAAAAAAAAATGCAATAAGCGTATATTGATTGGTTTGCACAAAAGTTATAGCGTCTACAAAATAGGGGATAGTTTTAATGCATTTTTATTTTTTTTTTTTTTAGTAGTAATGGCGGCGATCTGCAATTTTTATCATGACTGAGACATTATGGCGGACACATCGGACACTTTTGACACTATTTTGGGACCATTGTCTTTTATACAGCGATCAGTGCTATAAAAGCGCACAGATTACTGTGTAAATGACACTGGCAGAGAAGGGGTTAAACACTAGGGGGCAATCAAGGGGTTAAGTTTGTCCTAGGGAGTGATTCTGTGGGGAGTGGGCTACCACTCACATGACAGCGATCACTGTTCCCGATGACACGAAGCAGTGATCTCTGTCATGTCACTAGACAGAATGGGGAAATGCCTTGTTTACATAGGCATCTCCCCGTTCTGTGGCTCCGTGACATGATCGCCGGGACACCGGCAGACATTGAATCCGCACGGTCAGGCTGTATGCGGCAGGCGCACGTGCGAGCCGCCGGCTAGCCCCGCCATATAAAGGGGACATACAGGTATGCCCATTTGCCCACTGCTGCCATTGTACTGACGTATATAGGCGTGCAGCGTTCAGCAAGTAGTTAAAATAAAGTGCATATCCACCAAGTCAACCCAACGCGTTTCAACTTATATAAAGTCTTCATCAGGATAAAGGAAGTGGAAGCAATCCTACATACATCAAGAAACCAAAAGAAAATGCATAATGAAATGTATATTAAATTTTTCCAGATAGTACATGATTTTATTATTTTCATATGACATTCAAAGGAAGTATAATACACTTACAAAGATATAAACGTGACTGGATGTCCAGACCAACAGGTGGTGCAGACCACACGGGTCTCAGCCCAACCCAGACCTCAAGCCCCACAGAAGATCAATGGCTATCAAGGAGAAGGCAACAGAGGTGGCTTGCTCGCATTCACTGAGTTGAATCAAAGGATGGGGACACTCTTTAGCTGATCCATAACATTTTTTGAAAGGAATTAAAATTTATAGGTTCTTATAGGCATTTGTTATTAATTATACAAATCAGGATGGATGTAGTATTGTATAAATTTGAAACAAACATCCAATAAAGTGTATCAAGTCTAGCAATGCACAAATGAAACATACCTAATGGAAGAGTAAGAAGCCACAAAATGTATGTGTGGAGTTGGATGGTAGATAACCATAGCAAGGGGAGAGCAATCACTATAAAGCCCTATGGTCAAACAAGAAAAAGAAAAGCTGTAGAGGGACATTAAAAATGTATTTTTTTTGAGAGAAAAAGGATTTTTTCATACTCACCTCCAGCATGGACTCCACTGGGTGAATGTGGGCAGGGGAGCTCTATATATATGGTGATGCAGGTCTGCTTGATTGGCTGCAGCTGAAGCCATTGTCATTGATCTCCCCTGGTGCCCAGTCATCTAACCCACCCCCCCACCCCCGGGAAACATGGATGGCTACTGCTGCTGACGTCATGCACTCCAAACAGAGCAGCCAAAATAGTTGGTAACCTCGCACGAGGAGCTCATGATGTCAGCAGCAGCAGCCATCCACGTTTCCGTTGGGGATGTGATTGGGCACCAGGGGTGCAGTATATGTATATTGTAGGAATTGTATAAGATCAGGACATGAAGTGTCTAGACCAGCCAATTTTAAACCTGTTGTTCAATAAAAGTTCTGTTACTTTTTATACACCAATTTGTAATTGTGTGGTTTCTATTGCTGCAACAAAGTCCCATGGGAGATATCTTTTGCCTAATATTATAATAATAGCATAATAATATAAAAATAACAAGGTTCAATTTGAGAGTGAAACATATATTATTTAAAGTAAGACAGATAGATTTGTATCTAGCTTGATCCTTCAAAACATGGCCGCCGTCTCGTACAGATTGCCACCTTTAAGATGGCCGTGATAATACACATAGATTGACCACAACAAAAATGGCCGCCACATTATTTCCGGTCACACAATATAAATGACATCCCTCTTGGGCCAATCTGGTTCCCCAGAAGAAGTCACGAGCGGTGACGTAACGCATAGGGCGTGGCAGAGAGCAGACGTAACCGGAAGTCACGTAAGGAGGCACCTCAGACACCGCTCCTTCTGTTTCATGCTGTTTCATGCTGTTTTTAATTGTTTTAAATGTAAGAGACCACTTTTAGAAGTTAAATAAAATACTTTTACTCAAAATACTACACTATTGGAGGCCTTTCTCTCTCCCCTCCCCCCTTTCTATGCCACCGGGCTGGTGAAGCCTAGGCGGGCAACCCCCTCTTTGTTGATAGGTATCTACATACTGAGAAGATAATTCAGCCATCACAGATGCTAAACTTGGACAACCATTACGCTACAATACACAGCATCCATTAAAAGATACCCATTGATGCCTGAATTCACTTCTCTTAAGGTGAGAGTTCTGAGAGCCTGGTAAGACCGGCACTCTCTATATGAAGATTATCATCATTATTCACGTATTTTTTCCCTACATCTGACCCCACTTGATGTGATGCACTTATTATGAACTTTTTCACCACACGATGGAAATTTAGATACTAGTTCATTTGGACTATTTTGTGTAGACTATTTTTCTTTGCACATCCATGCACTAGTTTCACATTATATGTTAGTTTTTCCTTTACTTATCATGTGATAGATTTGAAGCGCAAAATCTTTTTATCTTTATAGTTTTTAGAGTGTAATGTGAACACTTTTTGATTTTGCTGCAGTCTATATAGACATCATCACTACTCACTCACGCTTGTTATTATTATTTTAATTGATGTTTGGTTGTCATCACGCTCCTTATACTCACAATAGCGCGAGGGATACTATCACTTATATTAAGACAGATAGATTATCTTGCTACATTTATTCTATTTGCCACACACTTTCTGAAACTCCAGAGAACATTTTTATTGCTCAGACCTATTTATATGGTACAATAGGTTTATTAATGAGATCCATTCAGTTAAAGAAGAAGGTTAGTTACACAGTAAATCCCATGCTTGGCTATGGGGGAGATTTACTAAAACTGGAGCACCCGGAATCTGGTAGCTAATCAGCTTCTATCTTCAGCTTGTTCAATTAAGCTTTAACAATAAAACTTGGAAGCTGATTGGTTGCTATGCAGAACTGCACCAGATTTTGCATGCTCCAGTTTTGGTAAATCTCCCCCAATGTGTTTATGGGCAAAAATCAACTGTTTTTCTGTAAAATATTACCAAAATTAATTGTAAAGGGTCAACGAAAATTTTGGGTGGCTGCACTCCCAAAAACTGTACACAATGACTTTATTCAGCAAAAGGTTAAAACCATTTGTCAAAAATGTGGTTTTGACAAAGCACGTTTATCGCGTGAAACGTGTCAACCTACAGTATTCCTTTCCTCCCCTGCCTGTATGCCTATCTTGCAATGGTTTTAACTTTTTGCTAAATACAGTCTTTTTTTTACTATTTTTGGGAGTGCGGCCATCCAGATTTTTTATTTATCCTGGTCTCTGTAGCAATGACAGGGTGTGCACCCCACTCTACAGATTACAGACTTGGATCACAGCCTTGCCGACACGCCTGTAAACAGGGGGACTTTGCTTTAATTTTCAAGGGTCACTATACTTATTCCAGAATTAGAATTTGGGAAGGATATTTGACCTTAATAAGGATTACTTTACTAAACGTATAGTTATCCTTTAACCTCTTCTTGCACATTAATCTGTATATTAACATTTCGAGCCATGATGCCCAGTGTGGAGGATTTGTTAATATACCTTCCACCTTTGAAAACCAATAGCTAACACTTATGCCCCGTACACACGGTCGGACTTTGTTCGGACATTCCGACAACAAAATCCTAGGATTTTTTCAGACGGATGTTGGCTCAAACTTGTTTTGCCTACACACGGTCGCACAAAGTTGTCGGAATTTCCGATCGCCAACAACGTGGTGACGTACACCACGTACGACGAGACTAGAAAAGGCCGATTCAGAACCAAGCGCGGCACCCTTTGGGCTCCTTTTGCTAATCTCGTGTTAGTAAAAGTTTGGTGAGAGACGATTCGCGCTTTTTCAGACTCGTGGCTTTCAGATCGTTTTCTGCCGTTCAGTTTGTGCTTGTGGGTTTGTATCTGCTCTTCAGTGCGTGCAGTCAGTTCGTATCAGAGTTTTCTGTGTGATCTTGCCTGCTCGTTGCTGTTTTTCAGGTCGCTCTTCACAGGCCTTGCTGTTCTTCAGTGCGTTCTGTTACTGCGTTCTGAGCAGCCGACCGTTTTCTAGCCATGTTTCGTATGCGTACTCCTCGTAGAGTTCGTGCTGTGCGGGGGCTTGGTGTTGGGGTCCTGACCTTGACACAAGTCCAGTCCATGAACAGGGTGGGGAGGAGTTCATGGACCAAGAATTGGTTGCTTCAGCGTGACCAGTTCTGTCATATGCCTTTGCTCCCTGAGATCCGTGAGAATAATCCTGATGATTTCAGGAACTTTCTCAGGATGACGGACCCCGTGTTTCACCGTTTGTTGGCTTCGCTGACCCCCTATATTAGCAGGCAGGATACCTGCATGAGGCAAGCCATCACTCCGGAGCAGAGGTTGGTCGCTACCTTGCGGTATTTGGCCACAGGGAGAAGCCTGCAGGACTTGAAGTTCTCGACAGGCATCTCCCCCCAGGCTCTGGGGATCATTATCCCAGAGACCTGTTCTGCCATCATACAGGTCCTGCAGAAGGAGTATATGAAGGTAAGATTTTTATCCTTTTATATCACATTTTATTGTATTGAATGTTTGATAATATATTGTATTTCTTCCCTCATTCCCTAATTACCATGATTGTAATATGCTGTGAATGTCCCCTTTGTTCTCATGCATGCTGGATTTTTATGTCATTATTATTTTATGTCCTTCATACATATTTGCCCTTCACTAACCTCCCCAGCATGGTCTTTCCTGGCCCTATATTCACCTCATGTAGTCACTTAACAATGTATTTTATCAGCTCCATAGTAGTGCTTTACCCCAAACACCCCCTAAAATGTTTTGAAATGTTATTTTTGATTTAAATTCAGGCAGAGTGCCAGAGGCTTTTTTTTGTGGTGTCCCCAAATTTTTTGTAACCCTCCCTCCCCCAACTGCTAAGTCAGCTGATCCCAATTCTCTATCCTCAATCATCTATCTGCTGACTTTGCCAAACCCATACACACTATACCCATCTCTTTACTGGTCAGATTTATGGATGAATTCCCCAAAGCATGTAGTGCAAGGGCCTGCCTGTATACTTTTCAATGGTACTGTTTAAAGTTTTTGTATCCTATTATTATCTTGATAGGTAATAGCAGAATGTTCAAATGTCCTCAAATGTGTACAGTGTGTATTTATATCTTTGTATTATGACACTTCTTACCTGTCCAGTGGGCTGCCAATAGTGTAACTAAGGAGGGGCTGTTCCAAGTAATACCCTGTATTTAGGCATTCATCTCTCAATGAAGTGAAGAGGGTTACCTGTCCAAGAGTTCCCCCCCCCCTATAATGTTAGAAATGGCCCATGAGAGGGGGGGAGGGGGAATATGATAGGTGTACCTTATACTTTGGCCTTGTTAAATTCCCCTTAATAAATGCTATCTGGAGGTTGCCCCATAATGTTTGTGTCTAATCTGCTTGCCATGTTTCTGTGAAAAAATAGTAATGTTTATTTTTTTTCCTCAACAGTTTCCTTCAACGCCACCGGAATGGCAGACTGTGGCCTCCCACTTTGCCCTAGCGGTGGGACTTTCCTAACTGCGGAGGGGCAATTGATGGGAAACACGTCCACATCGTCCCACCACCCAACTCGGGGTCGTACTATTATAATTACAAGGGGTTTAATAGTATAGTGATGTTGGCGGTGGTGTCGGCTAATTACGAGTTCTTGTATGTGGACGTGGGGAAGAATGGCCGGATGTCCGATGGTGGAGTGATCGCCCAGACGGAGTTCTACAGGCGTCTCCAGAATGGCAGCTTGGACTTGCCACCTCCAGAGGACAATGTTGAAGGTCTCCCATTTGTGTTTGTTGCTGATGAAGCATTTGCGCTGGGGGACCACCTGATGCGGCCATTCCCGATGAGGACCCTCACCCCGAAACAGAGGGTTTTTAATTACCGGCTGGCCAGAGCCCAAAGAGTGGTGGAGAACACATTTGGAATCCTGGCCAGCCGGTTCCGATTATTTCTGACACCCATCCATATGGCGGAGTATAAACTGAACCATATAATACTTGCCTGCTGTGTTCTCCATAATTTTTTAAGAAAACATTCAGCCAACTATGCTGGCTCAGTTGGGCCTGAGGCCGGAATCCCTAATCCATCAACACTGACGGCGTTTGAAAGTGGCCGTCCTGGCTTGCCCTCCCTGAATGCCCGTGATGACCGGTTACGCTACCTGGAGTTCTTTGCGGGGTAGGGGGGCTATCAATATGCCAGACAATCTGTGACACCTTTTTCAAATAAAAAACAACCAAAAGAAATTCTTTGTGGACATTTACTGCTTGTGTTTGTTTTAGCTGACCCTGACAGAAATGTGTTGAGTGCAGAAAATGTCGTGATTGGGTAACCTTATAAAAAACAGTGTTGGCTGGTACTTCCTAAATGCAAAAACACATTTCACTACAAGTGCACTTGCAACTGCACTGAACCTGCACTTGTAGTGCAAAGAGGATTTGCCCTTATTAAATAACCCCCATTTTTGCATAAAACAGCAATTACATCACCCCAAAAGTGTTGTAGTGTTGAGACAATAATCCACACATTCTTGAGTAAGGCACTTTTTTATACCTGCACAATCACATGTGCATTTCCCAAAGGTTTTTAAAACAAACCAACATGTTTGTTGTATAACAATGTTTGCAGTAGCATTATGAAAAATCAAAATATCCATTTTAGATAAAACAGGCCTGTGTAAAACCAACAAGAAAGCCAAAAAACTTGAACTTACAAAGTTCACATATGGTAAAACCTGAAGGCTATATCAGACATGAGTATTTATGAACTGTGTTTGATATAGCGTTCAGATGGGGGGAAATCACCCCTGGAAAAGCCAAATTTGGAAGATGCACACCAATTTACGAATGTCAACATGTGCTATCTGCCATCAGGGGGGATCAAGGGACATGTTTTGGGGGAGCAAGCCCTTCCTCAACGCTACTTTATAATTGAGGAAGGGGTTGCACCCCCAAAACGCGTCCATTGATCTCCCGTGATGGCAGATAGCACATGTTGGCACACTGTGTGCATCCTCCAAATTTGGCTTTTCTAAACATTTAAAAAATTTTGGTACGATAAAACAGGTGATTTTGTGGGGTTTAAATTTGCCCCAAAACATCAATGATGTTATTATTTTTTTTAATAACATCACTGATTTGTTGCTGGATGTTTTGCAATTGGAGATTACACCCCATAATCTCCCCGATCAGTATCTGGGCACTTTCAGATGTAAAGCGTTCTGGATCACGATCACCTAAAAAGAGATAAAGAACAAAAAAAAAGGTCTCAAAAATCTGCCACCATCCATCTCTTTTACCTGAGCCTGTGGTCGCAGACACTCACCTGTTGTGGTGCCAATCTCCACCACGTCTTCTTCTTCCTCCTGCTCTTCTTCTTGTGTTGGTATTTCCCCTTCTTCCAAAGGGGGGGGGGGTCTCTGGTCTCCTGGGATGAGGGGTGTCCGAGTCTTTTCTCCCCTATGTAAAACAAAAATGGTATACTTAGCACACAGATATTTGATGGCAGAACTAGAAATAGGAAACATTGCTCGGAAGTGGGGTACAATTGTCTATTTTAGCAGAGTTCCAAGATGTATATTTTTTATTGCCCTTTGTCAAGCTGCAATACTTTACCTGTTTGGTACAAGCTTCACAGATGGAGACCCCCCTATAGTATACACTGGAGCACCTGTGTGGCCCCCCCTAATAAAAATGGTGTTCTTGTGTCCCACACTAGTGCTCCAGTGTCCAGATGTGAAAACAGCTGCTCAGTGTCCTCTCCTTACACACAATCTAGTTTGCATTTCATTCTAGTAACAAACCCATCTACACAAACAAATATTTGGCATCCAAGTAGGCCCCCAAAAATGTGTGAAAATGCATATGGCCTAAACAATGGTGTTCTAGAGGCCGAAAGAAAAATGTTTGATACGAACTAATAATGTGCCCATGAACATTAAAGTTGACCTTTTGAAACGTTACAACTAATAAAAGCATATGGAGCAGAACAAACGTAATAAAGACAGAAAGAATAGGAACACAGCACAACTACTTACTTTTTTGCAGCACTCTCCGGATCTTTCGGTACTGCTCTGGCTCTCTCAACTTGAGGTCCGACCACCGCTTCCTGAGCTGATCTTTAGACCTTCGTACCCGAAATTCCGCTCTAGACTCCTGACCACTTTCGCCATGATCTTGGCCTTTCGGATGTTCGGGTTGGGGTAAGGCCCATATTTTCCGTCATAGTCGGACTTCCTCATGATGTCGATCATCTCCAACATCTCCCCAAATGACATATTTGTGGCCTTAAAACGTCTCCTTCTGGATCGGGACGTGCCTGGATCCGGGCTTTCCTCTTCCTCCTCCTCGTTGCTACAATTAGCCCGCACCTGCTGTATGTCCGCCATCATGCTCTTCCCCCACTGCGCCGAATGAAAAGGGGCGGGGAATACACTAGAAAGAACGTCAGGGGCGGGCGGAGTTACACGCATGCGCAGTGTATATAAAGCGTAACGCGCGTGCGTATTACGTTTGATCTGTGAGCGGAGGAAGGAGCATTGGACGCGGCGATCGTAAGAACGAAGGTAAGAGACAAACTTGTGCCTATACTGCTTCTAGATTGAGGCCTATATTGTAACAAGATTAGGAGAGTTTTGTGTGACATTAGGCTTTGTCTTGTGTTGTGTCTTGCAGTGAACATGGATATGGTACTGAAAGATAAGAACTTCATTTCAGTCTTCATAGATATGCTAAGGGAGCTGCCCTGTCTGTGGGAGATTACCCACCCCCATTACAAGAACCAAGCAAAGAGGAAGGCAGCACTGGAGCAATTGTGTGAAATTGTGAAGCAGGTGATCCCCACGGCAGACATCACTTATTTAAAGATTTTCATTGGTGGCCTGAGGAGCACATATCTGAGGGAGCGCAATAAAGTCCTGGATTCACAGAGATCCGGAGCAGCAGGTGACATCTATGTCCCCAGGATGTTGTACTACGACAGGCTGCACTTTCTGGCAGGCCAGACTGAACCCAGGCCATCCCTCTCCAGTCTTCCTTCCACGCTTCCTTCCCCCCCCCGCTGAGGCTTCTGACGCCCAACCTGGGCCTTCCAGGCCACATGTGGAGGAGCCCAGATTGAGCCAGGTATAGCATTCCTCTAAATATTTCTGCTTGTCCAATCAATGATGTGAACTAGATGTTAGTTGGGAGTACTAATTAAGGATTGTGATTGATGATGCAAAACATTACAACTATGTCCCTTTTTCATACACAGGGAAGTCTCAGCCAGGGTGGCTGGGCCGAGCCGGCTGGCTGATATCAAGGTCCCTCCACCCCCCCTGAAAACAGAAAGTGGCAGTAGGACGAGTGGCCTAGAGGAGGCGGCTATCAGATTCTTTTGGAGGGCTACAGAGGTCCTGGGAGCACCACACACCAGGCAGGAGAACATTGCTGCATTCATAGCCTATAAAATGCAGAGGATGGAGGAGGGCCAAAAAGCCATGTGTGAGGCCCTCATATCGGAGGCTCTGGCGAAAGGTATGAGGGGCCAAATTACACCTCACACACAGCTTTGGGATGGTCCTCCTCCTCCTCCTGCAGGTCCTACTCCTCCTCCAGGTCCTACTCTTCCTCCTGCCACAACTGCACAGCCACAGCCAGGAATGAAGCATGGAAGGAAGACCAGACAGTGAGGACCCTGGATCCAGTCTGTTGGGCAAAAAAATGCAGCCTCTTGTGGTACCACAGCCTGCGGACACAGATGTCATCTGCTGCTATCCAAGTCTCTGTGAATCCCGGACCAGACTGCCCTCCCTTACATATGGACTCCTCAGGCCACCAATTTTGATGTTGAAGAATTGATGTCTGCCGTGGGGGTCCCAGGCTTCGCTAATTTCTCTTGTTGATCCAGTGTTGCCTTCCTCTTTGTTTGGTTCTGATCCCTTAATAAAGGATTTTTGTTTGGAATTATACTCTCCTATGTGTTTTACTTCAAAAATGACAGTTTGTTTGTGAGGATTCAGGTACATTTCAAATATACAATGTGAAATGAACAAGGAACACCAACAACAAACAATCTCCTTGAGATTAAATAATAAAAGATATCAATGGTGTTGGGGTAACTTGACACACAAAACACACCCAAAAATATTCTGGAGTAAAAATAAAAATAACATTGAACAAAGATCAGCCTTGGAAAAAATCCAAACATTAAATGAAAAAAAAAATAAAAGGCTTAAAATCCAAAATAAAAAAAAAAAAAAATATATAAAACTGTCAGATGTGACAACTAATAACAATATATTCAGGGAATCCCACTAAAACAACACAAATAAAAGTTTGTGAGAAGTGTGTGTGAATACGAGCAGCAAAACAACTTAATTCTTGTCACATTATAAAGAAGAAGAGAGTGCGCTGTATTAAACCATTTTTAACATTGCAGCGTGACGAAAGTGCTGTATCCATTGCGAACGCTAAGTTTACCAGAACGAGCTGTCCCGTGTTGGAATTTCTTCTGAGCATGCGTGGCACTATGTGCGTCGGAACAGGCCACACACGGTCGGAATTGACGCGATCGAATTTTGTTGTCGGAAAATTTTATCTCCTGCTGTCCAACTTTGTGTGTCGGAAAATCCGATGGAAAATGTCCGATGGCGCCCACACACGGTCGGAATTTCCGACAACACGCTCCGATCGGACATTATCCATCGGAAAATCCGACCGTGTGTACGGGGCATAATAACGGCTGCCTCTCAATATCTGTCAAAGGCAGCTGGAATCCCCACTGACAATTAGGAACTAATCACAGTGATTTCTAAACATGTGATCACAATGTCAGCGCTGACATAGTGATCACATGCAGTTTTGGATGCATGTTTTGGGTCATTGTCATGCTGGAAGATCCATCCATGACCCATCTTCAGTTTTCTTGCTGAAGGAAGAAGTTTCTCATCCAAGATTTTACAATACATTGCCTGTCCATTGGCCCCTCAATGCAGCAAAGTCTGCCTGTACCTTTAGCAGAAAAACAGCCCCATAGCATCATGTTCCCACCTTCATGCTTGACTGTAGGGATAGATAGCTGTGATTGACCACAGATATCACATGGTATAGGTTTGGAATGAAGGGCTATGAGTGAAAGCCATTGTGTACAACTGACATGTGATCACTGTGATTAGTCACAGCAACAACATGGTACCAGGACGGGCCCAGTACAGCAATCTGTCTTCCGCTGTACCACGGTGGATATAGTGGGTGGCAGATCATGCTGCTGTGCACCCCTTAGGGGCGCGGGAGGCACACAAGTGGGAGGACATCATATAACATCCTCCTTGGATTATGGCACTCCCACCTTGCCATATTATTATAACAGGCTGGGTGGGAGATGGTTAAAAGTTCAAGTGTCACATACAGTGCATTATTAACACCTTCCCACTGGCCTATTGTGCAATGATGGCCAGGTGGGAGCACTGTTGTTCTTGAAGGAAGTCATATGATGTTCTCCCAGGATCATGCCTCACATGCACCTCATGGGCTACACTCCAGCACGATCTGTCACCCGCCGTGTCTACCGGACACACCCAATGACAGATCACTGTACCACTGTGGCCAATCACAGCAGATCACATGACAGTTGTACACAATGAAAGACTTTATTGTGATGAGCTCTGTGATTGATCACACTCATCACATGGTACACACAGGGCCAATCAGAGCCCATCTGTACCATGTGATTAACTGTGGCCAATCACAGGTAATCACAATAGTAAAAACTGAATGAGTAGATTCCATTCAGAAAAAAAAAGTTGCTTATACGCAACCATGCTGTGTAAAAAAAAAAATCCTGATCATCTCCACACCTCCTACTATGGTAACACTGTATTGCTCTGGTCACTGTATGTAAAAAAAAAAAAAAATGTAACAAAAAATATTATTATTATTATTATTTTTTTACCTACTGTCACCAGTCAGTTTCCCTGATCACCGCCACATCAGTTATATGATAACGCTGTACTGCACTGGTGAAAGGATGTAAAAAAAAATATAAAATCATTTTTTTTTTAATTTCTTCATTTTCCAAAAAATTGTGACACAAAAATTATAACGTTAAGAAACTCCCCTTGCCTCTTACTAAATACCTTGGGCTGTCTACATTGTAAAAAGGAGTTATTTGTACTGTACTGGCATTTTCGTTCTTCAAGAAATTAGGATTGATCGATTTTAAGATATATATATATATATATATATATATATATATATATATATATATATATATATATATATATATATATATATATATATATATATATATATTGTACTATAGTTTGTGGACTCTATAACTTTCCTACAGATTAAATAATATAAACTGATTTTAGTTATTTTCATCAAAAAAATGTAGCAGTATACATTATGGCCTAATTTAAGGGGAAGAAAGAGTATTTACTGTATTTTCAACATTTTTATAATGGAAACGAAGAAAAAAGTGTTTTTTTTTCAAAATGCTTTTGTTTCTTTTGCAAATTTTATTTTTTTTAAAAAAGTGACAATTAAATACCACCAAAAGAAAGCTCTATTTGTGAGAAAAAAAACAATAAAAATGTCATATGGGTTGCATGACAACACAATAGTCATTCAAAGTGTGATAGCCCTGAAAGCTGAAATGTGGCCTGGGCAGGAAGGCGGTAAAAGTGCCCGCCATTGAAGTGGTTAAAAGCAATAATACATTAATTGAAAAACAGACAATATTTCACATTTTCATTTAACTGTGTTTACTATGCTTCAGTTTGTGAATGCCACTCAGCAGAGAGCACTTCCCATTCATTCACTGCCCAGTGCACCTGAGGCTGCAAAGAAAGAGACTGGGGGATCTCTGTCCTTAGTCCCTTTTCTGTCTCAAAAGTGAGTCATCAGGGGTCTGTTTATAGCCCTGATAATTTACCAAAGCCCCCCAACAGGGCTCCTAAAAAAAACTGTAAGTAAATAATAAAAAAAATATTGCAAAAAATAAAAATTGTAGAAGATAATAACAAAAATAAAATAATAAAATAAAAAAACGACTGACACCGTCCACTGCCCCACCGACACCATCCACTGCTCTACTGACTGACACCATCCACTATCTCACTGACACCAACTTCTGCTCTACTGACCTACCTAATACATTTTACAATGTTTGCTTACATATATTTACAGTATAACAGTGAGTGTGCCTGTGTGTGTGTATATTATATATATATATATATATATATATATATATATATATACAGTGCCTTACAAAAGTATTCAGCCCCTTGGCATTTTTCGTGTTTTGTTGCCTGGAATTAATATGGATTGTTTGAGGATTTGCATCAACTAATTTACAGAACATGCCCACAACTTTAAAGATTTTTTTTTCTTTATTGTAAAGCAAACAACAAATACATACAATGCACCCCCCCCTTCACATATACATATACATAAACTGCAACTCTTCCCCATCCACATACATACACTATAGCTTCCCTCCTCACACATGTATACACTTCAGACCTCTCTCCACACACACATATATATAATGCAGTTGCTCTACTCACATATGCATACACTGCAGCCTCCTTCCACACATGCATACATTAAAGCCCCCTCCTTACACAACAATGTAGCCTCCCTCCTCACACATACATTGCAGCCCCACTTCACACATGCATACACTGCAGCCCTCTTCCACACATGCATACACTGAAGCCCCTCCCTGCACAAACATACAATGCAGCCTCCCTCCACACGCATACATACACATACATACACTGCAGCCCCCCTCCACACACATACATTGCAGCGCCAGTGCCCCACTTCACACATACATACACTGCAGTCTCCCTTTCACATATGCATAAATTGAAGCCCCTCCTTACACAAACATACAATGCAGCTTCCCTCCTCACACGTAAATACATTGCAGCCCCACTCTACACACACACACTGTATACATACATACATACATACAATGCAGCCCCTCCATCAGACACATACATAGAATGCAGTTCCCCTTCTAACACATACACACAATGCAGCCCCTTCCAAACATACATATACTGCAGCCCCCCTCCACACATAACATAGGCGGGACATGCTTACCAACTCATTACAGCTTTAGTCCCAGGTTCCCCTCTTCCATCTTGTGGAAATTGACCATTCCTTTGCACATTCACAACATCCTTCACTTATTTTCTTCTTTAATGGTATCTGTCCCAAATCTATACAGATTCTCTTTAGGTTACATTTCAGTTACCAGATGTTCATATGACTATTGCATAGAAAAAAAAATACCTTTATTTTAACAAGAAATTAATTCTGGCCAAAAAAAGGAACAAATGTCAGAGTCTATAACAAAATCTTCACATCTTCAATATGCCCCTTGCTTGAACAGACTAAAGGTGGATTCTATTTGTCAGAGATATACAATTTTCAATCGAAAATCAACCTTCTTAAAGCTGAACTCTAGGCAAATATAAAAGTACAAATTATTGCAGCTCTGTAATTATTAACACATAATTACTGTGTATTTATTTGTATACTGTATGCACACAATGTAAGTACAGATGGTCCCCGGGTTACAAACATTTGATTTACAAACGACTCCTACTTACAAACGGAGGGAGACAACAGGAAGTGAGAGGAAATCTACCCCTAGGAAGCAAAATTCACTCCTGTAAGAGTTATTATGGAAAAAAAAGGTGTCTTCACTGGAGCTTTATCACCAAACCTTGTTTCCACAACAATCCAAAATTTTCAAAATTCAGTTGTCATAGGGAAATAAAGTGAGAAAAAATCTTCTGAACAGGGGCACAGACAGCAGAACAAATTCTACAGGGGTGTTAACCCTTCCCTATGCTATCCAAAAACCGTTAAAAAAAAAAATGTTTTGGGCTGGAGCTACACTTAAAAAATTTACCCATTTCGACTTACAAACAAAATCAACTTAACCAGTTCCCGACCGCCGCACGACTATGTGCGTCCTAAGTTTGAATGGGGATATCGTTGTTATGGCAGCAGCTAGCTGCCATAACCCCGGTATCCCCGTTTTCGTGCGGTGGCCGGCTTTCAGATAAAAGTGGTCCCTGCGGCGGATTCGCCGCGAGATCACTTTTATCGGTGGCGGGAGAGGGGCCCCCCCTCCCGCCGCGATCCGGTGCCCTCCGCCGCTTACCGGAGCCGTCAGTAGCGGCGGAGGCGATCGCGTCCTCTGCCGTGGTGTGTATAGAGACGAGTGAGGCCAAGATGGCGCTCACTCGTCTCCATGACACTGCTGGGCGGAAGCGACGTCAAAACGTCACTTCCGTCCACGCCTCTTAAAGGCATATTTTTTCAAATGTCATTTTTCTAAATGACTTTTTTTTTTTTTTTTTTATTGCATTTTAGTGTAAATATGAGATCTGAGGTCTTTTTGACCCCAGATCTCATATTTAAGAGGTCCTGCCATGCTTTTTTCTATTACAAGGGATGTTTACATTCCTTGTAATAGAAATAAAAGTGACACAATTTTTTTTTTTTTTTAAAATGTGTAAAAATAAATAAAATATTGTAAAATAAATAATAAAAATTAAAAAAAAAATTTTAAAACCCCCCTGTCCCAACGAGCTCGCGCGCAGAAGCGAACGCATACGCGAGTAGCGCCCGCATATGAAAACGGTGGTCAAACCACACATGTGAGGTATCGCCGCGACCGGTAGAGCGAGAGCAATAATTCTAGCCCTAGACCTCCTCTGTAGCGCAAAATATGCAACCTGTAGAATTTTTTAAACGTCGCCTATGGAGATTTTTGAGGGTAAAAGTTTGACGCCATTCCACGAGCGGGCGCAATTTTCAAGCATGACATGTTGGGTATCAATTTACTCGGCGTAACATTATATTTCACAATATAAAAAAAAATTGGGATAACTTTACTGTTCTTTTATTTTTTTATTCAAAAAAGTGAATTTTTTCCCAAAAAAGTGCGCTTATAAGACCGCTGCGCAAATACGGTGCAAAAAAAAGTATTGCAATGACCGCCATTGTATTCTCTAGGGTGTTAGAAGAAAAACCATATATAATGTTTGGGGGTTCTAAGTAATTTTCTAGCAGAAAAACCTGTTTTAAACATGTAAACACCTAAAATCCAAAACGAGGCTGGTCTTAAAGTGGTTAAGAACAAACCTACAGACCCTATTTTGTTTGTAACCAGGGGATTGCCTGTACTTGAATTTGACTTGGCATCAGCAGTGGCGACTCAAGGAACAATATATAGGGGGGCCACATAAGATACCACAGTCAAAACTGGAGGGACACTAATCATTTTCACCACTAAATCATACCACTGGAAAAAACGAAATATATATAAATAAGATTACAGAATACGAGAGTAATTGGGTTTGCAATGATACATTTTTATAATACTAACCTAACACTTAAAAGACAAGCTTTCAAGAGCTTTCCTATCTTCCTGAGGTATTGCTTCAGACCTCAGAAAGAGAGGAAAACCCTCAAAAGCTTTTCTCTATAGTTTAACTGCTTAAGGACCGGACCACTTACATATACTGCGGCAGGGAGGCCCTTTAGTGCAAAATCACGTACCTGTACATGATTTTTTTCTTCCGGGTCTGGGGTGTGTGTGCCAATGGCGGCCCACTCCTGCTGTGATTGGACACATCGGGAGCCACCAATCATTCCCGAGGCAGACAGAACGACGGTCTGCCTATGTAAACAAGGCAGATCGCCATTCTGTGACAGGAGAAGACGGAGATCTTGTGCTTCTGCTATGCAGGAACACTGATCTTTGCCTGCCTACAGTACAAGCACCCCCCACAATTAGAAAGCACTCCCAGGGAACACATTTAACCCTTTGATTTCAAATTATGTTAACCCCTTTCCTGCCAGTGTCATTAGTACAGTTACAGTGCATATTATTTAGCACTGATCACTCTATTAGTGTCATTGGTCCCCAAAAAAGTGTCACTTAGTGTCCAATGTTGCAGTCCCACTATAAGTTGCTTATCCCTGCCATTACTAGTAAAAAAAAAAAAAAAATCAATAAAAGTTCCATAAAAATATCCCATAGTATGTAGATACTATAACTTTAGTGCAAACCAACCAATATACACTTATTGGGGTTTTTTTTTAACCAAAAATATGTATCAGAATACACGTTGGCCTAAATTGATGAAGCATTTAGATTTTTTACATTTTTTATTGTTTATGTTTTACAGTAAAAAGTAAAAAAAATTTTTTTTTCAAAATTGTCGGTCCTTTTTTTTTTCAGTTTATAGCACAAATACCACCAAAAGAAAGGTCTATTTGTGGGGAAAAAAAGGACATACATTGTATTTGGGTACAGTGTTGCATGACCATGCAATTGTCAGTTAAAGTAACGCAGTGCCATAACGCAAAAAATGGCCTGGTCATGAAGGGGGTAAACCTTCCGGAGCTGAGGTGGTTAAAGCAATTTCAGCATACACCAGGGCTGTGTAAACAATCCCCTATGTTAAATATGTCACTAATGAAGAATGAAGAGAGAGGAGAGAAAGAGGGGTGAGAGGGAGGAGAGAGAGGGGAGAGAGAGCGGGTGAGAGAGGAGAGGGGGAAAGAGGTGAGAGAGAAATGGGGGGAGAGAAAGGGAGAGGGGAGAGAGAGGGGAGAGAAAGAGGGGAGAGAGAGAGGGGAGAGGGGGAGAGAGAGGACAGAAAGAGATGACAGTGATAGGGCAGAAAGAACTACAGGGGCCCCCCATGCACATGAAGTCCTGGGCTGTGCCCAAGAGTGCCCGTGCATTAGGATGGCCAGCTACCACTTCTTCACTACACCTCCAACCTCCCCACAGCTGCCTTTCTCCATAACTACGCCTCACTTTTTCACAGCTCTTTCTTACCTCTCCCTTTCACAAAAGCTTCAGAGCAGTGCAGCCAACACAGTACAGTCTCCACCTATCAGAAGTGTAGCACAGAGCTAAGGAAGAGTTTCAGAACTTTTGGCTCTGTGCTACATGTTTGACAAGTGGGGCGGGGACTGAACCATCTCCCAAAGCGCCACAGGAATTCAGGCAGTTGCGGTGCCGGGACCCAGGCACCCACCTCTGCCCAGCAGCCCAATTTAGGGGGAGGGCACACTGTGGGGGGGGGCAAGGAAGGGGCAACACATGTGCACACACACACACACACATGCATGCACATACAAACACATATAAACTCACATACATACATACAGATAGCATTTTAAAAATTGGCAGTGCTTTACCTTACCTCTTCCTGCCGGGTAATGCACTGTAGGGGGAGACAAAGAGCACAGCACACACTGCTTTCACTTTACATCTAATCAGTGTGACAAGCTCCCTGCAGTGCCGATTACAGTTCAGCTGAGGATCGGGGAGCTAGGTCTCAGCCGCCCTTGCCGCTTCTCCTATCGAGATATACGGGGGCCCTCAAGGGCCCCCTGCAGCATGGAGCCCGGTTGCCATGGCCATTTATTACAGGTACTTATATTTTGCTGTCAATATTCACAGTGCTTTACATATTTATTATAAATTCACATCAGTCCCTGCCCTCAAGGAGCTTACAATCTAAGGTCCCTAACTCACATTCACACGTATACATACTAGGGACAATTTAGACAGGAGCTAATTAACCTATCAGCATGTCTTTGGAGTGTGGGAGGAAACCCACACAGGCACAGGGAGAACATGCAAACTCCATGCAGGTAGTGTTGTGGTTGGGGTTTGAACCAAAATCCCTATTGCTGCCAGGCGTAAGTGCTAACCACTTAGCCACTGCGCTGCCCAGCTTTGACCAAAGTTGAATAATGTCCTTGCTATAGGAGTTTATCAGTTACGTACCTCATGAAGCCTGACCTGAAAACTCCCAGGAAACTGTTAGGCCCCTTTCACATGTGGGGATCAGTAATCAGACATCCGCTTGCTCAGCAGAGATTGCTCCATTGATCCCGCTGTGCCGGCAGATGACAAGTCCGTCTCTGCACACTGTGCAGAAACGGACCTGTCAGATCTCCATGCTCCTCTGTGGGGGGATCGGATGAAAACAGACCGCCTGTCCGTTTTCATCCGATCCGCCAGACGGATAGAAAAAAAAGGGTTTCCATCCATCTCGCTCCATAGAGATGTATGGAGCGACCGTTCAAGTCAGCTGAAAAAACTGACAGGCGGATCTGAACAGTCTGCACGTGTGAAAGGGCCCTTAGGATGTTGGTAAGAGAGGCTTGGCTATTACATTCAAATGCTGAGCTCAGAGCTACTGTATCAGGGGAGAAAAAGAGCATGTGAGGGGGTTTGAATCAGAGAAAGAGCTCACTCCTGTGATGGTGGAGGTGAACAGCAATAGCTGGGCCTAGCTTCGCAATGTCCTAGCAGTGTCCTGGAAGTTTTCAGGTCAGGCTTCGTGAGGTAGGTAAATGGACTACACCTATAGCAATATTCATCTTTAGTCAAAGCTACACAGTTTTTTTTCCACAGAAACCCCATATTTGCATTGGCATTTTTTTTTAGTAAAGGTGAACTAACCATTTAATCACCCAAAGCATAGAGCAGAAGATGTATATCGCTGTCTTCACCAGAAAATAGCTCAAACTTCCAAATGTCACTTTTTTAACAGTCAAAATCTCCTGCTCACAGGCATTCTGTACTCCTTATTAGAGCAAAGCTGACCAGCCAAAAGAGGGAGCCATGCCATGTACTCCTCAAGGCAGAGAAGTTTTTTCCTTTAATCACTTAAGGACCAGCCGCCGCAGTTATACTGGGGCAGGTTGGCTCCCCTGGGCAAAGCACTGTAAATGTATATCGGCCGCTTTAAGAGCTCTAGGAGGCACGTGCGCCCGGGCGTGACGCCCGCCGGTCACCTGAGATCACTCCTGACAGAGACAGAACGGAGCTCTGTCAATGTAAATAGACAGATCTCCGTTCTATCAGGGAAGGAAAGACAGGTTTGCTGATTAGGAAAAGCAATTGGTCTCCTCCTCCAGGCAGTCCCATCCCCCCACAGTTAGCAACACTCCCTAGGTAACACATTTAAACCTTTGATCGCCCCCTAGTGTTAACCCTTCCATGCCAGTGACATTTATACAGTAATTAGTGGCTTTTTTTAGTTCTGATCGCTGTATAAATATCAATGATCCCAAAAAAGTGTCAAAAGTGTCTGATCTGTCCGCCGCAATGTCGCAGTCCCGCTAAAAAACGCTGATCACTGCCATTACTAGTAAAAAAAAAAAAATGATAATAAAAATGCCATAAATATATCCCCTATTTTGTAGACGCGATAACGTTTGCGCAAACCAATCAATATACACTTATTGCAATTTTTTTACCAAAAATATTTAGAAGATTACATATTGGCCTAAACTGATGAAAACATTTTTTTTTTTTTTTTTTTTTTAAATTGGGTAATATGTATTATAGCCTGGTCATTAAGGGGCATATCCTTCCGGTCCTTAAGTGGTTAAAGAACCCATAATGTTCTGACAATGTGTTTATGTGCAAAATGATATGATATCCGTACTGTATGCAGGGGCGTAACTACCACCATAGCGACCCATGCGGGCGCTATGGGGCCCGCAGCCGAGTGGGGTCCAGTGAGGATGAGAGCACCGCCGGCACAGTCTCCCAGCCAGGGGAAGAGAGAGGAAAAGAAGAGGTGAGCTGTCTGTATCAGCAGAGAGCTGAATTGCCCGATGTAAGAGCTTTCATTAGAACTTCCAGTGTTCCCGGGGCTCACGTCACATAGCTCCACCTTTTGGCCCGGTGCCTTTGATAGACAGAACGCCGATCCAATGCGGGGCATGTGATGTCATCAAAGGCGTCGGGCCAAGAGGTGGGGCTATGTGACGATGAACCCCGGGCAGATAGGAAATTCAAATGAAAGCTATTACAGTGGGCAATCCCGCTCTCTGCTGATCCGGGTAGCTTGCCTCTTCCTCTGCATAGGTGGGGCTGTATGGGGCACAGGCAGACCAGGCTGTATTGGGCACAGGTCACGCTGTATAGTGCACAGGTCACGCTGCATTGGGCACAGGTCACGCTGTATGTGGCACAGGTCACGCTGCATTGACACTAGGGCAGCTGTGGGGGGGGGGCCCATACAACATTTTGCTATGGGGCCCTGCTATTTCTAGTTACGTCCCTGACTGTATGTGTTTTTTGACACTTTTGGTGGTACATGTATAAATCTATTTTATCCCTAATGTACTGTGTGCGACTTTGAGTTTAAATAATAACTTTAATTTTACATAATGCCCCACTCTCAGTGTAATCTTTTCCTCTACTCCCTGAACAGGTGTAAAAAGAAAAAGAGATCTCAGGCAATGTCTTCCACATTTCACACTGCCTTTGCTTATGATAGCCCTGCAGCATATACAGCAACTTGACAATTGGCAACCTTGCCTCACTGCACATTTGTGGGCGACTGGCTTTAGAGCCTTACATATCTTTGGCTTAGGCACAGCAAGTTATTTATATAATTTATCTCCATTACCAGTGCATATAATTTAAAGTGATTGTAAAGGGTTTTTTTTTTTAAATACCGGTAACAAACATGTCTATACTTACCTCCTCTGTGCAAAGGTTTTGCACAGAGCGGCCCCGATCCTCATTTTCTGGGGTCCCCCGGCAGCTCTCCTGGCTCCTCCTTTTCATCTAGTGCCTCCACGGAGAGCCGCATTCCATGGGGGCACTTGTGCGGGCACGCTCCCGAGTCTTGCTGCTGCGTTCATTGACACAGACAGCAGGACTGAGCCCCGCCCCCGCCTCCCGGGTCCCTGGATTTGATTGACAGCAGCGGGAGCCAGTGGCTCCCACTGCTATCAATCTATCCAATGAGGACCCGAGACAGCGGCTGGAGCTGCTGGGCTCATGCTTATCGCTGGAACAATTGGGTTCAATTAAGAAAAAGGGGGGGGGCTCTGGGGGGCA
Organism: Aquarana catesbeiana; assembly: GCF_042186555.1. Classification (NCBI taxonomy): domain Eukaryota; kingdom Metazoa; phylum Chordata; class Amphibia; order Anura; family Ranidae; genus Aquarana; species Aquarana catesbeiana. The sequence goes on along the minus strand of NC_133326.1, from coordinate 205,093,687 downwards.
GCTGCAGCACAGAAGGTTTTTCACCTTAATGCATAGATACTTTACAACTCCTTTAAGGCAGTCACCATAATAGAAATATAACAGTACAGGGAAAATCAGAGAGGTGTGTAGATTTTCTTGTTTACTGAATTTCTCAATGTTTTGTTCTTAAATGAGGAACATTCAAGGCTGGAGTCCTGCAGGAATGCATGGGAACAGCATTTCTGTACTTTTTCCACAGCAGGAACGTCATTCCCATTAAGGGGCCTGAGCATCCCAAGGGCCTGCCTGCACCCCCTTCAGCAGCAGATGAATTTAAACTGTTAGCACTGCAGGCAGCCGCTGGCCCATGCGGTGCCTGCAATAGAGAATACGAGAATCATACAAGCCTCTGCTGCCGCCTGATTCCTTTCACCCCCACCTAAAGGTGATACAGGTCAGCACTCACTTCCTTCTCTGTTGAGGTGGAGCCTGTTAGTAATCTGATTGGGCAGGGGTTGTGGTCAGCCTGTCAGTGGTGGAAGTGGACCCAGCCCTCTCAAGTGCATGCAGATGTGAGAGAGCAGCATGGAGGGTAAGTCACAGAGTTAGTGTGTGTGCAGCATATTGGACACACTTTATTTTAACTCCTCAGATGGGACACCTGGGGCTGACAAGCTGGCATGATGGAGTTGCATTGTGAAAATGGATGAGGATGACTCTGGGTGGGGATGAGAGTTAAATTGTCTTCACTATGTAACTCAAATCCCCACCCAGAGTCATCCATCCCTCTCCACAATGTATCCCCATCCCTGCCCAGCATCATCCATCCCTCTCCAGAATTCTGGGCGGGGATGGGGATACATTGTGGAGGTACATGGCATACAAATGTTGCACTTTATTTGTTAAAAAAGGAGTATGTATTATATGTATACACACACACATACGTTTTTATTTTTGAGGTGGGGGGGATATTGGGTGAATTCCCACACTTTTTTTTTCCCAGGACTTGACCCCTGGGAACATTGATTGGCGGATATCCAAATACATTACCATAGGATACACAGCTAATATATTGTTTTAAATGTGAATAAGTGTTTGCTTTTGTTATATTCTGTGTTCTTTCTGGTGTTGCTTGGTGCTAATATGGCTTTACAGAATCTTCAGAAATATGTCTAAATAAGCTAATAATTTTCAGTGCTACCAATAAAGTGTAATAAATAATTTCATGGCAACCAATAATGTTCCTTATATTAAACCTTTTTTTTTAATTTTTGTTATGTTTAGTTGTTAGTCATATGGAGATCTTTTACTAAAATAATTGCATTTCCATTTTGTCTGTACTGTGGGAGACCAGATATAGTGAATGCAGGCTCCTGGGTTTAGTAACACTGTAACTTCTTAGTTATTGAAACCTCTTTCCTCAAGGAAATGTTTTTTGTCCTGGTGGGCATGAGCCAAATGTCCCTTTTCCACCTTATTGAAAAGGTGCTGGATAGCAATTTCCTAATAAAAAAAAATGTATAAAAATTGTGATTTAGTCTCAGTCATGAATTCATTTCCTCAACACCAATAAATATGGGTTACCTGCCTTAACTGGTCATTTCTAATAGAATCCCCCTTTTTCAATCTCCAACACTATTGAGAAATTAATTCACATATGGGATAGTTATTCATGTGTTGTTTCTCACATGACACACCATAATTACTTTTTAAGTTCTATCACTAATGCATAAAGCTCCCAACAAATTAAGATTGTATCACTGCAATCTCTTTAATCACCTGCTGGCCATCACCATTACTCTAACGCTGTCATTCCTCCTATTAATTATCTAGTGTATGGTTTGATGGATTACATAACATATTGCTGGACCTTCTTAATAGCAACTAATTTGAATAATCTTATAGAACTCAAGACATCAACAGAACCACTGGTTGGGTTTGCTTTATTTTTAGCTTGTTAAATTCAAATTTGCATAAGAGAAAGGTGATACAATGCATCCATCTATACACACATATTGAGGTGGTGCATGGACCTGCTAAAGTATGAAATTATATATTGCACAAGGGGGATACTGATACAAAGAGAAGCACCTGGATGTTCTTGATGGCTAGTTTACTAATAGACCAGAATTCAACTCCAAATTGGTCCATCAGCAAGCTGGAGTTAACCGACTTTCTGAGGGATGTGCTCCTTTTTTGTTTTTTCTGGCGGGTCACTTGCTATACTCGTATCTCAGACTGTTATTGTAATATTAGTGTAGATTTGGAGCCTTTAAACGGTAGATCTATTGTTTTTTTTAGCATCTGTTTAAGAGTAATGTCCTGTGGGAAATTTGACATGCTTTACATTTCTATTTAGAAAAGGGCAGTTGGCCAAGACCTTACTCTAAAAAATGTATAAAATTATATTAAAAATGTATACTACTTTGAGGGGGAGAGGCTGTGATGCGGAGGTGATGTGAAGTGGGCATTTCCAGCAGACCCACATAGCACCATTATTATCCTGACTGGTTTGTGACCCACCAGGGGAACCGGACTTCCAGGTGGCTTCTACCCGCACACGCAGCACGCTGCACACCGCACGTCGCACGTCAGACTCCGGGTGTTGGAGTGGAACGGAGAAGCAGGGCGCAAGTCGTCTGGGCTTCCTAGCTCACATCTGGAGTGGCTTTCCTGTGTGACTCTGCCAAGCGGGAGAACTAGCAAAAGGACCCACCGCATGGATAATGGTAGATGCGGACGCCTTTTGCCGCTATATATATATATATATATATATATATATATATATATATATATACTCCACATTTAGCATAGACTATATATAATTAGTGTTTATTCGATATTCAGTCAGTGCAGGCAGTGTATTGATATATATTTACAGTTAAATATATATACTCTGCATCCAGTGTAGTCTATATCTACAGTGTATTCCATGGTGTACTGTTTCTAATACACTTCAGACGGTCTATTATAATATATATATATATATATATATATATATATATATATATATATATATATATATATATATATATATATATATACAGTGGGGAAGGAAAGTATTCAGGACCCCCTTAAATTTTTAACTCTTTGTTACTGCATATTGCAGCCATTTGCTAAAATCATTTAAGTTAATTTTTTTTTCCTCAATAATGTACACACAGCACCCCATATTGACAGAAAAACACAGAATTGTTGACATTTTTGCAGATTTATTAAAAAAGAAAAACTGAAATATCACATGGTCCTAAGTATTCAGACCCTTTGCTGTGACACTCATATATTTAACTCAGGTGCTGTCCATTTTTTCTGATCATCCTTGAGATGGTTCTACACCTTCATTTGAGTCCAGCTGTGTTTGATTATACTGATTGGACTTAATTAGGAAAGCCACACACCTGTCCATATAAGACCTTACAGCTCACAGTGAATGTCAGAGCAAATGACAATCATGAGGTCAAAGGAACTGCCTGAAGAGCTCAGAGACAGAATTGTGGCAAGGCACAGATCTGGCCAAGGTTACAAAAAAATTTCTGCTGCACTTAAGGTTCCTAAGAGCACAGTGGCCTCCATAATCCTTAAATGGAAGACGTTTGGGACCACCCTTCCTAGAGCTGGCCGTCCAGCCAAACTGAGCTATCGGGGAGAAGAGCCTTGGTGAAAGAGGTAAAGAAGAACCCAAATATCACTGTGGCTGAGCTCCAGAGATGCAGTCGGGAGATGGGACCACCAGAACCCTTCCTAGAGCTGGCCGTCCAGCCAAACGGAGCTATCGGGGAGAAGAGCCTTGGTGAAAGAGGTAAAGAAGAACCCAAATATCACTGTGGCTGAGCTCCAAAGATGCAGTCGGGAGATGGGAGAAACTTGAAGAAAGTCAACCATCACTGCAGCCCTCCACCAGTCGGGGCTTTATGGCAGAGTGGCCCGACGGAAGCCTTTCCTCGGTGCAAGACACATGAAAGCCCGCATGGAGTTTGCTAAAAAAACACCTGAAGGAGTCCAAGATGGTGAGAAATAAGATTCTTTGGTCTGATGAGACCAAGAGAGAACTTTTTGGCCTTAATTCTAAGTGGTATGTGTGGAGAAAACCAGGCACTGCTCATCACCTGTCCAATACAATCCCAACAGTGAAGCATGGTGGTGGCAGCATCATTTTGTGAGGGCTGCAGGGACAGGATGACTGGTTGCAATCGAAGGAAAGATGAACTGGCCTTCTTATTTATGGTCGAAGCCCTTCAACTGGGATTGATGTGAACCACATAAACACGCCACAAGACTTACAACATGAAATGGTCCTGAAGTGTGCCCTGGTCTGCTGGTTGGTATACCAAAAAGAGGGGCATACCCAAGATAAGTAATAGATGTTTGTGGAGAGAAATGAATTTGAGAAATGTCCTGAAAAAGGGGATGGGAGGGAGGGTATTGCACACAGGAACTGACAAAGAACGCAGCTGTGTGGGCTGCTTAAATACCCCCCGGACTCCTCTCATAAATCCAGGCCACCATACTGGCCTTCTTATTTATGGTCGAAGCCCTTCAACTGGGATGGATGTGAACCACATAAACACACCACAAGACTTACAACATGAAATGGACCTTAAGTGTGCCCTGGTCTGCTGGTCGGTATATCAAAAAAGGGGGCAAAAACATTCAGGTAAGGGTGAAAGCTCTTTATTGGTTTAGTGTTATATATTGAGAGCAAGTTTGGTAAATGCTTGCGGCATTTCTACCTGAGGATTTGGGATGTACCGGGCAAAGCAGGCAGATTTCCACCTGCCCAATCTCTTGATGATATTGTCTGGAACCCCGTGCTGGGATGCGTACAGGGCTGCTCCAATTTTGAAGGTGTGTCTAGAGTACCAACTGGGGTCAAGGCCTAGGTTGCGCATAGGATCCTGACATGCTTGATGAACTGGCAGCCACTCAAGGGTTTGGTCGGGAAAGGTAGTAGGGGACTAGAGTTTGATTGGGTAGGAGCGACAGTAGGTGGTCAAGTATCGCTACTGGGCACCAGACATTGTTTGTCTTGATAAGTTGGATGTCGACCCCAGAGACAGATTGCTGGGTTTTGGATACTACGAGAATGAAATGACCTTGGAAGCGAGCCAGTACCTGGCTGACAGGGCTATTACAGGTAAACTCACTAGGTCGCAAAAAACATAGTAGGCCAGGTAGATGGCCACTTGAATGACCAAGCTGGACCAAGAAGGCCCAACAGGGAACGAGAGAGGATGGTCGATATGTCTCTGAAGATGGTACTCGTGATGAGCAAGCGTTTGGGGTTGGCTATGGGCTATTGTTCCTGAATGCCGCGCAGGATGGCTTGGATCGCATGGGTGCAAACAAAGTTGACTTTGCGGGATCCTGTAAGGCCAGGAAGTGTTGGATTCCGGCTAAATATAGTCTGATGGTGTTGTGTGATAGAGACAATTGAGTGTGGCAATATGAAATGAAAGGTAGTATGTGCTTAGTGTCTGTTGACGTTGCTGCAGGGCAGGATGCCAGAAACTTGCAGAAGGTGTTCCAAGCTGTGTGGTAGGCCTTGAGTGTGTTGCGGGATAATGATTGATGAGCTGGGTCGCGCTGTGAAGGTGCTGCTTTAATCCAATGTCAGCTGAGACCAAGGTGGGATAAGAGATGATGTTGGGTCGGCTCCGGGTTTCTTTTGGAAAAAATAAATAAAGTTAAAACAAGACAGTGTGTCTGTTGTGATGTTGCACTTGCCCAGAAAGAATGTGCAATGGACATTGAACTGGTGTTGCAGGGATAATTGTACCAGCCTGCGTAGGAAGGACATAATAGAGAGTTACTTGGACCTGCCCTTATTAATGATATTGGCCGTGGCCTGGTTGTCGGTGGCAAAGGCCACTGTTTGTCCAGTCCAGTTATGGCCCCCAGACCTGAGTGGCTGCCACAAACGGGTATAGTTCGAACAGTGAGGAAGACTGGATGAACCTGGGGATGAGAAGTATCTCTGGAGGCCATGGTCCTACAAACCAATGATGACCAAAAATTGCAGCAAAGCCCGTGGAGGCTGCGGCATCCATTACTACCTGCGGTGATAGAGGCAATACTGATGGTATGAACACGGATATGCATTCCAACTTGTAAGGTGCTCATCCCTCATAGACAAATCTGCTACTGCTGTCCATATAAGACCTTACAGCTCACAGTGCATGTCAGAGCAAATGAAGATCATGAGGTCAAAGGAACTGCCTGAAAAGCTCAGAGACAGAATTGTGGCAAGGCACAGATCTGGCCAAGGTTACAAAAAATTTCTGCTGCACTTAAGGTTCCTAAGAGCACAGTGGCCTCCATAATTCTTAAATGGAAGACGTTTGGGACCACCCTTCCTAGAGCTGGCCGTCCAGCCAAACTGAGCTATCGGGAAGAAGAGCCTTGGTGAAAGAGGTAAAGAAGAACCCAAATATCACTGTGGCTGAGCTCCAGAGATGCAGTCGGGAGATGGGAGAAACTTGAAGAAAGTCAACCATCACTGCAGCCCTCCACCAGTCGGGGCTTTATGGCAGAGTGGCCCGATGGAAGCCTATCCTCAGTGCAAGACACATGAAAGCCTGCATGGAGTTTGCTAGAAAACACCTGAAGGACTCCAAGATGGTGAGAAATAAGATTCTTTGGTCTGATGAGACCAAGATAGAACTTTTTGGCCTTAATTCTAAGTGGTATGTGTGGAGAAAACCAGGCACTGCTCATCACCTGTCCAATACAATCCCAACAGTGAAGCATGGTGGTGGCAGCATCATTTTGTGAGGGTGTTTTTCAGCTGCAGGGACAGGACGACTGGTTGCAATTGAAGGAAAGGTGAATGCGGCCAATGTACAGGGATATTCTGGACGAAAACCTTCTCCAGAGTGCTCAGGACCTCAGACTGGGCCGAAGGTTTACCTTTCAACAAGAAAATGACCCTAAGCACACAGCTAAAATAATGAAGGAGTGGCTTCACAACAACTCTGTGACTGTTCTTGAATGCCCCAGCAAGATCCCTAACTTAAACCCATTTGAGCATCTCTGGAGAGACCTAAAAATGGCTGTCCACCAACGTTTACCATCCAACCTGACAGAATTGGAGAGGATCTGCAAGGAGGAATGGCAGAGGATCCCCAAATCCAGGTGTGAAAAACTTGTTGCATCTTTCCCAAAAAGACTCATGGCTGTATTAGATCAAAAGGGGGCTTCTACTAAATACTGAGCAAAGGGTCTGAATACTAAGGACCATGTGATATTTCAGTTTTTCTTTTTTAATAAATCTGCAAAATATCAACAATTTTGTGTTTTTCTGTCAATATGGGGTGCTGTGTGTACATTAATGAGGAAAAAAATGAACTTAAATTATTTTAGCAAATGGCTGCAATATAACAAAGAGTGAAAAATTTAAGGGGGTCTGAATACTTTCCATCACCACGTGTGTGTATATATGTATGTGTGTGTGTGTGTATATGTGTATATATATATATATATATATATATATATATATATATATATATATATATATATATGGCTTCTCATCCCACATAGACAAATCCGCTACTGCTGCTGTGTCTAATCTAAGAATCTGATCAGGGTGAGAGAGAGGAAGACCAAGAGGCGCAAAATAAAAGATCAACCCTGGGGAATGATTCTCATAGCTACCTTTGCTGCCATTGTGCTACATGCTGGGTGTTCAGTGTGCCCCTGCACCTTTAAGAAGGGGTGGCTCCCTTTCAATCCACCTGCTCTCACACTTATATTTTAGTGTTAGGTACCACAGATACCTGGGTGCCTTGACGAGGCTCTGTGGCTTACGCATGCATTTGCAAATGTGTGCAGACTAAACCCCTGCTTTTAAGGCATACTGGTTATTTGGTTGTCTGCGGGCTGGTGGTAAATTAAGCTTTTCTTCCATGGATTTACCCTTGGCCTTGTTTGTACCTACTTTAGTAATAGCCTGAATGGCCATGTCGACTGAAGCATATTTCAGGGAGAATTCCTCTGAAGTTATTAAGGAATTCAAACTCGGGATGTGGGAAGAATGAGGTGCAGACAGGTCGTACACCAAACAAATTTTATTCGAAAACTTGCCCTTGATGAGCCCAATAGGGCTAACTCTCCAGATGTTGAAAGGGGGCTGAGCGAAGGGGCCAATGGTGAAGCCTCGATCGAGTTCGGCCTCTAACAGCTGGTCTATGGCCTGTTCATTGGTGGCCGCTGAGCGGAGGTTCCCGCACTCTTGAGTCGTGTGGGGCAGTGTGATGAGGCCGGTATGGAATCCTGATGTAAATCCTTGGATAAGGAAGGTGGCTAGTGAGGGAGTGGGGTGTGAAGTTAGATAAAACCTCAGCCATAGGACATCTACTTGGCCTAGTCAGGAAGTTTTCTGCTGCTTGATCTGGCATAGGGCTTTAGGATGTGCTCTATGACATATGGTACAGATATGGAGCAGCCGGCATTGGCTGTAGTTGTACTATCCAAAATTAAAGTTATTACAGATGGATGCTCCCCCTATTGACAGAATGGGACATTCGAACTTGTCCACCTGAGGCGTCTGAGCTGCGGCCAACAAGCTGAGAGGGCATCTAACTGCTATGTTGGTGCACCAGGTCGCAGTGGTGGTGGAGGACTGGCAGATAGCACAGAGTGGTGAGTGTAGACCGGCAAAGTGGCGGCAGAACAATTCTGTGTCCATGAAGCTCCAATCCGTGCTTGCTTGGAACTGTGTGAGCCTGGCTACCGCTTTGGCTGAGAATGAACAGTGGTAATCATAAAATGAGAACCCCCCATATTTATAGCCCAGGTCCACCATGGTGTGGAGATATAAGTCCAGCTCTTCCCTCCTGCTTAGGCTGGCTGAGCACAGGACATCCCTCACCATCCCAAAGATCAACGAAAACTCTGCAATAGTTAATTTGCGGTTAAGCCTGGGGTCTTTGGCCTTGAGGACCACTGATACGTCGCCCCAGGCATAAGATTTATTCTCTGCCAGGTCATGAACCGAAATGAGGAGGGAAGCAATGTTGACGTCCTTGCTGTCCAAAATGTCCTTCCTGATGCTGGCTGGGACAAAGTTGGCTGGGAAGATAGTAGAACTCTTCCCTGTCGTACCTGCAGGAGGGGTGTCGGGACCATCACTGTGACCGTGTCAGGGATGGCCATGGCTGGGGGTCCCTCCAAGATTGTCACTCTGGTTTGGGGTAGGCTCAGAGATGGTTGATGCCACACCAGCTTCAGCCAGAATGGTTGTATGCGACAATGGCACCAACCTTCTCTCCACCCTCCGACAGGGACACTTGACCCATGTTCCATGTTTGGCACACATCCTGAATTTGGTGGTGCAGCAGTTCTTGAGCAGGTACTCAGGCTTACAGGATCTCCTGAGGCAGGCCAGAAAAGTCTGTGGTAATTTCCACCGGTCATACAATGCCAGTGCTTGGCTGGCTGATATTCAAAAGGAATGCAACCTACCCACCAACCACCTCATTTGTGATTTGTCATTTCTTTTCGCCATGCTAGTGGCTACTGATCAAGATGCATGCACTGTCCTGTCACCATTTGAGGAGGCCACAAGGATGGTGAGCAGTGACAATGCATGCATCAGTGACACTGTCCCTCTAATTTTCCTGTTAGGAAGAGGAGGACTTCCTTACCTCTCAAAGCCCCCTTTATCCAGATAGCATTCCTGCAGGCCCACCAAACACACAGGAAGAAGAGGAGGAGGATTGTGTCAGCATGGATGTAGAGGATAACACTCAGCAGCAGTCTTCAAGGGATGGTTTTCAGTCCCCAGAAACCCAAGGAGTTGTACGTGGCTGGGAGGAGGTAGTTATGGATCATGTGATTCTTAGTGACCCAGAGGACTCAGAATCGAATGCCTCTGCTGCAAACTTAAGCTGCATGGCCTCCCTGATTCTGCAAAGCCTTTGAAAGGACCCTAGGATTCGTGGTATCAGGAGAGGGATAGTTACTGGTTCGCAACCCTTCTTGATCCATGTTACAAGGGTAAGGTTGCAGAACTCATCCTGCCTTCACAGAGGGAGCAGAGGATCAAACATCTTCAGGAGACCATGAAGAAAGGTTTGTGCAATGCGTTTCCAGACGCTGGTAGGTTACCATTTCCTGATGCTGGACAACGTGTTGCTGAGGCTTCGTTCAGTCAGAGAAAGAGCGGTGGAGAAGGTGGCTGGCTGACCGATGCCTTTAGACAATTTTTCAGTCCTCAGCGCCAAGGTCTAATCAGTTCAAACAACCATCACCAGCATCTGCATTACTTGGTGCGGGAGTATCTTGGGGTAAGAGCACACTTGGAGACCTTTCCAACAGACCATCCACTGGGTTACTGGGTCTTGAGGATGGAACACTGGCCAGAACTTGCTCAATATGCAATTGAGCTACTGGCCTGTCCTGCATCGAGATTTCTTTCTGAACGCACATTCAGTGCTGCTGGAGGGTTTGTAACGGATCATAGAGTGCGCCTGTCCACAGACTCCATTGATAGGCTTACATTCATAAAAATGAATCAGTCTTGGATCAGCAGCAGCTATCAAGCACCTGATGCTGATGTAACTGATTGATTTTTCTATGCATGTGGGATCCCTTGAAGACTTCCTACGCAATCTTGATGATGCTAGCTTCCAACAATATTTTTGGTTTAAGGAACCAACACCAATGCCTAAGGCCCAATTTTTCTGCCCCTGTTTAACAGGGGCATGTAATTACAGTTTGTGATCAAATATTTCACAGCAGGGCCTGCTCTTGTGCCCATATACTTCTGTTCAGAGTATATAGTGCCTGGGGCCCCCCCACACCATTTTTTTTTTATTTGGGTGCAGGGTTCCCTTTAATATCCATACCAGACCCAAAGATTTTAATTACAATTCTTGATATATTATTTCATAGCAGGGCCTGTTCCTGTGCCCAACAAGCCTAACTGTGAGGGGTTAGTGTTGTGGCACCACCACCACTGCCTAAGGCCCAATTTTTCTGCCCATGTTTAACAGGGGCATGTAATTACAATACTTGATATAATATTTCATAGCAGGGCCCGTTCCTGCGCCCAACAAGCATAACTGTGAGGGGTTACAGTGTTGTGGCACCATCACTGCCTAAGGCCCAATTTTTCTGTCTCTGTTTAACAGGGGCATGTAATTACAATTCTTGATATATTATTTCATAGCAGGGCCCGTTCCTGCACCCAACAAGCCTAACTGTGAGGGGTTAGTGTTGTGGCACCACCACCACTGCCTAAGGCCCAATTTTTCTGCCCATGTTTAACAGGGGCATGTAATTACAATTCTTGATATAATATTTCATAGCAGGGCCCGTTCTTGCACCCAACTAAAGTATCTGTGAGGGGTTACAGTGTTGTGGTACCACCACCACCACTGCCTAAGGCCCAATTTTTCTGCCCCTGTTTAAAAGGGGCATGTAATTACAATTTTTGATCTAATATTTCACAGCAGGGCCCGTTTCTGCGCCCAACAAGAGTATCTGTGAGGGGTTACAGCGTTGTGGCATTACCACCACCACTGGCTAAGGCCCAATTTTTCTGCCCATGTTTAACAGGGGCATGTAATTACAATTCTTGATATAATATTTCATAGCAGGGCCCGTTCCTGCGCCCAACAAGCATAACTGTGAGGGGTTACAGTGTTGTGGCACCATCACTGCCTAAGGCCCAATTTTTCTGTCCCTGTTTAACAGGGTCATGTAATTACAATTCTTTTCTATGCATGTGGGATCCCTTGAAGACTTCCTACGCAATCTTGATGATGCTAGCTTCCAACAATATTTTTGGTTTAAGGAACCAACACCAATGCCTAAGGCCCAATTTTTCTGCCCCTGTTTAACAGGGGCATGTAATTACAATTTGTGATCAAATATTTCACAGCAGGGCCTGCTCTTGTGCCCATATACTTCTGTTCAGAGTATATAGTGCCTGGGGCCCCCCCACACCATTTTTTTTTTATTTGGGTGCAGGGTTCCCTTTAATATCCATACCAGACCCAAAGATTTTAATTACAATTCTTGATATATTATTTCATAGCAGGGCCCGTTCCTGCGCCCAACAAGCCTAACTGTGAGGGGTTAGTGTTGTGGCACCACCACCACTGCCTAAGGCCCAATTTTTCTGCCCATGTTTAACAGGGGCATGTAATTACAATACTTGATATAATATTTCATAGCAGGGCCCGTTCCTGCGCCCAACAAGCATAACTGTGAGGGGTTACAGTGTTGTGGCACCATCACTGCCTAAGGCCCAATTTTTCTGTCCCTGTTTAACAGGGGCATGTAATTACAATTCTTGATATGATATTTCATAGCAGGGCCCATTCTTGCACCCAACAATAGTATCTGTGAGGGGTTACAGTGTTGTGATACCACCACCACCACTGCCTAAGGCCCAATTTTTCTGCCCCTGTTTAAAAGGGGCATGTAATTACAATTTTTGATCTAATATTTCACAGCAGGGCCCGTTCCTGCACCCAACAAGAGTATTTGTGAGGGGTTATAGTGTTGTGACATCACCACCACCACTGGCTAAGGGCCAATTTTTCTGCCCCTGTTTAACAGGGGCATGTAATTACAATTTTTTTTATAATATTTAACAGCAGGGCCTGTTCCTGCGCACAACACGAGTAACTGTGAGGGGTTACAGTGTTCTGGCACCACCAACACCTAAGGCCCAATTTTCTGTAGAGTATTTAGGGCAGGCTGTATAGTGTATATATATACTTCTGTTCAGAGTATATAGTGCCTGGGGGCTCCCACACACCATTTAAAAAAAAAAATTGGGTGCAGGGTTTCCCTTAAAATGCATACCAGACCCAAAGAGCCGTGTAATGGGCTGGGGGGGACCCATGCCATTTTTCTCAATGATTTTCATGTATATTGCTGGGACCTGACAATACATTACAGCCGCAAGCAGTTTTGGATGACTTTTTTCTTTTAGAAATGTCATTTTGCTGTGGTATTGTTCTAAACATGGGAAAACTGTGCCACTTACAGGCATACTATAGACACCCCTCAGGCATGATATTTAAAGGAATTTTTCATTTTTATTGTTTCACTTTAAGCATTCTTAAATTCACTGCTCCCAAAAAAAGCTACTGGCCTGTCTTGCATCCAGTGTGCTTTCTGAACGCACATTCAGTGCTGTTGGAGGGTTTGTAACGGATCAAAGAGTGCATCTGTCCACAGACTCCGTTGATAGACTCACATTCATAAAAATGAATCAATCTTGGAACAGCAGCTATCAAGTACCTGATACTGATGTAACTGATAGAATTTGCTATGGATGTGGGATCCCTTGAAGACTGCCTATGCTGACTATCCTATTCCTCCTCAATCTTGATGATGCTAGCTTCCAACAATATTTTTGGTTTAGGGCACCACCACCCAAGGCCCACTTTTTCTGCCCATGTTTAACAGGGGCATGTAATTACACTTTTTGATCTAATGTTTCACAGCAGGGCCCATTCCTGCAGCCAACAAGAGTATCTGTGAGGGGTTACAGTGTTGTGGCACCACCACAACCACCACCAATGGCCCAATTTTTCTGCCCCTATTTAACAGGGTCATGTGATTACAATTTTTGATATAATATTTCAATGCAGGGCCCATTCCTGCAGCCAACAAGAGTAACTGTGAGGTCTTACATTGTTGTGGAAACACCACCACCACCAAAGGCCCAATTTTTCTGCCCCTGTTTAACAGTTTAATAGGGGCATGTAATTACAATTTTTGATATAATATTTCACAGCAGGGCTGTTCCTGCGCCCAACAACAGTATCTGTGAGGGGTTACATTGTTGTGGCAACACCACCACCAAAGGTCCAATTTTTCTGCTCCTGTTTAATAGTGGCATGTAATTACAATTTTTTATATAATATTTCACAGCAGGGCCTGTTCCTGCGCCCAACAATAGTATCTTTGAGGGGTTACAGTGTTGTGGCACCACCACCACTGCCTAAGGCCCAATTTTTCTGCCCCTGTTTATCAGGGGCATGTAATTACAATTTTTGATACAACTTTTCACAGCAGGGCCTGTTCTTGCACCCAACAAGTGTAACTGTGAGTGCTTACAGTGTTCTGGTACCACCAACACCTAAGATACAATTTTCTGCAGAGTATATAGGGCAGGCCGTATAGTATATATTCTGCTGTTCAGAGTATATAGTGCCTGGGGGACCCCTACGCCATTTTTAAAAAAATTTGGATTCGGTTCCCCTTAATAATCATAGCAGAACTGAAGGGCCTGGTATGGATTTTGGAGGTTACATCCACGCCATTTTTTTTGGTATTTTTGGTATTTTTATCTATATTGCCAGGATCCGACAATACATTACAGCCGCGAGAAGTTTTAATTTCCGGACCAGCCGCTGCAGTTTTTCTGTGGCAGGTTGGCTCCCCTGCGCGCAATCACATTACTGCATGTGATCTCACGGGGTACAGATAGCGGGTGCGCGCGCCCGCTGCACAGCGGGATTGCCGATGCTTGTGGCCAATGGTCACGATGACCGCCGGCCACGAGTGATCGTGACAAGGAGACACAGAACAGGGACGAGTTTGTGTAAACATACACTTCCCTGTTCTGTTCTGACAGGAGTGACAGATCATCAGGGATGAGCCGAACACCCCCCGGTTCGGTTCGCACCAGAACATGCGAACAGGCAAAAAATTTGTTTGAACACGCGAACACCATTATAGTCTATGGGACCCGAACATGAATAATCAAAAGTGCTAATTTTTTAGGCTTATATGCAAGTTATTGTCATAAAAAAGTGTTTGGGGACCAGGGTCCTGCCCCAGGGGACATGGATCAATGCAAAAAAAAGTTTTAAAAAAACTGCATTTTTTTGGGAGCAGTGATTTTAATAATGCTTAAAGTGAAACAATAAAAGTGTAATATTCCTTTTAATTTCGTACCTGGGGGGTGTCTATAGTATGCCTGTAAAGGGGTGCATATTTCCCGTGTTTAGAACAGTCTGACAGCAAAATGACATTTCAAAGAAAAAAAGTAATTTAAAAGTACTTGCGGCTATATGAATTGTCGGTCTAACAATACACATAAAAGTTCATTGATAAAAACGGCATGGGATTTCCCCATAGGGGAACCCCTAACCAAAATTTTTAAAAAAATGGCGTGGGGGTCCCCCTAAATTCCATACCAGGCCCTTCAGGTCTGGTATGGATATTAAGGGGAACCCCGCGCCAAAATAAAAAAAAGGCTTGGGGGTCCCCCTCAAAATCCATACCAGACCCTTATCCTAGCACGCAACCTGGCAGGCTGCAGAAAAAGAGGGGGGGACTAGAGAGCGCCCCCCCTCCTGAACCGTACTAGGCCACATGCCCCCCCAAAGCACCTTGTCCCCATGTTGATGTGGACAAGGGCCTCATCCCCACAACCCTTGCCCGGTGGTTGTGGGGGTCTGCGGGCGTGGGGCTTATCAGAATCTGGAAGCCCCCTTTAACAAGCGGACCCCCAGATCCCACCCCTCCTGTGTGAAATGGTAAGGGGGTACAAAAGTACCCCTACCATTTCACAAAAAAAGTGTCAAAAATGTTAAAAATGACAAGAGACGGTTTTTGACAATTCCTTTATTTAAATGCTTCTTCTTTCTTCTATCTTCTGTCTTCTATTTTCCTTCGGTTTCTTCCTCCATCTTCTTCTTCTTCTTCCTCCGATCCTCTGCTTCTTGTTCCAGTGTTCTCATCTGGCATCTTCCTCCGCGGCATCTTCTTCCCTTCTTCATTCTCAGGCCGCTCCGCAACCATGATGGGAGGCTCCCGCTGTGTGACACTTCTCGTCTTCTGACAGTTAATAAATAACGGAGGGCAGGGGGACTTGATGGGGACTTCCCTGTGGCTTTCCACGTGACATCAGAGGGGGTGGGGTCACCGTGAAGAAGGGAAGAAGATACCGCGGAGGAAGATGCCAGACGAGAACACCGGAGCAAGAAGCAGAGGATCGGAGGAAGAAGAATAAGAAGATGGCGGAAGAAACCGAAGGAAGATAGAAGACAGAAGATAGAAGAAAGAAGAAGCATTTAAATAAAGGAATTTTCAAAAACTGTCTCTTGTCATTTTTAACATTTTTAAAACTTTGTGAAATGGTAGGGGTACTTTTGTACCCCCTTACCATTTCACACGGGGGGGTGGGATCTGGGGGTCCCCTTGTAAAAGGGGGCTTCCAGATTCCAATAACCCCCCCGCCCGCAGACCCCCACAACCACCGGGCAAGGGTTGTGGGGATGAGGCCCTTGTCCTCATCAACATGGGGACAAGGTGCTTTCCTGCGGCCTGTCAGGTTGCGTGCACAGATAAGGGTCTGGTATGGATTTTTGGGGGGACCCCACGCCATTTCTTTTTAAATTTTGGCACGGGGTTCCCCTTAAAATCCATACCAGACCTGAAGGGTCTGGTATGGATTTTGAGGGGGACTCCCACGCCTTTTTTTTTTTTTTTTTCCACGTGGTTCCCCTTAATATCCATACCAGACCTGAAGGGCCTGGTATGGAATTTAGGGGGACCCCCACGCCATTTTTTTTTATAATTTTGGTTTGGGGTTCCCCTGTGGGGAAATCCCATGCCGTTTTTATCAATGAACTTATATGTGTATTGTCGGACCAACAATTCATATAGCCGTAGAGTACTTTTGTATTACTTTTTTTCCTTTGAAATGTCATTTTGCTGTCAGACTGTTCTAAACACGGGAAACATGCGCCCCTTTACAGGCATACTATAGACACCCCCCAACTACGAAATTTAAAGGAATATCACACTTTTATTATTTCATGTTACACATTATTAAAATCACTGCTCCCGAAAAAACTGCCATTTTTAAAACTTTTTTTTGCATTGATCCATGTCCCCTGGGGCAGGACCCAGGTCCCCAAACACTTTTTATGACAATACCATGCATATAAGCCTTTAAAATTAGCACTTTTGATTTCTCCCATAGACTTTTAAAGGGTGTTCAGCGGCTTTTGAATTTGCCGAGAACACCCCAAATTGTTCGCTGTTCGGTGAACTTGCGAACAGCCGATTTTCGAGTCGAACATGAGTTTGACTCGAACTCAAAGCTCATCCCTACAGATCATGTATTCCTATTAGCTAGGAACCATTATCTGTCACTTCCTGTAGTTAGTCCCTCCCCCTTCAGTAAGAATCACCTCACAAGGAACACAGTTAACCCCTTCACTGCCCCCTAGTGTTAATCCCTTCACTGCCAGTGACATTTTTACAGTAATCAATGCATTTTTAATCGCACTGATCGCTGTAAGCCAATGGTTCCAAAAATGTGTCAAAATTGTCCGATGTGTCCGCCATAATGTCGCAGTCACAATAAAAATTGCAGATCGCCATTACTAGTAAAAAAAAATAATAATAAAAATGCTATAAATCTAACCCCTATTTTGTAGACGCTATAACTTTTGCGCAAACCAATCAATATATTCTTATTGTGATTTTTTTTTTACCAAAAATATGTGAAGAAGAATACATATTGGCCTAAACAGAAGAAAAAAATATTTTTTTATATATTTTTGGGCGATATTTATTATAGCAAAAAGTAAAAAATAATGCTTTTTTTCAAAATTGACGCTGTTTGTTTATAGCGCAAAAAATAAAAACTGCAAAGCGATCCAATACCACCAAAAGAAAGCTCTATTTGTGGTCAATTTTGTTTGGGTGCAACATCGGATGACTGCGCAATTGTCAGTTAAAGCGACGCAGTGCGAATCGCAAAAAGTGCTCTGGTCAGGAAGGGGGTTCATTTTTCCGGGGCTGAAGTGGTTAAATTACATTTTTTCCTTTAGAAATGTAATTTTGCTTTGGCATTGTTATAAACATGGGAAAGATGCGCTACTGTACAGTCATACTAAAGACACCCCCAGGCACGATATTTAAAGGAATATTTCATTTTTATTGTTTCACGTTAAGCATTTATAAAATCACTGCTCCTGAAAAAACAGCCATTTTAAAAACTTTTTTTGCATTGATACATGTGCCCTGGGTCCCCAAACACTTTATGGCAATAACTTGTATATAAGCCTTTAAAATGAGCATTTTGGATTTTTTACGTTCATATCCCATAGACTTTAACGGTGTTTGCATGTTCGAACAAATGTTTTGCCTGTTTGTATGTTCTGCTGCAAACTGAACTGGGGGGTGTTTGGCTCATCTCTAGTGAGGAGTACAAATACAAGTGTGCTTTGCCTACAGTCAAGCATGGTGGTAGGAGTGTCATGGTCTGGGGCTGCAGGAGTGCTGCCAGCACTGTGGAGCTACAGTTCATTGAGGGAACCATGAATGCCAATATGTACTGTGACATACTGAAGCAGAGTATGATCCCTTCTCTTCAGAGACTGGGCCGCAGGGCAGTATTCCAACATGATAATGACCCCAAACACACCTCCAAGATGACCACTGCCTTGTTAATGAAGCTGAGGATAAAGGTGATGGACTGGCCAAGCATGTCTCCAGACCTAAACCCTATTGAGCATCTGTGGGACATCCTCAAATGGAGGGTGGAGGAGCGCTCAAATGGAAGGTGGTTAGGTCTCTAACATCCACCAGCTCTCTGATGCCATCATGGAGGAGTGTAAGAGGACTCCAGTGGCAACCTGTGAAGCTCTGGTGAACTCCATGCCCAAGAGGGTTAAGGAAGTGCTGGAAAATAGGGGTGTACTCATTTTTGTTGCCAGCGATTTAGACATTAAAGCGGAGTTCCACCCTAAAGTGGAACTTCCGCTCATCGGATCCCCCCCCTCCAGTGCCTCAGTTGGCACCTTTCAGGGGGGAGGGGGGTGCAGATACCTGTATAATATCTGGTATCTGCACCCACTTCAGGGCATAGCTAGCCGCAGCTAGCTGCAAATGCCCGCCCCCCGTTGTGTTGTGTGAAACATACAGTTCCCACAACACAACGGGGACCAGTGTGGGCACGCAGCGCCACTCGCGCATGCGCAGTAGGGAACCGGGCAGTGAAGCCGCAATGCTTCACTTCCTGATTCCCTGACCGAGGATTTAGGTCTGGAGACATGGACTGACCAAGCATGTCTCCAGACCTAAACCCTATTGAGCATCTATGGGACATCCTCAAATGGAAGGTGGAGGAGTGCAAGGTCTCTAACATCCACCAGCTCTCTGATGCCATCATGGAGGAGTGTAAGAGGACTCCAGTGGCAACCTGTGAATCTCTGGTGAACTCCATGCCCAAGAGGGTTAAGGAAGTGCTGGAAAATAGGGGTGTACTCACTTTTGTTGCCAGCGGTTTAGACATTAAAGCGGAGTTCCACCCTAAAGTGGAACTTCCGCTCATCGGATCCCCCCCTCCGGTGCCTCAATTGGCACCTTTCAGGGGGGAGGGGGGTGCAGATACCTGTATAATATCTGGTATCTGCACCAACTTCCGGCCATAGCTAGCCGTAGCTAGCCGCAAATGCCCACCCCCCCCCGTTGTGTTGTGGGAAACACACAGTTCCCACAACACAATGGGGACCAGTGTAGGCACGCAGCGCCACTCGCGCATGTGCAGTAGGGAACCGGGCAGTGAAGCCGCAGAGCTTCACTTCCTGATTCCCTGACCGAGGATGGCGGCGGGGGCAGCCGAGAGACGAGCGATCAATCGGCTTCGGGTGCCGACATCCCTGGACCCTGGGACAGGTAAGTGTCCATTTATTAAAAGTCAGCAGCTGCAGTATTTGTAGCTGCTGGCTTTTAATATTTTTGTTTAAGGTGGAGCTCCGCTTTAATGGCTGTGTGTTGAGTTATTTTGAGGGGACAGCAACTTTACACTGTTATACAAACTGTACACTCACTACTTTACATTGTAGCAAAGTGTAATTTCTTCAGCGTTGTCACATTAAAAGATATAATAAAATATTTTGAAAAATGTGAGGGGTGTACTCACTTTTGTAAGATACTGTAGCTGCTGTTACTGTATTAACCAGTTCCGGACCAGCCGCCGCAGTTATACTGCGGCAGGTTGGCTCGGCTGGGCGAAGCGTCATAGCTGTATGTCGGACGTACATCGGATTCGCTTTAGAACCGATCAGTCCCCAGGCCCAGGCCAATGATTTCTGGCCTGGACCCGGTGATTGGTTTTGGCGAATGAAATGCTCCCCTGCCTGTTTAAGTGTAAACACAGGCAGGGGAAGTGATGTCATCTCCCCTCATGGAACTATTTTCCATTCCAGAGAGAGGAGAGAAGACATCTCAGAGTAAGTTGCACCAACACTACACTGACACAGTACACATAGGCACACTTGTCACCCCCCGATCGCCCCCCCCAGTTAACCCCTTCACTCCCTGTCACCCCCTGTCACTGTGTCACCCAGTGCAGTGTTCATATTTTTTTTTATCACTGTACTGGTGTAATTTGTGACAATGATCAGTGTTAGGGTACTTAGTGGTAGGCCCAGATAGGTCTAGGGACCCCCCTAAACCCCCCTAATAAAGGTTTAACCCATTGATTACCCCCTGTCACCGGTGATCACTGTATTAGTGTCAAGGGTGACGTTGGTTAGCTATTTGTTTTTTTATGGCACCAGGGCACCCGCTGTATATTACCTAAATAAAGGTTTAACCCCCTGATCACCCGGCGGGTGATATCAGTTAGGTTTTAGCATTTGTCAGGGTCTGTGTCGCCCCCAGGCAGCGTCAGATTAGTGCCAGTAGCGCTAACACACCACACACCTCCCTCGTCTCCAGTAGTTTAGGGTTCCCAAAAACACTGTGTTAGCAGGATCAGCCCAGATACCTGCTAGCACCTGCGTTTAGCCCCTCTGCCCAGCCCACCCAAGTGCAGTATCAATCGATTATTGTCACTTACAAAACACTAAACACATAACTGCAGCATTCACAGAGTCAGGCTTGATCCCTGTGAATGCTAACAGTTTTTTTGGTAGCGTTTGAAGCAGTCGCTGACAGTCAGATGCTCATTTTTCCTTTTAGTCTCACTAGTGTACCAGTAAATTTAGAGGCCAAAATGTCCAATCGAAAGTACACTAGTGAAGAGGCCTACACGTTTCTGAGCCTGACAGATGAGAGTGAAGAGAAAGTCACCCATCTGTCCGATTTTGGTTCAGAATATGAACCAGTAGACAGCAGCGGCACCCTGACAAATGGCTCTGATGATGGAGTAGTGGTCCCTGCCAAAGTCAGGCGTACCCGACCCCGTTCCTCTACTGTTGATGAGGTGCAAGAACCACAGGGCTCTCATATGGAGCAGAGAGCCAGTACTAGTGCCGCTCATCTTTCTGGTGAACTGGCAAGCACCAGCGGCCTAGTACATCCTGGTCGTACATCCAGTACTGCAGTAACACTTGGTGACGTGGAGAATCCCATAAGTGCAGTTCAAGCTGGTGAGGTGGCTAGTGCAAATAGTGTCCCGCAGCGACCAAGAAGACAAACACAGGCCTGTCAAGCCCATAGTGCCCTCCCTGCTGCATTTGCCAATCCGAATTGGGAGCCCACCACTTCTGCAGCACCCGTACTTCCCCCATTCACTGGCCCACCCGAAACTCAGGTGTAAACAGTTGATTTGTATTTGCTGTTTTTAATGGAAGATCTCTATAGATCTATTGTGGACCAGAGCAATTTGTAAGCTGGTCAATTAATCGCCGCTAATCCCCAGCTGACTCTTGCCAGAGATTAAAAACCTGTTATGGTTTCCGAATTTAAGACCTTCCTGGGCCTATCCCTCCTCATGGGCAGAGTTAAAAAAAAGTGAGTGGCGGTCATATTGGTCCACTGACCCAATTCACCATATGCCCGTGTTCTCTGCCTCCATGACCAGGACACGATATGAGCAGATCTTGCGGTTCATACATTTCAATGACAATGAACTCTATTGTCCTCGGGGTGACCCTGGATACGATCGGCTCCACAAAATTCGGCCTCTCGTAAACCACTTCAACCAGCAGTTTGCAGCCTTGTTTACTCCCGATCAAGTTGTCTGCGTTGATGAGTCCCTGATTAAGTTTTCTGGCTGCTTGCCTATCAAACAGTATCTTTCCAGCTAGCGTGCCAGATATAGGGTCAAGATGTATAAGCTCTGTGACAGGGCAACAGGCTATACTTATAGTTTTATGGTTTACGAGGGAAGACATAGTTACATGGAGCCGGAGAACTGCCCAGATTACATAGGGAGCTTTGGTAAGATTGTGTGGGACATGGTGTCACCCTTATTCAGAAAATGGTACCACTTGAACGTGGACAATTACACAAGCGTGCCATTTTTTAGTTTTTAGTCACCTTTTTGATTGTGGAATTGGCGCATGTGGCACCGTGCGATCTAATCGCCGGAGCTTCCCCTAAAGGCTTGTAGAATCCTGACTTAGATGGGGGGAGAGATCCTATTTGAAATGTAATAATTTGTAAGCAGTGAAGTGGAGGGATTCACGGAATGTTTTCGTTCTGTCCTCCCTTCACGCAGATACGACAGTCCAAATTGCTACGGCGACTGGTGTTGTTGAGAAACCCCTCTGTGTCCTAGAATACAACATTAACATGGGAGGGGTGGACCTCAACGACCAGTTGTTGGCTCCATACCTGACTGCCGTAAGGCCAGACACTGGTATAAAAAAGTTTCTGTATATATTTATTCCAATTGGCTCTACTGAATGCTTTTGTGCTATACAAAGCTTCAGGACGAACTGGATCCTTCCCAAAATTCCAGGAAGGGATCATCACCGACCTTCTATTCCAAGACGGTGCTATGGCCCACCTTCCCATCGCAAATGCAGTGAGCCGCCTGCTTGCGAGGCATTTTCCAAATGTCCACCCTGGTACCCCTGCCCAAAGAACACCCCAAAGAAGATGTTGTGTCTGCAGAAAACGCTGATTTAGGCGTGACACCTGCTTTTATTGTCCCGCCTGTCCTGACCAACCTGGTCTCTGCATCGGTGACTGTTTCAAACGCTACCACACACTAGTGGAGTATTAGCATAGGGTACAGCACTACAGAGTCCTAGGGTACACTTACACAGGGTCTCGAACGATGAGATGGCCATTACATTTTGAGAGATCTTAATCTGAAATGTTCACAGTTTACAGTTTTGCAAAAGTGTAAAAAAAACACACACACAAAAACACAAAAAAATAAAATAAAAAAGCCAAAAATAGTTGTGGTTTTATTTTTCTTCTCTCTCTCTATTGTTCTCTCTCTTATGTTTGCTCTCTATTGTCCGCTCTATTGTTCGCTCATTATTGTTCTATATCTATTGTTCTCGCTCTGTTGTTACTGTATTTTAGAACTGTAATGTTTTATTTTTACTATGTCTTATTGTATTTGAATTGCAGGTATGGTACGTCTTACTGTTCTACTGTGACGTTACTTTGTTTTATTGTTAACCATCCTTTGCTTAGCAGGTACACCATTCGGCTGCAGCATGGGTTTATTCTGACAGCAACAGCGTTTGCTCCCATGATATGTAAAGCCATGATCCATCGCTGTAGGAGGTGATTCCACCACCACCACAGTAAGAAAGGAGCATATATGCCAGAAGCATGGGGTGGAGGAGCGATTTGCTCCTAACATTAGGGGTGGGTTGCCCTCATGCTTTGGCATATATTTTTTAGGCACAAATCATGTTAAAAAATGTTTTATTTTTACTATATTTTATTGTATTTGCTTTGCAGGTATGGTATGTCTTATGCCCTGTACACACGGTCGGATTTTCTGACGGAAAATGTGCGATTGGAACTTGTTGATGGAAATTCCGACCGTGTGTGGGCTCCATCGGACTTTTTCCATTGGAATTTCCGACACACAAAGTTTGAGAGCAGGCTATAAAATTTTCTGACAACAAAATCCGTTCGTGTCAATTCCGACCGTGTGTGAACAATTCCGATGCACAAAGTGCCACGCATGCTCAGAATAAATTCCGAGACTAAACTGCTCGGTCTGGTAAAATTAGCGTTTGGAATGGATATAGCACTTTCGTGATGCTGCAATGTTTTAAATGTTTAATGCAGCGCACTCTCTTCTTTATAATGCTAGAAGAATGAAGTTGTTTTGCTGCTCATATTCACACAGACTTCTCACAAACTTCTTTCTTTATTATTTATCGGGATTTCATCAATATAATATTTTTATTTGTCACATCTACCAAAAAAATTTTTTTTTTTATGTTTTTAGATTAAAATTTTTTTTTTTGGATTTTTTAAAATCCCGATCAGATCTTGTTTTTTTTTTTACTCCAGAATAGTTTTGGTGTGTTTTGTGTGTCAAGTTACCACAACACCATTATTATCTTGTATTATTTAATCTCAAGGAGATTGCTTGGTGTTGGTGTCTCTTGTTAATTTGACATTGTATTCTTGAAATGTACCTCCCTCCTCACAAACAAACTGTCCTTTTTGAATGAAAACACATAGGTGAGTATAATAGAAAAAAAGTACCTTTTATTAAGGGGTCATAACCAAACAAAGAGGGAGGCAGTGCAGGATAAACAGCAGAAATTGGCGAAGACCTTGGCCCCCAGGGCACACATCAACTATTTTAATGCAAAATTGGTGGCCTGAGGAGTCCATATATAAAGGAGTACAATCTGGTCCAGAAGTCCAAGAGATCATGAACAGCAGCAGATGACATGTATGTCCCCAGGCTGTGGTCATACAAGAGCCTGCATCTTTTGTCAGACCAGACTGAACCCAGGGCCATTACTCTCTGGTCTTCCTTAGACGCTTCCTTCCAGGCTGTGTCTGTGGTGTTGGAGGTGTGGCAGGAGGAGGAGGACCTGGAGGAGGAGGACCATGGTTGAGCTCACAAACGTGGCTTTGGCTTGTGGGTAGGCCCCTCAACCCCTTATTTAGGGTTTGGAAGATGAGATACTCACATATTAGGCATTGGCCCTCCTCCATTTCCAGCATTTTGCAGGCTGTTATTTATGCAAAGTCCTCTTGAACACTGTGGGGGTTCTGAGGGCCGCAGTAGCCTTCCAAAATAGGCCAATTGCTGCCTCCTCCAGGTTACTCCTCTTCCTGCCACTTTTTGGTTGAAGGTGGAGGGGAGGGACCTGGGTATCGGGCAGGCTACTGGGCCCGGCCACTTCATGGCTGAGACTTTCCTGTGTATGAAAAAGGGACATCGTTTTAGTTTTTGGTTCATCAATCACAGTCATAAATTTGTAATCCAAACTAACATAGATTTAACATCATTAATTTGACCAACAGAAATATTTAGAAGAATGCTATACCTGGCTCAAGCTGGGCTCCTCCACATGTTGCTGCCTGGAAGGCCCAGGTTGGGCATCTGAAGCCTCAGCTGGGGGGGAAGGAAGCGTTGAAGGAAGACTGGAGAGTGCTGGCCTGGGTTCAGTCTGGCCTGCCAGAAAATGCAGTCTGTCATAGTACCACAGCCTGGGGACATAAATGGCATCTGCAGCTGCTGATCTCAGGGAATCCTAGACCTTCTTGTCTGCCGTGGGGATCACCGGCTTCACAAATTCGAGCAATTTATCCAGCGCTGCCTTTTCCTCTTTGTTTGATTCTTATAATGTGGGTGGTTTACCTGCCACAGACAGGGCAGCTCCCTGAATATATCAATGAATATGGGGATAAAGTCCTGATCATTCAATATATCCATTTTCTCTGCAAGACACAACACAAGACAAATCCTAATGTCAGGCTAAAGTCTCCTAATCTTGTCCCAATATAGGCCTCAATCTGTAAGCAGTATAGGCCCAAGTTTAAATGTTACCTTCGTTATCACGATCGGCGCTTCCTAAACTCCTTCCTCCGCTCACAGTACGTACTACGCACGCGTGTTACGCTTTATATACACTGACATGCGTGAAACTCCGCCTGCCCCTGACGTTCTTTCTAGTCTATTCCCCGCCCCTTCTCGTTCGGCGCAGTGGGGAAGAGCACATGGCGGCGACAGAGCAGGTGCGTGCTAATTACACCAACGAGGAGGAGGAGGAGGAAAGGCCGGAGCCAGAAACCTCACGATCCAGGAGGAGACGATTTAAGGCATCAAATATGTCCTTTGTGGAGATGGTGGAGATGGTGAACATACTGAAGAGGGCCGACTATGACAGGAAGTATGGACCTTACCCCAACCCCAATGTCAGAAAGGCCAAGATCATGGCAAAAGTTGTGAAGAGTCTGCACCGTAATTTTGGGGTACGGCGATCCAAAGATCAACTCAGGAAGCGGTGGTCAGACCTCAAAATCAGGGAGCACGATCAGAATAGAAGGATCAGGAGAGTGCTGCAAAAAGGTAAGTAGTTGTCCTGTGCTCCTATTCTTTATATTTATTATGTTCGTGCTGCTCCATGTGCTTTTCTTTACTGTTGTACAGTTTAAAATGGCAACTTTTATGTTCATGGACACATTATTAGTTCGTATGAAACATTGTTCGTTCGGTCAATAAAACACCATGTTTTGTCCAGATGCATTTCAATACATTTTTTCAGGCCTACTTCTCTGAAAATAATTTTGTTGTCTAGATGGGTTTGTAACTAGGATGAGGTACAATTAAGGGGGAATTGGAACTTTAAATGAAGCACCCAAAGGTTCCTCCATCCCGGTAATGAATGCAAGAAAAAGGGAGTTGGGACTTTATATGAAGCAATTGAATAGTGGAGAAGGGTTAATACAGGTGAGTGTCTGTGACCACAGGCTCAGGTAAGAGATGGATGCCGGCATATTTATAATACATGGTCTTTTTTTTTTTTTTATATACTTTTAGGTGATCGTGATGTTGTGGAAGAAGGTCATTTCACCAGTGAAAGTGCCCAGATCCTGATCGGGGAGATAATGGGGTGTAATAGGGACTTGAGAAACATCAAGCAAAACATCAATGATGTTCAAAACAAAATGAAGCACATCATTGATGTTTTAGGAAGAATTTAAAACCCCTAGAAATCACTAACTTATTTGTGCTTTGTTTTTTTGTTTTTCTGACAATTTTGTGAAAATTTTGTGACATATTATAGAAAAGCCAAATTTTGAAGATGCACACAGTGTATCAACATGTGCTATTTGCCATCACGGGAGATCAATGTATGCGTTTTGTGGGTGCAACCCCTTCCTCAATAATAAAGTAGCTGAGAGAAAGGGGTTGCACCCAAAAAACACATCCCTTGATCCCCCATGATGACAGCTAGCACATGTTGACATTTGGCAATTTGTGTGCATCTTCAAAATTTGGCTTTTCCAGGGGTGACTTCACCCCATCTGCTGAACGCAATATCAAACACAGTTTATAAATACTCATGTCTGATATTGCCTTCACTTTCTATAAAAGTTGAACTTTGTAAGTTCCAGAGTCGTATATTTCTTGTTGGTTTTAAACATGCCCGTTTTACTTTAAAAGGCAATTTCGACCTAAAAAATTGTTATACAACAAACTTGTTGGTTTGTTTTAAAAACCTTTTAGAAATGCACATGCGATTGTGCTTTGATTAAAAAGATTGAGAATCAACAATGTGTGGCTTCTTCTTTCAATGCTCAAAAGCATTTTTTGTTGTAAAGTTGGTGTTTTCAGTGGCAATGGGGGTTATTTACTAAAGGCAAATCCACTTTTCACTACAAGAGCAGTTTCAGTGCAGTCTCAAGCGCACTTGTAGTGCAAAGTGTATTTTCCTTTTGTAAATAACACCCAACAGTGCTTTCTAATTTTACACAATAACACCATTTTCAGGACTCCCCAAATTTCAGTCATGGTCAGCTAAAAGAAAGCCAAGCAGTAAATCTAAGAAAATATTTGTTCAGTTTAAAAAATATTTTTATTTAAAAAATGTCTCAGACATTGTCTGGCATATTGATGGCCCCCCTACCCACAAAGTATTCCATGTATCTTAGACGGACCTCGCGGGCACTTGGGGGGCAAGCCAGGACGGCCAGCTTCAAGTGCTGTCAGGTTTGGTTCATTTATATTAATTCCGGCTTCAGGCCCAACTGAGCCAGCATAGTTCACAGAATTTCTCCTTAAAAAGTTGTGGAGAACACAGCAAGCCAGGATGATGTGATTGAGTTTATATTCCGCCACGCGTTCTCCACCACTCTTCTGGCTTTGGCCAGCTGGTAATTAAAAATCCTCTGCCCTGGGGTGAGGGTCCTCATAGGGAATGGCCGCATAAGATGGTCCCCCAGCGCAAACACTTCATCCGCTATGAAGACAAATGGGAATCCTTCCGCATTGTCTTCTGGAGGTGGCAAGACCAAGCTGCCATTCTGGAGACACCTGTAGAACTCTGTGTGGGCGATGACTCCACCATCTGACATCCGGACATTCTTCCCCACATCCACATACAGGAACTCGTAAGTAGCCGACACCACCGCCAACATCACAATACTATTGAACCCCTTGTAGTTATAATAGTATGACCGAGTTGGGTGGTGGGACAATGTGGACGTGTTTCCCATCAATTGCCCCTCCGCAGTTAGGAAAGTCCCACCGCTGGGCAAAGTGGGAGGCCACAGTCTGCCATTCCTGTGGGTTGGAAGGAAACTGTGGAGTCAAACAAGAAAAATAAATTAATCATTTTGCACATAAACATGGAAAGCAGATTAGACACAAACATTCTTGGCCAACATCAATATAACCCTCTCCACTTCATTTAGAGATGAATGCCTAAATAATGTGTATTACTTTGGCCAGCCCCTCCTTACTTACACTATTGGCAGCCCACTGGACAGGTAAGAAGTGTCATAAATACACACTGTACACATTTTAGCACATTTTTACATTCTGCTATTACCTATCAAGATAATAATAGGATACAAAAACTTTTAACTTTACCATTTGAAAGTATTCAGACAGGCCCTTGCACTACATGCTTTGGAGAATTCATCCATAAATATGACCACAAAAGAGGTTTATGGGTTTGGCAAAGTCAGCAGATAGAGGATTGATAGAGGATTGGTATCAGCTGAGTTAGCAGTTGGGGGGAGGGAGGGTTGAAAATGATTTTGGGACCCAAAAAAAAAACCTCTGGCACTCTGCCTGAATTTAAAGCACACATCACAATTTTACACATTTTACGGGGTGTTTAGGGTAAAGCACTACTATACAAAATACAATACATTGTTAATTGAGTAGGCAAGGTGGATATAGGCCCAAGAGAGCATGCTGGGGAGGTTAATGAAGGCAAATATGTATTGTGACAGACTCACCCGGGACAGAGGCTTTTGGAGGGGACTGAATATGAGCCTCTTGCCGACAGATTATGGGCCCTGGCATTTGGGGGAATGGTGCTCTTTGTGAGCTGTATGCCTGGGTACCCTTGAGGTGGTATTACTTTGGAATTAGGTCCTTGTCCCCCAGGACACACAGACTCTGGGGACCCTGTGTATGCCATATGGGAAATGGTGACTTGGAGGGTATGTCTTGGATTGCTTAAAATGGGACAGTCTACTCCTACTATAGTTTGTTAATGACTAGGCTGAGGAGGGGGGGAGATCACTGTTTGTATTGTTAATTGTAATTAGCTCCTGGTATTGTGAGAATACTACTGTGTGAAGCTGGGTGACCACAAGTCTGCTCTAAAAGGTCATGTCTCTTAGTCACCTAGGCTGGATAAAGGATTAGATAATTAGCTCATGTTAATTAGGTTAGGTTTTAGTCATCCTGCTGTATATATTTGTGTGAGATCTCAAATAAAAAGTTAGTCCATGTTAGCAGTGTCGCCTTGTTTTGTGCTTGGGAGCAGTTGGAATTTCTGATATCTGTATCCAGACTGGGAGGAAGTGGTATACTGACGGAAACACTCAAGCGCAGTGTGGAACGCTCCGTGACATTGGTGGCAAGCAGCGGGACGCTTCCTGCAGTCTGGGATATACAAACTTCCACCTGGATCCAAGGTCCGGATAGCAGGAGAGGAGAGGAGAGGTACAGATACCAGCCGCCATGGAGGAGGAATTCAGAAGGAGGTTGTGAGAGATGCTGATACAGCTCAGAGGACCAGTATCAGAGCAGGTCCTGCTGGGATGGTGTGATTCTATTTTCACTGCAAACTCTGGAAAGAAGCGCTAGCCCGTGAGCAGCAACACCAGGGAAAAGTTCTCTCCTTCATCCAGGAAAGGTACTGGTCACAGTACGGATTGCGGGTGCGGTTTTTGGAAGAAAAAACGCACAAGGAGCAGACAGCTGAATTAAGCAATGTTAACATATGTAAATATATCAGCGCTCAGGGCTAATGGTTTGTATATATATAATAATCATAAACAATGTAGTTGCTGCAATTAAAATCAAGAAGTCTATAAAAAGTCCGTGATGTGGAGTGGATGAGATGACAGGAAGATTCTTTGTCTTTGATGAACACAAGCGCTGAGGGCAGCTTACATGAAGAGCGAAGCCGGCTCTTAAAACAACCATATGAAACAAGAGAAGGAGAAAGCACCTCTGAGTGCAAGCATTTAATGTATAATAATAAGCACATATACACACTTACAGTAAAGTAAATGAGGTTGAGTTCCAAATGATAAGGTCATCCTAGATCGATCCTGCGTCCACATAAGCCGCAAAACTGTAATGAAACTCCAGAGGGATAGCTGCGGACCTCCGCTCGGAGAGACAGACAGCTGGGCAGCTGAGCTGAATGAAGGCTTCCGTGTTCAGGCAAGATGCTATGGGCGTGTGACGTCACCAGGAAGACTGTAGTGAACGGGGACTCACGACGCGTTTCAGAGCATGCGCGAGGCTCACAATGGGCATGCGCGCTCCTTTTCAAGTGTGAGAAGGACGGGAAAGATCAAGGCTTACATAGTTCTATGTTGACGACCAAAGGCAATCCAGCTGGATACGACCGGAACGTGGGTGTATTTAACAAGAAACAAATATACTGACACAAACATTGAAACATATCAGAAATATCTAGAAAATCTAAAAACGAAGGGGGAACAATTGATAAACTAATTATGTATCCCACAAAAATGTGAACTAAATATAATATATATGACAATAAATAAATTAAGACCTTAGATGGTTGGAAGTTTAAAATAAAAGGATTAAAACGGCACGAATATGTGCTCCACATTAATTTGTTATGTCTCGCTAAAAACAGAAGAATTTAAGAGTCTAAAAATGAGTATATAAAAATGTATTTTGTAAAAAGCATCCAGTGTGTCAGCGGCTGCCGTGTATATGTGCTCAATGGCACACTGGATATCATGTGCTAAAAGAGGGGTTTATTAATGGTGCAAATTATGACATGCGAGGGATCTGTTAGTGTTTGTCTAGTATTCAAAATAAGGAAATAAAGAAAGGGAGAAAAAACGGAAGAAAAAATGGAAGTAAAAACAGGAGAAAACAAACACATAGTAATGGGGGAGGGAGGGATAGGAAAGGAGGGTTAAAAGGAGGGGGGGGAAGGGGGAGAGGGGGGGTTAAAAAAAAAAAAAAGGACCAAGATAGTGGAAAGGAAGAATAAAATTATAAGAATGAGATACAGGACAGTAATTGATTCCCAGATACTATATAATTGTATTCACCTCTAACTCTTCATTTAACCCGTTAGGTGCCAAAGTGTCTAGGGTGTATATCCAGAATGTTTCACGTTTGCACAACTTGGAGAAACGTTCAGCTTCGGATAATTTACGTGGTATGGATTCTATCACCCACACTTGTAGACCTTCAGTGGATTGGTTATGTTGCTCTAAGAAGTGGCGAGGAACACTATGTTCATCGCAGCCTTTTTCTACAAATCGACGATGTTTACCAAAGCATTGTCGCAATGGACAAATTGTACAACCAACATATAATAATTTACATGGACATGTTAGACAATACACTACATAATCGGTAGAGCAGTTATAAAATCCCTCCAGTTGGTATGTCTTATTTCTATGTTGGAAACTACGTTGGCCATGATTTACAAAGGCACAGGTCTTGCATAAGGCCTTGTTGTACCTATACATGCCTACAAGAGGAATAAGGCACAAGGGCTTTTCGGATTTACCAGTCTTCAGTTTACTAGGTGCTATCCTATTTTTCAGTGTTGGAGCTCTTCTATATGTAACCTTGGGCCTATTCCCAAGGCTATTCTGAAGGAGGGGGTCCTGTATAAGAATATTCCAATGTTTATGGAATATACGTTCCATTTTCTTATATTCACTGTGGTATCTAGTGATGAACCGTACAGTATCATTGTCAGGTGGTCTTGTCACTTTGGGTTTTTTGCCTGGGAGAAAAGTGGCACAAGCTTGGTCTATTAATTTCTCAGGGAACCCTTTATCTAGAAATTTCCTCTTAAGATGAACGCTTTGGGAAATGTAGTCAGAGTCCCTGGTACAATTTTGTCATAATCTGCAGAACTGGCCTTTGGGGATATTATTAACCCACTGTGGGTGATGACAACTATTAAAATGTAAGTAAGAGTTCCCAGCAGTGGGTTTAGTATAGGTTCGCGACAAAATGAGATTATGGTCATGAAAGAGCTCGAGATCTAGGAACAAAAGATTTTCTGTATTATGCACAAATGTAAATGAGAGACCTAGATCATTAGCATTACAGTGAGAGACAAAGCCGTCAATAGAGGATGATGGACCATCCCAAATAACAACGATATCGTCTATGTATCTGCCGAAAAAAAACAGATGTTGGGCAAAAGGATTATTGTTCCATATAAACCTATCCTCCCATAGACCCATGGTCAGATTGGCATAAGAGGCGAAATTCGTTCCCATGGCTGTACCATGGGTCTGCAGGTAGAATTCCTCATCAAAATTTAAATAATTATGGTTAAGACAAAATGAAGTAGCTTCTGAAATGAATATAGCTTGTTTTGCATTATAAGGGGATCCAAAGACAAAAAGTGTTGAACTGCCATTAGGCCAATATGGTGAGGGATAGACGTATATAGAGAATAAACGTCTAAAGACAGCCCAGAATAACTCTCTTGCCATCTATAAGGTTCCAGGAGTTCCATAAAATGTATGGAATCTCGTACATAAGAGGGAAGATTCTGAGCTAGAGCCAAGCTTGTGCAAAAAACCCAAAGTGACAAGACCACCTGACAATGATACTGTACTGTTCATCACTAGATACCATAGTGAATACAAGAAAATGGAACGTATATTCCATAAACATTGGAATATTCTTATACAGGACCCCCTCCTTCAGAATAGCCTTGGGAATAGGCCCAAGGTTACATATAGAAGAGCTCCAACACTGAAAAATAGGATAGCACCTAGTAAACTGAAGACTGGTAAATCCGAAAAGCCCTTGTGCCTTATTCCTCTTGTAGGCATGTATAGGTGCAACAAGGCCTTATGCAAGACCTGTGCCTTTGTAAATCATTGCCAACGTAGTTTCCAACATAGAAATAAGACATACCAACTGGAGGGATTTTATAACTGCTCTACCGATTATGTAGTGTATTGTCTAACATGTCCATGTAAATTATTATATGTTGGTCGTACAGTTTGTCCATTGCGACAACACTTTGGTAAACATCGCCGATTTGTAGAAAAAGGCTGCGATGAACATAGTGTTCCTCGCCACTTCTTAGAGCATCATAACCAATCCACTGCAGGTCTACAAGTTTGAGTGATAGAATCCATACCACGTAAATTATCCGAAGCTGAACGTTTCTCCAAGTTGTGCGAACGCGAAACATTCTGGATATACACGCTAGACACTTTGGCACCTAACGGGTTAAATGAAGAGTTAGAGGTGAATACAATTATATAGTATCTGGGAATCAATTACTGTCCTGTATCTCATTCTTATAATTTTATTCTTCCTTTCCACTATCTTGGTCCTTTTTTTTTTTTTTTAACCCCCCCCTCCCCCTCCCCCCCCCCTCCTTTTAACCCTCCTTTCCTATCCCTCCCTCCCCATTACTATGTGTTCGTTTTCTCCTGTTTTCACTTCCATTCTTTCTTACGTTTTTTTCTCTCTTTCTTTATTTCCTTATTTTGAATACTAGACAAACACTAAAAGATCCCTCGCATGTCATAATTTGCACCATTAATAAACCCCTCTTTTAGCACACGATATCCAGTGTGCCATTGAGCACATGTACACGGCAGCCGCTGACACATTGGATGCTTTTTACAAAATACATTTTTATATACTCATTTTTAAACTCTTAAATTCTTCTGTTTTTAGCGAGACATAACAACAAATTAATGTGGAGCACATATTCGTGCCGTTTTAATCCTTTTATTTTAAACTTCCAACCATCTAAGGTCTTAATTTATTTATTGTCATATATATTATATTTAGTTCACATTTTTGTGGGATACATAATTAGTTTATCAATTGTTCCCCCTTCGTTTTTAGATTTTCTAGATATTTCTGATATGTTTCAATGTTTGTGTCAGTATATTTGTTTTTTGTTAAATACACCCACGTTCCGGTCGTATCCAGCTGGATTGCCTTTGGTCATCAACATAGAACTATGTAAGCCTTGATCTTTTCCGTCCTTCTCACACTTGAAAAAGGAGCGCGCATGCCCATTGTGAGCCTCGCGCATGCTCTGAAACGCATCGTGTGTCCCCGTTCACTACAGTCTTCCTGGTGACGTCACACGCCCATAGTGTCTTGCCTGAACACAGAAGCCTTCATTCAGCTCAGCTGCCCAGCTGTCTGTCTCTCCGAGCGGAGGTCCGCGGCTATCCCTCTGGAGTTTCATTACAGTTTCTCGGCTTATGGACGCAGGATCGATCTAGGATGACCTTATCATTTGGAACTCAACCTCATTTACTTTACTGTAAGTGTGTATATGTGCTTATTATTATACATTAAATGCTTGCACTCAGAGGCGCTTTCTCCTTCTCTTGTTTCATATAGCTGAATTAAGCAGGCTGGTCTGGGCAGAGATGAAGCTGGATGAGAGCTACAGAGCCCTCCGGTGGCATGTATCCCAAGCATGTCCCTGGATAGCGGATGACAGCCCAAAGGAAGGCTTAAGCTACGGCGGCTTGGGACTGTTGTATGTGAAGCTGACAGGGGACCCTAACTTTGGGAGTGATTTGGAGTGGCGGTTGGACGAAATCATGGATTTCAGAGAAGGGCTACTGAACATCTCGGAAGTGCACTGGGCACTGGAGGATATAGAGTTTCTGGCCATTCAGGAATGGGAGCTGGAGATCGCCTACAGACGGTTGCTAGACGTTGCTCAGTGCCAGGGCTGGGCTCCCTTTGACTGGGACTATCAGGAAATACCAGTTGACAACCCTGAAATCCTGGCTGAAGGGTCGGCAATGTGGCAAAGTAATAGTGTGCTTTGCCAACCTGCCCCCCGCTGCTATGGAGGCGGAGGTCTTATAGCAGATGCAGCAAGTGCTGACTGACCTTGATGATCCTGTTTCTGCATGGGATGATCTTGGATGGAGGAATGTGCCTGTCCAGCAGCATGCCAGAGAATCAGCAGTGGAAAATCTGGAGATTGCCATCCCCAAAGCTGAAGTGCTGACAACAGGGCAAAGCTCTGCTAACCTCTGCCCAGCACTGATAGCATCTTCTGGGTTCCATGGACAGGAGATGGTGAACCTCTATCTCCAGACACCAGTTGCAGAGACAGGGGATTTGATAGACTTTTCTGCTGAGGAAGAACAATCAGATGAGCCCCCAGCAGAAGAGCTGGTATTAGGGCCAAACTTCACTGGGCTCTGCTCAGCACCGATAGCATCTTCTGAGTTCCATGGACAGGAGATGGTGGACCTCTATCCCCAGACACCAGTTGCAGAGACAGGGGATTTAATAGACTTTTCTGCTGAGGAAGAAAAACCTGATGAGCCTCCAGCAGAAGAGCTGCTATTAGGGCCAAACTTCACTGTGCTCTGCCCAGCACTAGGGATGAGCTTCGAGTTCGAGTCGAACTCATGTTCGACTCGAACATTGGCTGTTCGCAAGTTCACCGAACAGCGAACAATTTGGGGTGTTCGCGGCAAATTAGAATGCCGCGGAACACCCTTTAAAAGTCTATGGGAGAAATCAAAAGTGCTAATTTTAAAGGCTAATATGCAAGTTATTGTCATAAAAAGTGTTTGGGGACCTGGGTCCTGCCCCAGGGGACATGGATCAATGCAAAAAAAAGTTTTAAAAACGGCCGTTTTTTCAGGAGCAGTGATTTTAATAATGCTTAAAGTCAATCAATAAAAGTGTAATATCCCTTTAAATTTCGTACCTGGGGGGTGTCTATAGTGTGTCTGTAAAGGGGCGCATGTTTCCTGTGTTTAGAACAGTCTGACAGCAAAATGACATTTTGAAGGAAAAAACTCATTTAAAACTACCCGCGGCTATTGCATTGCCGACAATACACATAGAAGTTCATTGATAAAAACGGCATGGGAATTCCCCAAAGGGGAACCCCGAACCAAAATTAAAAAAAAAAAATGACGTGGGAGTCCCCCTAAATTCCATACCAGGCCCTTCAGGTCTGGTATGGATATTAAGGGGAACCCCGGCCAAAATTTTTAAAAAAAAATGACGTGGGGTTCCCCCTAAATTCCATACCAGACCCTTCAGGTCTGGTATGGATTTTAAGGGGAACCCCGCGCCAAAAAAAAAAAAAAAAACGGCGTGGGGTCCCCCCAAAAATCCATACCAGACCCTTATCCGAGCACGGAACCTGGCAGGCCGCAGGAAAAGAGGGGGGGACGAGAGTGCGGCCCCCCCTCCCTCCTGAACCGTACCAGGCCACATGCCCTCAACATTGGGAGGGTGCTTTGGGGTAGCCCCCCAAAACACCTTGTCCCCATGTTGATGAGGACAAGGGCCTCATCCCCACAACCCTGGCCGGTGGTTGTGGGGGTCTGCGGGCGGGGGGCTTACCGGAATCTGGAAGCCCCCTTTAACAAGGTGACCCCCAGATCCCGGCCCCCCCCCTGTGTGAAATGGTAAGGGGGTACATAAGTACCCCTACCATTTCACGAAAAAAGTGTCAAAAATGTTAAAAATGACAAGAGACAGTTTTTGACAATTCCTTTATTTAAATGCTTCTTCTTTCTTCTATCTTCCTTCATCTTCTGGTTCTTCTGGCTCTTCTGGTTCTTCCTCCGGCGTTCTCGTCCAGCATCTCCGCGGCGTCTTCTATCTTCTTCTCCTCGGGCCGCTCCGCACCCATGGCATAGGGGGGAGGCTCCCGCTCTTCTCTTCTTCTTTTCTTCTCTTCTGTTCTTCTTCATTTTCTTCTCCGGGCCGCTCCGCAATCCATGCTGGCATGGAGGGAGGCTCCCGCTGTGTGACGGCGCTCCTCTCTGACAGTTCTTAAATAACGGGGGGCGGGGCCACCCGGTGACCCCGCCCCCCTCTGACGCACGGTGACTTGACGGGACTTCCCTGTGGCATTCCCCGTGACGTCACAGGGAAGTCCCGTCAAGTCACCGTGCGTCAGAGGGGGGCGGGGTCACCGGGTGGCCCCGCCCCCCATTATTTAAGAACTGTCAGACGAGGAGCGCCGTCACACAGCGGGAGCCTCCCTCCATGCCAGCATGGATTGCGGAGCGGCCCGGAGAAGAAAATGAAGAAGAACAGAAGAGAAGAAAAGAAGAAGAGAAGAGCGGGAGCCTCCCCCCTATGCCATGGGTGCGGAGCGGCCCGAGGAGAAGAAGATAGAAGACGCCGCGGAGGAGATGCTGGACGAGAACGCCGGAGGAAGAACCAGAAGAGCCAGAAGAACCAGAAGATGAAGGAAGATAGAAGAAAGAAGAAGCATTTAAATAAAGGAATTGTCAAAAACTGTCTCTTGTCATTTTAACATTTTTGACACTTTTTTCGTGAAATGGTAGGGGTACTTATGTACCCCCTTACCATTTCACACAGGGGGGGGGCCGGGATCTGGGGGTCACCTTGTTAAAGGGGGCTTCCAGATTCCGATAAGCCCCCCGCCCGCAGACCCCCACAACCACCGGCCAGGGTTGTGGGGATGAGGCCCTTGTCCTCATCAACATGGGGACAAGGTGTTTTGGGGGGCTACCCCAAAGCACCCTCCCAATGTTGTGGGCATGTGGCCTGGTACGGTTCAGGAGGGAGGGGGGCCGCACTCTCGTCTCCCCCTCTTTTCCTGCGGCCTGCCAGGTTGCGTGCTCGGATAAGGGTCTGGTATGGATTTTTGGGGGGACCCCACGCCGTTTTTTTTTTTTTTTTTGGCGCGGGGTTCCCCTTAAAATCCATACCAGACCTGAAGGGTCTGGTATGGAATTTAGGGGGAACCCCACGTCATTTTTTTTTTTAAATTTTGGCCGGGGTTCCCCTTAATATCCATACCAGACCTGAAGGGCCTGGTATGGAATTTAGGAGGACTCCCACGTCATATTTTTTTTTTAATTTTGGTTCGGGGTTCCCCTTTGGGGAATTCCCATGCCGTTTTTATCAATGAACTTCTATGTGTATTGTCGGCAATGCAATAGCCGCGGGTAGTTTTAAATGAGTTTTTTCCTTCAAAATGTCATTTTGCTGTCAGACTGTTCTAAACACAGGAAACATGCGCCCCTTTACAGGCATACTATAGACACCCCCCAGGTACGAAATTTAAAGGGATATTACACTTTTATTGTTTGACTTTAAGCATTATTAAAATCACTGCTCCTGAAAAAACGGCCGTTTTTAAAACTTTTTTTTGCATTGATCCATGTCCCCTGGGGCAGGACCCAGGTCCCCAAACACTTTTTATGACAATAACTTGCATATAAGCCTTTAAAATTAGCACTTTTGATTATTCATGTTCGTGTCCCATAGACTTTAACGGTGTTCGCATGTTCGAACGAACTTTTTTCCTGTTCCCATGTTCTGGTGCGAACCGAACAGGGGGGTGTTCGGCTCATCCCTACCCAGCACCAACAGCAGTATCTGTGGAATTACAAGGAACTTCCCCAGCTGAAGTGCTGGTCACCAGACAGAGGGTCCAAGACCTTTGCCCCACACCTGTGGCAGTTTCGGAGGCTCAGGGTGAGAAGGTGGCAATCACTTCCCAGCAGCAGATACAGGGGGAAAAGGGAGAGGAGGTTTTCCTTGTCCCTCCCCAACAGTTGGCCAGGGTGGAGGAAGTGGTCTTTCCTCCCCAGCAAAGATCCGTGCACCAGGGAGACAGTATCACAGACATGTCGTCCCAGCAGCCAGATGAGGGAATGGAACAGGAAGCAGCTGGCTCACCTCCCCAATGGCAGCTACACAGTTTGGGAGTGGAGGAATCCAGCCTCCTGCCCCAACGGTTAGTTGGAGCAGAGGGTGTGAATTCCCCAGCAGAAGTGCTGGCAACAGGGCAGAGTGCTACCAACCTCTGCCCAGCACCGGCAACAACTGTGGAGATCCAGGGAGCCGGGGCAGTCGGTCCCTCTCTCCGGCGACAAGCTGATGTAGTGGAGCTGCTACTCCCAGCTGACTCGCTGGCAACAGGGCAGAGCGCTGCTGGCCTCTGCCTAGCACCTACAGTTTCTTCTCAGCTTTAGGGAACTGGGACAGTGGGCCCCTCTGCCCAGCAACAGGCCAAGCCATGGAATGGTAAACACCACCCAGCTGAAGTGCTGACAGCTGGACAGAGAGTCAATGACCTCTGCCCCACACCTACTGAGGTCAACTATTCCTTGCAGCCAAGAAAGGAGATCATGTGGACAGACTTTGTGAGTTCACTCTGCCTGACTAACGCATGTCCAGACCAGGTGGAGGTCTGGGACCTTGTTAGTCAACTTTTGATGGGGGAGAAATGTGACAGACTCACCCGGGACAGAGGCTTTTGGAGGGGACTGAATGTGAGCCTCTTGCCAACAGATTATGGGCCCTGGCATTTGGGGAGATGGTGCTCTTTGTGAGCTGTATGCCTGGGGACCCTTGAGGTGGTATTACTTTGGAATTAGGTCCTTGTCCCCCAGGACACACAGACTCTGGGGACCCTGTGTATGCCATATGGGAAATGACTTGGAGGGTATGCCTTGGATTGCTTAAAATGGGACAGTCTACTCCTACTATAGTTTGTTGATGACTAGGCTGAGGAGGGGGGGAGATCAGTGTTTGTATTGTTAATTGAAATTAGCTCCTGCTATTGTGAGAATACTACTGTGTGAAGCTGGGTGACCACAAGTCTGCTCTAAAAGGTCATGTCTCTTAGTCACCTAGCTGGATAAAGGATTAGATAATTAGCTCATGTTAGTTAGGTTAGGTTTTAGTCATCCTGCTGTATATATTTGTGTGAGATCTCAAATAAAAAGTTAGTCCATGTTAGCAGTGAAACAAGTGTTGCCTTGTTTTGTGCTTGGGAGCAGTTGGAATATCTGATATCTGTATCCAGACTGGGAGGAAGTGGTATACTGACGGAAACACTCAAGCGGAGTGTGGGACGTTCCGTGACATGTATGAAGGACAAAAAAAACAAAAAATTCCAGCATGCACGAGGACAAAGAGGACATTCACAGCATATTATAATCATGGTAATTAGGGAATGAGGAAACACATACAATATATTATCAAACATTAAATACAATAAAATGTGATGTTAAAGGATACAAATCTTACCTTAATATACTCCTTCTGCAGGACCTGAATGATGGCAGAACAGGTCTCTGGGATAATGATCCCCAGAGCATGGGGGGAGATGCCTGTTGAGAACTTGAGGTCCTGCAGGCTTCTCCCTGTCACCAAATACCGCAGGGTGGCGACTAGCCTCTG
Source organism: Aquarana catesbeiana (assembly GCF_042186555.1). Lineage (NCBI taxonomy): Eukaryota > Metazoa > Chordata > Amphibia > Anura > Ranidae > Aquarana > Aquarana catesbeiana. Next base: position 205,053,171 of record NC_133326.1, on the reverse strand, counting down.
CTTCGGAGTGATGGCTTGCCTCATGCAGGTATCCTGCCTGCTGATATAAGGGGTCAGCAAAGCCAATAAACGGTGAAATACAGGGTCCGTCATTCTGAGAATGTTCCTGAAATGGTCAGGATTATTCTAAGGGATCTCACAGAGCAAAGGCATGTGACAGAATTGGTCACGCTGGAGCAACCAATTCTTGGTCCATGAACTCCTCCTCGCCCTGTTCATGGACTGGGCTTGTGTCAAAGTAAGGACCCCAACACCAAGCCCCCGCACAGCACGAACTCTACGATGAGTACGTACAAGCAACATGGCCAGAAAACGATCGGCTGGTCAGAACAAAGTAACAGAACGCACTGAAGAGCAGCAAGGCCTGTGAAGAGTGACATGAAAATCAGTAACAAATGGACAAGAATACAATGACAAGTCAATGGTAACTCGCTGCACGCACTGAAGACCAGATACAGACCCACAAGCACAAACTGAACAGCAGAAATACGATCTGAAAACCACGAGTCTGAAAAAGCGCGAATCGTCTCTCACCAAACTTTTACTAACACGAGATTAGCAAAAGGAGCCCAAAGGGTGCCGCGCTTGGTACTGAACTGCCCTTTTATAGTCTCGTCGTACGTGGTGTACATCACCGCATTCTTGGCATTTGGAAATTCCAACAACTTTGTGCGACCGTGTGTATGCAAGACAAGTTTGAGCCAACATCCATCAGAAAAAATCCATGGATTTTGTTGTCGGAATGTCTGATCAATGTCTGACCGTGTGTACAGAGCATTACTGTTATACTGTAATGTTACTTTTTTTTATTGTTAACCATCATTTGCTTAGCAGGTACGCCATTTAGCTAGAGCACTGATTTATGTATCTTGACAACACCAGCGTTTGCACTCAAGATACGTAAATCAGCAACTCCAGCGCTGTAGGGGGTGATTTCACAACCACAGTTAAAAAAAAAAAAAATTGTGCATATTTGCCCATCATTAGAAGTAGGTGGATGAAGGGCGGTATTCTAATGAAGGTCATACCCACCGATCAGGCTGCATGAAAAAAAGAACATTACAATATATGCACAACAAGGACCAGCAATGTACTGGTTTGTTGCTGGATTTTGAGTGGTTATACCAGAATGATGCCTGCAGGTTTAGGTATCATCTTAAACAGGCTTAGCTTAGCTTCCCACCATAGAAGATCCCCTTCGCGCAGACCCCGGTCTCCAGCGCACCACTCCCGTCCCTCTGGAAATGCCTGCTGGATATGCAGTGCGGTTGCCCTCCCAGACAAACTGACCCGTCGCAGGTGCCTTGAGGAGGCCACCAAAGAAAAGGATCTGGATACCAGAGAATCTGCTGGAGTTTCAGCTCCACGGGCTTTGATTGCAGAGACAGAGTTTTCAACCCATAGTGCCTCTCCCGCTCCTGCTAGTACATCAAGAGAGCAGGACTCCCTTTCTGATAACGAGGGATTGGAAGCATTGCCTGGCTTTGACTTCTCTCTAATAGAGTCTTTTGTCAAGTCAGTCAAGGAGGCAATAAACTGAGAGGAACCCCAGGAGGTCCAGCAAAAACAAGGGAAATATTTCCCGAATCTTAAGAGAGACCCAGAGACTTTCCCATTCATTGAGGAGCTGGACGAGCTAATCAAAGAGGAATGGCAAAGACCCGAGAGAAAATCAAGTCTAAATAATAGACTTGCCAAGCTGTACCCGCTCAAGGAGCCTAAAGTAACCCCCCTGGTTTCCCCCCTGTGGTGGACACATCCTTGATACACCTAGCCAGGCATGTTACACTCCCTATAGAGGATGCGGTAACATTCAGGGTTGATAGGAAGATCGACACAGACCTTAAAAGGGCCTACCTATCGGCTGGAGGCGCTTGCAGGCCGGCTGTAGTGCTTGCAGCCGTGGGTAGAGCTATTTCCAGCTGGTCCGCAAACACCGAAAAACTCATATCGGAGGGTGCAGACCAGAAGAAGATGATAAAAGCTCTACAAGAACTAAGCCTTGTGGGGGGACTTTGTGGCAGAGGCCTCTGTTGATGCAATCAGGTCTGCATCTAAGGCTATGCTGGCCTCTGTAATGGCCAGAAGGGCACTATGGCTAAAGCCCTGGGCGGCGGTCCCCGCCTCCAAATCCAACTGGTGCCGAATCCCGTTTGATGGGGAGAACCTCTTTGGGGCGAAGTTGGACTCAGCCATCTCAAAGGTGACTGGCGGTAAGTCCGGACTTATCCCTTCGGATAAAAGACCGAAGCAACAGAGACCTCCTCCCTTTAACAGAATCTTCCAAAGAGGTACAGAGACGCAAAAGCTTACAGACCTGGGAAGGAGCTGGGAAAAATCCTCAGACATCCTTCATGAAATTTCAAAAGCCCAAGAGTCCCGCTTCCAGTGACCAAAAATCCTTTTGAAGGTGCGTCCGTCCAGCCAGCAGTGGTGGGAGCCAGATTCTCAAAATTCAAACTGGTCTGGGCAGAAATTGTAAAGGATCCTTGGATGGTGGCCATCGTCCGATTCGGGCACAGGTGGTCGTTCAAAAGTCGACTCCCAAAGTATCAGTTTTGCCTAACCCATCTTCCTCCATCTCAGGAAAAAAAGATGTTGCTAATCAATTACGTTCAGGACCTTCTCCAAAAGCGGGCGATAGTGGAGGTTCCGCCAGCACAGAGAGGCAAGGAGTTTTATTCCCCGCTATTCCTGGTCAAGAAAAAATCAGGGGATCTGTGCCCGGTTCTAGATCTAAAGAATCTCAACCGATCCATCCAGGTAGAGTCATTCAAAATGGAAAGCCTGCAGTCAATCCTCCAGGCCATAAATCTGAGACTGGATGCTTTCCATAGACCTCCAGGACACCTACCTGCATATCCCGATTCATACTGCTTTCCAAAGATTCCTGCGATTCTCAGTAAACCACTGCCACTTCCAATTTCAGAGTCTCCTGTTCTGGATCTCAACTGCCCCCAAAATGTTTATGAAGGTCTTATTGCCAGCGATAGCCTCCTTGAGAGAAAAGGGTCTAAGGGTCCACCACTACCTGGACGACATCCTCCTTCTCTCAAACAGCCAGGAGTCCCTTGTACAACACTGGGAAATCCTAGTTTCCATGCTAAAGAGCTTGGGATGGCTAATAAATTGGGAAAAGAGCAACATCCAGCCCACCCAAAGGATGGTCTTTCTAGGGGCCGAACTGGATACCCGAGCAAATACAGTAGAACTGCCACTGGAGAAGATACCTCCATTGATCCAGAGAGTGAAAAAGTCAACCTCGGCATCCTTACCAGCCAGAGCATGCCTCAGTCTTCTAGGCTCTCTGTCAGCGATCATCCCAATGGTCCAGTGGGCGCAATGGAATTTGAGACCCCTTCAAACCTCCTTTTTGTGCCAGTGGGACGGTTTGTCCATGTCCCAACCGATTTATATCTCGGAGGAGGCCAGACTATCACTACAGTGGTGGACGCGGCCTTGCAACCTCAGGAGATGCAAACGAATAGTCACCCCCCATCAGGAAGTAGTGACTTCAGATGCCAGTCTGGAGGGTTGGGGGGGTGCACTATCAACATTATGTGGCTCAAGGCTGCTGGTCTTTCAGGACCCAGGACTCTGTCTCAAATGTGCTGGAAATGAAGGCAGCCTTTCAGGCCCTCTTGGCCTTCAGCCCTCATTTGAAGGGGAAACAAGTTCATCTAAAATTGGACAACAGAGTGGTAGAAGCCTACATCAACAGGTAGGGGGGCACCAGGAGCATCTCCATGATGCAGGAGGTCCACTCGGTGATGCAATGGGCACAACTGAACCTCCTGTATCTGAGGGTGGCTTACATTCCGGGCGTTCAGAATCTCCTAGCCGATTCAGTCAGCAGAAGCTTTATTTCCAACAACAAGTGGTCTTTGAGTCCGCAAGCATTCACCCTCATATCTCAGACCTGGGGCCCTCCGGACATAGACCTTGCAGCGACACCAGCAAATACAAAGTGCCAGAGATTTTTGTCCAGGATTCCCTTTCCTTCAGCGGAGGGAACGGATTGTCTCCAACACCCCTGGAACTTTCGCTTCAGCTACATCTTTCCACCGACTCCCCTCATAGCGAGGTTCCATCTGAGGCTCAAACATTCTGCAGCACTGGTGGTGGCTGTGATTCCCTTTTGGCCGAGGAGGTGATGGTTCACTACCCTCCTACAGTTGAACATGGCAGACCCACTTCCTCTCCCGGTATCGGCAGACTTACTGTCTCAGGACCAGCTACTTCACCCAAACCCGGAGAAGTTACATCTAACGGCCTGGAGGCTGAGAGGACTAGATTCCTAGACCAAGGCTGTTCTCAGAAAGTAGTAGATACTTTACTCCAGTCTAGAAAGTCTACCACCAACACCTACAGAAGGATCTGGGAAAAGTTTGTTGCCTTCGCACGTGAGCAAGGTTGGGACTCATCTTCTCCATCAGTGTCACAAGTTCTGGAGTTCCTCCAATCAGGCCTGGAGAAGGGTCTTGGGTCCAGCACCCTAAAGGTGCAAGTATCAGCCATTTCCGCCTGACAGGAGTCAAGTGGGCTCACAATCCCCTTGTTATACAATTTCAAAAGGCCTGCCTAAAACTAATGCCCCCCGGGAAGCCTTCATTCCCAGTCTGGGACCTCTCAGTTGTCTTGGAAGCCTTATCCAAAGAGCCTTTCTTCCCACTCGAAAGCATTTCCCTCTGGGACCTGTCTCCTTTTTAATTGCCATAACATCAGCAAAGAGAGTCTCAGAGATGCAAGTCCTGCTAGCCAAAGAGCCATATCTGATCATCTACCCGGACAGGCTAGTCTTGAAACCTTCTGATCATTTTATCCCAAAAGTTTCCTATTCCTTCCACTTTAATCAGGAGATCGAACTTCCGGCCCTTGTCACGGATCAGGGAGACCCTCATCCACTGGATGTCAAGGGCAACATTTTGCAATATCTATCGCCAACCAAGCCTTTTAGGAAATCGGAAAACCTCCTAATCATCCCACATGGCTTTAAAAGAGGCCAGGCGGCGTCAGCCCATACCATCGCCTCATGGCTGGTAAAGACTATCAAGAAGGCCTACTCGCTGAGCACCTTACAGATTCCGGAGGGCTTGAGGGTGCACTCTACCAGGGCAGTGGCTACTTCGTGGGCAGCCTACTGTAGAGTCTCGGCAGAAACCATTTGTAGAGCGGCCACATGGTCTTCCAGAAACACCTTTATATCCCATTATAAGGTGGATGCTGCGCACCTATCAACAGTGGATTTCGGGAAAACCGTTATCCAGGCCAACTCTTCTATTCCTTGTTAATAAACTTATTTTGCATTCCCACTCAGTGTATGATGCCATGATGCGACAGGAAAACGGAAAATTGTATACTCATCTTTCCGTAATTTTCCTTTCCTGTCACATCTTCATGGCAGCATACAACTGCCCACCCTTCTGAGGTGATTTATACATACAGAGAATACTGGGGCGGGTGCCTTCTCATCATTTTATAGCTATGTGGTCCTATCAGGTTGTGGGGGCAGAGTCACAACCCAAAGTGTATGCTGCCATGAAGATGCGACAGGAAAGGAAAATTACGGAAAGGTGAGTATACAATTTTCCGTTTTTACGCCCTTAGAAAGCCTGAAGGTAGTGATTGGTATTTGGGGTCCTGTACACAGATAGGCTTCCAAAAAGTCTCACACATGTGGTATCCCCGTACTCAGAAGAAGCAGCAGAATGTATTTTGGGGTGTACATATGCCCATGACATGTTTGAGCAATATATCATTTAGTGACAACTTTGTGCAAAAAGAAAAAAAGTTTGTAATTTTCCCGCAACTTGTGTCAAAATATAAAAGGTTCCATGGACTCAACATGCCTCTCAGCAAATAGCCTGGGGTGTCTACTTTCCAAAATTGGGTCATTTGGGGGGTTGTGCTATCTTGGCATTTTATGGCCTTTGAAACTGTGATAGGTAGTGAGGAATGAAATAAAAAATTTACGCCCTTAGAAATCCTGAAGGCGGTGCTTGGTTTTCGGGGTCCTGTACGCGGCTAGGCTCCCAAAAAGTCTCACACATGTGGTATCCCCATACTCAAAAGGATCAGCAGAATGTATTTTGGGATGTAATTCCACATATAACCATGGCATGTGTGAGCAATATATGGTTTAGTGACAACTTTGTGTAATTTTTTTTTTCTGTCCTTTTTCAATTACTTGTGACAAAAAAATAAAATATTCAATGGGCTCAACATGCCTCTCAGCAATTTCCTTGGGGTGTCTACTTTACAAAATGGGGTCATTTGTGGATGGGGGGGGGTTGTACTGCCCTGCCATTTTAGCACCTCAAGAAATGAGATAGGTAATCATAAATTAAAAGCTGCGTAAATTCCAGAAAATGTACCCTAGTTTGTAGACGCTATAACTTTGCACAAACCAATAAATATATGCTTATCGACAAAGACATGTGGCTGAATACATTTTGGCCTAAATGTTTGACTAAAATTGAGTTTATTGGATCTTATTTTATAACAAAAAGTAGAAAATATCATTATTTTCAAAATGTTCAGTCTTTTTCCGTTTATAACGCAAAAAATAAAAATCACAGAAGCAATCAAATATCATCAAAAGAAAGCTCTATTTGTGGGAAAAATGTAAATTTCGTTTGGGTACAACATTGCATGATTGCGCAATTACCAGTTAAAGCAGTGCAGTGCCAAAATTGTAAAAAGTGCTCTGGTCATTGAGCAGCCAAATCTTCCGGAGCTGAAGTGGTTAATATCGGAACCTACACTAAGTGATGTCTTTATCGCTGTGCAAGCATGTAAAACTTCTTTATTATCCTTAACAAGCCAGATGGTGGAATTAAAAGGGGACATTACGATTATGGGGCAGGAGAATCAAAAAAACCTGTGAACGTAATACAGTAATGGATGTTCTGTCTCACGGAGCAGATAGCTAAACCTCTTATCCCAATAACTGTAGATACCATATTTCTTTGATCTCAGTTTTATTAGAACAAGCCAAGTGAAACTACAAAATAACAGAAATAGACCTCAATAAGTATAATATTGCATACAATACAGCATACATTGCATAAACAACGATATACAGTACAAGATGGGATAGTAAAAACTTACTTTTTAAGTTCTCTAAGGGGTGATGGCGATAGAGAAATACATGTGTTGTTTCCTGAATGTGTTGAAAAGAATGGTGACTGCTTCACTCTTCCTGCTAAGATTCTACCCAGAATTCCCTGCTTGCTGACAACTTCCTTAGTTACACATACAAATAAATAAAGAAACAGAACTGCAGCAATACCAAAAAGGGACGCTAGATGGAGCCTGCACACTACATATGACTGTCTTAAGTAAATTACACATTTTGCATGTAAATTTAACAACACAGATACAAACAATCAGCAAGACATCTGATGGACAGAACAATGGAGACTAGAATCAGTATGGTGGAAGATTTCCTGCCGTCTATAAAAAGGGACCTCCAGCTATCAAGAACACAAATAAAGGATCAAATGCAGACAATGGAAGGTTACGAAAACAGGCAAAGGCATAATAATGTCTGTACTTTAGGCCTCCCTGAACATAAGGAAGGACAATCCCCTATTGCTTTTTTTGAAAAATAAATAATGTATATACTGGGGATAGAGGGTTTTTCAAGGCTTTTTCTAATTGAACGAGCCCATTGCATACCGAGTCGTCCACCTTCACCTGGAGATATGCCTAGGCCAATTATCCTAAAATTATTAAACTGTAGAGATAGAGATCTTATATTATCCAAGGCTCGCTAAAAGGGTAACAAGGGGAATAACGGCAATAAAGTGTCCTTTTTTACTAGATTTTTCGATCGAAGTACAGAAACGAATACAATTTGTTGAGGTTAATCATAGACCACAGGCATTAAAAATGACATACACTATGCTATATCCAGCTAAATTGCATATTACAGATGGAGACACGGTTCAATTTTTTGATACGCCAGATGCTGCTAACATATGGCTGGATAAAAGACTTAAAAGACTTTATGATTAATGCTTAAGATATGTGATTCTTTTATTTCTTTCTTCTTGTTTTTCTCTTCTCTTTTTTTTTTCTTTTCTCTCTTTTGTCTTGGGGAAAAGGATATGTTCCCCTATTAAGACTCTGGAGGTGGTACATAGTTTTTTTTTGGGGGGGGTGAGGTTCCCCCCCTCCCTTTCCCTCTCTTCCCCTTCCTTCCCCTCTCTTCCCCTCCCTTCTCCTCTCTTCCCCTCCGTTCCTCTCTCTTCCCCTCTCTCTTTAGATTCCATATGGTACTGATGTAACTCCTGTAACTACCACCAGAATGTGTGGACATGGGTGAGGAAGTTGGAGCCTCCAAGAGTGGGGAGGGTCTCCAACAAGTTTGGATGTTCCCAGGTACATGTTGGATTGGGGGGGCATGGTGGGGTGTTTTTTTTTTTTTTGGAGGGGGGGTTCTCTCTCTATTATCTCTGAATGGGTACATTTTATGGATATCTTTTTTTCTTGACATGGAATATTATTCTATTGCAGCGTACACACAATCAGACTTTACAGCATACTTGGTCCGGTGATCTTTTCGATGGACTTTGTACGCTAGGTACGCTGGACTTAAAAACGGACGGACTTGAACACACACGATCACTCCAAAAGTCCGATGGTTTTGAACGCGGTGACGTACAGCATGTACGACGGGACTAGAAAAAGGAAGTTCAAGCCCCACTATGCCACCCTTTCGGCTCCTTCTGCTAATCTCGTGTTTATCTCGTGTTAGTAGAAGTTTGGTTAGAGACGATTTGCGCTTTTCACACTTCAGCTTATTTTGATTGTTTTCTGCGGTTCAGTTTGTGCTTGTGAGGTTTGTATCTGCTTTTCAGTGTGTGTTGGTCAGTTCGTAACCTGCCTAGCAGGCCGTTCTGGTCCGCTCGTTCCTGATTTTCAGGTCGCTCTTCATAGGCCTTGCTGTTCTTCAGTGCGTTTGTTCTAAGTTTGTTTGTTTGACCAGCCGACCGTTTTGAAGCCATGTTGTGTGGGCGTACTCGTTCTCGAGTTCGTGCTGCATGGGGACTTGGTGTTGGGGTTAATACTTTGACCCGAGTCCAGTCCATGAACAGGGCGAGGAGGAGTTCATGGATGAAGAATTGGTTGCGCCAGCGTGACCAATTCTTGCACATGCCTTTGCTCCGTGAGATCCGTGAGAATAATCCTGAGGCTTTCAGGAATTTTCTCAGGATGACGGACCCCGTTTTTGAACGTCTGCTGGCTATGCTGACCCCCTATATCAACAGGCAGGATACCTGCATGAGGCAAGCCATCACTGCGGAACAGAGGCTAGTTGCCACTTTATGTTACTTGGCAACTGGGAGAAGTCTTCAGGACTTGAAGTTCTCGACAGGCATCTCCCCCCAGGCTCTGGGGATCATAATTCCAGAGACCTGTTCTGCTATTATTCAGGTCCTGCAGAAGGACTATATGAAGGTAAGTTTTATCCTTAAACATTACATTATATGTATTTAATGTTTGCTAATGTATTGTCTAAATGTCCTCGTTACCTAATTACCATGCTTTGAATATGCTGGGAATGTCCCCTTTATCTTCATGCATGCTTGTTTTTTTACCTTAATCATTTTTTGGCCTACATGCATATTTCCCTTCAATAACCTCCCCACCATGCAATCCTGGGTCCATTTATACCTCTAGCCTATAGTCCCTTGAACAATGTATATTGTCAGCTCCATTGTACTGTTTTACCCTCCCCCACCCCCTCAAATGTTTGCAACTGTCAGGTGTGTTCTTGGCCCCAATTAGTACCCCTCCCCCACCCCCTCAAATGTTTGCAACTGCAAGAAGAGTTGTGGAGAATGCCTTTGGGATTCTGGCCAGCCGGTTCCGTTTGTTTCTCTCGGCAATAAATCTAGCAGAATACAAAATCAATTATGTGATCTTTGTTTGCTGCATTCTGCATAATTTCTTGAGACGTCATTCTTTGGCATTTCTAACTTCTGTTGGGCCTGAGGCTGGACTTGGTGTTGATGAACCACTCACAGGCCTGGAAAGTGGCCGTATTGGCTTGGCCCCCCAAACCACCCGTGAAGTGCGTGATAGATATGTCAATTATTTTAATGGTCGGGGGGCCATTGCAATGCAACAAGATCTTTAAGATTTTTTGAAAAAAAAAATAAAAATTTGGCAACAATCTCTTGTTTTGATTCTTGTTTGCATTTAGTTTTGTCTGTCTCCTAGTGCACTTGTAGTGGCAAGTGCATTTCCCTTTAGTTAATGAGGCCCTTTTGTCACTGTAACCACATAAAAAAATAACAAACTGTTATTGATAAATAATAAGCCACACACATTGTAGTAGTAAAAACATTTTTCTGTGTGCACATTGAAAGGTGCATTTTGTTTGAACGTGTTTTTTTTTTTTTTTTTTTGTTAACAATATATATATATTTTTTTTTTAGTTTAGGCATATTTGTAGAAAATATACATTGTTTACAAAATTTGGCTTCACAACAGGGTTTTAAAAACCATAAGAACAAAAAATAACAGGAACTTACAAAGTTCAACATGTTAATAATGGTGCTGGTGATGTCACCCATGTAAAATTAAAAAATTGCAGATGCTCACAATTTCTGTTGAAGTCAACATGTGCTATCTCCCATCATGGGGGAGCAATGGACGTGTTTTGTGTGTGCAATCCCTTTGTTCCTCTCACAAACTAACATTGTTCTGATGAAGGGGTTGCAAACACAAAACAAGTACATTGATATCCCCTGATGGAAGATAACACATGATGACACACTGTGTGCATCTGTAAAATTATTACCTTAGTATTTAGCAAGTTAAAACATTTTTGAAAAATAAAACTTGACAATGAAATGAACATGATTGATGTTTTAGGCAAAAAGTTATTAGATTCTGCCCAAAACATCAATCATGTTCTTCATTTCCTGTTGCATGCTGTCCAGCCAATTTCTCATGCTGTCAATTTGGTCACGCATTCTATCAATTTGGCCATTCCACACCATTATCTGGCCAATGAGTCTTTGTGCACTGTCTGTGCTAAATAGCTCCACCGCTTGGCCTTCCACAACCAGAACATCAACTAAAATTTGTGGACAAAAAATTATTGTAAAATATGCACGCCTAAATAGATGAACTTAAGCTGGGGTGTCAGTCACTCACTTGGTGGGGTGGAAATATTGCACACTTCCTCCACCTCTCCTTCCTCCAGCTCGTCAGGTGGGCGTGGTCTTGGGCTGGTGCTTGGGGTAATGTCAGCTTCAGGCTGATGACTTGGGGGGGTCCTGGGATCCTTGGACTGTTGTCTGAGTCTTTTCTCCCCTATGATAATTAAACAAAAGGTATAGTTAAAACACAGTGATATTTCAGTCTTGAAAAAGGAATATGAAACATTGGTTAGAAGTTGTGGACAATTGTCATTTTTTTGCACCAAACATTTTGAAGACAGGATTAAAATTCACTCTGCCCAAAAATGCCAAACAATACACATTTTCATGCAAGTTTCACAGATGCAGACACCTCAAGTATCCCCTGGAGCCCCTATGTGTATTACCCCAAAAAATTTTCTCTGGTGTCACATAGTACACTAGTGCTCGTGAGTCCAGATGTGGAAACAGCTGCTGTGTCCTGTCCTTACATTACACTGAATCATTTTTGAAGAAGCATTATAGTTTCAAACACATCTACACAACATCACCACATTTTTGGAATACGACAAATTATCAAGACCTAAATGTATGTCCAAACCCTGTACCATCGTATTTGGCGAAAAAAAACCCATCATTTTCTTAGTATCATATGTTTTTTCAAAAGAACGGTCTTTACGAACGATGCTGTATAAATGAAAAGCATATGGATCAGCATGCAAGTTAAGTATCTCATTCGGAACACACAACAAGTACTTACTTTTTTAAGCCGCTTCTTTATTCGACAATATTGTTCAGGCTCCCTACTTTTGAGGTCAGACCACCGCTTCCTCAGTTGTTCTTTAGCCCGTTTAGTGCCAAATTTTTGTTCAAAAGCGGTGACAACTGAGGACATTATTTTGTCCTTCCGCATATTGGGTCGGGTGTACGGTCCTTTTTTGCCATCGTAGTCCTCCCTTCTCAATATGGACACCGTCTCCACCATCTCTTCAAAGGCCATGTTGGTGGCCTTATATCTCCTCCTGGATCTGAATGGATGTGGCTCCATGCTACTTGCAGATAATCTCTCCACCATCTTTCTCTATATCCTGCCACTGCGCAACGAAGAGCGAAGGGGTGGGGACAAATCGTACTAAAGAACGTCCGGGGCGGGTGACGCAGGCATAGCATGACACATGCACAGTGTATATAAAGCTATTACGCTGGCCTACGTATGTCCGAGCGGAAGTAGCGAGTGTTAGAAACGAAGGTAAAAAAATTAAACGTGGGTGTGTGTTTGGTGAATGTGTTTGGTATGTGTGTGTATGTGTGTGTGTGTGTACCCTAGATTGAGCCAAAAATAATACTGGGAGTTTGGACTGACATTACAGTTTTTATCTTGTGTCTTGTCTTTCAGCAAAAATTAATCCCTTTAAGGAGGAAGCATTTTTGACATGTTTTCTTGATTTGTTTCAAGAAAACAGAAACCTGTGGGAGGTCAAGCTCCCATTGTATTTTAATAGCGATGTAAGGAAGGCAACACTGGGCACACTTTTGGAATTTGTGAAGACTCGAGTCCCCCAGGCAGACCTTAAGTTTCTGGACAATAAAATTGGTATCTTGCGCAATATGTACAGGCGGGAACACAAGAAGATACAGGAGTCGCGCAAATCCGAAACAGCAGCAGACCAGGTTTATGTCCCCAAGCTGTGGTACTACCAAAAAATGCGATTTCTGGATGACCAAACAGAAGCAAGGCAATCACTTTCAAGCCTTCCCTCCAGCCTTCCCTCCACCCTTCCCTCTAGCCTTCCCTCCACCCTTCCCTCTAGCCTTCCCTCCACCCCAGCTGAACTGGGCCTTTTCATCCTTGATGAAGTGGATGCTCCCAGCTTCAGCCAGGTATACTTTTTTGGCGAATTTGGGATTGTGTAAATATTAATGATGTAAACCTAAAAATTTTTGAAGTGCTTCACCAAAAATGACTTCATCACAATTATTAATATGTAGACATATCACTAGACAGTAGTGGCCAAAAATATACTTCAAATATTGGTGAGCAGCTAGAATAATGGTGGGGTCAAAAAGATAGCCTTTACTATTTGTTTAGAATTATATTTGCAAGTCATGAGCTGAAAATTGTGTGCATTACCACCAGGCACAGCCTCCAAGGAAGGCTGCAGGGCAGCGTGCAGGGAAGGCTCCACGGAAGAGTCGAAAGTGATTGGCTGGCTTCTGTCTGGTCTGACTTCTGACTGTGCTCCCTGTGCTCCCTAGTCGCAAGATACCAATTTTAGTGTCCTAAAACTTGATGTGTGTCCTGGGGGACAAAAGGCTTCACACATTCCAAAAGTGTCTCCAGTGTTGCCTTCCTCATTTCTGTTTTGACCAAAATAAATGGATATTTTCGTTACCTTACATTATTGACTATGTGTTTTGATTCAAAAAGGACATTTGGTTTGTGAGTAGGCAGGTACAGGTCAAAAAGACTATATGTGGGTTATTTACAAAAGGCTAAATCATTTTGCAATTCAAGTGCAAAGTGCTATTGCAAAGTGCACTTGATAAATTGCACTGCAAGTGCACTTGTTGGAAGTGCAGTCGCTGTAAATCTGAGGGGAAGATCTGAAATGAGGGAAAGCTCTGCTGATTTTATCATACAATCATGTGCAAGAGAAATCTGTTTTTTTGGGGGGTTCCTTGCATGTGCCCCTCGGATCCACAGCGAATGCACTTCCAAATGCTCTTTCAGGGCAATTCCAAGTACAATTTGCACTTGTAGTGAAAAATGATTTTTCCCTAAAATAACCCCCCTATGTCTAATTAACAAGAGACATCAACCTCATTAAGGTTCATTAAAACAATAAAAAATTATTAAGGTTATTGTGGTAACTTTTCTGTCTACTGATGGGTCCCCTCACCTCCCCAGTCCATGGTGTGCAGGCAGTGAGGAAATGATGTGCTGTAGCCTTTAACAACCAATCTGTAAGCAGTCATGATGTGCACTAACCTCTTGCAACCAATCATTGAGCGGTAAGGATGTAAAGTAACATCTAGCAACCAATTAATGAGTGGTATGGATGTCCAGAAACCTCTAGAAACCAATCAGTGAGCAGTATTGATGTACAGTAATCTCTAGCAACCAAACAAGCAGACCTCATGTACTGTAACCTTTAGCAAATAATCAGTGAGCCATAATGTGTGCTGTAACCTCTAGCAGCCAGTCAGTGAGCGGTAATAATACACATTAACCTCTGGTGATCAATTGCTGCCTGATTTGATTCAGTCAACTGAGTCTAGCTGCTATTTATTGTATGTCTCAGAGCAGATGAGTAAGTGAAATTACATAGAAGGGGGGGCCCAAAAAAATGTTTGCCCAGGGTCCAATCAATATTAAATATGACTATGCTGGCAACCAATCACAATCGCTGCCTGATCTAATTCAGTAAATTTCTTTTTAGTCTAGCTGCTATTTATTGTATGACTCAGAGCAGGTGGAGAGCAAATTGCATGGGGGGAGCAAGAAAGTGTTTGCCCAGGGCCCAATCAATATTAAAGATGGCTCTGACGAGTGGGAGATCGTTTTGATCTCTCGCTCTCTTCGATTCTCATGCAAACAGAGTAGACCTCGAAGGTCGTTATATATTTCTTTTTTGTACATTAAATGATGAAAAAAAAAATCTGGTGAATGTCTATGTTCCCCCTCCTTATAATGATGAAGCATTAAAGATAGTATTAAAAAAATGCCACAATGGTCAGATCTCCTAATCTTATTGATGGGAGATTTTAATAATGTATTAAATAAAGAGGAAGATAGACTTAATACCTCAATAACTAAAAGGAAAGGGAATAAAAATAGATTTGCTAGCCAAATACAGGAGATGGGCATGGTAGACGTGTGGAGATTTAGACATCCATCAATAAAAGGATACTCATGTTGCCCAAGTACAGTCAGCTATCAGTACTTTTCTGATTGATTGTAGATGCATATGTTAAAAGTTTCCTGCTCCTCTGCTTGCATGGACAGCGGCTTCTCCCTCCCCTCTCCAATCCTTTCTCTCACTTCTATTTCTCTCACTTCACTTCACACTTTTCTATTGGATACTACTTAAATTAATTGTTTAGGTTTGTCCATATATTACAAAGTTTTGGTGATCTAAAGAAGATTGTGCAGGGATTGAACAATCAGATTATATAGTGTATGCTTACCTATAGTGTTCTTGTACAGGAGTACTAACAATGACAAATGTTTTCCCTGTTATCTTTATTCTCATCTATGCAGATTTGTTTGCCCAGCAGCTTTGTTTTTAAGTCCATTAAACACCCTGACACATTATCTTAAGCTGGGTGCACATGGGGTTTGCATCAATACCTGTTTTGTACCAGCAATTACGAGTACCGATACTTGTGCTTAAGTACTCACTGATACCAGTTACTGATACCTTTGCAGTGCAATTTGAGCCCATACAAAATGAATGGAGTAAAATTGCACTGCAAAGAATTTCATGTGATTTGAACAGGAATGCAGTGCGATTCCTTTCCAAAGCACATGCGGTTTCCCGCACCACTCCTGTGTGAACCCAGGCTGAAGTCACTATGACAAGGCTGGGTTCATGCAGGAGCGGTGCAGGAAACTGCATTTGATTTGGACAGGAATCATATCGCGGTATCTCTCAAATGTGAGTACACCCCTCACATTTTTGTAAATATTTTATTCTATCTTTTAATGTGACAACACTGAAGAAATGACACTTTGCTACAATGTAAAGTAGTGAGTGTACAGCTTGTATAACAGTATAACAGTGTAAATATGCTGTACCAAAGGTGGTGGACTGATCAGGCATGTCTCCAGACCTAAACCCTATTGAGCATCTGTGGGACATACTCAAAGGGAAGGTAGAGAATCGAAAGGTCACTAACATCGACCAGCTCTGTGATGTTGTTATGGAGGAGTGGAAGAGGACTCCAGTGGCAACCTGTGAAGCTCTGGTGAACTCCATGCTCAAGAGGGTTAAGGCAGTGCTGGAAAATAATGGTGACCACTCTAAACATTGACACTTTGGGCCCCATTCGGTGGTGTACTGTTTCTAATACGCTTCAGTCGGTGTATTAATATATGTGTATGTGCATTCAGTGTAGCTTATGTATGCAGTGCATTCGGTGGTGTATAGTTTCTAATGCACTTCAGGTGGTGTACACAGTATATAATACTACTGTGTAGTGTGGTGTTGCAAAAACAAAAAATACATCAAGTTTGGAAGGCCACCAAGGAGAGGCAGATGCACACAGGCCACTAAAAGAGGGCAAGCAGCCTCTGTGTCTACAGTCAACCCTGGTGGTCGTAGACATGGTGCATCCTCTGCAGGTGGCCGTGGGGCACACTTGTCCTCTTTGTCTGCTGCTGGCCGTGTTATTGAGCCACAACATGCAGAAGAGTTGGTGGAGTGTATAACAAAGCCGTCCTCATCCTCTGTCACCCAGGCTCAGAGTAGTTTGCCTTCAGACGCAGCTGCCAAAGCGGCCTATTCCACCGGCTCCTTGTTCACAGTCAAACCTTCCGTAGCCCCACCATGATGCACGTAGGAGTCCCTAGATTTTTTCGACCACGGTGTCAGTTATATGCTGCTGGAGGATGCACAGCGATTTGAAGGCTCCAATGTTGGTTCCCAGGTTGAAGAAGGGAGTAACGTGAGCCTAGAGAGAGGGGGTGCCACAGAGGGACAAAAAACTGGCAATCATGTTCCCCCAGCTGCAGCATACTGCCAAGTTTGCTCCAGTGATGGGAAGGGAGGGGATGATGAAGTCACTGACTGTACTTGGGTGCCTGAGAGAAGAGAGGAGGAAAGTGAGGAGGAGGAGGCACAACTTCAATGAGGCAGGATGTCCTCTAGGGAGTAGCTTAAGGGTAGCCACCATATTGCATGACACTGCAGAGCTCCCCAGGTGCAGGGCGCTGGTGACTTCCCGATGACCATTAAAACTTCCTTGGTGTGGGTCTTTTTTGACACGTGTACAACAGATCATACCATTGCTATTTGTAACCTATGTCTAAAGCAGATCAAGCTTGAACAGCAGGCACTTGGGCACCACATGCTTGACCAGACATATGACGACCTGCCATGCAGTCCGTTAGCAACAGCACTTGAAAGACCCACATCATAGGAAAAGGTGTAATTCTCCTGGCTCCTCATCTGGGATCTCTAACCCTACTATACCTCTAGTCCTCTCAAAAACCTGCACTGAGAGGAATGAAGGTATAGCAATAGGTGTCCCCAAGTACTTGCCCTGAATCTGCTAGCAGTACACCACCAATAGATTTTAGCAGGCAAATTTCCCTACCCCAGTTGTTGAACCGTAAAAGAAATTTGGTCCCAGCCATCCACATGTTCAGCATCTAAATGATAGCTTGGCCAAATTGCTAGCACTGCAACTGCTGTCTTTTCAGCTGGTAGACTCTGCCCCCTTTTGTGAATTTGTGGAATGTGCTGTACCTCAGTGTCAGGTTCCAATATGCCATTTGTTTTCACAGAAGGCCATTCTGGCTCTCTACCGGCATGTGGAAGGCAATGTTTTGGTCTCGTTGGACAGGGCTGTCTGCAGTAAGGTTCATATTATCGCTGACTCATGGTCCAGCAGGCATGGGCAGGGACATTACCTTTCCTTCACAGTGCACTGGGTAACTCTGTTGGCAGCTGGGAAGGATGCAGGACAGGGTTCAGTGTTGTTGGAGCTTGTTCTGCCACCATGCCTCCAAAATTCTATGATGATTCTGGTGATTCTGCCAAATCTCTCTCCTCCACCCCTCCTCTTCTTCCTCTATGGCCTCTTCTGCATATTTGTCCTCTGAACCAGCAGTGCTCTGTAAGAGTTCAAGGGGCTACACAAGCAGTTGGGCTAAAAGATGCCATGCGGTGCTTGAGTTTGTCTGCCTATGGGACAGGAGCCACACTGGGGCAGAGATTCTGTCAGCTCTGCAGGGGCAGGCTCAGAGGTGGTTGACCCCATGCCAGCTTCAGCCAGGAATGGTTCTATGTGACAATGGCACCAACCTTCTCTCTGCCCTCCGACAGGGACACTTGACCCATAGTCCATGTTTGGCACACGTCCTGAATTTGGTGGTGCAGCAGTTCTTGACCAGGTACCCAGGCTTACAAAAGGCAGGCCAGAAAGGTTTGTGGTCATTTTCTCCAGTCATACAATGCCAGTGCTCGGCTGGCTGACATTCAAAAGGAATGCAACCTCCTCATTTGTGACATGCCCACCAGGTGAAACTCAACATGGCAATGCTGCAGCGGCTGCACACACAGCAGAGGGCCATGAGTACCTGTGTGAGTATGGCACCAGGACAGGGTCAGGGGAGCTTCGCTTCTTATTGCCAGGCCAATGGCTACTGATCAAGGATGCATTTGAGGAGGCCACAAGGATGGTGAGCAGCGAAATGCATTCATCAGTGACACTGTCCCTCTTGTCTTCCTGCTGGAGCACACACTTCATGGAATCATTAAGAGGACACTTGAGGCAGAACAGCGGGAGGAAGAGGAGGACTTCCTTTCCTCTCAAGGCCCCCTTTATCCAGATAGCATTCCTGCGGGCCAGCCAAACACACAGGAAGAAGAGGACGAGGAGGATTGTGTCAGCATGGATTTGGGGGATAACACTCAGCAGCAGTCTTCAAGGGATGGTTTTCAGTCCCCAGAAACCCAAGGAGTTGTACGTGGCTGAGAGGAGGTAGTTACGGATAATGTGATCCTTAGTGACCCAGAGGACTCAGAATCGAATGCCTCTGCAGACTTACGCTGCATGGCCTCCCTGATTCTGCAAAGTCTGCGAAAGGACCCTAGGATTTGTGGTATCAAGGAGAGGGATCATTACTGGCTGGCAACCCTTCTTGATCCATGTTACAAGGGTAAAATTGCAGAACTCATCCTGCCTTCGCAGAGGGAGCAGAGGATGAAACATCTTCAGGAGGTCCTGAAGAAAGGTTGGTGTAACGCATTTCCAGACCCTGGGAGGTTACCATTTCCTGGTGCTGGACAACGTGTTGCTGAGGCTTCGTTCAGTCAGAGAAAGAGCGGTGGAGAAGGTGGCCGGCTGACCGATGCCTTTAAACAGTTTTTCAGTCCTCAGCGCCAAGGTCTGATCAGTTCAAGCAACCATCACCAGCATCTGCATTATATGGTGCAGGAATATCTAGGGACAAGAGCAGACTTGGGGACCTTTCCAACAGAGCATCCGCTGGGTTACTGGGTCTTGAGGGTGGACCATTGGCCAGAATTTGCTCAATATGCAATTGAGTTACTGGCCTGTCCTACATCCAGGGTGCTTTATGAATGCACATTCAGTGCTGCTGGAGGGTTTGTAATGTATCAAATAGTGCGCCTGTCCACAGACTCCGTTAATAGGCTCACATTCATAAAATCGAATCAGTCTTGGATCAACAGCTATCAAGCATCTGATACTGATGTAGCTGATTGAATTTGCTATAGATCTGATCCCTTAAAGACTGCCTATGCTGACTATACTATTTCTCCTCAATCTTGATGATGCTAGCTTCCAACAATATTTTTGGTGGAAGCTAGCATCATCAAGATTGAGGAGAAATAGGATAGTCAGCATAGGCAGTCTTCAAGGGATCAGATCTATAGCAAATAGGCCCAAGGCCCAAATTTTCTGCCCCTGTTTAACAGGGACATGTAATTACAATTTTTGATATAATATTTCACAGCAGGTCCCATTCCCATGCCCAACAAAAGTAACTGTGAGGGCTTACAGTGTTATATTAATTCTTTAATTCACAAGGATCAAATGGGGTTTATCCCTAGAAGAGCTGCCTCAACAAATATTCGTAGACTCTTTCTTAATATGCAATTATCTATGGATAATGGAGATACTAGAGCCATATTGTGTTTGGATGCCCAGAAGGCCTGTGATAAGGGGGAGTGGGAATATTTATGGACTGCACTTACGGCCTTTGGTATCGGCCCAGGAATCTTAACCTGGCTGAGATTGTTGTATAACGATCCCAAAGCGAGGTTGAGAATTAATAACACCCTGTCTCCATTTTTTTCACTGTCTAGAGGCACTAGTCAGGGCTGCCCCCTGTTCCCATTATTGTTTTCATTGGCGATAGAGCCTTTGGCTATTGCCATTAGACAATCAGAAGGGATTGTTGTGTGTTTGGGCAGTTTTCGGGCTTTCAGATCAATTGGGAGAAATCAATATTGCTGCCACTAGATTATTATTATTATTCAGGATTTATATAGCGCCAACAGTTTACGCAGCGCTTTACAATATAAAAGGGAGACAATACAGTTATAATACAATAAAATACAAGAGAATTAAGAGGACCCTGCTCAGAAGAGCTTACAATCTAATAGGATGGGGCAGGTGGTACAAAAGGTTGTAACTGTGGGGAATGAGCTGGTGGAAGTGGTAGGAGATTAGTTGGAGACGTGATAGGCTTTCCTGAAGAGATGAGTTTTCAGGGATTGCCTGAAGGTAGCAAAAGTAGGGGATAGCTGGATAGATGGAGGTAGCGAGTTTCAGAGGATGGGAGAGGCTCTGGAGAAATCCTGGAGATGAGCATGGGAGGAGGAGATGAGAGAGCTTGAAAGCAGGAGGTCTTGAGAAGAGCGGAGAGGTCGATTTGGGTGATATTTGGAGACAAGATTAGTGATGTAGCTTGGGGCAGAGTTGTGAATGGCTTTGTATGTTGTGGTTAGAATTTTGAATTTAATTCGCTGGGTGATTGGGAGCCAGTGTAGGGATTGGAGTAGAGGGTTGGCAGACACTGAGCGGTTGGTAAGGTGGATAAGTCTGGCAGCAGCATTCATGATAGACTGAAGAGGGGATAGCCTATGGAGAGGTAAGCCAATGAGAAGGGAGTTGCAATAGTCAAGGCGAGAGATAACAAGGGAGTGAATGAGGAGCTTGGTGGTTTCATTTGTTAAAAAGGGGCGAATTTTAGAGATGTTACGGAGGTGAATTCTACAAACTTTTGACAACGATTGGATTTGAGGCTGAAATGACAAGTCAGAGTCTAGGATTACACCTAGTACCCTGGCATGAGGGGAGGGACTGATGGTTGCATTGTTGATTTTGATGGAAAAGTCATGGAGGGGGGCACGGGCGGGAGGGAATATTAATAGCTCAGTTTTAGAGAGATTTAGTTTGAGGAAGTGGTGCGACATCCATGCTGATATGTCAGTTAGTAAGTTAGTAATGCGAGAGGAGACTGAAGGAGTGAGGTGAGGAGTAGACAGATAGATTTGGGTGTCATCAGCGTATAAGTGGTATTAGAAGCCGTGGGCAGTTATTAAGTGACCAAGGGAGGAGGTGTAGATAGAGAAGAGAAGGGGTCCAAGAACCGAGCCTTGGGGGACCCCCACAGAAAGGGGCAATGGAGAGGAGGAGACAGAGTTGTAGGTGACACTGAAGGAGTGCTGTGATAAATAGTCAGAGAACCAGGATAGAGCAGAATCTCGGAGGCCAAGGGAATGTAGTTTTTTGAGAAGGAGCGGGTGGTCAACAGTATCAAAGGCCGCAGAGAGGTCAAGTAGTAGGAGTATGGAGTACTGGCTGTTGGTATTAGCAGTTAGTAAATCGTTAGTGAGTTTTAGTAAGGCAGTTTCCGTGGAGTGCTGCAAGCGAAAGCCAGACTGTAAGGGGTCAAGAAGGTTATTTTCATTGAGGTAGGAGCTAAGACGGTTGTAGACTAAGCGTTCTAGAAGTTTAGAGGTGAATGGGAGCAATGAGATGGGTCTTAAGTTGTTCAGGTCGGTAGGGTCCAGTGAGGGCTTTTTAAGAATGGGAGTGATCTGCGCATGTTTTAGAGGGAAGGGGAAAATGCCACTAGAGAGGGAGAGATTGAAGATGTGGGTGAGGGAGCATAGGATAGAAGAAGAGGGTGACCGTAGTAGTTGTGAGGGAACAGGATCCAAGGGACAATTGGTTAGGTGGGCATCCAAGAAAATTTTTGTAACCTTTTCCGTAGTAGCCAATTCAAAAGAGGAGAGTGTTGAATGTGCTGCTAGGCAAGGTATGTTGGGTGGGGAAGACGTACGCACAGTGGAGATATCCTCACGAATTGCAACGATCTTGTCTTTGAAGTGATTGGCAATCTCTTGGGCAGTGAGTGAGTTAGTGGGTAGAGCGGGTGGTGGATGAAGCAGAGAGTTAAAGGTTGAGAAGAGCCGACGGGGACTGGATGACAAGGAATTAATAAGAGAGACAAAGTAGGCTTGTTTGGCAGCATGGAGGCATGAATTGTATTTTAGAAGGGCAGATTTATATAGGGTGAAGTCTTGCAGGCATTTGGTTTTACGCCACAGTCGTTCAAGAGCACGGCAATGTCTCTTGAGATTTGTTGTGTTGTCAGTTTGCCAGGGTTGTAATGGTCGGGGCCTGACTCTGCGTGTGGTTAGAGGAGCAAGTGCATCTAGTGATGATGAGAGTGAACTGTTGTAGACAGAGGTGGCCAGGTCAGGACAGGACAGGGGAGAGATTATGTCATATAGGTGGTCAGTAGCAGAATAGAGAAGAGAAGGGTTAAAGTGGCGAAGGTTTCTACAAGTAATTGTTTGCTGCTTGGAGAGATGGGTAGTTGGAGGCAAGGATACAGTGAAAGTAATGAGGTTGTGATCAGATAGAGGAAAGGGGGTGTTGGTGAGATTGCTAGGGTTGCAGAGATGGGAGAACACAAGGTCAAGGGTATTACCATTGGAGTGGAAGTATGTGTCCATTGGGTTAGGTCAAAAGATGAGGTTAAGTCGAGAAGTTTAGCTGTAGTTGGGCTGTTAACATTGACAGGAATGTTAAAGTCACCAAGAATAATGGTGGGTATTTCAGAGGAGAGAAAGTAGGGTAGCCAGGCAGCAAAGTCATCAAGAAAGCGAGATACCGGTCCTGGAGGCCTATAAATTGCTGCAATCCTCAGAGAAATGGGAGAAAACAGACGAATACAGTGCATCTCGAAAGAAGAGAGGGATAGGGAGGGAAGGACAGGAAGGACTTGGAAGGTGCTTTGTGGGGACAGAAGGAAGCCAACTCCACCTCCTTTCTGTCTGTTGGGTCTGGAGGAGTGAGTCCAATGGAGACCACCATGGGAGAGGGCAGCAGGAGAAGCTGAGTCAAAATTCTGAAGCCAGGTTTCTGTTATGGCGAGTATGTTCAAGCCATGAGAGATGAAGAGGTCATGTACAAATGTTAGCTTGTTACAGATGGAGCTGGCGTTCCAAAGGGCGCAAGAGATTGGTGGGGTGCTTTGAGGAAGCATGGGGATAGAAATTAAACGGAGTGGATTGCGGTGGTTGCCAGAGGGGGAGGGGTATTGGATATGTGGCTTGCATTTGGAAAATGGCGGACCAGGATTAGGAGAAATGTCACCTGAGACCAGGAGAAGGAGGAGGGCAAGGAAGGCAAGGTGGGAGTGGGATGTGCATGAGTGCATGTGTCTAGTGGCCCTGGTGTTTATGTCAGCATGTGGGTGCAGCAACTGCAGGAGATGATGGGTGCCATAGTAGGGAGAGGATAGGAGAGAGGGTGATATGTGCATGCTGCAGGGAAGAGAGGAGGGGTAGAGTAAAGATAATTTGAGGATAGAAGACACCAATGTGAGAAGGAAGAGAATAAGGAGCATGTTAGTGGACAGAGAGCGGGAAACTAACATAATATAAAATAAATGTCAAAGCTTTTTGCTTGTCGTCTTGCAGAGTGGAGCAGAGTTCTTGTTGTTGTTGTTCATGCAGCTTTAGTTATCCTGCTTTCATTAAACTGCGTCGATGAAACTGCGCATCACTCGTGACAGAGCCATGATGTCTGCGCCTTGCCCCTGTCTGCGCCACCCCATAAGCTGCCATAAATTTATAGGGAGACTAAGCTGGGATGCTTTTCTCAGTTGGTCATTATTGGGTCTGATGTGAGACACCTCAATATGGGGAGGAGATGGCCAGTGCCAGACCAGACCAGCTACAGACACAGGCTAGGGTCGTAAAGCTAATTACCTCTCTTGATCACTCAAGCCACATGGAGTTGAATATCAATCACCAGTAAAATTGCTATTGCAGTGTATTTGTTATAGAGCTAGCAGTAAATATGTAAGTTTAAAGATATGGCAGCAGGAGACAATTACCAAAAATATGTAACAGCAAACTCAGCAAAGTCAGTTCAGTAGGGATGTACAGATGGATAGGAGACAATTACCAAAAATATGTAACAGCAAACTCAGCAAAGTCAGTTCAGTAGGGATGTACAGATGGATAGGAGACAATTACCAAAAATATGTAACAGCAAACTCAGCAAAGTCAGTTCAGCAGGGATGTACAGATGGATAGGAGACAATTACCAAAAATATGTAACAGCAAACTCAGCAAAGTCAGTTCAGTAGGGATGTACAGATGGATAGGAGACAATTACCAAAAATATGTAACAGCAAACTCAGTTCAGTAGGGATGTACAGATGGATAGGAGACAATTACCAAAAATATGTAACAGCAAAGTCAGTTCAGTAGGGATGTACAGATGGATAGGAGACAATTACCTGTAAAAGAGCAGAGAAGACATGATCAGAATTGATAACTGCGTCGATGAAACTGCGCATCACTCGTGACAGAGCCACTCAGGACAGAGCCATGATGTCTGCGCTTTGCCCCTGTCTGCACCACCCCATAAGCTGCCATAAATTTATAGGGAGACTAAGCTGGGATGCTTTTCTCAGTTGGTCATTATTGGGTCTGATGTGAGACACCTGAATATGGGGAGGAGATGGCCAGTGCCAGACCAGACCAACTACAGACACAGGCTAGGGTCGTAAAGCTAATTACCTCTCTTGATCACTCAAGCCACATGGAGTTGAATATCAGTCACCAGTAATATTGCTATTGCAGTGTGTTTATTATAGAGCTAGCAGTAAATATGTAAGTTTAAATATATGGCAGCAGGAGACAATTACCAAAAATATGTAACAGCAAACTCAGCAAAGTCGGTTCAGTAGGGATGTACAGATGGATAGGAGACAATTACCAAAAATATGTAGGGATGTACAGATGGATAGGAGACAATTACCTGTAAAAGAGCAGAGAAGACATGATCAGAATTGATAACTGCGTCGATGAAACTGCGCATCACTCGTGACAGAGTCACTCAGAACAGTGCCATGATGTCTGCGCCTTGCCCCTGTCTGCACCACCCCATAAGCTGCCATAAATTTATAGGGAGACTAAGCTGGGATGCTTTTCTCAGTTGGTCATTATTGGGTCTGATGTGAGACACCTGAATATGGGGAGAAGATGGCCAGTGCCAGACCAGACCAGCTACAGACACAGGCTAGGGTCGTAAAGCTAATTACCTCTCTTGATCGCTTAAGCCACATGGAGTTGAAAATCAGTCACCAGTAATATTGCTATTGCAGTGTGTTTGTTATAGAGCTAGCAGTAAATATGGAAGTTTAACGATATGGCAGCAGGAGACAATTACCAAAAATATGTGTGACAGACCTAGCAGGGACAGAGGCTGTTGGAGAGGACTGAATGCAAGCCTGTTGCCTTTTGATTATGGGCCCTGGATTTTCAATGGAACAATACTCTTTGTGAAGTGAATTAGAAATCCAGTCTAATCTGTACTAATCGGACTCCGTTGTGTATGTATGTATATATTGTATGTTATTTGATTCTGTTGGGGACTCCTTACTGTAGATTTATGTCCCTGAAGAGAGAGGGGGGATTCCTCCAGCAGCCCCCTGCTGATAAGACTGATTCATACTGTTGGGACACATCCTGTGAGGAGATGCTGGTGTCATCAATTCCAACTACCTGTGTTTATGTTAATTGAAGGAGCTGATCACATTGTCCTCTATACAATGTAGGAGACGGGACGACTCCTATTGGAGCTGCAGCTATTGTGTTTATACTACTGTGTGAAGCTCGGTGCCCATAAGTCTGTCATCTGGTCTGGGTAAATTTTTTAGTTAATTAGCTCATGTTAATTATGTTAATTAGGTTACAGTTGTATTGTTAGAGGAGGTTCCAACGGCGTATAAAGTCTTGCAACTTTGATTCATAATAAACAGTTCTGATGTACTCCAAGACTGGTGTTGTCTAGTTCTTGGGGGTTCCTATAGCTAGATCCATTGGACTCGTGTTCCAGAACTTAGGAAGCGGTATACTGATGGAAGCACTCAAGCAGAGTGTGGGACGTTCCGTGACATTGGTGGCAAGCAGCGGGAAAGCTTCCTGCAGTCTGGGACATCCAAACCTCCAACTGGATCCAAGATCAGCATAGCAGACTTCAGTCACCCCAGCGGAGATATGGACCTGGCATCAGAGTTCCCGGGGCTGCTGCGGATCATCCTTTCAACATACACCAGGACGGTGTCTGAGGATGAATACCTGGAGCTCAGGCAGCAGATTCGGGTGGGGCTCTGGATTGGAGCCCTTCAGCTCGCTGGTATAAAACAGGGCAAGTGCTTTCCAACCCAAGAGCAACGGGCCAGTGACCAACGGGCATTGCGGATGGCATTCCTGGGAGAGCGGCCCCAGGAGCAATGGGTGACTGAGTTGGACAGGCTGGTCCAGCAGGAGATAGAGCTGGACAATCGTTATCGGGCTCTGCAATGGCACGCAGAGGAGGGATATTTAGGGGAGACAACAGAATGCTCTCCGGAGGGATATGACTTTGGAGGCCCTGGATTGCTGTGGGAGAGCCTTACAGATCATTTTATGTTTAGTGATGAAGGGGAACCTGACCTTGATGAACCTGTTTCTGCATGGGATGATCTTGGATGGAGGAATGTGCCTGTCCAGCAGCATGCTAGAGAATCTGCAGTGGAAAATCTGGAGATTGCCATCCCCAAACCTGAAGTGCTGACAACAGGGCAGAGCTCTGCTAACCTCTGCCCAGCACTCATAACATCTTCTGGGTTCCATGGACAGGAGATGGCGAACCTCCATCCCAGACACCAGTTGCAGAGACAGGGGATTTGATAGACTTTTCTGCTGAGGAAGAACCATCAAGTGAGCCCCCAGCAGAAGAGTTGGGATTAGGGCCAAACTTCATTGCGCTCTGCTCAACACTGATGGCATCTTCTGAGTTCCACGGACAGGAGATGGTGAACCTCTATCCACAGACACCAGTTATAGAGGTAGGGGATTTAATAGACTTTTCTGTTGAGGAAGAACAACCTGATGAGCCTCCAGCAGAAGAGCTGCTATTGGGGCCAAACTTCACTGTGCTCTGCCCAGCACCAACAGCAGTATCTGTGGAGTTACAGGGAACTTCCCCAGTTGAAGCACCGGCAACCGGGCAGAGTGCTACCAACCTCTGGCCATCACCGGCAACAACTACAGAGTTCCAGGGAGGTGGGGCAGTCGGCCTCCCTCCCCAACAGGTAGCCGGAGCAGATGGTGTGGGGTTTCCAGCAGGGCTGGCAACAGGGCCGAGTACTGCTGGACTCTGCCCTCAACTAACAGGAGATGGATTTCCTGTGAAGGTGGATGGGACTTCAATCTCCACCTGTATACTCCAGGGATTCTGGGCAGTCGACCCAGATCCCCAACAGCATGACAGAGTGAGCCCAGTCCCCCTGTCTTCTCTCCAGCGGCAGAAAGGACTCCAGGGAGAAGGGCCAGTCCAGGCCTCTCCCCAGTGGCAGATATGTTCTCTGAGAGAGGCAGAGGTTGGCTGGGTGAGTAATACTTTGTTTGGAACAATTTGTTTGGGGTACTGTGTGGGTACAAGCAGTAGAGGACTGGAACTACTGACTAACTTCGGAGTCAACCCGTCTGGGGTCTCCTCCTGTGTTAGTCTCCTGCCAAAAGTGGAGAAATGTGACAGACCTAGCAGGGACAGAGGCTGTTGGAGAGGACTGAATGCAAGCCTGTTGCCTTTTGATTATGGGCCCTGGATTTTCAATGGAACAATACTCTTTGTGAAGTGAATTAGAAATCCAGTCTGATCTGTACTAATCGGACTCCATCGTGTATATATGTATATATTGTATGTTGTTTGATTCTGTTGGGGACTCCTTACTGTAGATTTGTGTCCCTGAAGCGAGAGGGGGGATTCCTCCAGCAGCCCCCTGCTGATAAGACTGATTCATACTGTTGGGACACATCCTGTGAGGAGATGCTGGTGTCATCAATTCCAACTACCTGTGTTTATGTTAATTGAAGGAGCTGATCACATTTTCCTCTATACAATGTAGGAGACGGGACGACTCCTATTGGAGCTGCAGCTATTGTGTTTATACTACTGTGTGAAGCTCGTTGCCCACAAGTCTGTCATCTGGTCTGGGTAAATTTTTTAGTTAATTAGCTCATGTTAATTATGTTAATTAGGTTACAGTTGTATTGTTAGAGAGGTTCCAACGGCATATAAAGTCTTGTAACTTTGATTCATAATAAACAGTTCTGATGTACTCCAAGACTGGTGTTGTCTAGTTCTTGGGGGTTCCTATAGCCAGATCCATTGGACTCGTGTTCCAGAACTTAGGAAGCGGTATACTGACGGAAGCACTCAAGCGGAGTGTGGGAAGTTTACCGATATGGCAGCAGGAGACAATTACCAAAAATATGTAACAGCAAACTCGGCAAAGTCAGTTCAGTAGGGATGTACAGATGGATAGGAGACAATTACCAAAAATATGTAACAGCAAACTCAGCAAGGTCAGTTCAGTAGGGATGTACAGATGGATAGGAGACAATTACCAAAAATATGTAACAGCAAACTCAGCAAAGTCAGTTCAGTAGGGATGTACAGATGGATAGGAGACAATTACCAAAAATATGTAACAGCAAACTCAGCAAAGTCAGTTCAGTAGGGATGTACAGATAGGATAGGAGACAATTACCTGTAAAAGAGCAGAGAAGACATGATCAAAATTGATAACTGCGTCGATGAAACTGCGCATCACTCGTGACAGAGCCACTCAGGACAGAGCCATGATGTCTGCGCCTTGCCCCTTTCCAGATGATCTGGAAACTCCTTTGCCAGACCAATCCTCTCAAATACAAATTAAACATACAGTTAAATATCTGCGGGTCAGCGGGGTGTTGACAATTGCTGTTCTAGATGGCCACACACTGATTCAGCTCCGGTCCTCAGCAGCTTCACAGGGCGAGCAGCAGGAGCAGATTCAGCTTGACACAGGCACATCTGCTCCGCATACAATCAGCAGCGTTGGGGGACAAAGCGGAGGAAAGACAGGGGGATTCCTTGGAAGATGACAGAGTTCTTTCCCATGCCGGCCAACTAGATGAGCCAAAATGGCACTGGATACAGCCCTACGAGAGGCAGCGGATGGGTAGTGGTAGAGCCTGCCAGTGCCAGTGAAGGACAGCAGCCTCATCCACGTCAGGCAGCCCAGTAAAATTCAGACCCAGACTGATCGCTGAGGATAACCTCCTCACTGAGGTGATCCTACCACACACACCCCCTGCCGGAAACTCTGTGCTACAAAACTCCATTGCTGCCTTTCCAAATACAAACCAGCCAGGGCTAGACACCACTTTAAAGGATATGCTGGTTTTTCTACAAAGCTCCCTTCATGCTGACATCCTCAAGCGAGGCAACAACTTAAAGCTGCACATATTGGATTACCGGGTCTCACACTTAGAATCTAAGAGGGGGAGTTCACATCCAACTTTAATGAGATGATCGATGCACACAATAAGCGGGAGAAGGACAGGGAGTGGATGAAAGCCAAATTGGCTGATCTGGAAGATCGCTCACACAGAAACAATGTTAAAATAAGGGGCATTCCAGAAGCCGTTAAACCTGCGGCTTTAAAGGATTTCTTTACAAAGCTCATGTCTGCCATACTGACGGAGGCCGCACCACCTGAGCTACTTATCGATCGCATTCACAGACTTCCAAAACCCCCCAACCTGCCAGACATGAGACATGATAATTGGAATCCACTTCTATCACTGCTTGGGTAACACTTCCCAAGCAGTACGCTGGACTATCTTTCTTTGGGGATCTCTCGCAGTACACAATGAACAAACGCAAGAACCTAGCCACCATCACCAAACCCCTGCAAAATCACAACATTGCATACAAATGAGGACACTGTGAAATTAGTGGTAACCAGGAAGGAGAAAGAATTCCACACCTGTTCCCTTGAAGAGGGGCTGTCCCTACTCCATCAATAGAATATTCTGGAAACTCTGTTCCAGAGAGGCCACCCTACCCATAATCGCAGACAGGATGATGCAAGCGGGAAGAGATCTGATCACCTGAAATGGCCCCCCTGGCCACAAAGTATCTACATTTGCCCTGTTGGTTGCCCTGAATATGGGCCTTTGCTGATTACCCCCGGTTAGTAGTCATGGATTACCGCATGTCTCTGTTCTCTCTTTACGTTTAAGCACCTACCATTGTAACCAACCTCAGTCTACATCACATCTTCAGACTGAATGCTACCCTCGCACTATACACTGCTTGCCTATCTGCTCTGGGTTCTACAAGCCACTTCTACCTCCTTAGGAAACACCTGCAAGCACCTGAACCATCCCACTCACCCACTTCTCCCTATCTATTCTAAGACACCTCGGTAAACCAGAAAGTTCATAACTCTGCATAATAATGCCTTTCAAAGTCACCTCCTGTAAAGGAGCTCAATAACCCGAATAAAAGACACTCCCTATGGAACGATGCTACTAAGCTCCAATGCAATGTCTTGTGTCCTCAAGAAATGCATTTGGCTCAAAACAAAGCTCCATCCTTCTCCCACAAGCAATTCCCCTATGTATATTTTGCTAATGCAAGGCAGAAGAAAAGAGGGGTTCTAATTGCCATAAAAGATACTGTCCACTTCACCCTGGACAACCAAGGCAGATTTATTATCTTGGTGTGTGACATCGACAATGCCTTATACATCATAGTTAACATTTACACTCCCAACTCGAGACAAATTTCATTCCTCCACAAGCTATGGAAGAGGATGCAAAAGAAGAGAAAGGGTCATTTATTACTATGTGGGGACTTCAATGTGGTTCCAGATGGCTCTTTGGACCTATCGGGCCCCACTACTAAGCGTACCCGCTCTTCCACATTGGACAACTTTCTTAGGAATAATGCCCTGTTCGATGTCTGGAGATGTCAACACTCCAAGAGACTTTTCTTTTTTTTTCTAAACCCCACTGTTCATATTCGAGGATAGACCTGTTCTTGATGGACAAGCTTCTACTACATGACATCAAATCTTCTGATATCCACACCATCACGGGGTCAGACCACACCCCCATTTCGATCTGTGTGGGGGGAGTGCCGCAGGGCGAGTGATTATGTGATGCAATGATGTTTTCCTAATGTCTCTACTAATATCAAATGCATAAATGACCAAATACAAGAATACTTTGAGCACAATGCATCCTCTGCCACAGATCCCTTCCCCACATGGAATGCCCATAAGGTCTACATAAGAGGGGTTGTGCTGAAGTTTGGGGCTCAAGCTAAGCGCCAGAGGACACAGCAGCTCGACTCACTTCTAGCCATTAGAGAGAGGCTCGACGTAGATAATAAGACCAAGCCTAATATCGCTATAAGCAACCAACTATCTCAAGCTAGGAATGAATTACATACCTTCCTCTCAGCCAGGCATGCCAAAAAGCTACTTAAACTTAGGTCTAACTTCCTTTTTTTTACAAATCGTTTATTTGATCAAAGGGAGAGGTCCATGGATCCTTGACATAAAATAAACATCGTATCAGTGTGTACAGAACTTACAAGAAGCAATACAGCAGGGAAAAAGAAAGAAAATAGGTGGTAAGACATCAATTTGTCCAACTCTTAACATGAACGACATTATTCAGTACAGTACTCCCATGTGACCGTCTCCACTCATTTTATTTACTAACAATAAGCAAGTGCAACTGTGGAATCACTAGGGAAAACGAGAGAAAGAGAAGAAGCAGAATAAAGGAACCTGAAAAGTAGGAATTAGAGTAGGTAGAAGGGAAGCGGCAGTTAGGATGAAGGGGAAGGGGGGAGGGAAGGCAAAAACTGTGGGGAAGGGGGTTCAGATCTCTAGAGCCTTATTGTCGGACCACTACTTTTTAGTCTGAGATCAAGTCTCCAAATAAATTGCGACCCTCTTCAGAATAGACAAACATGTTCCAAAGTGACCACGTCTTGGAATATCATTCTTGTTGGTGCCGTGCTGTTAGGATTAGGTCTTCACATTTATTGATTTGTTCTACTTTCCTGAGCCACATCCTGATAGTCGGAGATTGTGGGGTTTTACATTTTAGTGGAATGCATCATTTGGCCGCATCAAGGAGGTGATGAATAATTTATTTTTTGTAGGATCTCGCCGGGACGGCAGAGACGCGGAGGAGGAAGAAGGCTAGGTCTAACTTCTATGCCAATGGCAATAAAGCGGGCAAATTAATGGCACCCCAACCTAAATAGAGAGGGGCTAAACATAGAATCCCCTTCCTTAAACACCCCATCCATAGGGGTAAGCTACAAAACTCCAAGGACATCACTAATGCATTTGGCACATTTTATTCTCCCTGTACAATTTATGTAATGACCCTAAAACGCACCAACCATCAGAAACTCTGATCTCTGACTTTCTCAGTAACATCAACTTACCTGCACTGTCAGACGTCCAATTGCAAGACCTTGATAAACCTTTCACAGCCACCGAATTGGAGAAAATAATTCTCTCCCTCCCTAATAAGAAAGCCCCAGGCCTGTTGGCTTCTCAGCAGAATATTACAAGCTTTTGCATCCTCATTCTCCCCACATTTGCAAATTACTTTCAATGCTGCTGTATCCTCTGGAACATTTCCCTCTGAAATGTTATCCGCAACTATTGTCATATTACTGAAGCCTGGGAAGGAGCCGGTAGT
Source organism: Aquarana catesbeiana (assembly GCF_042186555.1). Classification (NCBI taxonomy): domain Eukaryota; kingdom Metazoa; phylum Chordata; class Amphibia; order Anura; family Ranidae; genus Aquarana; species Aquarana catesbeiana. The sequence goes on along the minus strand of NC_133326.1, from coordinate 205,020,185 downwards.
CCCACAAAATTTCCACCCCATATCATTATTAAACACAGATTTAAAAATATACGCTAAAACCATTGCAACAGGCTATCATCCCTCATGCCAAATTTGATTAATCCTGATCAGGTGTGCCTTATCCATGGACACCAAGCTCCTGATGTGACCAGGAAAATTATCAACCTATTGCACTACATCCAAACTTCAAAAAATCCTATCTTTCTATCTAATCCTATTTTTTTAACTATCTTTCTGGTGTTAGACATGGAGAAAGCCTTCAACGGGATTCATTGGGGCTATCTATGCCACACCTTGTCCAAATTCGGCTTCCAAGGCAATATACTATCTGCAATCTTGGCCCTTTACACCATGCCTTCGGCGCGGATTCTATCAGATGGCATACTTTCTGATAATTTTAAAATTACCAATGGTACAAGACAGGGATGCCTGCTGTCACCCATAATTTTTACACTCCTTATGGAACCCCTAGCGCAAAAAATATACTCACCTTCTGTAAACAAGAGATAGAATTTGCTCAATCTATCCATTTGACGTGGGTGGGTAGAATGCAGCCTTTAAAATGTTACTGCTTCCCAAACTATTATACCTGTATTGGGCATTACCTTTTCACGCCCCTCCTTCCTTCTTCCTGACTTTGAAACAAACCCTTAGAGCGTACATATGGCAAGGTAAAAAACAAGATGCTCTTAAAACACAATTGTTAAGCACAGAGAGATGGGCGGGATGGAACTACCAGATATGAATGACTACCATACAGCAGTAGTGCTGAACCAGCTCAAGTACTGGCACATTACCTCCAACACAAAACAACGGAAAGACATAGAGCAATTTTTTATCCCTTTGGGGAGATTAAGCTCTCTTATCCTAGCTCAATTATTCTCCTGAACTCACTCTCCATACAAACATCCCACTATATCCACAGCAATAGCTGCTTGGCACTACTTTATTAAATCTGCCCCTACGTCTGTACCTACATCTATTAATCCCATTCCCCCGGAGATATTCAACTTTTTAATACCTAACATACCTCTCAAACAGAGCTCTCCCATGAACTTGTTTCTCCTTCAAGAAATACTACCCAATGGGGAAATGCCCCCCTCTAGTACCCTCAGAGAGTCTATAAAAAACATGCCCCTGGATCACTTCACACTTATACAAATCTCCACCTACCTACAACTAAATTCGTTCCAACCCCTTAGACTACGCAGTGCAGCATGGTCTTACTGGACCTCAACTTCCACTAAAGCAAAGCTTATTACTAGTATATATAATCTCCTGCAATCTAAAGCACATTTTGTGAAATCTGCTTCCCTATAGAAATGGGAACATGAGCTGGTTACTGTATTCTCGGAATCAGAGTGGTTGAATGCTATACACTACAACTCATCCTCTACAAAATGTATAAACTTCTGGGAAATCTCCCAAAAAAATACTTCATAGGTGGTATCTAACCCCCAGTACGTTTAGCAAAATTTACAAACATAGATGACAATCTATGCTGGAGAGGCTGCCAGAGAGTGGGTTCCTTGTTACATATTTTTTGAGACTATCCACATATAAAAAGCTTCTGGAACAGGACATTCACTCTTATATCCAAGGTTACAGGTTGCCTGACCAAACCCAGCACGGCACTGGCATTACTCAGTTTAGGAATTTATATCTTCCAGAGTATAGTACCGTGGTCATTCATATCCTATTTGCTGCTAGATTACTGATTCTTAGAAAATGGAGAGGCTCCTTGGTACCCAACACTTTAGATGTTAAAAATCAGATGAACCTTACGGTCACCTATGAGCACTGCTTGGGTCTCTAACTTGGAAAGCTAAGAAAATTCCACAGAGACTGGGATCACTGGGTTGTAGCTTAGGCCCCAAACCTGCTTCAGTAAATACTGATTTAACAGAGGATGCCTAGCTATCTACATGCCTATGATTAGAGGCTTGTATTTATAACCCAAATCATTGGGCCCAACATATGGGCTACTATTCAGTACTTGAGCCCAAATAGTTTTTTTCCACTGTCTGGTATGCAGGGGCGGACTGACAACTCATGGGGCCCCCGGGCAATAGGGGCTCATGGGGCCCCCTTAGTCCCCACCCACCCACACACAAGCCACACCCTCACAAAGCCCCACGTATATATTGCACTGCTACATTACATGCATTGGTCACAGAATTTCTCTACTTCATGTTCAAAATAAATGTTTAAAGATTAAAGAAAAATAAACTCACTTTAACCACATACATTTACTGCAGGGTTGCGTCTCCTGTGAGCAGAATCATGTACAGGTACTTGATTCTGCACTTGCGGGTCTGCATGCTGTTTGACCTGCTGCCGCTGTGATTGGACACACCGAGAGCTAACCAGCGGGTCCGGAGGACCCCATGTCCGCCAGGCCCCGACGATCGTTTCCAACAGAGGCAGAACTGTGGTCTGCCTATGTAAACAAGTCCCCAGAGAGCCTCCCCTTACATCAGGGTCCCCAGAGAGCCTCCCCTTACATCAGGGTCCCCAGAGAGCCTCCCCTTACATCAGGGTCCCCAGAGAGCCTCCCCTTACATCAGGGTCCCCAGAGAACCTCCCCTTACATCAGGGTCCCCAGAGAGCCTCCTCCTTACATCAAGGTCCCCAGAGAGCCCCCTCCTTACATCAGGGTCCCCAGAGAAACCCCCCATACATCAGGGTCCCCAGAGAGCCCCCCTTACATCAAGGTCTTCAGAGAGCCCCCCTTACATCAAGGTCTTCAGAGAGCCCCCCCTTACATCAAGGTCTTCAGAGAGCCCCCCTTACATCAAGGTCCCCAGAGAGCCCCCCCATACATCAAGGTCTCCAGAGAGCCCCACATACATCAGGGTCCACTCCCCAGAGAGCCCCCCCCATGCATCAGGGTCCCAGAGAGCCCCCCATAGATCTGGGTCCCCAGAGAGCCCCCCATAGATCTGGGTCCCCAGAGAGCCCCCCATAGATCTGGGTCCCCAGAGAGCCCCCCCATACATCAGGGTCCCCAGAGAGCCCCCCATACATCAGGGTCTCCAGAGAGCCCCCCCAAACATCAGGGTCCCCAGAGAGCCTCCTCCTTACATCAGGGTCCCCAGAGAGCCTCCTCCTTACATCAGGGTTCCCAGAGAGTCCCCTCCTTACATCAGGGTCCCCAGAGAGCCCCCTCCTTACATCAGGGTCCCCAGAGAGCCCCCTCCTTACATCAAGGTCCCCAGAGAGCCCCCTCCTTACATCAGGGTCCCCAGAGAAACCCCCCTTACATCAGGGTCCCCAGAGAGCCCCCCCCATACATCAAGGTCCCCAGAGAGCCCCCCCATACATCAAGGTCCCCAGAGAGCCCCCCCATACATCAAGGTCCCCAGAGAGCCCCCCCATACATCAAGGTCTCCAGAGAGCCCCCCCATACATCAAGGTCTCCAGAGAGCCCCACATACATCAGGGTCAACTCCCCAGAGAGCCCCCCTATACATCAGGGTCCCAGAGAGCCCCCCATAGATCTGGGTCCCCAGAAAGCCCCCCAAAGATCTGGGTCCCCAGAGAGCCCCCCCATACATCAGGGTCCCCAGAGAGCCCCCCCATACATCAGGGTCCCCAGAGAGCCCCCCCATACATCAGGGTCCCCAGAGAGCCCCCCCCATACATCAGGGTCCCCAGAGAGCCCCCCCATACATCAGGGTCCCCAGAGAGCCCCCCCATACATCAGGGTCCCCAGAGAGCCTCCCCCCATACATCAGGGTCCCCAGAGAGCCTTCCCCCATACATCAGGGTCCCCAGAGAGCCTCGTCCTTACATTAGGGTCCCCAGAGAGCCTCCTCCTTACATCAGGGTCCCCAGAGAGCCTCCCCCCATACATCAGGGTCCCCAGAGAGCCCCCCCATACATCAGGGTCCCCAGAGAGCCTCCCCCCATACATCAGGGTCCCCAGAGAGCCTTCCCCCATACATCAGGGTCCCCAGAGAGCCTCGTCCTTACATTAGGGTCCCCAGAGAGCCTCCTCCTTACATCAGGGTCCCCAGAGAGCCTCCCCCCATACATCAGGGTCCCCAGAGAGCCCCCCCATACATCAGGGTCCCCAGAGAGCCCCCCCATACATCAGGGTCCCCAGAGAGCCCCCCATAAATCAGGGTCCCCAGAGAACCCCCCATAAATCAGGGTCCCCAGAGAGTCCCCCATACATCAGGGTCCCCAGAGAGCCCCCCCATACATCAGGGTCCCCAGAGAGCCCCCCCCCATACATCAGGGTCCCCAGAGAGCCCCCCCATACATCAGGGTCCCCAGAGAGCCCCCCTCATACATCAGGGTCCCCAGAGAGCCCCCCCCATACATCAGGGTCCCCTGAGAGCCCCCCATACATCAGGGTCCCCAGAGAGCCCCCCATACATCAGGGTCCCCAGAGAGCCCCCCATACATCAGGGTCTCCAGAGAGCCCCCAGGGTCCCCAGAGAGCCCCCCCATACATCAGGGTCCCCAGAGAGCCCCCCCATACATCAGGGTCCCCAGAGAGCCCCCCCATACATCAGGGTCCCCAGAGAGCCCCCCATACATCAGGGTCCCCAGAGAGCCCCCCCTTACATCAGGGTCCCCAGAGAGCCCCCCCTTACATCAGGGTCCCCAGAGAGCCCCCCCCCATACATCAGGGTCCCTAGAGAGCCCCCCATACATCAGGGTCCCCAGAGAGCCCCCCCATACATCAGGGTCCCCAGAGAGCCCCCCCCATACATCAGGGTCCCCAGAGAGCCCTCCCCATAGATCAGGGTCCCCAGAGAGCCCCCCCATACATCAGGGTCCCCAGAGAGCCCCCCCCATACATCAGGGTCCCCAGAGAGCCCCCCCCATACATCAGGGTCCCCATAGAACCCCCCATACATCAGGGTCCCCAGACTTAACCCCCCCAGAGGTTCCCCTGTACCTGGCTGTGCACCTCCAACCCAAGGGGGAGGTGGGAGGTGGCGATCGGCAGTTCTATGGTGCCTGTGGATCTCACTGGGGCTTGTAGTCCTCCTTCTGATTCTGAACAGTAGATAGGGGAGGGGCCTCTGACCCGGGCAGCAGTCGGCAACAGCGTACAAGCAGAGAGTGAAACTTGTAGCTGCCCGGGTCAGAGGCCCCTCCCCTTTCCACTCTACAATCTGGAGGAGAAATACAAGTCCCCGGGAGATGCTGCGAGCACCATAGAGCTGCTGATCGCCGCCTCCCACTCCCCTCACTGCATCCCAAACTGAAAGAGGAGATGCCCGCCTCATCCCCCCCCCCCGCGGCAGTCGGCAGAACGGCTCCACCGCAGCACGCCCAGCAGCATACCCCTAGATCCGACGAGCATGTCTCCCGGGCCCCCTACTGGCTGCGGGCCCTCGGTCGGCGTCCGATCGACCGAATGGTCAGTCCGCCCCTGCTGGTATGAATCTTGAGTGTCATATACAAGTACATATCTTTAAATTCATACTTCAATGTTATGTTTATACATGACTAACGGTTACAATGCTACTTTTTTTTTTTTTTCTGTTTGATGTTACAATGGAGCACTGCTTTACTGTCTTTGTAATGTTTGAAAAATGACAATACATATTACGCTTAAAAAATATATCTGGGGGTTAAGATAACTCAGAATGCAAAGGACTACATTGATCTGAATCTTAAACCATTACTGCTTAAATTTACGAATGAATGTCGGAGTTGGTGTAAACTTCCGTTGACAGTGATTGGCAGAGCCAATCTTATTAAAATTATCTGGACCCCGCAATTACTTTATATTCTCCACAACTCCCCTATATGGATCACATCATTTTGGTTCAGGAAGGTAGAATCTCTCTTTCGAGAACTTGTCTGGTGGAAAAAACAATCCCGTATTAAATTTACTACCTTAATGCTAGCTAAAGTTGAAGGAGGGCTTGCCATTCCACGTAAAAAGTTATTTACTAGCCTTGCAGTTACAGAATTTTGATGCTGGACAGTAGTGTCGGACTCTGATCCTATACAGGGTCTGATACTATCGATTTATGGTGAATATCCATTAATCTCCATATTGGAGACAAAAAATTTGCTACAGGACAAAGGTTTTTTAACGGGTAAATTATTCGATAAAGTTTGGCAGGAAATTAAAAATATTACAAGTTACATACTTTTTATAATTCAAACATGGGTTGAGGTATATAACGCATATAACGCAATTATTTCAGAATGATATACTGAAAACTTTCACTCACTTAACCGATGAATATGTAATTCCAAATCGAAGATTTTTTAAATTCCTACAGCTTAGACACACTATATAAGCGCAGGCCATTCCCATGAATTAAAACTTAGCAAATCAACAATAATTTCACTGTTGGACATAAGGGAGGACAAGCAGAGTCTTATATCTCAAATATATGGAGTATTGTAAATTAAAGTGCCAAGGACTCAGAGGACAGTGGCAGGTGGGGAGTTTGACTGGGGCGGTACACCTGTCAAACGGTAATGCAGGTGTTCTAAAACAGGCTCAGAGAGGTCAGAAACCTCCCATGGAGCAGAAGGGTACTGGGGCGGTACACCTGTGAAACGGTAATGCAGGTGTCCTAAGGCAAGCTCAGGGAGGTCAGAAACCTCCCGTGGAGCAGAAGGCTATCCCATAAAGGACACAATGGGCACAAGACGTGGGATCTATATCAGATGAATGATGGGCAGCGCCATTGTCTACAGTTCCCATGGTCTCCTTATCTGCTACTCAAAAACTAACCCAATTATTTATTTTACACAGGTCTTCTCATATACCCGGGAAGCTATTTAAATGGCAACATAGAGACACCTCTCCTTGTCCTAGATGGTTAATTTAATACCCATGTTATGGAGATGCCCCAAACTCAGGGGCGGACTGACAACTCATGGGGCCCCTGGGCAATAGGAGATTATGAGGCCCCTGGGCAATAGGAGAAGATTATGGGATCCCCAAGCAATAGGAGATTATGGGGCCCCCAGGCAATAGATTATGAGGCCACACAGTACACACACACACACACACACACACGCACACACACATACAGTATGCACACAGACACACAATATACACACACAGTACACACACACAGAATACACATACACAAACTGAAAGGGTACTGGAGAGGCAGGGCAGCTATAATCTTGGAATTTTTTAAAAAACACAGATTTTTACATACTGTCCCTGATTTTAATGAGGCTGGCAACCCTGATGGGGCCCCTTAGTGGCATGGGACCCTCGGGCAGTGCCCGAGTGCCTGAATGGTCAGTCCGCCCTTGCCCAAACTCCATCGTTATTGGCAGGGGTGTAATTGACACCATTACCAGCCTCTTCAGAACAAAACTGCCGATAGAACCAGGCAATTGCTTTTTGAATATGATAGAGGAATCTAGGACTCTGGATCTTACCTATACATCAATACTAAGGAGGCTGTTTCAGGATTTTAAGTTAATAGCACACAAGTTGATTGCAACATACCCCCCAACAATACCGGAGTGGAGAATACAATTAAAGGAAATTATGATTAAAGAAAAATATATTTTTCTACATAGAGGCTGCCCAGGGAAATTTGAGAGTATCTGGAAGAGATGGTTGGATACTTTTGAGTTTGATATGGGAGGAGATACGTAAAATATGGGAAAGAATATAGAGAGGGAGGACTGGTTTTGGTGTCATCATTAAATAAAAAAAGGGGAAGAAAAAAGGAAAAAAATGTATTAAAAAGGGGAAGAGAGGCAAGGGAAGGTTTAATGGGGTTGTTTTGATTTTGTTTTTTTCTCCTTTTCTTTTTTCCTTTTCAGTGTATATTAGGTTGTATATATTATGATTACCATCTTGTACTTGGGGTGTATGTATGTATTGTTTTGTTTAATTTTGATTCTAAAATAATTTTAAAAAATCTGATATAAAAAAAATAAATTAAAAAAGTCTACTACTTTAACAGAACTTAGCATTCGGCACTGTTTGTGCAATTGTTCTCTAACAAATCAAATGCAATCTGCTGAAATGAACCAAGACTAAGCTGATAAACCATTATTTAATCAGTCCTTTATTTTTATATATTGTCAACTAAATATTTTATTTTTTGGTTTTGTTAATTTACAAGGAATGTGTTTCTATTTTTAGTGATGCTCAGTATAATTTATCATTTATGCTAAAACAGTATGTTGTGTTTACATTTTATATTGATCACTTATTATATAAAAAGTTAATTTTCAAACACTTTTTCACTGTGATAATTACAAATTTATAAATGTTTTCACAATTATACAGTAGTGCTTTATTTACATGCCTAACATTCTGTATTGTATTTTGCGTTCAATATAAGAAATGATTCACATTATGCAGAAGACTATTAATTTATATGATAATTTGGTATTTGAGTTATTTTTATAGAGTCTGAGACTATTGCAATTATTATAGCAGCCTTGCTTGTCAACTATCATGAAGCATATGTCACAAATAAAAATAAATATAATGTTACAATCTTTCTCATAATTCTAAAAATGAATTATAATTTTTTTATTAAAATTGAATAATTGACATGGAGAAATAAAATGTACATCTTTTCTCTACTGTGAAGTTTTTTTAATTTCAAGAAAATGCAGTTCAGAAGACAAATAGGTCACTGAAGCTATGCTGAAATACAGGTTTGGAAACGTCTCCCCAGGTAGCACATTATTTTTTAGTCACATGTTTAATTCACAAGTCCCAATTCTAAATACTGCATGTGATTCCTTGACGCTGCCACATGGGAGTTTTTTGAATGGACATCATCACAGGATCATGGACAAAATCCAGTCTTGTGAATGTCAGAATTGTATGCAATTAAGGAATACATGCACATAGTGGAAACTTTTTTTTTCTTTGTTAAATCACTATGAACAATTATCATTGCCTCAAGAATATTGTAATTTGTGTCTATATTCCTGTGTATGAGTGCGAGTATATCTAGTATATATATATATATATATATATATATATATATATATATATATATATATATATATATATATATATATATATACATATATACAGTGGATATGAAAAGTCTACATAACTCTGTTAAAATTGTTAAGTCTTGTTTCTGTGATGTAAAATAGTGATGTAAAAAAACGAGACAAAGATAAATAATCAGAACTTTTTCAACCTTTAATGTGACCTATAAACTGTACAACTCAATTGAAAAACAACAAACTGAAATCTTTTAGGGGGAGGGAAGTAAAAATAAAAAAATAAAATAATGTGGTTGCATAAGTGTGCACACCCTCTTATAACTGGGGATGTAGCTGTGTTCAGAATTAAGCAATCACATTCAAACTCATGTTAAATAGAAGTCAGTACACACCTGCCGTCATTTAAACTGCCTCTGATTAACCCCAAATAAAGTTCAGCTGTTCTAGTAGGTCTTTCCTGACATTTTCTTAGTCGCATCCTCTAGCAAAAGCCACGGTCTGCAGAGAGCTTCCAAAGCATCAGAGGGATCTCATTGTTAAAAGTATCAGTCAGGAGAAGGGTACAAAAGAATTTCCAAGGCATTATATATACCATGGAACAGAGTAAAGACAGTCATCATCAAGTGGAAAAAATATGGGATAACAGTAAGGTTGCACCGATACTAGTATTGATATCGGTGCCGATACCGAATATTTGCTCGGGCAAATGCTCCCGATGCTTCACCCGATACCTTTTCATGCAGAGGCTCCCAGAAGTCAGTGGGAAGAGCGGGCAGAGATGACAGAGCGCGAGTCCTGGCACAGTGGAGAGCGAGTCCTTGCAGAGGAAGGTAAGCTGGCATAGGTGTGAGTCGCAGCTGCATATGCCGCCAATCATAATCGGTGACTCGGGCCATCAGGATTGTTAACGGAAGTGATGGCCCATGTCTCTGTCAGAGACTGTACACCACGATGCTCATCTTGATACACCCTGCATTGGGCCTCAGTAAGCTTGCAGTCACAAGGCAGCAGCAGACATCTTGTTACACTCAGCCTATATAGTAAGATGTCTGCTGCTGCATTCAGTGCCCAACAATCAGTGCCAACTATCAGTGCTGCAAATCAGTGTCCATAAGTGCCACCTATCAGTGGCAGCCATCAGTGCCGCAAATCAGTGCCCATCAACAGTGCCACCAATCAGTGCCAGCCATTAGTGCTGCATATCAGGGCCCATCAGTATGTGCCACCTATCAGTGCTGCCAATCAGGGTCATCAGTCAGTGCCACCTATCAGTGCTGCAAATCAGTGCCCATTAGTCAGTGCCACCTATCAGTGCTCATCAGTGCTGCTGCATATTAGGGCCTCATCATCAGTGCCACTGCCACCCCATCAGTGCCCTTCATTGCTGCCTCATCAGTTCCCATCAGTGCAGCCTCATTAGCGCACATCAGTGAAGGAGAAAAGGTAATTATTTACAACATTTTCTGACAGAAACTAATATAATTATAAAGAAGATATTGTTAGTCTGTATTGTGCTTTGAAAACTGTCACTTGACATTAAAATAAGTATTGGTAATCTGTATCCGTGAGTACTTGAAAAAAGTATTGGTACTTGTACTCGGTCTTAAAAAAGTGATATTGTTGCAAATCTACACAACAATGACATTACCAAGAACTGGACATCACCCCAAAATTGATGAAAAGACAAGAAGAAAAATGGTCAGGGAGGCTGCCAAGAGGCCTACAGCAACTTTAAAGGAGCTGCAGGAATATCTGGCAAGTACTTGTGGTGTGGTACATGTGACAACAATCTCCTGTAGTCTTCATATGTCTGGGCTATGGGGTAGAGTAGCAAGACAGAAGCCTTTTCTTATGAAGAAAAACATCCAAGCCTGGCTAAATTTAGCAAAAACACATCTGAAGTCTCCCAAAAACATGTGGGAAAATGTGTTATGGATAGAAAAAATGGTGTATATCGCATTGACACACAAAGTGTATCCAATAGCAGCCAGCACAACACTAGAACAAGTGTAAAAAAAAGGATAATGTGAAAATAAAATTCTGTGCAGTGTCATTATGCTCCAAAATTCATAATGTTACAATCCAATGTATGATATGAAATAACCACAAAACAAATAAAAATAGTGAAACGTGTTGTGAAATTCACACCCAAACTAAAGTTTGTATTCCATCATATAGAGGTTATTAAACCATAAATACATCAGTCCATGGATAGACAGCGAGAAAGAACTCTATAGCAGAAAAAGTATTCCACATGCCATCAGTGTTGGAGTGAAGACACAACAATGAAACCACCACTGGTTGTGTGAAGGCTTACCAGTGTGTAGGAACTCAAATGGGCATATGTTCAATGAGTCAGCAAGGCATGTAGTTTAAACACCAATGTATGGGACCTAAACATCTGGGCTCCAGATCAGGATTGAAGATGGTCCAATTATTCAGGAGATGAAGCAGAGAAGCAGTCCACAGAAGCAGCCAACATGTCAGAATATATCCTCTCATGTGCTCAAAGTGGTGTAACCAAAAAAGAAAAAAATCCACATAGTGTGAATCTGTATAAACATAGAAAATTTATCAAAATTGGGAACATTCACATTTGGTATGTAGAGCACTTCAAGCGCTTGAAAATATATAATTTGGGTAACGCAATAACATCAGCAGGGCTCGTCTGAAGCGTTTCATCTAAGGAGATGACATCTGGGGTGTGAGCCTGCTGTAGTTACTGAGTTTAAGTAGAATATGAGACCCAATAACAAAATTACCAACCTAATCATAATAGGTGCTTCCATCCTGTTAGCATTGCACTTCCTGGTTAACTAGAAATGGCGCTGTGGTGTGCGCGTTCCAAGCCTCACTCTGAGGTGAGTTGGAAAATGTATTGTTTGTGAGGAGGTGGGCTGAAGCGGGTCAAGCCTCAAAGTGATTGGTATGTAAAGTAGCAAGGTCAGCTGATGCATAGAACGTCCTATATGGACGTCAACATGGTTCCCGCCCCGATCACCTCTGGATTGTATGTGGTTCAAGCCTCACTTTGAGATGACGGAAGCAGCCAGCATGTCTACCAGGACATCAACAGAAAAAGTGTGAAAGGCAATGATCATCAGCAATAGACCCGCCTTAATCCTCTCACCCAGACATCATGCAATTCAGACATCAGTCTAAACAGAGAGGTCAGTATATCACAACTGGAAGTTATGAACAATGGTGACACCGTCAAGAAAAAAGAAGCAAATAATCGTGTTTCAAACCTAATAAAAATAAATATACAATTTAAAAATGATATTACAATCACAGGACTGGTCTCTGTTTCAAATGATTAAAACAATAACTAAAAATGAGAATAAATGCATTACATACTGTAGTTAAATAACATTATAAAAAGTTATTAAATAGTTTGAAAAGTCTATGCAAGCTTCACTTTATGCTTTATTAATAAAGGCAATAATAGTCACTCAATGTTTAAGCCTAAGGGGGAGTGGCATTATAGCTCATAAATCCAGTAAGTTTCGAGGCGTGACATGCCCCTGGTCATCGCCCCGCCACTCCAAGGAGGAATGTACCTATCAATAATTAAAAATTCCGTACCCTGTTAACCCTTATTGAGAAAGCACCAATGGTTCTGCCCACGTACTGCTTGCCACATGGGCAGGTGAGCAGATATACCACATTTTTTGTGGCACATGTACAAAAGTGCTTATTGTCATATAAACGATTGGTGGTAACTGATTTGAATTGTAAGGTCTTACCCTGTCCTCGTGTGTTATAGTGACACAGTGACACACACTGCCAAGTAGCCAACGAGGCTATGGAAAAAAAGAGGTTCAATTTTACTTTGTAAAGATGGCTCCCCCCTATATATCACATTAGGTTGATCTGGCAATAGGGGACCCAAAATTTTATCTTTTTTCAAAACATCCCAATGTTTGTGAATAATTGATTTAACCTGTGCATGCTGAGTGGAAAAGTAGGTGATAAGTAACCACTTAAAAGTCTCATTAGACTCAATGCTGGGTTTATCCATCAGCAGAGAATTTCTCTCCATTTCTGATGCTTTCTGCAGCTCACCATCCACCTCAATTGGATTGTATCTCTTATCCAAGAATCTTTGCTTCAGAACAGTGGCCTGAACTTTAAAGGTTTCAATGTCGGAACAGTTCCTGTGCAACCTCAAATATTGGCTGCATGGAACTGAGCGTAGCCACGATTTATGGTGGCAACTGTCCACAGGGATAAACCCATTGGGGTCAGGTGGTTTGAAGTGGGTTTTAAATATAAATTGGTCATCAACAATCTCAATCTCCAAATCTAAGAAGTGTATCTTCTCATGACTGAACTTATGACATGACAGATTGTTATCAGGGAAGTAAAAAATATATCAAGAGAGTCGGAACTGCCATTCCATAAGAGGAGGATGATGTCTATATATCTAGCCCACAGGACCAATTCGGGCCTCTGTTGGGCATAGACAACATCCTCCTCCCACTTGGCCATGCAAAGATTGATGAGACTGGGGGTAAACTTAGCTCCCATTACCACGCCTCACTGCTGGAGAAAAAAACGGTTGTCAAACCAGAAATAATTATGCTGGGTAGCGAACTCAAAAAACACAATAATATATGCACTTTGAAGTTGAGTGAGGGAAGGATCTTTATGTCAAAGGTATTGAACCGCCTCAATTTCCTACTGGTGTGGTATTCAAATATATAGGGAGGCCACATCAGCTGTGGCCATGATGTAATTACCCTGCATGTTGACTCCATTTAACAACCTGATGGTTTCTCTAGTATCCTTCAGGTAGGAAGGTGTGCATTTAACCAGTGACTGAAGGAAAAAAAATGATATAACGCCTTAAACGTGTGATAATTGAATTGGTGCCACTCACGATGGGACATTCAGGGGATGCGTAGAATCCTTGTGGATTTTTGATAGATAATACATAGTTGGGATTCTTGGAGCTATAGGAAATAAAAATGGACTGTTGTATTTATGGTTTAATAATGGTTTAATAACCTCTATATGATGGAATACGGACTTTAGTTTGGGTGTGAATTTCACATCACTTTTCACTATTTTTATTTGTATTGTTGTGGTTATTTCACATCATACATTGGATTATATATATATATATATATATATATATATATATATATATATATATATATATATATAAAATGTGTTATGACCTGATCAAACCAAGGTTGAACTTTTTGGTCATAATTCCAAAATATATGTTTGGGGCAAAAATAACATTGCACATCACCAAAGAACACCACACCCACTGTGAAGCATGGTGGTGGGGCTGTTTTTCTTCAGCTGAAACAGGGGCTTTAGTCAAGGTAGAGAGAATTAAGAATGGTTCCAAAAAACAGTCAATAATGGCACAAAACCTTCAGGCTTCTGCAAGAAAGCTGAACATGAAGAGGAACTTTATCTTTCAGCATGACAATGACACAAAGCATACATTCAAATCAACAAAAGAATGGCTTCACCAGAACAAGATTAATGTTTTGGAATGGCCCAGCCAGAGCCCAGACCTGAATCCAATTGAAAATATGTGGAGTGATCTGAAGAGGGCTTTGCACAGGAGATGCCCTCGGAATCTGACAGATTTGGAGTGTTTTTGCAAAGAAGAGTGGGCAAATATTGCCAAGTCAAGATGTGCCATGCTGACTCATACCCTAAAAGACTGAGAGCTTTAATTAAAACAAAAGATGCTTCAACAAAGTATTAGTTCAAGGGTGTGCACACTTATGCAACTGTATTATTTAATTTTTTATTTTTACTTCCCTCCACCAAAAAGATTTTGGCTTGTTGTTCAATTGAGTTGTACAGTTTATAGGTCACATTAGAGGAGAAAAAAGTTCTGAAATTATTTATCTTTGTCTCATTTTTTTACATCCCAGAAACCTGACATTTTAACAGGGGTGTGCAGACTTTTTATATCCACTGTATGTATATATATATATATATATCATAATATGTAGCTTGGAGAGATGTTGAAATGTGTGCCCATGCACAAGCAAATAAGGGAAAGTGTCTACTTTCACTACATGTATTGTACATGTCTTGACTGAACCACATTCAGCCCCATTTAGGGGATTTTGGAATCAATTATTTGCTACAGAGTTTTTCACCATGTGTATTAGCTAGGTTCACTGCTGTTGTTACATCATAGGTTGAGAATGTTCTTAACTGTTCCTTTTACTAGGATAGAGGTTGTGGGAACTGTTATCTGTGCAAACTGTAATGAAATACAGAACTACAGTATGTGCCATTTTCTTAACTCCTTTACTGCAAGAGCCATTTTTTTATTTTTTTGTAGACATGTTAAGATTACTTAAGATATTATAAAGGCAACGCCTTTACAGCATTAAATGTGCAGTAACGAACTAAAATATACAGCGTTAAACATGCAGTAATGCACTAAAATATACTGCGTTAAATGTGCAGTAACACACTGAAATATACTGCATTAAACGTGCAGTAATGCACCAAAATATACTGCAGGAAATCTGCCCTGACAAAATAAACTGACACTTAAAATGAATGGTCAAACTACACTCACGCTGCACTATCACTAGATTCACACTAAACTGATTCTACACTGCCAATAGAATCACTATAGTACACTATAGCACACTATTGTCAGGAACAAGACTCAGACTGAGAGAGAAGTGCTGTAAAAATCACACTTTTTAATAAAATAGTATAAACAGAGCAAACATAGTCAAAACATAGCCAGATTTCGGTAACCAGGATGGGTAGTCAGAACAAGCCAGAGAAACAGGAGTCCAGAGATCAGCGAAGTCAGGTGCAGCAAACAGGATCAGGAAGTCAGCCAAGCAAAAGTCTTTCACAGGTAAACACAGCAGAAAGAGTCTGGATATGTTGTCCAAGGCAAAGGCACAGAAGATCTGATCCAAGGAGTTTATATAACCAGCAGCTCTAGCTTACAAGCAGGAAATGTAGACCAAGTGAGTCAATGTGAAAGGAAGTCTTTGGAAATTAACTGGCAGCTGAGCACAGAGCTCTGAGAAGGAAGGGCTGAGCCCAGCCCTGACAACTATCTCGCTAGTAGCACTGAACAGAGCCCTGTTCTATCCATCTCCATGCCAATACTGCAAATGGCCGCTATGGTGAGAATATTTTTTTAGTTTAGTGTTGGGCAGGACTAAGAGCAATGAGCAATGATTGGATAGAGTAATCATTACTTTCTCCAATCATGGCTCTGACAGCGCTCTGTTCCCTGATTGGGCAAAGCTTTCATTGCTTTAGCCAATCAGGGTTTCCAATGTTCATCAAACGGGGGAACAGCCAATTTTTGGCCCAAACTCATGCTTGGGCCGAACTGTTCGCTCAACTCTATCCATCTGTCAAACCTTCAAATTGATGACACCCCTCTCCTAACAGCACAAGTTCCACATCTTTGTAAGGATACTTGTCTATTCATAATCCCATTCTGTCTTGCAAATATTTGAGCCAAAAATATCTTTAAAAATAATTGTTAAAAAGTCTCCACGGAACAACACATAACATATGTTCTAACAAGGAATTAGACCATTGTGATATGCATGCACATTGTACTATGTTTGGCGTGATTGGGAGGTTTGCAGCAAATGAGGGATATGCTTGCATATACACAAAAAAAGTTTCCAAAATTCTGGCGAAATGACTAGAGAAAATAGATATATTTCACTACATTTAATGGGATGGATTTACTAAAGGGACATTGACTGAGGGCTTTGTAAGTGCAGTTACTCCAGAGCTTAGTAAATGAGGGTGAGCTCTGCTGACTTCCATCATCCAATCATGTGCAAGCAAAAATGCATTTTTTAAAAATTTTGCGTGCATGTGATTGGGTATTTTTTTGTAAAGTAAGGTTTACCTCATCGCACAGTCAATTTGCCTTAACCACTTCCCAACCAGCCTCCGCAGTTATACTGTGGCAGGTTGGCTCCCCTGGGTGAACCGTCATAGCTATACGTCAGCTCGCTTCCAGACCACTAGGGGGTGCGCGTGCAAACCCAAGGCACGCCTCCAGAGCCGATGCTCATTCCCGGCGGTCATGATGCCTCCACACAGAGACAGAACAGAGATCTGTCAATTTAAACATACAGATCTCCGTGCTGTCAGGAGAGAGGAGACTGATCTGTTGTTCATACTAAGTATGAACAACGATCGGTCTCCTCACCCAGACAGTCCCATCCCCCCACAGATAGAAACACTCGCTAGGACACACGGTTAACCCCTTGATCATTTATACAGTAATCAATGCATTTTTATAGGACTGATCTCTGCATAAATGTCAATGGTCCCAAAAAGTGTCAAAAGTGACCGATATATCCCCACAATGTTGCAGTCCTGATAAAAATCACAGATCACCACCATTACTAGTAAAAAAAAAAAAATGTAACAAAAATGCCATAAATATAGCCCCTATTTTGTAGATGCTATAACTTTTGTGCAAACCAATCAATATACCCTTATTGCAATTTTTTACCAAAAATATGTACAAGTATACATATTGGCCTAAACTGAGAAAGAAATGTATTTTTTTTTTTTAATTTTGGGGATATTTATTATAGCAAATAGTAAAAAAATATAGTTTTTTTGTTTTTTTTTCAAAATTGTCGCATTTGTTTGTTTATAGCGCAAAAAATAAAAATTGCAGAAGTGATCAATTACCACCAAAAGAAAGCTCTATTTGTGGGGAAAAAAAGGACATCAATTTTGTTTTTGTACAAAGTCGCACGCCTGCGCAATTGTCAGTTAAAACTACGCAGTGTCGAATTGCAAAAAATGGCCTGGTCATTAAGGGGGCAAATCTTCCAGGCCTGAAGTGGTTCAAGTAGAACTATAGGCACTTTTTTCCATTTTGCATATAGTAAGGGAGGGTTATAACCCTGTCATTTTTTTTTTGCTATCTGTGTCCTATTAGAAAATTTGCCCTCTAATACATTTTCTTGGAACAACCCGAAGTTTAGGATTTTCTTTTACTTCCAATGATAATGATAAACAGGACAAATGGGGTACACACAACAATAAAAACCTGACAGGTGTTTTAAGCCACCTCTACTCTAAAACTAGAAAAAAGTTTTTCCTTTAGTTATACTTTAAGTAAATCAACCCCAATGATTTTCATATTTCAATATTTTGGTTTCTATGCATTGCTGTTGAGATAACTGATCCAAAAAGGCAGAAACTACTCAAAATTGGCTATTATATTTTTACATTCCTTAAATACTGCATACCCGGACCATTACTTAATTACTGTGTACATTTCATTATTTATTTCCTTTTGGGAATTAACTTTAACCCTTTTTCATGCAGTATTTAGTGACAATTTTGAACGGTATAGTGAATTGACAATTTCAAGATCAAATGTGATATTTAGGCAAATTGTGCCTGGACACCTAAATACCGCATGTGAGATGCTTTTGTGAATGGAGCCCATAGTTATTCTTTCTTAAAATATTGTTGTGTGTTGATTTTTATCATTTCCTATTAATTTCAAATCTGTGATTTGGTGGTTACTTATAGGCTGTTTAATTCTGAGAGTCAATTATGCAATAATTACCATATTCAAAGAGATGTATGTTTATTTAGTTAGCTTTGATTTTCCACTGAAGTAATACATTTGGTATCTTAAGTCCGCTCTAAAGCCAAGTGCTGAACAATGCAGAATTCCATTTTTACTAAGGCTACTTTTACACTGGGGCAGGCTAGCGCTGGCGGTAAAGCGGAGCTATTTTTAGCGCCGCTTTACCATAGTTTTAGCGGCACTATTCGGCTGCTAGTGGGGAGGTTTTAACCCCTGCTAGTGGCCCGAAAAAGGGTTAAAACCACCGGCAAAGCGCCGCTGCAGTGGCGCTTTGACGACGGTTTGGCGGCGCTGCCCCATTGTTTTCAATGGGTAGGGGTGCTTTAGGAGTGGTGTATACACCACTCCTACACCGCTGCAAAGATGCTGCTTGCAGGACTTTTTTGACCGTCCTGCAAGTGCACCGCTCCAGTGTGAAAATCCTTGGGCTTTTACACTGGAGACATAGGAGAGGCTCTTTACAGGCGCTATTTTTAGCAATGTAGCGCCTGTAAAGTGTCCCAGTGTGAAAGTAGCCTAACATCAGTTTTTGTTAATGTTTTTTTTGACACATTATACATACATTTTGTTAAAGGAAAAGTATAGTTTGCACATATTTTAAGCTACTACCAGTATTTTGATGTTTTCCTATTTTATTTTGTGACTATCTATGTTTCAATGCTCGCTCTTGCATATTTTGTCATTGTTTTAAATATGGGAAAATTGTAGAATACTTCTTAAGTAAAAGTCTTTAGCTACTATAATGACTCTCTCTAATTGCATACCAGCTGCTGAGATTTTAGCCCCAAAAGGACGGCATTGTTTTCAGGGAGTCAACCAGTCTGGCCAACTTTGTAAAAATGAGTACTAGGACACATTCAATATGTAGTAATATACAGCAGAAAACAAAGCCTGGGTTTATCAAGCAAATATACATAGAAATTTTCTCAGCTAAAGCTGATCTCTTATATGTGTGTATATATATATATATATATATATATATATGTATATAAGAACTGTGACAAAACCATGCATTCCCTTTAATGGAAAAGTGCACTTTAAATCAAAGTGCATGTATCCTTTTTGTCTTCTTCCCCTTATCTAAACTATGTTACCCTCTGCACGTGCATATTTATCTTGATCTGTGGTCACAGACTTTAGTGTTTGTTTACATCCCATCCAAAAATTCATCCTGCGTGTGTTTCTACACTACTGTGATACTGGGGTCATCTCCTGAGCACCTCCAGCCTTGGAGCACAGCTGCATAGAAATCAATAGGGAGAAGCACAGAAAAATGTTGGTTTAGAATGTAAACCGAAACAGAAAAGGCAGCAGCCACCCACTCAAGGTAAGCGTGCATCAGAGGAAGGGAATGTGGGCTAGTTTTTGTCAGAAATTGGGGAAAAGCACATGTTCATTTTATTTTAAAGTGTACTAATCATTAAAAAAAGAAAAAGAAAAATGCACATGTACCTAATAGTTCTAATTAAGCCTACTATATGTAATCAAAGTAGAAATATACATATTTAACATGTTACCATTAAAATCAAATGAAGCATAAACATCTCCAACTGTAATGTTTATAATAGCTTTAATATTGCAAAATAACCATTTCTAACAAACCAATTAGAAACACATAATTTGATTAACAGTTTAACTTACATTAAACACATATTTTTTTCAAGATATATATTTAGATAAATATAGCTGAATAAATATTCAGTTATATATGTAAATTCATTCATTTTTAATAGTATACAGTAACACTGCAACTTTTCCTCAAAGTAAGCGCTAATATAATAGGCAATGGGAAATTCTACTCATATAGTAGAAGGCTGACATTTTTTCTTAAATGACTAAAAATATAGGGACCTAACATTGATAATTACAAGTTATGTGCATAATAATATTTTTACTGTAGTTTCTACATTAACACCAGGAATACTGTGGATGTTAAGCGATACTGTACTAGGATAACAGAGGATTTAGAGAACTCCAGCTTAAAGCAATATACATTTTTATGAACATACTAGAAATAGGTAAACTATAATAAAGTGTATAAAAAAAGTTTCCTTCTACAACCCCTAATCACAGTTTTTTTAATCTGACCCATTGGCTAACTCTCCCAGGTAATGCCACCTTCTAATAAACCCAAAAAGGAATTGAAATCTTCAAATGACTAAACCCTTCCAAAAAAATTCAGTTTGAGAGAAATGACTGAAGACCAATATGAACATCACTAAGCCAATATACCCTTTCCTTTTGCTGTTTTTTCTGCTGTCAATATATACAGTATATTGTATATACAGTACTGTATTGTATGCACTGTACTATAGACTGTGTATATATATATAGATATATATCTATATCTATATATATATAGATATATCTATATATATATAGATATACATAGTTTTATGTATATATTTTTCTAATTTTACTTCACCAACTTACATTATTGTGTTCTGATTCATCGCATATAATTCAGATTAAAAAAAAAAAAGGCCGTAATGTAACAAAATAGGTAAAAAGCCAATGGGGGGGGGGGGGGGTACTTTTGCATATATATACACAGTATCTCACAGAAATGAGTACACCCCTCACATTTTTGTAAATATTTTATTATATATTTTTTATGTGACAACACTAAAGTAATGATACTTTGCTACAATGTAAAATAGTGAGTGTACAGCTTGTATAACAGTGTAAATTTGCTGTTCCTCAAAATAACTTAACACACAGCCCAATTAGCCATTTTCCCTCCTCCGTGTCATGTGACTTGTTAGTGTTACAAAGTCTTAGGTGTAAATGGGGTGCGGGGGTGTTAAATTGCATGTTGTAGCTCTCATACTGGTCACTGGAAATTCAACATGGCACCTCATGGCAAAGAACTCTCTGAGGATCTGAAAAAAAGAATATTTGCTCTACATAAAGATGGCCTAGGCTATAAGAAGATTGAGAAGACCCTGAAACTGAGCTGCAGCATGGTGGCCAAGACCATACAGCGGTTTAACAGGACAGGTTCCACAGGCCTCGCCATGGTCCACCAAAGAAGCTGAGTGCACGTGCTCAGCATGATATCCAGAGGTTGTCTTTGGGAAATAGACGTATGAGTGCTGCCAGCATTGCTGCAGAGGTTTAAGGGGTGGGGGGTCAGCCTGTCAGTGCTCAGACCATCTGCCGCACACTGCATCAAATTGGTCTGCATAGCTGTTGTCCCAGAAGGAACCCTCATCTAAAGATGATGCACAAAAAAGTCTGCAAACAGTTTGCTGAAGACAATCAGACTAAGGACATGGATTACTGGAACCATGTCCTGTGGTTTGATGAGACCAAGATAAACATATTTGGTTGGATGGTGTCAAGCGTGTGTGGTGGCAACCAGGTGAGGAGTACAAAGACAAGTGTGTCTTGCCTACAGTCAAGCATGGTGGTGGGAGTGTCATGGTCTGGGGCTGCATGAGTGCTGCTGGCAATGGAGAGCTACAGTTTATTGAGGGAAACATGAATTTCAACATGTACTGTGACATACTGAAGCAGAGCATGATCCCCTCCCTTTGGAGACTGGGCAGCAGGGCAGTATTCCAACATAATAACGACCCCAGACACACCTCCAAGATGACCACTGTCTTGCTAAAGAAGCTGAGGGTAAAGGTGATGGACTGGCCAAGCATGTTTTCAGACCTAACCCCTATTAGGCATCTGTGGGGCATCCTAAAATGGAAGGTGGAGGAGCGCAAGGTCTCTAACATCCACCAGCTCTGTGATGTCATCATGGAGGAGTGGAAGAGGACTCCAGTGGCAACCTGTAAAGTGCTGGTGAACGCCATGCCCAAGAGGGTTAAAGCAGTGCTGGAAAATAATGGTGGCCACACAAAATATTGACACTTTGGACCCAATTTGGACATTTTCACTTATGGGTGTATTCACTTTTGTTGCTAGCGGTTTAGACATTAATGGCTGTGTGTTGAGTTATTATGAGGGAACAGCAAATTTACACTGTTATACAAGCTGTTCACTCACTACTTTACATTGTAGCAAAGTGTCATTCCTTCAGTGTTGTCACATGAAAAGATATAATAAAATATTTACAAAAATGTGAGGGGTGTACTCACTTTTGTGAGATACTGTATATATAAAAAAATATATATAATATATATATATTTCCTGGCCCACCTTGCATCACCACTCCTTCCTTGGAATACCCAGGACCACCTCTCCCCTGCGCAATAAATGGACTCTCCTCCCCTGCTCCATTGTTCTTTTTTGGTCTGCCTCCAGGCCACTTTGAACTAAAAATTAACACTAGGTTGCTATGGGTTATTACCATGCTGTGACAGATACCCCTTACCGCACTTAAACCCCCTAGGTTTAATCTCTCTTGGGGTTATAAGACCCATGAACTTGGAGGCAAATCCTCCTGAAGCCGGGTACCTGGGTGCCAGGGCTGTGGGCATATGTGCTTAAATAGTACTTGTTGTTGCAAGTGTGGGAACTTGGCTTGTGGTGACCACCATATCTCCTGGGTATTTGGCTTAATTCTCCTGTAGGCAGTGTACTGTGCTGCTCTCCTGTATTATTTGCTCTATGGGAGAGAGACTGGCAATGATGTCACAGGGGGCAGAGTGTGCAATTGGTTAGCCTGTTGCTTGGCAACAGGATAAATGTTCTTTATAAGCCAGCCAGGAACTGGTTTTTCACTCTCCCTAGTAGTTATTGGTTTCTTGCTTTCTCCTTTCCATTGTACAGCAGATGGTGCTTCCAAGCAAGCACTCTGTAATATCCCATATATTGGGAACTTGCCAAAGGCATCAGGGACTTTCTGAGTCATGCTAGATTTGAAGAGGTTGAACAAATATAAACACACCAAGAAATTCAAGATGGAGCCATTGCAGACAATTATGTCTATAATTCAAAGGGGTTATTGTTTGGTGTCAGTGGACCTGGCCAATGTATACCTCCACGTTCCAATTCAAAAAGGGCACCAGACATTTTTGAGGTTTGCGGTAGCCAAATATCATTTTCAATTCACTTGCCTGCCCTTTGAGAACTACCATTCTGAGGGGGTTATTTATGAAAGGCAAATCCACTTTGCACTGCAAGTGCACTTTGAAGTGCACTAAAAGTGCACTTGGTAAGTGCAGTCGCTCTAATGCCCCGTACACACGGTCGGATTTTCCGACGGAAAATGTGTGATAGGACCTTGTTGTCGGAAATTCTGACCGTGTGTAGGCTCCATCACACATTTTCCAGCGGATTTTCCGACACACAAAGTCTCAGAGCAGGATATAAAATTTTCCGACAACAAAATCCGTTGTCGGAAATTCCGATCGTGTGTACACAAATCCGACGGACAAAGTGCCACGCATGCTCAGAATAAATAAAGAGATGAAAGTTATTGGCCACTGCCCCGTTTATAGTCCTGACATGCGTGTTTTACGTCACCGCGTTTAGAACGATCGGATTTTCCGACAACTGTGTGTGACCGTGTGTATGCAAGACAAGTTTGAGCCAACATCCGTCGGAAAAAATCCTAGGATTTTGTTGTCGGAATGTCCGAACAAAGTCCGACCGTGTGTAAGGGGCATAAATCTAAGGAGTAGATCTGAAATGAGTGGAAGCTTTGCTGATTTTACCATCCAATCATGTGCAAGCTAAAATGCTGTTTTTTTATTTTCCTTGTATGTCCCCCTCGGATCTACAGCGACTTTATTTCCAAGTGCACTTTCAATGCACTTTCAAGTGCATTGCAGTGCAAAGTGGATTTGCCTATAGTAAATAACCCCCAGAGAGTCTTTTCAAAGTTCTACTGGCAGTCATAGCGGTGATCTGTCTGTCTGGTGTAAAACCTTACCTCTACCTGGATGGCATTTTGTTGTTGCCAGGCCAAGCAAGGAGCTGGAAAGACATTGTGACTATATTATGGTAGTATTAGCCAAGTTCAGCTGGTTGGTGAAAAAGCAAATTTGTCATCTGACGCCCAGACAATTAAATATCTTTTGGTGATATTCAACACTCAGAGAGGCCATGTGTTTCTGCTAGACCACCAAATTTTCATAATGGAAGTGTGTGTTCGATAGGTAATATAGTCAGCTGTAATGTCAGAAAGGGACTGCATGGTCCGCATTGGAATGTTTACAGCTACCATTCTGGTGGTGTTCTGGGCCAGGTGGCAGATGAGGGTGTTCCATTTTACATTCCCCATTTACTGGGACAAAGTGTCAATGGACCAAGGAATGGATAGTCCTGACCTCAGAAGCCAGTCACCAGGGTAGGGGAGCTCACTGGGGGTCATTCACTATAGCGCCGCAGCACTAATTAGTGCTAATTACCGCAAATTAGCGGTGATTAGAGCTAATTGCACTAATTAGCACTAAAACAGTATTCACTATAGCGCTGGTGAAAAAATACTCCCAAAATTGAATTTACTATAGCTCCCTTAAAACAAATAGCGCCTAAACCCTTATGCCCCGTACACACGGTCGGATTTTCCGATGGACAATGTCCGATCGGAGCGTGTTGTCGGAAATTCCGACTGTGTGTGGGCGCCATCGGACATTTTCCATCGGATTTTCCGACACACAAAGTTGTGGCCTGTTCCGACGCACAAAGTGCCACGCATGCTCAGAAGAAATTCCGACACGGGACAGCTCGTTCTGGTAAACTTAGCGTTCGCAATGGATACAGCACTTTCGTCATGCTGCAATGTTAAAAATGGTTTAATACAGCGCACTCTCTTCTTCTTTATAATGTGACAAGAATTAAGTAGTTTTGCTGCTCATATTCACACACACACTTCTCACAAAGTTTTATTTGTGTTTTTTTAGTGGGATTCCCTGAATATATTGTTATTAGTTGTCACATCTGACAGTTTTATATTTTTTAATTTTTTTTTTTTTTGGATTTTAAGCTTTTTTTTCTTTAATGTTTGGATTTTTTCCAAGGCTGATCTTTGTTCAATGTTATTTTTATCTTTACTCCTGAATATTTTTGTGTGTGTTTTGTGTGTCAAGTTACCCCAACACCATTGATATCTTTTATTATTTAATCTGGATCAACATGAGAAATTAGTGAAGCCTGGGACCCCCACGGCAGACATCAATTCTTCAACATCAAAATTGGTGGCCTGAGGAGTCCATATCTAAGGGAGGGCAGTCTGGTCCGGGATTCACAGAGACTCGGATAGCAGCAGATGACATCAGTGTCCCCAGGCTGTGGTACCACAAGACGCTGCATCTTTTGGCCGACCAGACTGGATCCAGGGCAATCACTGTCTGGTCTTCCTTCCACGCTTCCTTCCGGGCTGTGGCTGTGCAGTTGGAGTTGTGGCAGGAGGAGGAGTAGGACCTGGAGGAGGAGGAGGACTGGGGGGACCTGGAGGAGGACTGGGGGGACCTGGAGGAGAGGGAGGAGGAGGAGGAGGACCTGCAGGAGGAGGACCATCCCAAAGATGTGTGTGAGGTGTAATTTGGCCCCTCATACCTATCTCCAGAGCCTCCGATATGAGGGCCTCACACATGGCTTTTTGGCCCTCCTCCATCCTCTGCATTTTATAGGCTATGAAGGCAGCAATGTTCTCCTGCATGGTGTGGGGTGCTCCCAGGACCTCTGTAGCCCTCCAAATGAATGCTATAGCAGCCTCCTCTAGGGTACTCCTCCTACTGCCACTTTCTATTTTCAGGGGGGGTGGAGGGACCTTGATATCAGCCATCCGGCTCGGCCCGGCCACCTCCTGGCTGAGACTTCCCTGTGTATGAAAAAAGGACATGGTTTTAGTTTTTGCATCATCAATCACAATCCTAAATTAGTACTCCCAACTAACATCTAGTTAACATCATTGATTGGACAAGCAGAAATATTTAGAGGAATGCTATACCTGGCTCAATCTGGGCTCCTCCACATATTGCCTGGAAGGCCCAGGTTGGGCGTCAGAAGCCTCAGCCAGGGGGGAAGGAAGCATGGAAGGAAGACTTGAGAGGGATGGCCTGGGTTCAGTCTGGCCTGCCAGAAAGTGCAGCCTGTCGTAGTACAACATCCTGGGGACATAGATGTCATCTGCTGCTCCGGATCTCTGCGAATCCTGGACTTTCTTGCGCTCCCTCAGATACGTGCTCCTCAGGCCACCAATGAAGATCTTTAAATAGGTGATGTCTGCCGTGGGGATCACCTGCTTCACAATTTCACACAATTGCTCCAGTGCTGCCTTCCTCTTTGCTTGGTTCTTGAAATGGGGGTGGGTAATCTCCCACAGACAGGGCAGCTCACTTAGCATCTCTACGAATACTGACATGAAGTCATTGTCTTTCATTAAGATATCCATGTTCACTGCAAGACACAACACAAGACAAAGCCTAATGTCAGACAAAACTCTCCTAATCTTGTTACAATATAGGCCTCAATCTAGAAGCAGTATAGGCACAAGTTTGTCTCTTACCTTCGTTCTTACGATCGGCGCGTCCAATGCTCCTTCCTCCACTCACAGATTGTACGTAATATGCACGCGTGTTACGCTTTATACACACTGCGCATGCGTGTAACTCCGCCCGCCCCTGACGTTCTTTCTAGTCTATTCCCCGCCCCTTTTCGTTCGGCGCAGTGGGTGAAGAGCATGATGGCGGAGTTACAGCAGGTGCGTGCTAATTCTAGCAACGAGGAGGAGGAGGAGGAAAGGCCAGATCCAGGCACGTCCCGATCCAGAAGGAGACGTTTTAAGGCCACAAATATGTCGTTTGGGGAGATTTTGGAGATGGTCGACATCATGAGGAAGTTCGACTATGACGGAAAATATGGGCCTTACCCCAACCCCAACATCCGAAAGGCCAAAATCATGGCGAAAGTGGTCAGGAGTCTTGAGAGGAATTTCGGGGTACGAAGATCGAAAGATCAGCTCAGGAAGCGGTGGTCGGACCTGAAGTTGAGAGAGCCAGAGCAGTACCGAAAGATCCGGAGAGTGCTGCAAAAAAGTAAGTAGTTGTGCTGTATTCCTATTCTTTCTGTCTTTATTACGTTCGTTCTGCTCCATATGCTTTTATTAATTGTAACGTTTAAAAGGGCAACTTTAATGTTCATGGGCCCATTATTCGTTCGTATCAAACATTTTTCTTTCGGCCTCTAGAACACCATTGTTTAGGCCATATGCATTTTCACACATTTTTGGGGGCCTACTTGGATGCCAAATATTTGTTTGTGTAGATGGGTTTGTTACTAGAATGAAATGCAAACTAGATTGTGTGTAAGGAGAGGACACTGAGCAGCTGTTTTCACATCTGGACACTGGAGCACTAGTGTGGGACCCCAGAACACCATTTTTATTAGGGGAGGCCACACAGGTGCTCCAGTGTATACTATAGGGGGGGCTACATCTGTGAAGCTTGTACCAAACAGGTAAAGTATTGCAGCTTGACAAAGAACACTAAAAAATATACATCTTTTGAACTCTGCTAAAATAGATAATTGTAGCCCACTTCCAAGCAATGTTTCCTATTTCTAGTTCTGCCATCAAATATCTGTGTGCTAATTATACCATTTTTGTTTTACATAGGGGAGAAAAGACTCGGAGGACACCCCTCATCCGAGGAGACCAGAGACCCCCCACCTCTGGAAGAAGGGGAAATACCAACACAAGAAGCTGAGCAGGAGGAAGAAGAAGATGTGGTGGAGATTGGCACCACAACAGGTGAGTGTCTGCGACCACAGACTCAGGTAAAAGAGAAGAATGGTGGAAGATTTTTGAGACCTTTTTTTTTGTTCTTTATCTCTTTTTAGGTGATCGTGATGTGAGGGAGAGAGAACGCTTTACATCTGAAAGTGCCCAGATACTGATCGGGGAGATCATGGGGTGTAATCTCCAATTGTAAAACATCCAGCAACAAATCAGTGATGTTATTAAAAAAAATAATAACATCATTGATGTTTTGGGGCGAATTTAAACCCCACAAAATCACCTGTTTTATCGTGGTCCAATCTTACAAAAATTTTTTCAATGTTTAGAAAAGCCAAATTTGGAGGATGCACACAGTGTGCCAACATGTGCTATCTGCCATCACGGGAGATCAATGGACACGTTTTGGGGGTGCAACCCCTTCCTCAATTATAAAGTAGCGTCGAGGAAGGGCTTGCTCCCCCAAAACACGTCCCTTGATCCCCCCTGATGGCAGATAGCACATGTTGACATTCGTAAATTGGTGTACATCTTCCAAATTTGGCTTTTCCAGGGGTGATTTCCCCCCATCTGAACGCTATATCAAACCCAGTTTCTAAATATTGATGTCTGATATAGCCTTCAGGTTTTACCTAATGTGAACTTTGTAAGTTCAAGTTTTTTGGCTTTCTTGTTGGTTTTACACAGGCCTGTTTTATCTGAAATGGATATTTCGATTTTTGATAATGCTACTGCAAAAATTGTTATACAACAAACATGTTGGTTTGTTTTAAAAACCTTTCGTAAATGCACATGTGATTGTGCAGGTATAAAAAAGTGCCTTACTCAAGAATGTGTGGAATATTGTCTCAACACTACAACACTTTTGGGGTGATGTAATTGCTGTTTTATGCAAAAATGGGGGTTATTTCCTAAAGGCAAATACGCTTTGCACTACAAGTGCAGTTTCAGTGCAGTTGCAAGTGCACTTGTAGTGAAATGTGTTTTTGCATTTACGAAGTACCAGCCAACACTGTTTTTTATAAGGTTACCCAGTCACAACATTTTCTGCACTCAACACATTTCTGTCAGGGTCAGCTAAAACAAACACAAGCAGTAAATGTCCACAAAGATTTTCTTTTGGTTGTTTTTTATTTGAAAAAGGTGTCACAGATTGTCTGGCATATTGATAGCCCCCCTACCCGCAAAGAACTCCAGGTATCGTAACCGGACATCACGGGCATTCAGGGAGGCCACTTTCAAGCGCCGTCAGTGTTGATGGATTTGGGATTCCGGCCTCAGGCCCAACTGAGCCAGCATAGTTGGCTGAATGTTTTCTTAAAAAATTATGGAGAACACAGCAGGCAAGTATT
Organism: Aquarana catesbeiana; assembly: GCF_042186555.1. Classification (NCBI taxonomy): domain Eukaryota; kingdom Metazoa; phylum Chordata; class Amphibia; order Anura; family Ranidae; genus Aquarana; species Aquarana catesbeiana. The sequence goes on along the minus strand of NC_133326.1, from coordinate 204,990,661 downwards.
ATATGGTTCAGTTTATACTCCACCATATGGATGGGTGTCAGAAATAATCGGAACTGGCTGGCCAGGATTCCAAATGTGTTCTCCGCCACTCTTCAGGCTCTGGCCAGCCAGTAATTAAAAACCCTCTGTTCCGGGGTGAGGGTCCTCATCGGGAATGGCCGCATCAGGTGGTCCCCCAGCGCAAATGCTTCATCAGCAACTAACACAAATGGGAGACCTTCAACATTGTCCTCTGGAGGTGGCAAGTCCAAGTTGCCATTCTGGAGACGCCTGTAGAACTCCGTCTGGGCGATCACTCCACCATCGGACATCCGGCCATTCTTCCCCACGTCCACATACAAGAACTCGTAATTAGCCGACACCACCGCCAACATCACTATACTATTAAACTCCTTGTAATTATAATAGTACGACCCCGAGTTGGGTGGTGGGATGATGTGGACGTGTTTCCCATCAATTGCCCCTCCGCAGTTAGGAAAGTCCCACCGCTGGGCAAAGTGGGAGGCCACAGTCTGCCATTCCTGTGGCGTGGAAGGAAACTGTTGAGGAAAAAACAATAAACATTACTATTTTTTCACAGAAACATGGCAAGCAGATTATACACAAACATTATGGGGCAACCTCCAGATAGCATTTACTAAGGGGAATTTAACAACAACAAAGTATAAGGCACACCTATCATATTCCCCCTCCCCCCCTCTCATGGGCCATTTCTAACATTATAGGGGGGGGAACTCTTGGACAGGTAACCCTCTTCACTTCATTTAGAGGTGAATGCCTAAATAATGGGTATTACTTGGAACAGCCCCTCCTTAGTTACACTATTGGCAGACCACTGGACAGGTAAGAAGTGTCTGAATACAAAGATATAAATACACATTGTACACATTTGAGCACATTTGAACATTCTGCTATTACCTATCAAGATAATAATAGGATACAAAAACTTTAAACAGTACCATTGGAAAGTATACAGGCAGGCCCTTGCACTACATGCTTTGGGTAATTCATCCATAAATCTGACCAGTAAAGAGATGGGTATAGTGTGTATGGGATTGGCAAAGTCAGCAGATAGATGATTGAGGATAGAGAATTGGGATCAGCTGACTTAGCAGTTGGGGGAGGGAGGGTTACAAAAAATTTGGGGACACCACAAAAAAAAGCCTCTGGCACTCTGCCTGAATTTAAATAAAAATAACATTTCCAAACATTTTAGGGGGTGTTTGGGGTAAAGCACTACTATAGAGCTGATAAAATACATTGTTAAGTGACTACATGAGGTGAATATAGGGGCAGGAGACACCATGCTGGAGAGGTTATTGAAGGGCAAATATGTATGAAGGACATAAAATAATAATTACATAAAAATCCAGCATGCATGAGGACAAAGGGGACATTCACAGCATATTACAATCATGGTAATTAGGGAATGAGGAAAGAAATACAATATATTAGCAAACATTCAATACAATAAAATGTGATATAAAAGGATAAAAATCTTACCTTCATATACTCCTTCTGCAGGACCTGAATGATGGCAGAACAGGTCTCTGGGATAATGATCCCCAGAGCCTGGGGGGAGATGCCTGTCGAGAACTTGAGGTCCTGCAGGCTTCTCCCTGTGGCCAAATACCGCAAGGTAGCGACCAACCTCTGCTCCGGAGTGATGGCTTGCCTCATGCAGGTATCCTGCCTGCTAATATAGGGGGTCAGCGAAGCCAACAAACGGTGAAACACGGGGTCCGTCATCCTGAGAAAGTTCCTGAAATCATCAGGATTATTCTCACGGATCTCACGAAGCAAAGGCATATGACAGAACTGGTCACGCTGAAGCAACCAATTCTTGGTCCATGAACTCCTCCTCACCCTGTTCATGGACTGGACTTGTGTCAAGGTCAGGACCCCAACACCAAGCCCCCGCACAGCACGAACTCTACGAGGAGTACGCATACGAAACATGGCTAGAAAACGGTCGGCTGCTCAGAACGAAGTAACAGAACGCACTGAAGAACAGCAAGGCCTGTGAAGAGCGACCTGAAAACCAGTAACGAACGAACAAGAATACAATGACTACTTAAAGTCACATGGAACTTGCTTGCACGCACTGAAGAGCAGATACAAACCCACAAGCACAAACTGAACGGCAGAAAATGATCTGAAAGCCACGAGTCTGAAAAAGCGCGAATCGTCTCTCACCAAACTTTTACTAACACGAGATTAGCAAAAGGAGCCCAAAGGGTGCCGCGCTTGGTTCTGAACCAGCCTTTTCTAGTCTCGTCGTACGTGGTGTACGTGACTGCGTGGTTGTCGATCGGAAATTCCGACAACTTTGTGCGACCGTGTGTAGGCAAAACAAGTTTGAGCCAACATCCGTCTGAAAAAATCCTAGGATTTTGTTGTCGGAATGTCCGAACAAAGTCCGACCATGTGTACGGGGCATTACTCTGCTAAAACCTGGAGTAGTGCACATGGAAATAATGTTTAGAGCATGATATAATTGTCTAAATAGTACTGAAATATGCGGTATATTGTTTAAAGATAATCTGCTTTTAACCACTTGCCGACCGCCTAATGCAGATATACTGCGGCAGAATGGCACGGGCAGGCAAAATCACGTACCTGGTACGTGATCTGCCTCCCGCGGGCGGGGGGCACACTGTGCCCCCCCCAGTGCCCGAGGTGGTCGACATCGTTAGGGGAGTGATCCATGCTAAGGGGGAGGCCACTCATTCATATCCACCCCCTCGCAATCGCTCCCAACGAATGACAATCTTCCTCTGCCTCTGTAATGTAAACAGCGGCAGAGGAAGTGATGTCATCTCTCCTCGTGTCGGCCTTTTTCATTCCGGCGCCAAGGAGAGCAGACATCCAAGTAAGTGCACCAACACTACACCTACAGTAGAACACTCTAGACACACTTTTCACCCCCATCACCCCCCCGATCACCCCCCGATCACTCCGCTGTACCCCCTGTCACAGTGACATCAATAGCATTTTTTTTTACTGATTATTGCATTGGTGTCAGTTTGTGACAGTTATAAGTGGTAGGGCAGTTAGTGTTAGCCCCCTTTAGGTCTAGGATACCCCCCTAACCCCCCTAATAAAGTCTTAACCCCTTGATCACCCCACATCGCCAGTGTCACTAAGCAATCGTTTTTCTGATTGCTGTATTAGTGTCACAGGTGACGCTAGTTAGGGAGGTAAGTATTTAGGTTCGCCATCAGCGTTTTATAGCGTCAGGGACCCCCATATACTACCTAATAAAGGTTTTAACCCCCTGATTGCCCCCTAGTTAACCCTTTCACCCATGATCACCGTATAACTGTTACGGGTGACGCTGGTTAGTTAGTTTGTTTTTTCATAGTTTCAGGGCACCCGCAGTTTATTACCTAATAAAGATTTAACCACCTGATCGCCCGGCGGTGATATAAGTTAAGTTTTAGGGTCAGCTAGGGTCTGCGTTGCCCCAGGCAGCGTCAGGTTAACTACTAGACGGTCTCCAAAGTGTAATTACCACTCCACACTCAGTTTCCCACCACTGCGCCTCGGAGTATAATAATCGCCCTTAATACTTAATATTAAAAATTGATATATAGATCTAACTATAGCTGCCACGTTGTAAAAATCTACTATACCATACGTTTTAAATCTATGACGTGTCTGTTGTATATGAATCACACGTGGAGAAATAAAATAGTGGCGCTCCCTAAAACTTCAATTTCACCCTTTAAAGTGACTAAATTCCTCTACTAGTGAACACCTATTTAAAGTGTACAACAAAAAAATCAAATATAAAATAGTGTCAGGGCTGCTCAAAATAACATTACACACAGTCTTTGTATGGTGAAAACACAAAAAGTGTGAAATTATTATATATCATTAACATATATAAAATAGTGAACAAAATATGTAAGTATGAGAACGTGATCCAGTGACAAAAAATAATGTTCATTTAAAATTGTGCCAAAAAGTCCTCTCAGAGGAAAGAAAGAATCTTCTTTCAAGAAGCCTTCCACCACATCTGAGTGTTCGGTGAGCCCACTCCCAGTGAAAATTCACTCACCAGCTCCAAATGCCCCCACTTGCATGTAAGGCTATATAGCAAAAGGGTTCAAATCACCAGGAAACGGCTAACAGTTTCTCCATCCGGAAACATGTTTCATATGTGAATTGAAAAAAATGCTCCAAATAGTGTGATAACGTCAACCAGTTTATTAACACACACTTCAAATAGCACTTCAATGGTTCAACTCACATTGTAAAATAAATAAATTAGCACCGCAAACTCCACAGCACACTGTATAAGCAGTATCCAACACAGCAACTTGAAAAACCTCCTGGGGGTATGCGGTCACGGCAGACCCAAGATAAGCAGGCGTGTAAAGTACCGTATTTATCGGCATATAACACGCGCCGGCGTATAACACGCACCCCAAGTTTAGGAGAGAATTTTAAGGAAAAAAACTTTTAGGAGGGAAGTTTAACTGCTTCAGATCCGGGCCGTTGTAAAATGACGTCAACAGCGCGGATCTAAATTGCCGGGACGACGTCTATTGACGTCGTCCCGTGCATGAGCGGCCTGCGCGCCCCCTGCAGGGCGCGCGCGGCGCGCTCGGTGATCAGCGAGTCTATGAGACTCGCCTGATCACAGATCAGAGTAAGGGGTTGGTCCCGACCCCTTACCACATGATCAGCTGTCAGCCAATGACAGCTGATCATGTGATGTAAACAGAGCCGGTAATCGGCTATTTTTCCTCCTCGCGCTGACAGCGCGAGGAGGAAAAAAAAAACCCGATCACCGGCGGCCGTGATCGGGACATCAGTCCCGATCACGGCGATCTTCTGACACAAGGCAATAGGCAGCAGTGCTGCCTACCAGTGCCCACCAGCGTCACCCATCAGTGCCCACAGTGCCAACAATCAGCGCCACCCATCAGTGCCCACAGTGCTACCCATCAGTGCCCACAGTGCTACCCATCAGTGCCCACAGTGCCACCCATCAGTGCCCACAGTGCCACCCATCAGTGCCCACAGTGCCACCCATCAGTACCACCCATCAGCACCCACATCAGTGCCACCCATCAACACCCACATCAGTGCAACCTATCAGTGCCCATCAGTGTCACCTACCAGTGCCCATAAGTGCCCATCAGTGCCACCCATCAGTGCCCCCCCATCAGTGGTACCTATCCGTGCCACCCATCCGTGCCACCCATTTGTGCCACCCATCCGTGCCACCCATCCATGCCACCCATCCGTGCCACCCATCTGTGCCACCCATCTGTGCCACCCATCCGTGCCACCCATCCGTGGCCATCAGTGCCGCCTTATCTGTCCCCATCAGTGCCGCCTTATCTGTCCCCATCAGTGCCGCCTTAACTGTGCCTATCAGTGCCGCCTTAACTGTGCCCATCAGTGCCGCCTTATCTGTGCCTATCCGTGCCCATCAGTGCAGCCTATCAGTGCCCACCAGTGCCACCTCATCAGCGCATATCAATGAAGGAGAAAAATTACCTGTTTGCAAAATTTTATAACAAACTATTAAACATGATTTTTTTTTTTTTCAAAAATTTCCATCTTTTTTTGTTTGTTTAGCAAAAAATAAAAATCCCAGATGTGATCAAATACCACCAAAAGAAAGCTCTATTTGTGGGAAAAAAATGATAAAAATTTCATTTGGGTACAGTGTTGTATGACCGCGCAATTGTCATTCAAAGTGTGACAGCGCTGAAAGCTCAAAATTGGTCTGGGCAGGAGGGGGGTTGAAGTGCCCAGTAAGCAAGTTGTTAAGGAAAAGAAACTTACATTAAAATGCCCATCAATGCAGCCTCGTCAGTGTTCATCTGCAGCCTTGTTAGTGTCATTGCAGCCTTTTCAGTGTCAGTGCAGCCTTGTCAGTGCAGCTTTGCCCCAGTGCAGCCTTGTCAGTGCAGCTTTGCCCCAGTGCAGTCTTGTCAGTGCAGCCTTGCCCCAGTGCAGCCTTGTCCCCAGTGCAGCCTTGTCCCCAGTGTAGCCTTGTCCCCAGTGTCCATGCCTACCGCCTGCCGCCGCCGCCGACATACACGTGCTAGTAGTTTTAAATATGGCGCCACGGAGTTCGGAGGGACTCGGCGCCGGCGGAACTGAACGAACGCTGCCGAGATACACATAGTCGAGTCTATTCGGCTCTTTCCGGAGCCGCTCACAGTCCCGCCCAGTCCCGCCGTATGATAGACATAACACAGGTCCAATGGCGGGACTGGGCGTGACTGTGAGCGGCGCCGGAAAGAGACCCGAATACACTTGACTATGTGTATCTTGGCTCTGTGATTTCGGCGGCGCTTGTTCAGCACCGCAGAGTCCCTCCGAACTCCGCGGCGCCATATTTAAAACTACTCACTATGTGAATGATCGCCGACATTCACATAGCGATAGCGGGGATCGGCATATAACACGCACCCACGAATTTCCCCTGATTTTAAGGGGAAAAAAGTGCTGTTATACGCCGATAAATACGGTATTTCTCTCACCCTCTCCTCGCTAGCCCGACTATTAGACCCGATCGCTTCCCAGGTGGGTAAACCACAGCACACTTTCCTCTGTATGTCACTCGTACGCGATGTTCACCGCTGCTTGGCCACGCCCCGACATGTTTCGTCACACCTGTGACTTAATCATGGGATAGGCCTCTCTCACTGTCAGTCAATCCTTATATCCCCTCCCATCCATGACTGATAGAAGGTACCTTAATGCGCACGCGCCCCACGTACGCTTCGCGCCTGCGCAGTAGATGTGTCCCCATGAGCGCAAACCCCCGCTGCTTGGGACCGCTGCTCACTGGGTCCTGAAGTATCAGATTGCAATATCTAATTATCTACTAAAAAATCATACATCCCCAATGTTAGTTATCTTTCAATAACATATAATTCAATAGTAGAGGGTACTTAGTTCGCTACTTCCAAATCTAAATACCGGACCCTTAACCATTAACCCCTTCAAGCTGGTTGCTTTATACATGTTGCTATAGTGAACCACAATCTTGCATAGCAACCTGTTCCTCTCCAACGCCCCCAAATTTACATCATAATCTTGTGCATTAATACCAACATACTCATTTAAAACATAATGATAATAAACAATATTTATATTTCTATAAAAAGTACTAAAATAAACATTCACACTACATCTCCATAGAAGACATCTTGGAATGGCTGGAATTCAATAATCCTAATTACTATTATTTGTGAAATTAAAATATTTATAAATAAGTGGTTACTCTTTAATATATTGATGAGTGGTTAGTTTCCCTTAAATATCTATTAGTCGTAGCCTCCTTATATACAAATATACAGCATGAGGATGCATCCTTGGCCCTTAATTGGGCATTAAGTAGGAGGGATGACATCCCGTATGTACAGAAGAAGTTTGTGGGACATGCACTAGAAAATATGCCCCTAGCCTCGCCAACTTGTTCATGTCCAAATGGGAGGATAGACAGGTGTTCAGCGTAAACAGACCCAAGCTCAAGTTCTACCACAGGTTTATTGATGATATTTTGTTGATTTGGGAGGGAACGAAGCAGTCTGTGGAAGAATTTTTAGAACATTTGAATATGAATAATATCAAATTAGAATATCAAATCAGTGAGAAAACCATTAATTTTCTGGATGTCACCATAGAAAAGGTCTCCAATACACTAAGAACTAAGGTGTACTTCAAACCGACAGACCGCAATAGTTATTTATCCGTGGCGAGTGGACATCATCCGTCCTGGATAAGGAACATTCCGAAAGGACAGATATTGCGTATCCGTCAAAATTGTACACAGCTTGATGACTTTGTGATCCAATCAAATGTTCTAAAGGAGAAATTTATACAGAAGGGATATAACAATGAGAAACTGACTGAAATAATACAGGAAGTAGCTGAAATCCCCAGGGAACAATGTATGAAGAAAAAAGAACCACAAGTAGGGGACACCCAACACCAATTAAGCTTTGTTTCAGGATTCCACTGTCAGTACAGGGAAATAGAAAATATATATAGGAAATACTGGTTTATCCTTTGCAAAGACAGATACTTAGGGGATATATTACCGGCACAACCTAAATTTATATATAGGAGAGCCCCAAGTATAGGTGACCAAATAGTTAAGAAAATTTTGGACCCACCAAATCCAAGAACTTTGTCCTTTGAATTTAGGGGATTCTACTGTTGCAGGAAATGTGTTTGTTGTAAGACAGTGTGAGTCAGTAATAGGGGCATTACTAGTGTTACCAACAGAGAAGGAGAGATGTTCGAAATCAAGGAGTTCAGCACATGTACCACCACGCATGTGGTTTACCTTATGTGGTGCCCATGCGGCCTATATTATGTAGGAAGGACCAAGAGACAATTGAAGGTCCGGATAAGTGAACATTTAACGAACATAAAAAAATGGATACAAATACCATAGTGTGTCCATGCACTTTAAGGACAAGCACCAACAGGACCCCTCATTGCTACAGTTTTGTGGCATTGATGTAGTGCACCCTTCCTGGAGAGGATCCAATAGGATAAGAGATTTATCATGAAGGGAAACTGAATGGATATTTCTTTTTAAAAGTTTGACCCCGAGAGGACTCAACATTGAATTGGACCTAAATTGTTTTATTAATGATTTTTAGATTGAATAGGGTTTTAGTTTGAATATTGTAGCACCTACCGATGAATGAGTTTACTTTTAGAAGTTTTTATATAGCACTATCACTTTATATAGTGGGAGGGTTTGAATCTCTTATACACAAGATAATTGTGTACAGACAGGATAGGTCCAGAAAACACCATTTTAATGCTGGTACTTGTTTTGAGGAGGGGGGTAGTCAGGACTGGAGCAGATGGTGATAATTAGGGATGAGCCGAACACCCCCCTGTTCGGTTCGCACCAGAACATGCGAACAGGAAAAATGTTCGTTCGAACACGCGAACACCGTTAAAGTCTATGGGACACGAACATGAATAATCAAAAGTGCTAATTTTAAAGGCTAATATGCAAGTTATTGTCATAAAAAGTGTTTGGGGACCCAGGTCCTGCCCCAGGGGACATGGATCAATGCAAACAAAAGTTTTAAAAACGGCCGTTTTTTCAGGAGCAGTGATTTTAATAATGCTTAAAGTCAAACAATAAAAGTGTAATATCCCTTTAAATTTCGTACCTGGGGGGTGTCTATAGTATGCCTGTAAAGGGGCGCATGTTTCCCGTGTTTAGAACAGTCTGACAGCAAAATGACATTTTGAAGGAAAAAACTCATTTAAAACTACCCGCGGCTATTGCATTGCCGACAATACACATAGAAGTTCATTGATAAAAACGGCATGGGAATTCCCCAAAGGGGAACCCCGAACCAAAATTAAAAAAAGAAAAATGACGTGGGAGTCCTCCTAAATTCCATACCAGGCCCTTCAGGTCTGGTATGGATATTAAGGGGAACCCCGGCCAAAATTAAAAAAAAAAAATGACGTGGGGTTCCCCCTAAATTCCATACCAGACCCTTCAGGTCTGGTATGGATTTTAAGGGGAACCCCGCGCCAAAAAAAAAAAAAAAAACGGCGTGGGGTCCCCCCAAAAATCCATACCAGACCCTTATCCGAGCATGCAACCTGGCAGGCCGCAGGAAAAGAGGGGGGGACGAGAGTGCGGCCCCCCCTCCCTCCTGAACCGTACCAGGCCACATGCCCTCAACATTGGGAGGGTGCTTTGGGGTAGCACCCCAAAACACCTTGTCCCCATGTTGATGAGGACAAGGGCCTCATCCCCACAACCCTGGCCGGTGGTTGTGGGGGTCTGCGGGCGGGGGGCTTATCGGAATCTGGAAGCCCCCTTTAACAAGGTGACCCCCAGATCCCGGCCCCCCCCTGTGTGAAATGGTAAGGGGGTACATAAGTACCCCTACCATTTCACGAAAAAAGTGTCAAAAATGTTAAAAATGACAAGAGACAGTTTTTGACAATTCCTTTATTTAAATGCTTCTTCTTTCTTCTATCTTCCTTCATCTTCTGGTTCTTCTGGCTCTTCTGGTTCTTCCTCCAGCGTTCTCGTCCAGCATCTCGTCCGCGGCGTCTTCTATCTTCTTCTCCTCGGGCCGCTCCGCACCCATGGCATGGGGGGAGGCTCCCGCTCTTCTCTTCTTCTTTTCTTCTCTTCTTCTCTTCTTCATTTTCTTCTCTGGGCCGCTCCGCAATCCATGCTGGCATGGAGGGAGGCTCCCGCTGTGTGACGGCGCTCCTCGTCTGACAGTTCTTAAATAACGGGGGGCGGGGCCACCCGGTGACCCCGCCCCCTCTGACGCACGGTGACTTGACGGGACTTCCCTGTGACGTCACGGGGAATGCCACAGGGAAGTCCCGTCATGTCCTGTGCGTCAGAGGGGGGCGGGGTCACCGGGTGGCCCCACCCCCCATTATTTAAGAACTGTCAGAGAGGAGCGCCGTCACACAGTGGGAGCCTCCCTCCATGCCAGCATGGGTTGCGGAGCGGCCCGGAGAAGAAAATGAAGAAGAGAAGAAGATGAAGAAGATGAAGAGAAGAGCGGGAGCCTCCCCCCCATGCCATGGGTGCGGAGCGGCCCGAGGAGAAGAAGATAGAAGACGCCGCGGACGAGATGCTGGACAAGAACGCCGGAGGAAGAACCAGAAGAGCCAGAAGAACCAGAAGAACCAGAGGATGAAGGAAGATAGAAGAAAGAAGAAGCATTTAAATAAAGGAATTGTCAAAAACTGTCTCTTGTCATTTTTAACATTTTTGACAGTTTTTTAGTGAAATGGTAGGGGTAAGAACCCCCTTACCATTTCACACGGGGGGGGGCCGGGATCTGGGGGTCCCCTTGTTAAAGGGGGCTTCCAGATTCCGATAAGCCCCCCGCCCGCAGACCCCCACAACCACCGGCCAGGGTTGTGGGGATGAGGCCCTTGTCCTCATCAACATGGGGACAAGGTGTTTTGGGGGGCTACCCCAAAGCACCCTCCCAATGTTGAGGGCATGTGGCCTGGTACGGTTCAGGAGGGGGGGGGCCGCACTCTCGTCCCCCCCTCTTTTCCTGCGGCCTGCCAGGTTGCATGCTCGGATAAGGGTCTGGTATGGATTTTTGGGGGGACCCCACGCCGTTTTTTTTTTTTTTTTTTTTTGGCGCGGGGTTCCCCTTAAAATCCATACCAGACCTGAAGGGTCTGGTATGGAATTTAGGGGGAACCCCACGTCATTTTTTTTTTTTAATTTTGGCCGGGGTTCCCCTTAATATCCATATCAGACCTGAAGGGCCTGGTATGGAATTTAGGGGGACTCCCACGTCATTTTTTTTTTTTTTTTAATTTTGGTTCGGGGTTCCCCTTTGGGGAATTCCCATGCCGTTTTTATCAATGAACTTCTATGTGTATTGTCGGCAATGCAATAGCCGCGGTAGTTTTAAATGAGTTTTTTCCTTCAAAATGTCATTTTGCTGTCAGACTGTTCTAAACACAGGAAACATGCGCCCCTTTACAGGCATACTATAGACACCCCCCAGGTACGAAATTTAAAGGGATATTACACTTTTATTGATTGACTTTAAGCATTATTAAAATCACTGCTCCTGAAAAAACGGCCGTTTTTAAAACTTTTTTTTGCATTGATCCATGTCCCCTGGGGCAGGATCCAGGTCCCCAAACACTTTTTATGACAATAACTTGCATATTAGCCTTTAAAATTAGCACTTTTGATTTCTCCCATAGACTTTTAAAAGGTGTTCCTCGGCATTCGAATTTGCCGCGAACACCCCAAATTGTTCGCTGTTCGGCGAACTTGCGAACAGCCAATGTTCGAGTCGAACATGAGTTCGACTCGAACTCGAAGCTCATCCCTAGTGATAATACATCTTTTCACCCATATATGGGATGCAAACCCATGTAGGAATTTATTGTAGGTGGGAGTATATGGACTCCTATATGGGACACCAAAAGATGGAGGTTCATTTAGGACCAGGGTAGAATATAGTACATTGAGAGAAAATACAGGCTTATTTGATGGAGCTTTTGATTAAGGGGAGAATTAAAAGATGAACTTCTAACCAACACCCACCAGTGATCATTGGGAGGAATCCCCAGAGGCATTTATGCATATAGTTATCAATGAAGAATCCGAATGGAACTTGTTTTCTGACTGTACACACAGTAGGATATAATGCATGATGGATATAGGAAGTAATCAGATGGAAATATAATGACTAATAGATATTTAAGAGAAACTACCCACTCATCAATATATTAAAGAGTAACCACTTATTTATAAATATTTTAATTTCACAAATAATAGTAATTAGGATTATTGAATTCCAGCCATTCCAAGATGTCTTCTATGGAGATGTAGTGTGAATGTTTATTTTAGTACTTTTTATAGAAATATAAATATTGTTTATTATCATTATGTTTTAAATGAGTATGTTGGTATTAATGCACAAGATTATGATGTAAATTTGGGGGCGTTGGAGAGGAACAGGTTGCTATGCAAGATTGTGGTTCACTATAGCAACATGTATAAAGCAACCAGCTTGAAGGGGTTAATGGTTCAGGGTCCAGTATTTAGATTTGGAAGTAGCGAACTAAGTACCCTCTACTATTGAATTATATGTTATTGAAAGATAACATTGGGGATGTATGATTTTTTAGTAGATAATTAGATATTGCAATCTGATACTTCAGGACCCAGTGAGCAGCGGTCCCAAGCAGCGGGGGTTTGCGCTCGCGGGGACACATCTACTGCGCAGGCGCGAATCGTACGTGGGGCACGTGCGCATTAAGGTACCTTCTATCAGTAATGGATGGGAGGGGATATAAGGATTGACTGACAGTGAGAGCGGCCTATCCCATGATTAAGTCACAGGTGTGACGAAACATGTCGGGGCATGGCCAAGCAGCGGTGAACATCGCGTACGAGTGACATACAGAGGAACGAGTGCTGTGGTTTACCCACCTGGGAAGCGATCGGGTCTAATAGTCGGGCTAGCGAGGAGAGGGTGAGAGAAATACTTTACACGCCTGCTTATCTCGGGTCCGCCGTGACCACATACCCCCTGGAGGTTTTTTAAGTTGCTGTGTTGGATACTGCTTATACAGTGTGCTGTGGAGTTTGCGGTGCTAATTTATTTATTTTACAATGTGAGTTGAACCATTGAAGTGTTATTTGAAGTGTGTGTTAATAAACTGGTTGACGTTATCACACTATTTGGAGCATTTTTTTCAATTCACATATGGAACGTGTTTCCGGATGGAGAAACTGTTAGCCGTTTCCTGGTGATTTGAACCCTTTTGCTATATAGCCTTACACGCAAGTGGGGGCATTTGGAGCTGGTGAGTGGATTTTCACTGGGAGTGGGCTCACCGAACACTCAGATGTGGTGGAAGGTTTCTTGAAAGAAGATTACACTTTTGGGGCTGAGAGGACTTTTTGGTACAATTTTAAATGAACATTATTTTTTGTTACTGGAACACATTCTCATACTTACATATTTTGTTCACTATTTTATATATGTTAATGATATATAATAATTTCACAGTTTTTGTGTTTTCACCATACGAAGACTGTGTGTAATGGTATTTTGAGCAGCACTGACACTGTGTCTTATTCTGTACATTCACTTGGTGTTCACTAATTATATATATTTGATTGTTTGTTGTACACTTTAAATAGGTGTTCACTAGTAGAGGAATTTAGCCACTTTAAAGGGTTGATGTTTTAGGGAGCGCCACTATTTTATTTCTCCACGTGTGGTTCATATACAACAGACACGTCATAGATTTAAAACGTATGGTAGCGTCAGATTAATGCCAGAACTGCTAAAACCCACGCACGCAGTATACACCTCCCTTAGTGGTATAGTATCTGAACGGATCAATATCTGATCTGATCAGATCTATACTAGCGTCCCCAGCAGTTTAGGGTTCCCAAAAACGCAGTGTTAGCAGGATCAGGCTAGATACCTGCTAGCACCTGTGTTTTGCCCCTCGGCCCAGCCCTGCCCAGCCCACCCAAGTGCAGTATCGATCGATCGCTGCCACTTACAAAACACTAAACACACATAACTGCAGCATTCACAGAGTTTTTGGTAGCATTTTGATACAGTCGCTAACAGTCAGGAGCTTTTTTACCTGTGAGTCTCACTAGTGTACCACTAAATTTAGAGCCCAAAATGGCAAATCGAAAGTACACTAGTGAAGAGGCCTAGACGTTTCTGAGCATGACAGATAGTGAAGAGGAAGTCACTGATCTGTCCGTTTCAGGCTCAGAATACGATCCTGACAACAGCGGCTTCATGACAGATAGCTCTGACGACGGAGTTGTGGTCGCTGAGAAGGTCCTGCGTACCAGACCCTGAACTTCTTCTTCTGTCGTTGATGTGCAAGAACCGCAAGTCCATCGTATGGAGCAGAGCGGTACTAGCGCCGCTATTCCTTCTGGTGAACTGGCAAGCACCAGCGGCCTAGTACACCCTGGTCGTACATCCAGCACTGCAGTATCACGTGGTGATGTGGCGAGTCCCATAAGTGCAGTTCAAGCTGGTGAGGTGGCAAGCACAAGTAGTGTCCCACTGCCACCAAGAAGACGAACCCCGGTCCAGTCGTGCCCTTAGTGCCCTCCCTGCTGCATTCACCAATCCTAATTGGGAACCCACCACTTCTGCAGCACCCGTACTTCCTCCATTCACTGGCCAACCTGGCATTCAGGTGGAAACAGTTGATTTTACGTCACTTGATTTTTATTCGCTGTTTTTCACCGAAGATCTCTATAGATCTATTGTGGACCAAAGCAATTTGTACGCTGGTCAACACATCGCCACTATTCCTCAGTCCTCCCTTGCCAGAGATTGGAGACCAATTACAATCTCCAAATTTAAGCTCTTTCTGGGCCTTTCCCTCAACATGAGCATAACTAAAAAGAGTGAGTTGTGGTCATATTGGTCCACTGACCCAATTCATCACATGCCCTTGTTCTCTGCCTCCATGACCAGGGCACGATACGAGCAGATCTTGCGGTTCATGCACTTCGATGACAATGAACTCTGATGTCCTCGTGGATACCCTGGATACGATCAGCTCTACAAAATTCGGCCCCTCGTAAACCACTTCAACCAACGTTTTGCAGACTTGTTTACTCCCCATCAAGTTGTCTGCGTTAATGAGTCCCTGATAACGTTTTCTGGCCGCTTGTCATTCATACAGTACCTTCCCAGCAAGCGTGCCAGATACGGGGTCAAGATGTATAAGCTCTGTGACAGGGCCACAGGCTATACATGTAGTTTTATGGTTTATGAGGGAAAAGATAGTCACGTAGAGCCGACAAACTGCCCTGACTACATAGGAACCGCTGGCAAGATTGTGTGGGACTTGGTGTCACCCTTATTCGGAAAGGGGTACCACTTATATGTGGACAATTATTACACGAGCGTGCCACTTTTTAGTCACTTGTTTGATCAGCAGATTGGAGCATGTGGCACCATGCGACCTAATCGCCGGGGCTTTCCCCAGTGGCTTGTAGATTCCCGTCTTAGGCTGTGGGAGAGAGCCTGCTTGCAGTGTAATAATTTGCTCGCTATGAAGTGTAGGGATAATAAGAATGTTTTCGTTCTGACCTCCCTTCATGCAGACACGACGATCCAAATTACTACGGCGACTGGTGTTGTGGAGAAACCCCTCTGTGTCCATGAATAACCAAAATATGGGATGGGTGGACCTCAACGACCAGTTGTTGGCGCCGTACCTATTTGCCCGTAAAGCCAGACGCTGGTACAAGAAAATGTCTGTTTATTTATTTCAATTGGCTTTGCTGAACGCTTATGTGCTATACAGAGCTTCAGGATGGACTGGATCCTTCCTTAAATTCCAGGAAGAGATCGTCAGAGCCATTCTGTTTCCAGACAGTGCTCCACCTCACCTTTCCCAAACAAATGCAGTAAGCCCCTACCCAAAGAGCCCCCTAAAAAAGATTTTGTGTTTGCAGCATGCATGGATATAGGCGTGACACCCGCTATTATTTTCCCTCCTGTCCTGACAAACCTGGTCTTTGCATTGGTGAATGTTTTGAATGCTACCATACACTAGTTGAGTATTAGCGTAGGGTACAGCACTGCACAGACTAGGCATACTTTCACAGGGTCTCTCAAGATGCCATCACATTTTGAGAGATCCGAACCTGGAACCGGTTACAGTTTCAAAAGTTACAGTCACAAAAAAAAAGTGTAAAAAAAAAGTAAAAAAAAAAAAAAAACACAAAAAAATATATAAAATAAAAAAAACAAAAATAGTTGTCGTTTTATTGTTCTCTCTCTATTGTTCTGCTCTTTTTTTTTTCTTTTTTTGTATTCTATTCTGCAATGTTTTATTGTTATTATGTTTTATCATGTTTGCTTTATAGGTATGCAATTTTTTTTATACTTTACTGTTTACTGTGTTTTATTGTTAACCATTTTTTTGTTTTCAGGTACGCCATTCAGTTGCAGAGCGGATTTATTTATCTTGACAGCAACAGCGTTTGCTCCCACGATACATAAAGCCGTGGCTCCAGTGCTGTCGGAGGTGATTTCACCACCACAGTTACATACTTCAGCATATATGCCGAAGCATGGGGGCAGCAGGGGCGGAGGAGTGATTTGCTCCTACCTTTTGCGGGTGGATGCCCCCATGCTTCCGCATATATATATTTTAGGCACAGGTTGCATTAAAAAATGTTTTATTTTTTACTGTTTTTTTTTTGTATTTGCTTTGCAGGTATGGTAAGTCTTACTGTTATACTGCAATGTTACTTTGTTTTATTGTTAACCATCATTTGCTTAGCAGGTACGCCACTCAGTTGCAGCGCGGATTTATTTATCTTGACAACAACAGCGTTTGCTCCCACGATACATAAAGCCGTGATTCCAGCAATGTAGGAGGTGATTTCACCACCACAGTTAAAAAAAAGAGCATATATGCCAAAGCATAGGGGCAGCAGGGGCGGAGGAGCGATTTGCTCCTACCTTTTGGGGCAGATTCCCCCATGCTTCGGCATATATAAACGGTGCATGTATGTCCATTATTGGAAGTGGGTGGATGAAGGGAGGTATTCTAATGGTGGGCATACCCACCGATCAATCTCTTTTTATTGTTCAGCCCACAGGCTGCATGAAAAAAAGTTTACAATATATGCCCAGCAAGGACCAGCAACGTACTGGTATGTTGCTGGCCTTTGAGTGGTTATACCAGAATGATGCCTGCAGGTTTAGGTATCATCTTGGTATCATTCTTTTCAGCCAGTGGTCGGCTTTCATGTAAAAGCAATCCTAGTGGCTTATTAGCCTCTGGACTGCTTTTACAAGCAGTGGGAGGGAATGCCCCCCCCACCGTCTTCCATGTTTTTCTATGGCTCTCCTGTCCCAACAGGGAACCTGAGAAATCAGCTGGGGATTCAGGCAGCTGACCATAGAGCTGATCAGAGACCAGAATGGCTCCAAACATCTCTATGGACTAAGAAACCGGAAGCTACGAGCATTTCATAATTTAGATTTTGCCGGATGTAAACAGCACCATTGGGAAATTGGGAAAGCATTTTATCACACCGATCTTGGTGTGGTCAGATGCTTTGAGGGCAGAGGAGAGATCTAGGGTCTAATAGACAATTTTTTCAAAAAAGAGTACCTGTCACTACCTATTGCTGTCATAGGGGATATTTACATTCCCTGAGATAGCAATAAAAATGATTTAACAAAAATGAAAGGAACAGTTTAAAAATAAGATAAAAAAGCAAAAAAATAATAATAAAAAAAAAGCACCCCTGTCCCCCCTTGCTCTCGCGCAAAGGCGAGCGCAAGCGTCGGTCTGGCGTCAAATGTATACAGCAAATGCACCATGCATGTGAGGCATCACTGTGAAGGTCAGATCGAGGGCAGTAATTTTAGCAATAGACCTCCTCTGTAAATCTAAAGTGGTAACCTGTAAAGGCTTTTAAAGTCTTTTAAAAATGTATTTAGTTTGTCACCACTGCATGTTTGTGTGCAATTTTAAAGAATGTCGTGCTTGGTATCCATGTACTCGGCCTAAGATCATCTTTTTTATTTCATCAAACATTTGGGCAATATTGTGTGTTTTAGTGCATTAAAATTTTAAATTTTTTCCCCAAAAAATGCGTTTGAAAAATCGCTGCGCAAATACTGAGTGAAAAAATGAAGCACCCACCATTTTAATCTGTAGGGCATTTGCTTTAAAAAAATATATAATGTTTGGGGGTTCAAAGTAATTTTCTTGCAAAAAAAAATATTTTTTTCATGTAAACAAAAAGTGTCAGAAAGGGCTTTGTCTTCAAGTGGTTAGAAGAGTGGGTGATGTATGACATAAGCTTCTAAATGTTGTGCATAAAATGCCAGGACAGTTCAAACCCCCCCCAAATGACCCCGTTTTGGAAAGCAGACACCCCAAGTTATTTGCTGAGAGGCATGTCGAATCCATGGAATATTTTATATTGTGACACAAGTTGCGGGAAAAAGACAATTTTTTTTTTTGCACAAAGTTGTCACCAAATGATATATTGCTCAAACATGCCATGGGGATATGTGAAATTACACCCCAAAATACATTACATACATACATACATTCTGTTGCTTCTCCTGATTGTTTTTCTCCTGATTGAGGCGGTGATTGGTTTTCGGGGCCCCGTATGCAGCCAGGCTCCCAAAAAGTCCCACACATGCGGTATCCCCGTACTCAGGAGAAGTAGAAGAATGTATTTTGAGGTGTAATTTCACATATGCCCACGGCATGTTTGAGCAATATATCATTTAGTGACAACTTTGTGCAAAAAAAAAATTGTCTTTTTCCCGCAACTTGTGTCACAATATAAAATATTCCATGGACTCGACATGCCTCTCAGCAAATAACTTGGGGTGTCTACTTTCCAAAATGGGGTCATATGGGGGGGGGTTGTGCCATCTTGGCATTTTATGGCCTTCAAAACTGTGATAGGTAGTGAGGAATGAAATAAAAAATGTACGCCCTTAGAAATCCTGAAGGCGGTGCTTGGTTTTCAGGGCCCCGTATGCGGCTAGGCTCCCAAAAAGTCCCACACATGTGGTATCCCCATACTCAGGAGAAGCAGATAAATGTATTTTGGGAGCAATTTCACATATAACCATGGCATGTGTGAGCAATATATCATTTAGTGACAACTTTTAGTAATTTTTTTTTTTTAATCATTATTCAATCACTTGGGACAAAAAAATTTAATATTTAAATGGCTCAACATGCCTCTCAGCAATTTCCTTGAGGTGTCTACTTTCCAAAATGGGGTCATTTGTGTTTTTTTTGTACTGCCCTGCCATTTTAGCACCTCAAGACATAGGCAGTCATAAACTAAAAACTGTGTAAATTCCAGAAAATGTACCCTAGTTTTTAGACGCTATAACTTTTGTGCAAACCAATAAATATACGCTTACTGACATTTTTTTTTTACAAAAGACATGTGGCCGAATACATTTTGGCCTAAATGTATGACTAAAATTGAGTTCATTGGATTTTTTTATAACAAAAAGTAGAAAATATCATTTTTTTCAAAATTTTCAGTTAAAGCGACACAGTGCCAAATTGTAAAACGTGCTCTTATCAGGAAGGGGGTAAATCCTTTTGGGGCTGAAGTGATTAAACTGTGTGAAAAAATTATTTCTATACTGAAATATCTTTAAAAGTCTGAGAAGAAATAAATTCCCCGTCTCTGTACAACTAGGTTCCAGCACAACTGAGCATGCTGAGACCTGCTAACTACTCTCATTTTAATTCCCATGGCTTTTTCACAGGGCGCTATAGTAAATACCAAAATTAGCGCTGGGCTAAAATGCGCTTTTGAGAGTGAAAATCGCCGCTATTTAGTCCAGTGCAAGTTTCAGCCATTGATTCTAATGGTACAATTGTAGCTCCCCCAAATAAATACTTTTAATGTTGAGATGAAATGTATCTTTCTCTGAAGCAAATTTTCCTTGCAACAACAATACCATTGCTGATGCAAATTTAAAATGGGTCACAATTTGAGCCCAAAAATGTGATATGCGTACCAACATCAGAAATCAAAATGCAATTCCCAAAAATCAGAGGGTAACATCACTATTCTACACTCACCCACTAAATATCACAAAATAAATCAAGAATAACTCTTGAGTAATGTAATTCTACCACCTATATGTCCAAAGAAATGCAGTACAGGCATACCCCACTTTTAAGTACACAATGAGGTTTATTTACTAAAGTTGGAAAGTGAAAAATCAGGCTCACTTCTGCATAGAAACCAATGAGCTTCTAACCTCAGCTTGTTAAATTAAGGTTTGATAATAAAATTTGGAAGCTCATTAGTTTTGATGTAGAAGTGAGCCTGATTTTGCACTTTCCAGCTTTAGTAAATAAAGCCCATTGTGTACTTAAAAGTGAGGTATACCTGTATATGTGTATTTATATCTAGGAGGTTTCCACATGTGGTGGCTCTGTGGCTTAGAGGTTCCAAGTTCTGCTTAGCATCTCTGAGGCTCTGGGTTCAAATCCTAAGTGTGCCGCTTTATGCAGAGAAGTTGTCTCATCTCCCTATGTTGTTAAACATAACTCCTGCCTCAGGTCTTAAAACTATGTCTAGATCTAGTATTTATGTGTAGGAGGGTTCCACCACCATTGCCAGATATGATATCCAGCCAAAAGCATTGGGACGCCTGCCTTTACACACACATGAACTTTGATGGCAGCCCAGTCTTAGTCCGTAGGTTTAAAATTTGATTTGGCCCACGCTTTGCAGCTATAAAAGCTTGGGAAGGCTGTCCACAATGTTTAGTGTGTCTATAGGAATGTTTGACCATTCTTCCAGAAGCGCATTTGTGAGGTCAGGGACTGATGTTGGATGAGAAGTCTGGCTTGCAGTCTCTGCTCTAATTCAGCCAAAAGGTGTTCTATCGAGTTGAGGTCAGGACTCTGTGCAGGCCAGTCAAGTTCCTCCACCCCAAACTCCCTCATCCATGTCTTTATGGACCTTGCTTTGTGCACTGGTGTGCAGTCATGTTGGAACAGGAGGGGGCCATCCCCAAACTGTTCCCACAAAGTTGGGAGCATGAAATTGTCCAAAATGTCTTAGTATGCTGATGCCTTAAGATTTCCCTTCACTAGAACTAAGAGGCCAAGCCCAACCCCCAAAAAACAGCCCCACATCATAATCCCCCCTCCACCAAATGATTTGGACCAGTGCACAAAGCAAGTTCCATAAAGACATGTATGAGTGAGTTTGTGGTGGAGGAATGTGACTGGCCTGCACAGAGTCCTGACCTCAACACAACAGAACACCTTGGGGATGAATTAGAGCTGATATTTTAAGCCAGGCCTTCTCGTCCAACATCAGTGCCTGACCTCACAAATGCACTTCTAGAATAATGGTCAAACATTCCCATAGACACACTCCTAAATCTTGTGGACAGCCTTCCCAGAAGAGTTGAAGCTGTTATAGCTGCAAAAGGTGGGCCAAATCAATTTGAACCCTATGGAATAAGACTGGGATGCCATTACAGTTCATGTGCGTATAAAGGCAGGCATCCCAATACTTAGGATAACAAATTGTATATTGCTTGTGAAACTGAGCATGGTTATGAACTTAGGGCTGGTTCACAGCACAGAGATGCAGACTACATGTGTGAGGCTGCCCGCTAGCTACGTGGGTAGCAATTCTGTCTAGCAACACTGGGGTTTCTGGCTCAATTACCCAACATGCTAATGCTTGTGTTGAAGTTTATATGTTCTCCCTGTGTGGGTTTCTCACCACAAGCCAAAGACATGCTGGCATTTTATTTGTCTTATGTCAAAATAGTCTCTAATGTAAGAAAGTTAGTTTTGGACTTTAGATTTGAAGATCATTGCAGCCAGGAACTGATGTTAATGTTTGTTAGCACTAGGGATGAGCCGAACACCCCCCCGGTTCGGTTCGCACCGGAACCTGCGAACGGACCGAAAATTTGCACGAACGTTAGAACCCCATTGATATCTATGGGACTCGAATGTTCGAAATCAAAAGTGCTCATTTTAAAGGCTAATTTGCGTGGTATTGTCCTAAAAAGGGTTTGGGGACCTGGGTCCTGCCCCAGGGGACATGAATCAATGTAAAAAAAACTTTTAAAAACGGCCATTTTTTCGGGAGCACTGATTTTAATGATGCTTGAAGTAAAAAAAAGTGAAATATTCCTTTAAATCTCATACCTGGGGGGTGTCTATAGTATGCCTGTAAAGTGGCGCGTGTTTCCCGTGCTTAGAACAGTCCCTGCACAAAATGTCATTTTTAAAGGAAAAAAGTCATTTAAAACTGCTTGCGGCTTTAATGTAATGTCGGGTCCTGGCAATATGGATGAACGGCATAGGTACCCTTCAGTACATTACCAGGCCCTTTGGGTCTTGTATGGATATTAAGGGGAACCCCGCACCCAAATTAAAAAAGGAAACAGCAGTATACAGGCTCTGTACTCTGAACAGCAGTATACAGGTGGTGCAAACAAGACAAGGACTGTAGGTTTGTTTTTAAGTAGAATCTGTTTGTAATTTTGAACTGGTACATTTTTAACGTGTTTAGCTCCAGCCAAAAAATAATTTTAAGCTTTTTGAAAAACATAGGGAAGGGTTATCACCCCTGTGACATTTGTTTTGCTGTCTGTGCTCCTCTTCAGAAGATTTCACCTCACTTTTTGTCCCAATGACAAATGTTTTTTGAAAATTTGGGGTTTTTTGTGAAGCAAGGATTGGTGATAAAGCATCAATGGAAAGGAGAAATGTTTTTCCCATATTAACTCTTACAGGAGAGAATTTCCCTTCCTAGGGGTAGATTTCATCTCACTTCCTGTTGTCTCCTTCCGTTTGCAAGTAGGAGTAGTTTGTAAGTTGGATGTTTGAAAGTAGGGACCTGCCCTATATACTCAGCAGAAATTTGGGCCTTAGGTGTTGTTGTGGCCTCAACACTGTAAGCCCTCTCAGGGCCCTGCTGTGAAATATTAGATCAAGAATTGTAATTACATGCCCCTGTTGAACAGGGGCTGAAAAATTGGGCCTTAGGCACTGGTACTGGTGCCACAACACTGCAACCCCTCACAGATACTCTAGTTGGAACGCAGGAACGAGCCTTGCTGCAAAGTATTGCATCAAAAATTGTAATTACACCCCCCTGTTAAACAGGGGCTGAAAAATTGGGCCTTAGGCACTGGTGGCGGCGCCCAGAACCAAAAATGTTCTTACAAGCTATCAGCATGATCATTGAGGAGGAAGAGGATAATTACTCAGGATAGTCACTCAGCATCAGCATAGGCAGTCTTTGAAGGGATCTGAGATTTCAAAAAAAATTATTCGGTTACATCAGCATCAGGTGGTTGGTAGCTGGCAGTGATCCAAGACTGATTCATTTTTATGAAGGTCAGTCAATCGACCGAGTCGGTGGACAGACCCACCCTGTGATCGGTTACAAAGCCTCCAGCAGCACTGAATGTGCATTCCGAAAGAACGCTGGATGCAGGACAGGCCAGTAGCTCAATTGCATACTGTGCAAGCTCTGGCCAGTGATCCATCCTCAAGACCCAGTAACCCAGAGGATTTTCGGTGGGAAAGGTGTCCAAATCACATCTTGCCTCTAGGTATTCCTGCAGAATGTAAAACAGACGCTGGCAATGGTTGCTGGAACCGATCATACCTTGGGGCTGCGGACTAAAAAATTGTCTGAACGCATCAGTCAGACGGCCACCTTCTCCACCGCTCCTTCTTTG
Organism: Aquarana catesbeiana; assembly: GCF_042186555.1. Classification (NCBI taxonomy): domain Eukaryota; kingdom Metazoa; phylum Chordata; class Amphibia; order Anura; family Ranidae; genus Aquarana; species Aquarana catesbeiana. The sequence continues at coordinate 204,966,890 of NC_133326.1, read as the reverse complement.
ACTGACCGAAGCCTCAGCAACACGTTGTCCAGAAACAGGTGTTTGTAACCTCCCAGTCTCTGGGAACGCGTTGCACAGACCTTTCTGCAAGGCCTCCCAAAGATGTTTCATCCTCTGCTCCCTCTGCGATGGCAAGATAAGGTCTGCAACCATACCCTTGTAACGTGGATCAAGGAGGGTTGCCAGTATTGGTCCTTCTCCTTGATACCACCAATACGAGGATCCTTACGCAGGCTTTGCAGGATCAGGGAGGCCATGCAGCGTAGGTTTGCTGAGGCATTCGGTCCGGAGTCCTCTGGGTCACTAAGGACAACATGGTCTGCAGCCACCTCCTCCCAGCCACGTACAAGTCCATGTGTTTCTTGAGACTGATCCCTTAAAGACTGCTGCTGATGCTGAGTGCCAGGCTCCACCTTCATACTGACACAATCCTCCTCCACCTCCTCCTCCTCCTCCTCCTCGTCCTCTTCCTGTGTGATCGGCGGACACGCAGGAACACTGTCTGGATAAAGGGGGCCTTGAGAGCTAAGGAAGTCCTCCTCTTCCTGCCTCTGTTCTGCCTCAAGTGCCCTGTACATTATTCCATGCAGCGTGTGCTCCTACAGGTGGACAAGGGGGACAGTGTCACTGAGGCATGCACTGTCATTGCTCACCATCCTCATGGCCTCCTCAAATGGTGACAGGACAGTGCATGCATCCCTGATCATGGCCCACTGGCATGGGGAAAAAAAACAAGCTCCCCTGACCCTATCCTGGTGCCATAGTCGCACAGGTACTCATTGATGGCCCTCTGCTGCGTGTGCAGCTGCTGCAGCATGGCCAACGTTGAGTTCCACCTGGTGGGCATGTCACAGATTAGGCAGTTCTTGGGCAGGTTAAACTTTTGGAGGTCTGCCAGATGAGCATTGGCATTATATGACCAGCGGAAATGCACACAGACTTTCCTGGCCTGCCTTGGGACATCCTGTAAGCCTGGGTACCTGCCCAAGAACCACTGCACCACCAAGTTAAGGACGTGAGCCAAACAGGGCACATGGGTCATTTGTCCCTGTTGGAGGGCAGAGAAGAGGTTGGTGCCATTGTCACAAACCACCATTCCTGGCTTAAGTTGGCGTGGCGTCAACCACCTCTGAACCTGCCCCTGCAGAGCTGGCAGAACCTCTGCCCCAGTGTGGCTTCTGTCCCCCAAGCACACCAGCTCAAGCACCGCATGGCATCTTTTCGCCTGCATACTTGCGTAGCCCCTTGAACGGCTACGGAGCACCATTGGTTTCCGAGGACCAAGCACAGGAAGAGGCCATGGAGGAAGAAAAAGAGGAGGGGGTGGAGGAGAGAGGTGTGTCACAATCATTAGTAGTGGCATTTTGGAAGTGTGGTGGCGGAACAACCTCCAACACTACTGCACCTTGTCCTGCATCCTTCCCAGCTGCCAGCATAGTCACCCAATGCGCGGTGAAACTTAGGTAACGTCCCTGTGCCTGCTGGACCATGAGTCAGCAGTAATATGCACCTTACCGCTAACCACCCTGAGGCATTGACATTGCCTTCCACATGCCGGTAGAGAGCCGGAATCACCTTCCGTGAGAAAAAGTGGCGTTTGGGTACCTTCCACTGAGGAACTGCACATTCCACAAACTCACAGAAGGGGACAGAGTCTACCAACTGAAAAGGCAGCAGTTGAAGTGCTAGCAATTTTGCCAAGCTAGCATTCAACCGCTGGGCATGTGGATGGCTGGGAGCGAACTTCTTTCGGCGGTGCAGCAGCTGGGGCAGGGAAATTTGCATGGTACAATCTGACATCGGTGTACCGAAAGCAGATTGCCCACAAGTACTTGGCTGTGACACACCTAATTCTACACCTTCATTCCTCTCAGTGCAGGTCTCAGAGAGGACTGAAGGTATAGTGGGGTTGGAGATCTCAGCTGATGAGGAGCAAGGAGAGGTCCTCTTTGTTCTTTGGTGTGTGTCTTTTAGATACGCTTGCCAACGAACTGCATGGCAGGTCAACATATGTCTGGTCAAGCATGTGGTACCCAAGCGGGAGATGTTCTGGCCATGCGAGATACGCTTGAGACATATGTTGCAAATAGCAGCGGTGCGATCTGATGCACTCGTCTCAAAAAAGGCCCACACCAAAGAACTTTTTGAATAACGCGCAGAGACTGCAGCGCCCTGCACATGTGGAGCTTTGGGGTGTGATGCAGTCAATGTGCTGCCCTTAGGCTGGCCCCTGGAGGGCATCCTGCCTCTTTGGTGATGTGCCGCCTCCTCCTCCTCCTCCTCCTCTTCCTCTCTCCTATCAGGCACCCACGTTGAGTCAGTGACCTCATCATCCCCTCCCTCCTCATCACTGGAGCAAACCTGGCAGTATGCTGCAGCAGGGGGAGCATGACTGCCAGATTGCTGTCCTTCTTGGGCACCCCCTCTGTCCGTGCTCATGTTACTGCCTTCATCGATCTCAGTATCATTATCAGATTCTTCCAAACGCTGGGCATCCTCCTGGAGCATGTACCCAACACTGTGGTCAAACAGTTCGAGGGACTCCTCAGGAGGACATGGTGGGGCTAGGGAAGGAGTCACTGATGACATTGAGCCGAGGGAAGAGGCCGCTGCTTTGCCAGACAAAGTACCCTGGATATGGGTGAGAGAGGATGAGGAGGATGAGGACGGCTTGGTCATCCACTCGACCAAGTCTTCCGCATGTTGCGGCTCAACACGGCCAGCTGCCGAAAGAAAGGCCAAGCGTGTCCCACGGCCACGTGCTGATGAGGATGCACCGCCTCCACGACCAGCACTAGACACAGAGCCTGCTTGCCCTCTCTTATTGGCTTGTGACTGTCTGCCTCTCCTTCTTGGCCTTCCAGACATACTAATGGCCTGTAGCTGCACTAAGCTGGGATAGATATATATCTATATATATATCTATATATATAGATATATATATAGATATATATCTATATATATATCTATATATATAGATATATATATATCTATATATATATATATACTGATACTGCAGCTAGCAAAATCAACTGCCTGCCTGTAGTATGAGAACAAAATAAGACCCTTGGGTTAGGGAACTTATATACCCCCCAGTATAATGGGACTTTGTAGGCGAACCATACGATTAAATTAGATAAAAAGTGTTTTATTTATTTGGAAAAACATAAAAACAAGATACATTAGACATGAATCTCAACAAGAGTATTTATACAATAGAATTTGCTTTCATGTAATCATTTTTGTATACTTCCATTTATAACAGGGTATTTTCTCTAGAAGCCTGACATGTTTCAGGGCGGTGTCCCTTCTTCAGAGGCGTATTGCAGAGAGAAAAGTCCTGTATATATAGGAGATACATTCTGAAATAACAAATGAAAATAATTTGCACAAAAGTAACAATATAAACAACAGGAGGTTTAGCAACCCAGCATCCCACAGTGTCCACCATACATACCAGTAAAAGGTTTTCAAGAATGAAAGATACATATATAAATATGCACAAACATCCAATTTGGCATGAGGCAGCAAATTATATCTTTTTGGATAAAAAGCGCACTGGCTGTCGGCTGACCAGCCAGTGTAAAATAATGGTTATTCCTCGGCTTCAGAAGTGACTTCGCAAAGGCCCCCAAATGGGAGGACAGCCCCGCTAGGTCCCAGATTGACCTTTAAAAAGGAAAGGAGAATGAACTTTTAAGTAATTTTCTCAAAAAACCCATAAATTTGCATATATTTTATATATTTTATTATCTATTCACCTAAAAAAAAAGGAAACCTTTTTCTTTCGTTTAGTCTTAAACAAAGAGTGTAAAGTGTAGCCAGTATCCCATGTTTACAAGATCATACTCTCTTCAAAATATAAAAGAGAAGGCATACCGACAGGCCTGCTAAATTTAGGGGATTGACAGTGAACCCTTTTATATAGGAATGAAAAAATAATTAATTAATCATGCAGCTGAACCGTTGGTCAAATAAGTATAGAGCAGGAAAAAATACAAAGGAATATGAGGAGGTTTGCTTGATTTTATCTCACATAAAGGGTGCCTTGCAAGAGAGTAAGTCCCCTGGGGCCCCATCTTTTGGACACCTCGGGTCCCCCCTTTTTTATTTTTATTTTGGTTTTTAAATAAAATGGAATCAGTGAGTTGATTCTGATTTTATTTATTATTTTTTATTTTATTTTTTATTTTCTATATATATTTTTTGATATGATTTTTCATGCATCTTTCTTTCTTTCTGGTCACTATAACTCATTCATCTAATCTGCTTTTTTTCTTTTTCTTCTTTTCTTTTTCTTTTTTCTTTTTTCTTTTTCCTCCCATTTGTTTTTCTTGTCCATCCTCTCCCCTTCCTTTTTTTTTCCCCCCTTCTCTTTGTTTGCGTGATCGCATTCTTAGTCGCCATAGCAATGGTTGCTTCCTTTTTTTGTTTTCGCCCAATCCCATATCATGACAAGTACTAGTTTGACAGAATGCTGTTGTGCACTGCGCCATGCGTAATGACGCCATCCTCTAGGGACGGCGTGACCCCGGAGTTTCCTCTTCCTCAGGATCCCTGGATGTCCGCCCTCCCTACGTGCACCGTTCCGTCTGACGCATGCGCACACCGCAGAGTGACATCCTTCTCTGTGCTGACACTTCCGATTGGAATCTCACTGCACAGGCGCCGGCGGCTATTTAAGCCCCGTCTTGGCGTCCTGCCCAGTGTGTTATCCCACCATCTAGGCTCCAGGACGCTCTCTGATCCAGCTGCCTATGCATCATCCCTGCATTTAACAAGTAAGTAAAATTAAACTTCTTTCTCCCTGGAATGGGCGACTTACTCTCTTGCAAGACACCCTTTATGTGAGATAAAATCAAGCAAACCTCCTCATACTCCTTTGTATTCTTTCCTGCTCTATACTTATTCAGTTCAGCTGCATGATTAATTAATTAATTATTTTTTCATTCCTATATAAAAGGGTTCAATGTCAATCCCCTAAATTTAGCAGGCCTGTCTGTATGCCTTCTCTTTTATATTTTGAAGAGAGTATGATCTTGTAAACATGGGATACTGGCTACACTTTACACTCTTTGTTTAAGACTAAACGAAAGAAAAAGGTTTCCTTTTTTTTTAGGTGAATAGATAATAAAATATATAAAATGTATGCAAATTTACGGGTTTTTTGAGAAAATTACTTAAAAGTTCATTCTCCTTTCCTTTTTAAAGGTCAATCTGGGACCTAGCGGGGCTGTCCTCCCATTTGGGGGCCTTTGCGAAGTCACTTCTGAAGCCGAGGGATAACCATTATTTCACACTGGCTGGTCAGCCGACAGCCAGTGCGCTTTTTATCCAAAAAGATATAATTTGCTGCCTCATGCCAAATTGGATGTTTGTGCATATTTATATATGTATCTTTCATTCTTGAAAACCTTTTACTGGTATGTATGGTGGACACTGTGGGATGCTGGGTTGCTAAACCTCCTGTTGTTTATATTGTTACTTTTGTGCAAATTATTTTCATTTGTTATTTCAGAATGTATCTCCTATATATACGACTTTTCTCTCTGCAATACGTCTCTGAAGAAGGGACACCGTCCTGAAACATGTCAGGCCTCTAGAGAAAATACCCTATTATAAATGGAAGTATACAAAAATTATTACATGAAAGCAAATTCTATTGTATAAATACTCTTGTTGAGATTCATGTCTAATGTATCTTGTTGTTGTTTTTTCAAATAAATAAAACACTTTTTATCTAATTTAATCGTATGGTTCGCCTACAAAGTCCCATTATACTGGGGGGTATATAAGTTCCCTAACCCAAGGGTCTTATTTTTTCCACTAATTTGGGATGTTGGCAACTTTTTGAAGGCAATATATTTGACCTCCAGTGGTTCAATTTACTATATACCAATGTATTAGGGTAGCAAATACCCACTTCCCCCCTTCTCCCTTTGAACCACATTCACCAATGAAAAATACCCTTTTGCTTTCTGTATACAGCCTTTTTTCTAATGCCTATATTCTTTTTATAGATCGCTTATATAGGTTTAACATTATTACTGCTTGCAAAGTAAGTTTGCCAGGTGAAATTTGATGATCTTCTGTTAGATAACATCTGATTGTAAAATATTCTGTATTCAAAAATTATTGTAGAATGTTTCAAGGCAAAGAATGGGATAATTTAATGACAGGCCTCTCCAAAGATCATAATCAGAAAACATCTTCCCAATCGGAAATCTCTTCTTTAATGTTGGAAGATGTCGACCCTAGCTTTAAAAGCAAGTGGGAAAACAATCTACAACTATGTACTCAAACTATGATGGCATTACTAAGTGAAGAATATAAAAAGAGAATTACCAACTTGGATAAAACCATTGATGCGATTTATGCTAAACTCCTCCCATTTAAAGATACGCCAATCTTTAAAGAATATGAAGAGAAAATTAAAATCCGACTGAACCAAAAATCCCAGGAAAGGCTAACAACCAGGGATAAAAAACTCTGGAGAGACAAAAGAGCCTTCCAGGAAGGCACTGTCTACAAATGGCATCAAACTTCTGTAATTGCACGTCCATACAGGGGTAACATCAATAGAACTCCTAGGGATTCTGAATCCAATTCCTTGTTAAATTCTTCTGTTTCATCTTCTTCTTATAACAGACAAAGGCATCGCAAACCACGGAAAAACAAAAGACCGCCATCTGGAGACGATCCGGCATACACTAAGAAAAGAATTACAGATACGACCAGCACCCTTTCCACCACTAATCTTCTTCCCCTTGGTAAAGGTAACTCACAGGATGTAAACCAGCTCCCTTCAGCAGGACCTATTGGTGCAGGGTCTTCTGCATCCACATCTATGGGTGACACTTCTTTATCATCTATCACTACCACAGTTCTTCGTTCTGATCAAGATTTTTTAGCTCACTAAACGGAGACTCCGTCTCCAAATCTATTAACCCATCAACTTCCCTGTCACTCAATACCTTAAACATTGTTAATCTTTCTAACCACCCACTCACACAAGCTGAAAGTGACCTATTACACAAGAGCCTCAGTTTCTGCCCAGATGCAGATTTAGATCCCTTTGAAGTTATTAAAGACCTACACCTCTTTGTAAGAAAATTGTACTACAAAAGTACCATTTCCAAAGAGAAAGTTAAAAACATTTCCCAAACAGAAACTAAAAGAGCAGATGAGGCACTTGAGGACCTCCTAACCCTCTTAGAGGAACAGGACCCCAGAGACCTCATCGATACAATCGATATTGAAAATCTTCTAGAGGAACATATCAAAAAGGAAGTCTCATCGTGCCCAGACCAATGAGGAAAATTTAAGAAAAAATCAGATAAATTTCCACCCTTTACAACTAATCCTAATTTAGCTGCATTCATAGCATCCACCACATCAGAGGTCAAAAAATTGAAAATTAGAAAATCACAAGCTTCCCAAGGTAATCTCTCCAATGATGAACTATTGGCCTTAGAATCTATAAAAAAGGAGTACTCTCTCACAATCAAGCCATCAGACAAAGGTGGCAACATTGTCATTATGACTAATGAGCAGTATAAAGACATGTGCTTAAAGGTCGTAACCAACCTATCATGGTATAAACCCATTTCAAAAAGTATTGTAGACAAATTTCATACTGCTTTTTATGATTTGGTTGATAAAGCATTCTGTAGCGGAGCTATCGATAAAGATATCTGGGAATACATAAGAACACCATATCCACGCACCCCCACATTGTATTGTCTTCCCAAAATACACAAAAACAAAGAAACCCCCCCGGACGTCCTATCATTTCCAGAAATGGGTCCCTAACGGAAAACCTGAGCAAGTTTGTAGACAGCCATCTCAGACCCTATGTTGCAGGTCTGTTTTCATATACCAAGGACACTATCCATCTGTTGCAAAATCTGGAAGAATTACATATATTACCACACTCGCTCTTAGTAGCCATTGACATCGAGGCACTATACAGCTCTATTCCGCATGATGCAGGACTTTCAGCCATCAGACATATTCTGTCACAATCTCACAAAGATGACTGTAAACCCAACTCTTTTCTTTTGGACTCTCTTGATTTCATTTCAACACATAACTTTTTCACGTTTGACGGCTCCCACTACCTCCAGGTGCAGGGGGTTGCGATGGGGACATGTTGTGCCCCATCGTATGCCAACCTGTACCTGGGGGAGTGGGAGTGGTCGCTCCTGTCAGATGACAGCCTTTCGCCATATACCACCCATGTAGCAGCATGGTTCAGGTATATAGACGATATATTCATGATATGGAATAGTACATCTGAGGCTTTACACTCTTTCATACAAATCATGAACTCAAATAACTCTAACCTGTTTTTCATGATGGTCTTCAGTGATACTTCAATTACCTTTTTAGATCTAAGTATAACCAAATCCACAGATGGGTCCCTTTCCAGCGGTCTCTATCGGAAAGAGACCGCTGGAAATACTATTCTACATGCATCAAGCTCACATCCCAAATCATTGGTTGCATCCATCCCTTATGGGCAATATCTAAGACTCAGGCGTAACTGCTCAAACGATGCTGACTTTGTCAGGGAAGCCAACAAAATAAGAGAGAGACTCCTCGAACGAGGATACTCGCCTACATGCCTAAAAAAAGCATTTAAAAGAGCCCGAGGATAATTAAGGCACAACATCTTGTTCTCCAAAAAAAACACCTCCACCTCCCAACCAGCTATTAGGGTAATTACCACCTATAATAAGCAGCATGGGATCCTCAAGAATATCCTGCAAAAACATTGGCATCTACTACAAATAGACCCCAATTTAAAACCACACATAACTGCTACACCTACCATCACATATAGGAAGGCCCGTTCATTGGGGGATTACCTTGTAAAAAGTGAATACACAGGCACCTTTCGTTCAGATATATGTAAATGACCAGGAACTTTTACATGTGGTGGATGTTCATGTTGCCGCTACATGAACACACAAAACAAATTCAAACTACCCAATGGAAGAATGTACAGGCCTAGACACTTCTCTAATTGTAAGACTCCTGGAGTTGTTTATTTATTAACCTGCCAATGTGGATGCTTTTACGTTGGCAAAACCAAATTACAGTTCCATAAAAGGGCGGCATGACATATCACCAGCATGAGGCAGGCGGATCCGGACCTCCCTCTGGGGCGACATGTGCGTGACCATCATACGGGAAAGTTTCCCCTTGTCCATTTCACCCTCCTCGATCGTGTCCATCCGGACACGAGGGGTGGTGATTGGAACAAGATCTTGCTCCAGAGGGAGGCCCGTTGGATAGCTAACCTCAATGCAACACAATTCCCAGGTTTAAATACCCAGATGAGCTTTCGTCCATCTTTGGAGGGCTTTGTCTTAGGGGGGTGCGAAAAAGATAAAGAATTCAATACTGCACACCTGACGAAACACCGAGAATATGTATTCTCCTAGGACATCTTCGAATTTTCCAGAAGTAATGGATTAGTTAATCAGGTCCTTGATGATGAATTCCGTGTAGATATCCTTTGATGATTCTGCCTGTATCCATAGAATATACCTCTAACATGGCTACACACGTATAATAACTGTCTTAATAATATCTAGCATTTATGTGGCTTTACATAAATTTGTATATAACCTTTACAATTTGATGCATTAAATATATCACATATATGAGACTTCCTGTCATGTATGTTTATCCATCCATTGCCTACCCAGCTATGTCCACCATACTTGATTTACAAGAATGATGTCTTTTGTAATCATTTTATTTTGAGATATTATGCAAAAAAGTTTTTGCCTTGTGGTTCAAAAATTCCTTTATCCAGTCTACAGTAACCTTTTGGTTGCCTGGCTTTGGATCTGCCTTCGCCCGGCGCATGTGGGCCACGCCGAACCATCTGTGATGACGGCGTGGCACCTTTCTACACTGCAGACTCGTCCGTCCAATGGGCTTGTCATGTCGGTGTTTTCGTGCGTCGGTGGGGTGGACCTGCATGACGCTCCCCCAGCACTTCAGCTCTGGGCGGGCGCCCTGCAGACCCTCCCCTGGGGCCCCATCTTTTGGACACCTCGGGTCCCCTCTTTTTTTATTTTTATTTTGGTTTTTAAATAAAATGGAATCAGTGAGTTGATTCTGATTTTATTTATTATTTTTTATTTTATTTTTCATTTTCTATATATATTTTTTGATATGATTTTTCATGCATCTTTCTTTCTTTATGGTCACTATAACTCATTCATCTAATCTGCTTTTTTTATTTTTCTTCTTTTCTTTTTCTTTTTTCTTTTTTTCTTTTTCCTCCCATTTGTTTTTCTTGTCCATCCTCTCCCCTTCCTTTTTTCCTCCTTCTCTTTGTTTGCGTGATCGCATTCTTAGTCGCCATAGCAATGGTTGCTTCCTTTTTTTGTTTTCACCCAATCCCATATCATGACAAGTACTAGTTTGACAGAATGCTGTTGTGCACTGCGCCATGCGTAATGACGCCATCCTCTAGGGACGGCGTGACCTCGGAGTTTCCTCTTCCTCAGGATCCCTGGATGTCCGCCCTCCCTACGTGCGCCGTTCCGTCTGACGCATGCGCACACCACAGAGTGACATCCTTCCCTCTGCTGACACTTCCGATTGGAATCTCACTGCGCAGGCGCCGGCGGCTATTTAAGCCGCGTCTTGGCGTCCTGCCCAGTGTGTTATCCCACCATCTAGGCTCCAGGACGCTCTCTGCTCCAGCTGCCTATGCATCATCCCTGCATTTAACAAGTAAGTAAAATTAAACTTATTTCTCCATGGAATGGGCGACTTACTCTCTTGCAAGACACCCTTTATGTGAGATAAAATCAAGCAAACCTTCTCATACTCCTTTGTATTCTTTCCTGCTCTATACTTATTTGACCAACGGTTCAGCTGCATGATTAATTAATTAATTATTTTTTCATTCCTATATAACAGGGTTCACTGTCAATCCCCTAAATTTAGCAGGCCTGTCTGTATGCCTTCTCTTTAATATTTTGAAGAGAGTATGATCTTGTAAACATGGGATACTGGCTACACTTTAAACTCTTTGTTTAAGACTAAACGAAAGAAAAAGGTTTCCTTTTTTTTTAGGTGAATAGATAATAAAATATATAAAATGTATGCAAATTTACGGGTTTTTTGAGAAAATTACTTAAAAGTTCATTCTCCTTTCCTTTTTAAAGGTCAATCTGGGACCTAGCGGGGCTGTCCTCCCATTTGGGGGCCTTTGCGAAGTCACTTCTGAAGCCGAGGGATAACCATTATTTCACACTGGCTGGTCAGCCGACAGCCAGTGCGCTTTTTATCCAAAAAGATATAATTTGCTGCCTCATGCCAAATTGGATGTTTGTGCATATTTATATATGTATCTTTCATTCTTGAAAACCTTTTACTGATATGTATGGTGGACACTGTGGGATGCTGGGTTGCTAAACCTCCTGTTGTTTATATTGTTACTTTTGTGCAAATTATTTTCATTTGTTATTTCAGAATGTATCTCCTATATATACACGACTTTTCTCTCTGCAATACGCCTCTGAAGAAGAGACACCGTCCTGAAACATGTCAGGCTTCTAGAGAAAATACCCTATTATAAATGGAAGTATACAAAAATTATTACATGAAAGCAAATTCTATTGTATAAATACTCTTGTTGAGATTCATGTCTAATGTTCTTGTTTTTATGTTTTTTCAAATAAATAAAACACTTTTTATCTAATTTAATCGTATGGTTCGCCTACAAAGTCCCATTATACTGGGGGGTATATAATTTCCCTAACCCAAGGGTCTTATTTTTTCCACTAATTTGGGATGTTGGCAACTTTTTGAAGGTAATATATTTGACATCCAGTGGTTCAATTTACTATATACATAGTATGAGAACACCACCAACCTTCTATAGGTAGCTTTAGCAGAACACTGTGCAGAGCTCGCAAAAAAATAACTTGTAGCTTTTTTAGCTGCCTGCGGTAGTGATAGGATCAGGAAAACACCACCAACCTTCTACAGGTAGCTTTAGGTGAACACTGTGCAGAGCTCGCAAAAAAATAACTTGTAGGTTTAGCTTAACACTGTGAGGTGGACGCACCACACTAACTTGTAGTTTTAGCTGAACACTGTGAGCAGGACGCACAGCACTAACTTGTAGTTTTAGCTGAACACTGTGAGCAGGACGCACTGCATTAACTTGTAGCTTTAGATGAACACTGTGCAGAGGTCTCACTACACTAACTTGTAGGTTTAGCTGAATACTGTGAGGTGGACGCACCACACTAACTTGTAGTTTTAGCTGAACACTGTGATCAGGACGCACCCCACTAACTTGTAGGTTTAGCTGAACACTCAGGACGCACCGCACTAACTTGTAGTTTTAGCTGAACACTGTGGGCAGGACGCACCGCACTAACTTGTAGGTTTAGCTGAACACTGTGAGGTGGACGCACCCCACTAACTTGTAGTTTTAGCTGAACACTGTGAGCAGGACGCACCCCACTAACTTATAGTTTTAGCTGAACACTGTGAGCAGGACGCACTGCACTAACTGTAAATAGTCTAGCTGCCTGACTGTGGTACTAATAGGATCAAAAGAACACCAGCAATTTTCTTCAGGTAGCTGTAAATACTGTAACAAGACAAGCCTGCCTGTCAGTAAGAAGATAACAGGAACGGATCTAGCTGAACACTGTGAGCAGGACGCACCCCACTAACTTGTAGGTTTAGCTGAACACTGTGAGCAGGACGCACCCCACTAACTTGTAGTTTTAGCTGAACACTGTGAGCAGGACGCACTGCACTAACTGTAAATAGTCTAGCTGCCTGACTGTGGTACTAATAGGATCAAAAGAACACCAGCAATTTTCTTCAGGTAGCTGTAAATACTGTAACAAGACAAGCCTGCCTGTCAGTAAGAAGATAACAGGAACGGATCTAGCTGAACACTGTGAGCAGGACGCACCCCACTAACTTGTAGGTTTAGCTGAACACTGTGAGCAGGACGCACCCCACTAACTTGTAGTTTTAGCTGAACACTGTGAGCAGGACGCACTGCACTAACTGTAAATAGTCTAGCTGCCTGACTGTGGTACTAATAGGATCAAAAGAAGACCAGCAATTTTCTTCAGGTAGCTGTAAATACTGTAACAAGCCTGCCTGTCAGTAGGAAGATAACAGGAACGGATCTAGCTGAACACTGTGAGCAGGACGCACTGCACTAACTTGTAGCTTTAGATGAACACTGTGCAGAGGTCTCACTACACTAACTTGTAGGTTTAGCTGAACACTGTGAGCAGGATGCACAGCACTAACTTGTAGTTTTAGCTGAACACTGTGAGCAGGACGCACTGCACTAACTTGTAGGTCTAGCTGAACACTGCGAGGTGAGCGCACCGCACTAACTTGTAGGTTTAGCTGAACACTGTGAGCAGGACGCACGGCACTAACTTGTAGGTTTAGCTGAACACTGTGAGCAGGACGCACCCCACTAACTTGTAGTTTTAACTGAACACTGTGAGCAGGACGCACTGCACTAACTGTAAATAGTCTAGCTGCCTGACTGTGATACTAATAGGATCAAAAGAACACCAGCAATTTTCTTCAGGTAGCTGTATATACTGTAACAAGACAAGCCTGCCTGTCAGTAACAGGAACGGATCTAGCTGAACACTGTGAGCAGGACGCACTGCACTAACTGTAAATAGTCTAGCTGTCTGACTGTGGTACTAATAGGATCAAAAGAACACCAGTAATTTTCTTCAGGTAGCTGTATATACTGTAACAAGACAAGCCTGCCTGTCAGTGAGAAGATAATAGGAACGGATCTAGCTGAACACTGTGAGCAGGACGCACTGCACTAACTGTAAATAGTCTAGCTGCCTGACTGTGGTACTAATAGGATCAAAAGAACACCAGCAATTTTCTTCAGGTAGCTGTAAATACTGTAACAAGACAAGCCTGCCTGTCAGTAAGAAGATAACAGGAACGGATCTAGCTGAACACTGTGAGCAGGACGCACCCCACTAACTTGTAGGTTTAGCTGAACACTGTGAGCAGGACGCACCCCACTAACTTGTAGTTTTAACTGAACACTGTGAGCAGGACGCACTGCACTAACTGTAAATAGTCTAGCTGCCTGACTGTAGTACTAATAGGATCAAAAGAACACCAGCAATTTTCTTCAGGTAGCTGTAAATACTGTAACAAGCCTGCCTGTCAGTAGGAAGATAACAGGAACGGATCTAGCTGAACACTGTGAGCAGGACGCACTGCACTAACTTGTAGCTTTAGATGAACACTGTGAGCAGGACGCACCGCACTAACTTGTAGGTCTAGCTGAACACTGTGAGCAGGACGCACAGCACTAACTTGTAGTTTTAGCTGAACACTGTGAGCAGGACGCACCGCACTAACTTGTAGGTCTAGCTAAACACTGCGAGGTGAGCGCACCGCACTAACTTGTAGGTTTAGCTGAACACTGTGAGGTGGACGCATCCCACTAACTTGTAGGTTTAGCTGAACACTGTGAGCAGGATGCACCCCACTAACTTGTAGTTTTAGCTGAACACTGTGAGCAGGACGCACCGCACTAACTTGTAGGTTTAGCTGAACACTGTGAGCAGGACGCACCCCACTAACTTGTAGTTTTAACTGAACACTGTGAGCAGGACGCACTGCACTAACTGTAAATAGTCTAGCTGCCTGACTGTGGTACTAATAGGATCAAAAGAACACCAGCAATTTTCTTCAGGTAGCTGTATATACTGTAACAAGACAAGCCTGCCTGTCAGTAACAGGAACGGATCTAGCTGAACACTGTGAGCAGGACGCACTGCATTAACTGTAAATAGTCTAGCTGTCTGACTGTGGTACTAATAGGATCAAAAGAACACCAGTAATTTTCTTCAGGTAGCTGTATATACTGTAACAAGACAAGCCTGCCTGTCAGTAAGAAGATAACAGGAACGGATCTAGCTGAACACTGTGAGCAGGACGCACTGCACTAACTGTAAATAGTCTAGCTGCCTGACTGTGGTACTAATAGGATCAAAAGAACACCAGCAATTTTCTTCAGGTAGCTGTAAATACTGTAACAAGACAAGCCTGCCTGTCAGTAAGAAGATAACAGGAACGGATCTAGCTGAACACTGTGAGCAGGATGCACCCCACTAACTTGTAGGTTTAGCTGAACACTGTGAGCAGGACGCACCCCACTAACTTGTAGTTTTAGCTGAACACTGTGAGCAGGACGCACTGCACTAACTGTAAATAGTCTAGCTGCCTGACTGTGGTACTAATAGGATCAAAAGAACACCAGCAATTTTCTTCAGGTAGCTGTAAATACTGTAACAAGCCTGCCTGTCAGTGGGAAGATAACAGGAACGGATCTAGCTGAACACTGTGAGCGGGACGCACTGCACTAACTTGTAGCTTTAGATGAACACTGTGCAGAGGTCTCACTACACTAACTTGTAGGTTTAGCTGAACACTGTGAGCAGGACGCACAGCACTAACTTGTAGTTTTAGCTGAACACTGTGAGCAGGACGCACCGCACTAACTTGTAGGTCTAGCTGAACACTGCGAGGTGAGCGCACCACACTAACTTGTAGGTTTAGCTGAACACTGTGAGGTGGACGCACCCCACTAACTTGTAGGTTTAGCTGAACACTGTGAGCAGGACGCACCCCACTAACTTGTAGTTTTAGCTGAACACTGTGAGCAGGACGCACCGCACTAACTTGTAGGTTTAGCTGAACACTGTGAGCAGGACGCGCCCCACTAACTTGTAGTTTTAACTGAACACTGTGAGCAGGACGCACTGCATTAACTGTAAATAGTCTAGCTGCCTGACTGTGGTACTAATAGGATCAAAAGAACACCAGCAATTTTCTTCAGGTAGCTGTATATACTGTAACAAGACAAGCCTGCCTGTTAGTAACAGGAACGGATCTAGTTGAACACTGTGAGCAGGACGCACTGCACTAACTGTAAATAGTCTAGCTGTCTGACTGTGGTACTAATAGGATCAAAAGAACACCAGTAATTTTCTTCAGGTAGCTGTATATACTGTAACAAGACAAGTCTGCCTGTCAGTAAGAAGATAACAGGAACGGATCTAGCTGAACACTGTAAGCAGGACGCACTGCACTAACTGTAAATAGTCTAGCTGCCTGACTGTGGTACTAATAGGATCAAAAGAACACCAGCAATTTTCTTCAGGTAGCTGTAACTACTGTAACAAGACAAGCCTGCCTGTCAGTAGGAAGATAAAAGGAACGATCTAGCTAAACTGAACACAGTGTATATATATATATATATATATATATATATATATATATATATATATATATATATATGCAACACCTGGGATGCATATATATACACAATACACTGTAAGTGCAGCTAACTGACTGACTGTTCTGCCTAATCTATCTAACTCAAATCAAATGACAATGTCTCTCTGTCTATCTCTTTCAACACTGGAACACACACTACACAGGGCCGCCGTGCAGGCAGCCTTATATAGTGTGGGGCGTGTACTAAATCCCCTGAGCCATAATTGGCCAAAGCCTCCTTGGCTTTGGCCAATTACGGCTCTCTGTTCAGACGGCGCTGTGATTGGCCAAGCATGCGGGTCATAGTGCATGCTTGGCCAATCATCAGCCAGCAATGCACTGCGATGCCGCAGTGAATTATGGGCCGTGACGCGCCACACGAATTTGGCGCGAACGGCCCATATCGTTCGCAATTCGGCGAACGGGCGAACAGACAATGTTCGAGTCGAACATGGGTTCGACTTGAACATGAAGCTCATCCCTACACTACACTAACTTGTAGCATTAGCTGAACACTGTGCAGAGGTCGCACTACACTAACTTGTAGTTTTAGCTGAACACTGTGAGGAGGACGCACTACACTAAATTGTAGCTTTAGCTGAACGCTGTGCAGAGGTCGCACTACACTAACTTGTAGTTTTAGCTGAACACTGTGAGGAGGACGCACTACACTAACTTGTAGCTAATTTAGCTGCCTGTGGTAGTGATAGGATCAGGAAAACACCACCAACCTTCTACAGGTAGCTTTAGGTGAACACTGTGCAGAGCTCACAAAAAAATAACTTGTAGCTTATTTAGCTGCCTGCGGTAGTGATAGGATCAGGAAAACACCACCAACCTTCTACAGGTAGCTTTAGGGGAACACTGTGCAGAGCTCGCAAAAAAATAACTTGTAGCTTATTTAGCTGCCTGCGGTAGTGATAGGATCAGGAAAACACCACCAACCTTCTACAAGTAGCTTTAGCTGAACACTGTGCAGAGGTCGCACTACACTAACTTGTAGTTTTAGCTGAACACTGTGAGGAGGACGCACTACACTTACTTGTAGCTTTAGCTGAAGACTGTGCCAAGGTCACACTACACTAACTTGTAGTTTTAGCTGAACACTGTTCAGAGGACGCACTACACTAACTTGTAGCTTTAGCTGAACGCTGTGCAGAGGTCGCACTACACTAACTTGTAATTTTAGCTGAACACTGTGAGGAGGATGCACTACACTAACTTGTAGCTTTAGCTGAACACTGTGAGGAGGACGCACTACCCTAACTTGTAGCTTTAGCTGAACACTGTGCACTACACTAACTTGTAGTTTTAGCTGAACACTGTGCAGAGCTCGCAAAAAACTAACTTGTAGCTTATTTAGCTGCCTGCGGTAGTGATAGGATCAGGAAAACACCACCAACCTTCTACAGGTAGCTTTAGCTGAACACTGTGCAAAGGTCGCACTACACTAACTTGTAGTTTTAGCTGAACATTGTGAGGAGGACGCACTACACTAACTTGTAGCGTTAGCTGAACACTGTGGGGAGGACGCACTACCCTAACTTTTAGCTTTAGTTGAACACTGTGCAGAGGTCACACTAAACTAACTTGTAGCTTTAACTGAACACTGTGAGGAGGACGCACTACACTAACTTGTAGTTTTAGCTGAACACTGTGCAGAGGTCACACTAAACTAACTTGTAGCTTTAACTGAACACTGTGAGGAGGACGCGCTACACTGACTGTAAATAGTCTAGCTGCCTGACTGTGGTACTAATAGGATCAAAAGAACATCAGCAATTTTCTTCAGGTAGCTGTAAATACTGTAACAAGACAAGCCTGCCTGTCAGTAGGAAGATAACAGGAACGGATCTAGCTAAACTGAATACAGTGTATATATATATATATATATATATATATATATATATATATATATATATATATATATATATATATAACACCTGGAATGCATATATATACACAATACACTGTAAGTGCAGCTAACTCACTGACTGTCCTGCCTAATCTATCTAACTTAAATCAAATGACACTGTCTCTCTGTCTATCTCTTTCAACGCTGGAACACACACTACACAGGGCCGCTGTGCAGGTGGCCTTATATAGTGTGGGGCGTGTACTAAATCCCCTGAGCCATAATTGGCCAAAGCCTCCTTAGCTTTGGCCAATTACGGCTCTCTGTTCAGACGGCACACGAATTTGGCGCAAACGGCCCATATCGTTCGCAATTCGGCGAACGGGCGAACAGACGATGTTCGAGTCGAACATGGGTTCGACACGAACGTGAAGCTCATCCCTAGTTAGCACTAATCCTGCCCAGGGACTTGGACATTTCAAATGGTAGGGTTTACACTGTACAGCTACATATGCTTAGAAAGCTGTTGGTTTGTTTGCCTTGCAAAAGTATTCACCCCCCTTGGCTTTTTACCTATTTTGTTACATTACAGCCTTTAGTTCACTTTTTTTAATCTGAATTATATGTGATGGATCAGAACACAATCCTCTAAGTTGGTGAAGTAAGATTAGAAAAATATATACATACAACTATTTTTCAGAAATTAAAAAAACTGATAATTGGCATGTGCGTATGTATTCACCCCTTTGTTATAAAGCCCATAAAAAGCTCTGGTGCAACCAATTACCTTCAGAAGTCACATAATTAGTGAAATGATGTCCACCTGTGTGCAATCTAAGTGTCACATGTTACATATACACACCTTTTTGAAAGGCCCCAGAGGCTGCAACACCTAAGCAAGAGGCACCACTAACCAAACACTGCCATGAAGACCAATGAACTCTCCAAACAAGTAAGGGACAATGTTGTTGAGAAGTACAAGTCAGGATTAGGTTATAAAAAAAATATCCAAATCTTTGATGATCCCTAGGAGCACCATCAAATCTATCATAACCAAATGGAAAGAACATGGCACAACAGCAAACCTGGCAAGAGTGGCCGCACACCAAAACTCACGGACCGGGCAAGGAGGGCATTCATTAGAGAGGCAGCACAGAGACCTAAGGTAACCCTGGAGGAGCTGCAGAGTTCCACAGCAGAGACTGGAGTATCTGTAAATAGGACGACAATAAGCCGTACGCTCCATAGAGTTGGGCTTTATAACAGAGGGGCCAGAAGAAAGCCATTATTTTCAGCAAAAAACAAAATGGCACGTTTTAAGTTTGTGAAAAGGCATGTGGGAGACTCCCAAAATGTATGGAGGAAGGTGCTCTGGTCTGATGAGACTAAAATTGAACTTTTTGTCCCACAAAGAAAATGCTATATCTGGCGCAAACCCAACACATCACATCACCCAAAGAACACCATCCCCACAGTGAAACATGGTGGTGGCAGCATCATGCTGTGGAGATATTTTTCAGCAGTCGGGACTGGGAAACTGGTCAGAGTTGAGGGAACGATGCATGGTGCTAAATACAGGGATATTCTTGAGCAAAGCCTGTACTACTCTGTGTGTGATTTGAGGCTAGGATGGAGGTTCACCTTCCAGCAGGACAATGACCCCAAACACACTGCTAAAGCAACACTTGAGTGGTTTAAGGGGAAACATGTAAATGTGTTCAAATGGCCTAGTCAAAGCCCAGACCTCAATCCAATAGAAAATCTGTGGTCAGACTTAAAGATTACTGTTCAAAAGTGCAAATGCAAGGAGGAATGGGCCAAAATCCCAGTGGTAAGATATGGCAAGCTCATAGAGACTTAAAGCAACTTGGAGCTGTGATAGCTGCAAAAGGTGGCTCTACAAAGTATTGACTTTAGGGGGGTGAATAGTTATATACATTGACTTTTTCTGTTATTTTGTCCTATTTGTTGTTTGCTTCACAATAAAGATAAAAAAAATCTTCAAAGTTGTGGGCATGTTCTGTAAATTAAATGATGCAAATCCTCAAACAATCCATGTTAATTCCAGGTTGTGAAGTAACAAAACACGAAAAATGCCAAGGGGGTGAATACTTTTGCAAGGCACTGTATGTGCATGCAAATGGACTTTGATCTTTGGCCTATAGTTGGTGATTTGATGCATATAGCCAAGGGCTAACACAGTTGCAAATAGTATTATGTGTTCCTGCCCATCAAGTGCAATCACTTTAGACATACATGAAGAGACAGATTGAAAGATACTGGCGGGCGCATACTTCTATTGAGCGTGTGTCAGTGTGCTAACAATACAACCTTATACCAAGGACTGCAGTAGGGGGGATTTGTTTGGCCAGAGAAGCAGCCAGATTATTTGCTGTGATTTGTAGGGGAGAAGGAATTATATTGTGCACATTGATAAACACCCAACTGTGCATTTTTTCAATCAAAAGTGGGTTTATGTGGCCATGCTGTCAATGTTGTGCGTGTATTCCTGTCTGACCATGCATTCATGGTTTGGGAGCATCTGCTGACCTTCTACTCTTTGATCTCATTGCTTAATCGTGTACACAGAAATGTAGCTTCCAGCAGAACATGGTCACCAATGTATGTGTGTGACAGGGCTGGGCTCAGCCCTTCCTTCTCAAAGCTGGCCGCTCAGCTGTCGGCTAATTGCCAGCTCCTATCTTTCCACAGTGACTCACTTGTCCTGCTCGTCAGTTCTGCCTACTTAAGCTGTCCAGTCCAGATGATCTCTGCCTTCGCCTTGATCACATCTCTAGAGACGCTCTCCTGTGTTCCTGTTAAAGACTCGCTTGCCTAACATTCTTTCTGACTCCAGATCCTGCTTGCTGTTCTACTACACTTATCTCTGGCTCCCTGAGGTTTTGGCTTGTCTGACTATCCATTCCGGTTCCCGAACTCTGGCTATGTTTTGACTACGTTTACTTTGTTTACCTTTTTTTATTATTATTATTATTAAACAAGTGTGATTTAACTGTACTTCTGTCTCAGTCTGAATCATGGCTTCTGACAGTAGGCGAAGGCCATGAATTCAGAAGATGCAGTGAATCCACTTGTTGGTAATATTTTTTCCAGATTGGATGAGCAGGATCACCACATGGATCAGTTTGCCATGGCGTTACAAACACTCCCGAATCTCCCACTGTGGCTGCTCCAGTACAACCTGTGTTGCAGGCTGTCCCTGCTGCTGCTCCAGTCTCTGTGCAGGCACCCGCCTCGAGTATTACCTCTATAAGAGCTATGTCTGGTTTGGCCCGCTTCCCCAGCGATTTGTGGGTGATTTATTCCAATGTAGAGGGTTTCTGAACCAGGTTGAGATATACTTTGAGATGCTGCCCCAGGCGTTTCCCACAGACAGAAGCAAGGTAGATTTTGTGATATCTTTGCTTTCTGGGAGAGCCTTGGCCTGGGAAATCCTCTATGGGAGATGCAAAAACCTGTTGTCTTGAGTTACCCTGAGTTTGTGACTTCTTTTAACCACTTAACGACTGCCCACTGTATATATACGTCAGCACTTTAAAGATGGATATCTCAGCAACGGCAGCAGCTACTGCCACAACCGAGGTATCCATCTTTTCAGTGGGTGGTTCTGTTTACGATAATGGTGGTCTCTGCAGTGGATTTTCAGCGAGATCACCATTATCGTCGGCGGGAGAGGGCCCCCCTCCCGCCGCTCTCCCGTGCCCTCCGTCGTTTACCGGAGCTGTCGGTAGCGGCAGAGGCAATCGGGTCCCTCTCCTTCCTTGGTATGGATGTGAGTGAGGCTAAGATGACCCCCACCCGTCTCCATACCATAGCAGGGTGGAAGCGACGTCAAAATGTCACTTCCGCCCATACCTCTTAAAGGGCCATTTTTTTGTTGTCATTTTTTTCAAAAGACAACATTTTTTTTTTTCATTGCATTTAAGTCCAAATATGAGATCTGAGGACTTTTTGACCCCAGATCTCATATTTAAGAGGACCTGTCATGCTTTTTTCTTTTACAAGGGATGTTTACATTCCTTGTAATAGGAATAAGAGTGACCCAAATTTTTTTAACCACTTCCCTACCCGGCCATAGTAATATGACGTCCACATATGGGATCTCCCATCCTGGGTGGACGTCATATGACGGCCTGGGCTCCCCGGCCCTCTAGGGGGCGCGTGCGCATGCCCGCCACGTTGCTCGGGACCCGGTGTGTGTGCCCGGCGCCCGCGATGTCCATCGGGCACCCGCGATTGCCCGTTAACCTGGCCGGACTGTGCATCTGTGTGTGTAAACACACAGATCCATGTCCTGTCAGTTGAGAGGAGACCGATCTGTGTTCCCAGTACAGAGGAACACAGATCGGTCTCCTCCCCTTGTGTGTCCCCTCCCCCTACAGTTAGAATTACTCCCCTAGGAAACATTTAACCCCTCGTCTCCCCCTAGTGGTTAACCCCTTCCCTGCCTGTCACATTTATACAGTAATTAATGCAATTTTATAGCATTGATCGCTGTATAAATGTGAATGGTCCCAAAAACTGTGTCAAAAGTGTCCGATGTGTCCGCCATAATGTCGCAGTCATGAAAAAAAATCGCGATCGCCGCTATTACTAGTAAAAAAAATAAATAAATAATTTTTTTTTAAAATGCCGTAAATCTATCCTATATTTTGTAGACGCTATAACTTTTGCGCAAACCAATCAATATACGCTTGTTGCAATTTTTTTTACCAAAAATATGTAGAAGAATACGTATCGGCTGAAACTGAGGAAAAAATTTTTTTTTTTTTTTAAATTGGGATATTTATTATAGCAACAAGTAAAAAATATTGTGTTTTTTTCAAAATTGTTGCTCTTCTTTTGTTTATAGCGCAAAAAATAAAAACCGCAGAGGTGATCAAATACCACCAAAAGAAATCTCTATTTGTGGGGAAAAAAGGACGTCAATTTTGTTTGGGTACAACGTCGCAGGACCGCGCAATTGTCGTTTAAAGTGTGACAGCGCTGAAAACTAAAAATTGGTCTGGGAAGGAAGGGGGTGAAAATGCCCTGTATTGAACCGGTTAAAATAAAACAGTTTTACAATCAATAAAATAAAGTAAAATAAATAAGAAAAAAATGTTTTTAAAGCACCCTGTTACGACTAGCTCACGCGCAGAAGCGAACGCATAAGTGAGCAGCGCCCGCATATGAAACCAGTGTTCAAACCACACATGTGAGGTATCGCCATGATCATTAGAGTGAGAGCAATAATTCTAGTCCTAGATCTCCTCTGTAACTCAAAACATGCAACCTGTAGAATTTTTTAAACGTCGCCTATGGAGATTTTTAAGGGTAAAAGTTTGATGCCATTCCACGAGCGGGTGCAATTTTGAAGCGTGACATGTTGGGTATCAATTTACTCGGCGTAACATTATCTTTCACAATATAAAAAAGAATTGGGCTAACTCTACTGTTGTCTTATTTTTGAATTCAAAAAAGTGAATTTTTTCCAAAAAAAGTGCTCTTGTAAGACCGCTGCACAAATATGGTGTGACAAAAAGTATTGCAATTACTGACATTTTATTCTCTAGAGTGTTAGAAAAAAAAGTATAATGTTTGGGGGCTCTAAGTAATTTTCTAGCAAAAAAAATTGTTTTTAACTTGTAAACACAGAGTCTGAAAAACAGGCTCAGTTCTTAGGTATTTGACGTTCCCGCATGCTCCGCTTCTGCTGCCAAGTGCCTCATGTCCATCAAACAGAGTACGATAACTGTTGTTGATTATGCCATTGAATTCCATACTCTGGCAGCAGAGTTTGCTTGGAAGAATGAGGCCCTTGTGGCTGCTTTTTCTCATGGTCTCCTGGATACCATCAAGGTATCAGCCTGAGATATACCCACTTAGCTGGAGAGGTTGATCATGTTTACCATCCTCATTGACTCGAGACTCCCTTTTAAAGAGTGCTTGAGGAAGCCTCCTGTACATTTATCTCTGAACTTTGCAGTCCCACCCTTGCCTCCCTCAGCTCTCATGACTCCTGGTACCGAGTCGGTCTGTGAAGATGAACCCATGCACTTGGGCTTCATGTGTCTCTCTGTGGATGAGAGAACCCTTAGGAGGAGGAAGAGATTGTACCTTTATTGTGGCCAGGCAGGTCACTTTTTGAAGTCTTGTCCTACCCATCCAGGGAACGCCCAAAGTTTGAGGTCCTGTCACGGACAGACCTTAGGTGGCTTTGTTTCATCCCCAGTTATCCAGAAGGATAAGCCCCTGGTTTTGGTTAACCTTTCTTGGGCTCAGTCGTCCATCGAGATATAAGCTCTAATCGGCTCTGGGGCTACAGGCCTGTTCATTGATGCTGCCTTTATATCGAAGCACTCGATTCCGCTGCAGTGACACTCCACTTGCCATTGAGGCTCTTGACGGAAGACCTCTACAGCCTGCCAATGTGACTCATGAGACTGTTCCATTGTCCATGGCCGCAGGAGCTCTTCACCATGAGATAATCCAATTCCAAGTTATTTCCTCACCTAAGTTTCCACTGGTTATTGGTTATCCTTGGTTACAGAGGCATAACCCCTCTTTTGATTGGCTCTGTGCTGGGGTTCGCTCCTGGTCACCACAATGCAGTAAGATATGCTTCCAGAAGGTAGCCAAGGTCCTGTGCACCTCTTCACTCTCCTCCCTGCCGGAGAACTACTGTGATTTTAGCAATGTCTTTGACAAAGGTCCACACCGGTCGTATGATTGCGTAATTGACCTTCAACCTGGTGCCATACCCCCTCGTGGCTGGGTTTACCCTTTGTCGTTCTTGGAGGATAAGGCCATGGAGGAGTATGTTGCAGATGCACTTTCTCAAGGTTTCATCCGCAAATCCTCATCTCCTACTGGTGCTGATTTCTTCTTTATGAAGAAGAAGAGTGGTGAACTGAGACCTTGTATTGATTATGGGGTCTGAATTGTTTCACAATTAAGAATGCCTAACCAATTTAGTTGATTATGGAGTTATTTGACTGCCTCAAGGGGGCAACAATTTTCACAAAGCTTGATTTGAGAGGGGGATACAATCTCGTGAGGATTAGGGAGGATGACGAGTGGAAAACTGTGTTTAATACCAGAACAGGCCATTATGAGTACCTTGTAATGCCTTTTGGCCTTTGTAATGCCCTGGCAGTTTTCCAATGATATTATGGCTTGGAATTCAAAAAATCATGGAAAAAAATGTTGTAGGCCCCCCCCAGTACATACCAGGCCCTTCTGGTCTGGTGTGGACTTTAAAGGGATCCCCACACCAAAATGTAAAATAGCTCCAAGCCACCTTCTTCCCTGAGCTGTCTTCTCCTGCCGTTGTCTCTCTCACTACCATCTTTTCTCCAAGCTGTCTTCTCCTGGAGCCGTCTCTCCTGCCACCACTGTCTTCTCTGTCTGCTGTGTTCTTCTGTCCGCTAATAATAAAAATGCTCTTCTAGGGGCGTGGCTAGCTGCCGAGCTGAATAGAAGCCTGATCTCACAGCTCCTGCACTGAACGGAGAACCGGACCTCAAATCACTGCCTCAGACCCCACAAAATGCAATCCTCAGACCCCCACAACCTGGGGAACCAGACCGGAACCTCTAGAAAGAGGAAAGAATACAGGTTTCCCACAAAAATCACAGATTTCCTCATCTTCCCTCAAGGAGATAAAATCCAAGATGGCTGCCGTGGCACTGCACAGTACACAGAGGATTCCTACACTGACCTGCCTGATGATGAAGAATCATCCATTTTAGCCCAGCACATCTCCTCAGGCTTCCAGCTATCCTCAGGCCCCTCATCCACCTCCAACAGCGCTGCAAAAGCAAGGATGCGACTGGATACAGCATATCAGTCACAGGAAGTAAGGCCTGCATTAGAAAATCTCCTCACACAGCCTTCTGCAGCTTCCCCCATAGCAGCCTTCCCTATTACAAATCAGCCTGTCATAGACACTATGATGAAAGAAATGCTGATGTCACTTCACAGCTCCCTCCAGTCTGACATTTCTTCAATGTTTACAGCATTTAAAAGAGAAATGCTGCACACAGGGCAGAAAGTGGGGATTATTGAAAAGCAGATGAGCGTCATTACAGAAACAGTTAATGACCTGGTAGATGCACATGACCACACCAGAGAAGAACACTGCTGGGTGTGTGCCAAAATGGCGGATCTTGAAGATCGCTCACGTCACCAAAATATCAAGATAAGAGGAATCCCTGAAACTACCAGCAGATCTCAACTCCTACGCTAGGAAGTTGATCTCAACACTTCTCCCAGATCTCCAACTGATCGAGACGATCATTGATCGCATCCATCGTCTCCCAAAACCTCCTCACCTACCCGCAGAAGTACCTCGGGATACTCTGATGCGCATCCATTTCTACCACACCAAGGACATACTCCTTACACAATCCAGATGCCTGGGACAGCTCCCACATCCATACGCAAAGCTGCAACTTTTTGCTGACATCTCTCAATACACTCATCAACAGAGACGTCAACTGCAAACAATCACAAAACCCCTTAATAATCATAAGATCCCATATCAATGGGGGTTCCCAACCAAGCTGATGGTTACCAGAAATGGAACACGCCACAATATCCATACCGTCGAAGAGGGCATACAATTGCTCAAAATATGGGGTATCATTCCTGACGGTGACCCTTCAACCCCAGTGACCCACAAACCAAATGCGCAATCCTTCAACTCCGGTCGTTCTCACCACTACAACAAATGACTTCCAAATCAGTGATACTGTGAATCCAATCTCAGATAAGCACTCCGATTCAGTGCCTGCTCGTTGCAGTTAGTTTACGAACTTTACCCTCAGCCACATTCAGCAGTCCCTAACACACTGCTGACACCTGTTTTCCCTTACCCTCTTGTTTATCACTAACTACCTTGCTGTTTATCTCCCTTCCTTTCTTATCCACGAGAGCTCAAGTCCCTCGGATCGAGGACCTCTAACAACAACCAACCTCCTCAAGCAATTTACCCATCTCAGTAACTGTAAGTAGTACCTTACTCCACTACCGATACGCACCACTTTCAAAATGCCCAAATTTCTGTCACTGAACGTAAAAAGACTCAAGGACCCTGCCAAAAGGACATCTCTGTGGTGAACTGCACAGGATTCTCACTGCGATGTCCTGTGCGTCCAAGAAACGCACTTTAAAACCAACGCCAAACCTCAGTGCTCCAATAAGAATTTTTCAAACATCTTTAAAGCCTCGGGTCCTGACAAAAAAAATGGAGTCATGATAGCCATTAAATCTACATGCTCATTCACCCTACATGACAGCCTTCAGGATGTTGATATCTGGCATTGAATTGTACATTAAACAACGATAATTACACCATCGTATCAGTATATGCCCCCAACAAGAAACAGATTCACTTTCTGTCCAAATTGATGAAAAAAATCAATTGCTTTAAACAAGGACACCTTGTCATGTGTGGGGACTTTAACATAGTACCTGACAACTCCATCGACTCTTCTTCCCACTCAACCAGAATTACATCCCCTATGGGACCGTTCATTTGATCTCATGACCTATTTGATGTGCGGAGATGCCATCACACCACCGAAAGGGACTACTCCTTTTTCTCCCCTAGACACAACTCTTACACTCGGATTGACTACTTCCTAGTGGATAAATTGACTTTGCCCAAAATCTCCTCCACGGAGATATTGACCATTACGTGGTCTGACCACGCTCCAGTTACAATGACCATAGAAGACTCGCCGAAGATTTACCATACACGGATATGGATATGGAGAGCGAGTGCTGCGATTCTCCACTCACCGATAGATTCTTCTTATATTAGAGAGTGTTTAACAGAATAAGGGGGATCCTTATTCAACTTACTGCTAGAGAGAGGAGGAGGAGATCACAGCGTCTAAACACACTTACTGCTGATATTAAAATGCTAGAACACCAAAACCAAACTAATCCAGATCCATTAACCAAGACTAAATTAGACTCCCTTAGGCAGGAATTAAAATCTCTCCTTCTAGAATCCTTTGAAAGAGCACATAAGCATTTTAGAGCTCAACACTACTCTACTGGTAACAAAGCCTGAAAGACAATGGCCAATAGAATCAAAGGTTACTATTCCAAAATCAAAATTACTCATCTATTCCACCCAGCTACTAAACAGAAACTGATAGATCCACAAGCTATTGCAGACGCATTTAGTTACTACTACAATACACTTTATAATTTAAAAGATGACACATCTGTCACACAGCCGTCTCTACCTGACATAGAGGCATTTCTCAATGAGATCAACCTACCTAAACTGACCACAGGACAAAGAGACTCCCTGAACACCCCATTTACAGACCTATAAATCAAAAATATAATTTCATCACTTCCCTCTAACAAATCTCCTGGCCCAGATGGTCTTACAGGAGAGTATTACAAACAATTTGGAACTGTGCTAACACCATATCTGACCAAAGTGTACAATGACGCTGCCTCCTCCTCCTCTCTCCCCCCCAGAAATGCTAAGTGCCTTAATTGTTACACTACCGAAGCCGGGGAAAGAGCCTACCTCTGCACAAAACTTCCGACCCATATCTCTTCTTAATGTGGACACAAAAATCTATGCCAAAATAATAGCCCGCAGATTACTCAACCTAATGCCCCTTCTAATACATAAGGACCAATCAGGCTTCACAAAAGGGAGGCAGACAACTGATGCCACTCGCAGAATTATCAACATAATCCATCACGCTGAGATATCTAGAACACCTTCTCTGCTCCTATCCTTGGATGCAGAGAAGGTGTTTGATAGGGTCCATTGGAAATATCTTGAAGCAACCCTTGGCAAATTTGGTTTTCAGGGCCCCATTCTGGCAGCCATAATGGCTCTGTATTCCTCCCCATCAGCACAGGTCTATACGTCGGAGATGCTGTCTAAGCCATTCTCCATCACTAATGGCACCCGGCAAGGTTGTCCGCTCTCACCAATCATTTTTAACCTAATTATGGAACCCTTAGCAGAACATGTCAGATCCCATTCTACAATATCAGGCTTCACCATTGGTACCACAGAACACAAAATAAATTTATTTGCAGACGATGTGATAATGATGATCACAAACCCTCACTCTTCCCTGGCTTCGGTCCAATCGCTACTGAAAAGGTTTAGTACTTTATCTTACTACAAAGTTAATGAACATAAATCCTACATTCTAGACCTGGGCATTGATGCAACCACTAGTAATCTACTCCAGACCCAATATCCTTACCCATGGGTGGAGGATAGTATTCCCTACCTCGGCATTAATCTCACCAAATCCACTAGAGGTCTTTTCGCACACAACTACACAGACGCCAAACAGATGATGCTTACTGAAACCACAAAACTCTCCAAACATGAATTCTCATGGTCAGGCCACCTGGCAGCCTTTAAAATGATGGTATTGCCACGGTTGCTCTACATATTTCGCATGCTTCCTATACCACTTTCATCTACCTACCTGAAATCTCTCCAATCCAATCCTAAGCCAATTTGTTTGGCAAGGGAAAAAATCTAGATGTTGTCACACGAAACTTATTAAACACAGATCCGCGGGGGGAATGGGATACATAGACATCAAAGTCTATGCCACCATTCTATCAGAAATGAAAGAATGAATAAATACCTCACCCAAAACTCTCTGGAGTGATAAAGAAAATCACAAGACACCGGGCACAAACCTCGCCAACTGGTTATTTAGTCTTGCCCAAATGTAACCCAGCTTTGGAAAAATGTGGAATCCATGCTCCAAGACATACTCCATAGCTCGGTTACAATTACTCCACACTTAGCCATTCTTAATCTGACAATAGAAGATTTTCCCATACACCAAAGAACAGTGATTACACACGTCCTCCTAGCTACCAAACTCACTAGATCACTAGAAACTGGAAATCTGACAACATTCCCTCCCTTACAGAAGTTACTAACTTAGTACAAACCCATTTCACTTATGAAACCCTTTTGTCACGCAGCAAACAATCCCATACAAAGACACTAACTCGCTGGAACCCATGGGTCCTTTGGTACTCAAAAAAGAATTAACGATTGAAGTAAGGTTTAACAATTGAATGCCCTGTCTCTCTACTCGCCTTCCACTTGAAGCTCTCCTCCCCCCTTCCCTTATCCCTCCTTGCCCCTCCTTCCTCTTGCACCCCTCCCCTCCTTACCCCACCCCTCCTCCTATCATTCCAGGTCAACTGTTCTACCCTATGTTTATAATCACTTTGTTAACGATTTTTTCTTTCTCATAGAACGTTATTCATAAAATCGCTATTCAGACTATACTTACAATATCTAGTCTGTAAACTTACATTTACATGTTCATGTTCCTGTTCCTTACTATGACTTCATAACCTGTAATATGTAAAACTCAATAAAAATTTATTGGGAAAAAAATGCTCTTCTTCTGTGGTGGTCTTCCTCTACTGTGTTGTTACCCACTGTGTTGCTTCTCTCACATAGGGCGGGGTCTCTGGGTGACGTCCTCAGATGGCCATGGAAGACCACCACAGAAGAGCGGATTTTTTTTATTAGCGGGCAACTGGCTGTGCGGAAGAAGCGGGAGAAGACGGTGGCGGCTGGAGAGGCGGCTCGGGGATGTTCTATGGATAATTGTGCTAAGCCCAATAGGCTAGTGGTCAATGCTTCTACCTTGAAAAACTCAGGCCTTGAAGGATTCATGGATTTAAATCACGCAGAGAGATACTAAAAGATTGCATTGGTGAAAAAAAGGCAAATAACTATTAGCCAATTAGCCAAAGCAGCATATGCTGAAAATAGGCGAATGCAATTAGCCAATGCACTTTAGTTTGGCTGATTCTATTATATTAACTCTTCAAATGCATGAAATGGTAAGTAAGTATTCAATAATATTATGGTGTGGAATTCTAAACATCACACACTAGTTAACAGGTAGTTTACATTTCTTTGTTTATTTTAATTCACTTGTGCACTGAAAAAATTAACACAGTTGGTGGATGGTAGGCTGGGATTTGAACTCATACCTTGAGTGCTGTGGAGACATCTGAGCAGACCACCAAGCCATTGTGCTAAGTACGCTGAGACCTGCATAATAGTGTAGTATAATTAAAGAATGAACATAAATAATTACTGCTTTATAGTCACCTAAAAAACAAAAAAAATGAAAAAAAAAACATAAAACAAGTAGGTAACCTAAATGTTCAATACATGTAACTTTACAGAATAGCAGACATTACTCTGTAATAATATTTGCTTTGTTGTACCGTAATATTTAGCTCTGTTAGCAAAAGAAGGAAAAAAAACGGAATTCTAATTGCAATATACATCAATAGATGCACTCAGGTAGAGCACATCTCAGATAAAAATGTTTCTTTCACATACATGGATCATGGTTGCAGTGCAGTGCTATATAATAACTTAGTAGAAATTGGCATTTGCATGTCCACGGAATCGATAATTAGCGCTGATTTCCAAATTTACTAACGTATGTTCGCCGCTAATAGTGCTCTTTTTCATTCGCATGTTTGTCTGTTGAAATCTTAATTGCCTAAAATGGGTGCTATTACATGCAATAGCACCCAGTACTTCCCGGTGCTATAGTAAATGACCCCCACAGTCTGTCCAAGACTGCTGGAGTCCAACAGAAAACAGACACTCCAATTTTCTGGAACTGTAGGCAGCTTTCTTTGCTTTACAAGCCTTTCAAAATCTGCTGCACAGATCCCGTGTGAAGCTGATGTTTGACAACGTGACAGCAGTAGCCTACATAGCCCACCAAGGGGGAACCAAGAGTCTGTCCTTGCTTCAATTAGCGATGGACTTTTTTCAATGGGCAGAGACCCAAAGCCCTGAAAGATGTCTATTTGCCAGGGAAGCAAAATCAGTTAGCAGATCGATTAAGCAGGATATTTCCCAAGAACAAAGACAGGGCCCTTGGAAGGAAATATCTTAAACCAGTATTTGTCAGTGCTCAGTTACCAGTTTCAACTGCAAGAGTAAAGTGATAAGGATGCCTTTATAGTTCCATGGAATTTTACCCTGGTCTATATCTTTCTCCCGAAGCCTCGGATTATGAGGGTACTTCAGAAAATCCAAGCAGAACAAGTCCATGCCATATTGGTGGTCTCACTTTCACTGAGAATGCCTTGCTTTCTGCTTCTTCTGCAAATGTCATTGGCACTTCCAATTTAAGCAAGCTCTCCTATCCCAAGGCCATTGGCAGCAATCCAATCCAGCAAGGTTATGACTAATGGCCTGGCTATTGAATCAGCCAGATTACAAGCACAGGGATTCTCATGGGAAGTTATTCAGACTCTGATGAAAGCCAGAACCTTCCACAAATTGTACTTATGAGAGAATTTGAAAAAGATTTGTTGTGTTTGTTTGACAAAAGGAGTTCTCTCCAGTCACTCCAGTGCTAACCAATGTCTTATGCCCCATACACACGGTCGGACTTTGTTCGGACATTCCGACAACAAAATCCTAGGATTTTTTCCGACGGATGTTGGCTCAAACTTGTCTTGCATACACACGGTCACACAAAGTTGTCGGAAAATCCAATAGTTCTAAACGCGGTGATGTAAAACACATACGTCGGGACTATAAACGGGGCAATGGCCAATAGCTTTCATTTCTTTATTTATTCTGAGCATGCATGGCACTTTGTCCGTCGGATTTGTGTACACACGATCGGAATTTCTGACAACGGATTTTGTTGTCGGAAAATTTTATATCCTGCTCTCAAACTTTGTGTGTCGGAAAATCCGATGGAAAATGTGTGATGGAGCCTACACACGGTCAGAATTTCTGATAACAAGGTCCTATCACACATTTTCCGTTGGAAAATCCGACCGTGTGTACAGGGCATATGAGTTCTTCTAATTGTCTCTGGACTTTGTTTAGCTGATAACTCAATTAAGGTGCAAGTTTCCGCCCTATTGACATTCATTCAATTTAGTAGTGTTGAGGGTTCTGATACAATAACCTTTTGTTTCGATAGAGGCATATCCACTATGGCTCCTCACTCTTAAACTTGCCTTTCTGACTGCTATTACATCAGCCAGGAGGGTTGAAAATCACAGCATTTTCCTGCAGAGAGCCCTTATATATAGTCTTACCAGACAAAGTAATCTTACGTCCATCCTGTAACCTCAAAGCGAAGGTCGATTTCAGCTTTCATGAGAGTTAGGCGGCAGTCCTCCCGAGCTTTCCATAGGAGTCATCAAGCCCACACCAGGAGGACTTTATTGCTCTTGACATGATCAAGTTAATAACAGTTTACCTGCAGAGATCGAAGAAGAAGAGAAAAGTGGACAATATGCTAATTTTACCAGCAGGCCCAAGAAAAGGTGAGGTAGCAATGGCAAGAATAATTTTTTCTTGGATTGCCAAGGTTATTGACTGGGCATACAAAAAAGGAAGAATACAAATGACAAAAGGTAACTTTTTTAATATGATCAAAAAAAATACAGACAAAAATGTGAAGCAGCCTCCTTAAATGTGTAAATAACACCTCCAATCTCTATGTGACAACCAAAAATGGTGGCGCGCAACACAAACAAATAGTCTCTGTGAAAATGTGAAGGCATCAAAGAAAGTCTTTAAATAATAAATAAGTCCCCAACACAATGTGATTCTGTTTCAAGATCTTTCTTTTATATAAATCTTCAGTGCAGTGCAGATCGCCACCACATATAAGTTGCTCACTCACTGACTAACCAGTGACCTCCAAATTAATAAAGGTCACCAAGCACTTTATAATATGCTAAGGGATATCCACCAAGCCAGAAAGAAGGTTCATCAATGGTTACTCTCTATCATCCCTCCAGGAACACTCGTACCAGGATAATCACAATATGCCAAAGGAGATACTCAAAGTGCAGTATTTTTGTTTAAACAAATAAAAAGTGCACACTCACTTGTATATGTGGCCAAATATGGCACCAATTTAAACTGTCTGTATGCATCTCTGCCCAGCTGCTCAGATAGCAGGTGACCGGAGTATGTTCCATAGACTGGAAGTTTGGGCCGGTTGTGACATCAGACAGAACCGAAGTGACATCAGACGGAACTGAAGTGATGGCGTGCATGGAGTCTTGACTAGTTTTGCTATCCAGCACCCAGGTGGCTTTCTGAGGATGCTGTATAGTGAAACTATTCCTTCACATTTTCACAGAGACTATTTGTTTGTGTTGAGCGACACCCTTTTTGGTTGTCATATACAAAAAGCAAGGTCTTGCCCCTCTGGAGCAGATGAGAGCTCATTCAACCAGTCTCTTTGGCAGCATATGCCAAAATTTCACTGTCATATGTAAGACATATGTAAAACAGCCAGCTGGAGCTCAGACCTTCACACAGCATTACAAGCTGGATGTTCAATTGGCAGCATATGTGAAATTCATAACAGCTGTAGTAGCTTTTTTGCATTAGATATACATTTCAGTCTGTCTTAGCAGAATTTTTGTGTAGTCAGTGGTGTCTATTTCCCCACCCAGGGTTTTGCTAGTTATGTCCCATTGTGTGCTAATGTGAGGTGGGCCATGGATATGTAAAATTGTTATCAGGTATTTACCACAATTTTCCTTTCCATGCCTATCCTCACATCAGCACAAGGGATTTTCCTGGGTGGCCTTTTGCAGGCTAGGTACTGAATTCTGGGACAATTAGGAGAGTTGATTTATTGTGCTAGGGAGAGGCGGTCTTGGGTATTCCAAGGAAAAGGTTAGCCCATTGTGTGCTGATGTGAGGATAGGCCACGAAAGAAACAATTTTATGTTGTCAGTGGGGGACAGCCCACCTTTGTCAAGGCAGCTCACAGTACAAAACACAGTGCTTAGCCCCTAGCAGTCAACCTGATCACAGTGGTCGTAGCCCCTAGCAGTCAACCTGATCTAATGCAACACAGGTATGAAAAAGTGTACAGTTACCATATAACATAAGAGTCATCAGCAATAAAAAAAACTGAAAAATAGAAAAAAAAACAAAAGAACACTGGTAATACTAGGTGACTAGGTGACATGTTGAGCAAAAACCCATGAGAGGAAGTTGCACACACAGAAACAGCAAATATATAAAGCAATACTGTTTTACATGTTGGTGCATGTAACTTCTATTTATAGGTTTTTGTTTGAGGCAGGGTGGGAGGTATGCATTGGGCAAAAGGGATATGTTCTGCATGGCAGATATATTATAGTATATGATGATGATGATGATGATGATGAGTAACAATGATAACAAACAAGCAAAGTGATGAGGATTCTAAGCAGCACTGAGAATTGTTCAGTAATGTGTGTAGGCACACACTGAGAAATGTGTTCCTGAAATCTTTCAAGTGGTATCAGTAAAGTGCTTATGACACTTTTCTGGATGCATGGCCCTTTAAAATGCCCTTTACCGTATTCAAAAATGATTACCACCAATTTCAGTAGCTTTACAATTTTGCAAATTGCCACTGTGGCTGCACTGAATTCAGATTGATTTACCTCCAGTCATAGATACCAAAACTAGAGGTTATTAAGACAGACTCTAGCTTAACATACAGGAATGGGCAGAGTGCATGTCTATGTATGCTGTGTAGCAGATTGGCATGTTTGCTACCACTACCCCCCTGCCATCTACCACTGGTTGTTAAAGATGCTGTCAGATTCACAGCAAACAGGCCTCTAGCAATCAGTTACACTGACAGTGGGTGAAGCGGCTGAAGCCTGACAGGGAAGCTGGGGTACTAGATCCACATCAGGCCCGCTCTGTCATTCTGATTGACAGCAGGCAATGGGCAAAGCCTATAGCCAATAGCAGGCTTCACCCACCCAGCTACAAAACTTTGGGTGACAACTTCTGCTGTAGGAAGAAGTGTCCATATTGCTTGCCCCCTCAGTTTCCCTTTGGCTCAAAGCTCTCGAAAAAACTTCCAAAGGTTTGCTCATCTCTGCCTTCACTGAATATCAGACCTGAAAGACTGACCTACTTTTCTCTTATACTTACTATACACCCCCATATATTTGTTTATCTTTATTTTAGGAAAACCTTGGGAAACTTATGGGACTGGCTCCGATTGTTCACACATATGATTTCAGTTTGGTAAATGTTTTATCAACGAACATCTTCTGTTGTTTAATTTAGTTAGTAAAACCCAAAGAAAGCTCAAACAGATTTAATTTTCTGTTCCATAAATATGGAAAATATATAAATAGGTGTATGTTACAACTGAAAAAAAAAACATGTATTTTCTTCACTGTCTTTCTTGTAAGTGATAATGTATGCCTTGGCTATGTCTACTTTAATATCTAATTTGTAACATTTTGGCAGCCAAAGCCTGGAGAGACAGTTTATCACTGATATGTGTGATTATGCTGCCGCCGCCATTGCGTGTAAGGGAATCCAGCAGTGTAGCCTTATGGCTTCACTCTGGAAACCCTACTGCACATGCGCAAGGCCCCACTCCTGGATAACTTTGGCATTATATACATTATATACATATACACTATATATTATTATATACATATACACTCTTTCCATGCTTTTAAAATCAATGTATTGTGTTTATAAATTGAGTTTATTGAAAGTACCTACATTTCACAGGATATAAGTCCCATGTAATCGCTTGCACAACAGCACTCATACTGAGAGGTAGGGGACACACTAGTAGACAGTTAGCTGCTGTGTAATGCACCTGAATTAAAAAAGAAAGTTATGAGCAGAAAGATGAGCTCATCAACCTTCTGCTTCTCCTTTGATTTTTTTTACAGGTTGAAGGTGTTGAGGTGTCTTGCTGTATTCCCATTCCCATTCTGCAGCAGAGAAAAAAAGGTTACCAGCTTAGCTGTGCTATTTGGCAGGGCTGTATAAATCTCAGGACTGGATGGGCCGAAATACAAATCCCTTGGCAGGTAAAACAGCTTACATGTATTTTATCTATGTATTTGGCTTTGAATATTTAGTGAATCACAGATTCCACCTTTAACAAGGTATAATCTTTCAAATATAGTAGAAGCTTGAAAAATAACTTTCTAAGATGTCACCGTCTTGCTTTTTTGTGTGATTTCTCACCCTACTCTTTTAAATTTTTTCATCCTAAAGTATAATGAATTGGAGAACTATGTGAACTTATGCTGTGTACACATGACCAGACTTTCGACGGACTGAATCACATCAGACTTTTTGACGGACTTTCTACTGACTTTTCGACGGACTTCTGTCGCATCGGACTTGTCTACACACAATCACACCAAAGTCCGACGGATTCGGCCGTGATGACGTACGACCGGACTAGAATAAGGAAGTTCATAGCCAGTAGCCAATAGCTGCCCTAGCGTCAGTTTTTGTCTGTCGGACTAGCATACAGGCGAACTGATTTTTCGACTCGAGTCCATTGGAAAGATTTGAAACATGTTCTAAATCTACAGTCCATCACATTTTCAACAGAAAAGGTTCGCTGCAGGTCCGATGAAGCCCACACTTGGTCGAATTGTCCGACGGATTCGTTCGGTCGGACAAGTTTGGTCGAAAAGTCCGGCCGTGTGTACACAACATAAGTGTGAGAAAAAAAAAGAAGAATCTTTATTTTGCTGGTGTTTATATGGTGGGAAATCACTTCCCAATCCTTTGTTATTTCTGACATCCTATTACAATTATGTGTTTTTGTACCTCTCCAGCTGACAATATTATACTGTATATTTTCAAAGCCAAGCTTGTTATTATTCACTGATTAGATGTATTTTCCAACATAATATTTTTTTCCTGTTTTTTTTTTTTTTTTTAATAATCACCTACAGTATGCTTAGAATTAGACAAACAACTAAAAAGATAGTTGAAATACAAATATGTAACTTTTTTCCTGCCAAATAATTTGTAATTCTGTTAAGCAAGTTTTTTTGATCTGGGCACCCCTGCCAGACAGCATAAAACCTTACTTGGTTTAACCCTCCCAATGTATGACCTGCTGCACAGAGGATTAAAGGAATGATCAAATCAAGCTCAGGTAGTTCTTTGTGATGATACATTGAATGCAATAAAATACACTACAATTTGATTGCTTTAATGAATAAATAAAACATTGTTATATCTGCCTAAAGTTTGACTTTAATGGACATTACTGTTTACTGCATTGTTTACTGCATTACAATGTGCACCAGATACTATGTTTAACACCCTTCACTTGACCAATGCCATGATTACATGGATCAAGGCTTAAAATGTCAAAAACAGTATGAGTCATTAGTCCTGACACCAGCTCATCTGCACATAACACATTACAGCAAGGAATTACAACAGATTAATTTAAAATTGCAATAATTGCTCAAATTCTGTACACAGTAAAGACTGTATCCAAATAAATAAACAACCTCTTTAAAAATTGCACAATTTCCAGCAAAGCTCTAAGCCATTTATATTGCAGCCCAATCAAAAATACTGTAAAGTGAACAGATATAATGGATGGTGAATAAATCTTTGTGAACATAAATTAGCAGGAAGAGGAAAAGGGTTATTTTTATGATTGAATAAGTAGTTCACTGTGAAAATATAATGTCCCTTTTAATGTTATATACCATCCATAAAATTTAAATTTCATGTACAGAACATTCTTTTTTTGTAAAATGTAATGTACTTGGTCTGTTAATACTTAAGATTGTCATACAAGAATGTGATCATGCCAGATGATGGCCCTCAACGAGGGATTTGGAAGACAGGCTGAGTGACAGTGACCTGCCAAGCTATTAATTGGTAGCAAAGCTGATGGAAAGAACATTTCTAAGTGTCTTAATTTGTTCAATAGACTGAAAACATCAGATCAGAAATCTATTTGAAAAAAAATATGTGTAAAATACTTTACTCAAGCACTTGGACAAATAGTAGGATTTAATAACAAAGACATCTAAAGCCTAATAGACATCACACACTTTTGCAGATCTCCCTACATCTGTGGCAGTTGTGGTTGTTAAGGTGATATTAAACCCCAAAACAGAAATGTATTATGTTGCAGATTACCAACCATTAGATGTAGTGACTGCATCAGTTTTCCTTTCTTTGGCTTTCAGCTGGTGACCTGGCCAGTAACACACCTCCTGTATTATTGAGACTCTATTATTATTATTGAGAGTTTGTGTTGTGAAAAACAACAGACTTGCTGGCTGTATTACCAGATGAAAATAGAATAAAAAAAGTCTAAAAAAGGAAACTAATACAGCCATCATATCTAAGAATTTAGAGCTCCAAAGGGATGAAGCTAAGGGGAAAATAATACTGGGAGTATGCTATAGGCCCCCTAACCTGAGGGAGGAAGTGGAGACGGATCTCCTATTACAAATTGGATTAGCAGCAAGGATGGGAAGTGTTATCATAATGGGGGATTTTAATTATCCAGACATAGACTGGGCGGAGGGAACCGCGCATTCATTTAAGGCTCGTCAGTTTCTTAGTGTCTTGCAGGACAATTTTATGGGTCAGATGGTGGACGCACCAACTAGAAATAAAACATTACTAGATCTACTGATTACCAACAATACAGACCTGATAACAGATGTGGAAATACGGGGCAATTTAGGTAACAGCGATCACAGGTCAATTAGTTTCAGTATAAATCACACAAATAGGAAACATGAAGGGAACACAAAGACACTGAATTTCAAAAGAGCCAACTTCCCTAAACTACAAACCTTGCTAAAAGGCATAAATTGGGATAAAATATTAGGAACAAAGAATACGGAGGAGAGATGGGTTTGCTTTAAGAGCATATTAAATAAGGACATTAGCCAATGTATCCCATTGGGTAATAAATTTAAAAGAGCGAACAAACATCCTGGATGGCTTAACTCCAATGTAAAAATGCATATAAAAGCAAAGGAGAAGGCCTTCAAAAAATACAAGTATGAGGGATCATCCTCAGCATTCAGAATTTATAAAGAATGCAATAAGAAATGTAAGGGTGCAATTAGGATGGCTAAGATAGAACATGAAAGACACATAGCGGAGGAGAGCAAAAAAAATCCCAAGAAATTCTTAAGTATGTAAACAGTAAAAAAGGGAGGTTACTGTAACATCTGGTTACAAAGGATGGGGAGATGGCAATTTGAATTTATTCTTCTCCTCAGTCTTCACGAGTGAATCGGGGGGCTTCAGTAACCAAAACTGCAGTGTTTATCCTCATGACACAACACAGGAAGCACCTACATGGTTAACAGAGGATGGAATTAAAATTAGACTTGAGAAACTTAACATTAATAAATCACCGGGACCAGATGGCTTGCATCCGAGGGTACTTAGGGAACTCAGTCAGGTGATTGCCAGACCGTTGTTCCTAATTTTTACAGACAGTCTATTGACTGGAATGGTACCAGCTGATTGGAGAAAAGCCAATGTAGCACCAATATTTAAAAAGTGCCCAAAAAACATCCCTGGGAATTACAGACCAGTTAGCCTAACATCAATAGTATGTAAACTCTTGGAGGGGATGATAAGGGACTATATACAAGATTTTAGTAATAAGAATGATATCATTAGCAGTAATCAGCATGGATTCATGAAGAATCGTTCTTGCCAAACCAATCTATTAACCTTCTATGAGGAGGTGAGTTGCCATCTAGATAAAGGAAGGCCCGTAGACGTGGTGTATCTGGATTTTGCAAAAGCATTTGACACAGTTCCCCATAAACGTTTACTGTACAAAATAAGGTGCGTTGGCATGGACCATAGGGTGAGTACATGGATTGAAAACTGGCTACAAGGGCGTGTTCAGAGGGTGGTGATAAATGGGGAGTACTCAGAATGGTCAGGGGTGGGTAGTGGGGTTCCCCAGGGTTCGGTGCTGGGACCAATCCTATTTAATTTGTTCATAAACGACCTGGAGGATGGGATAAACAGTTCAATCTCTGTATTTGCAGACGATACTAAGCTAAGCAGGGCAATACCTTCTCCGCAGGATGTGGAAATCTTGCAAAAAGACCTGAACAAATTAATGGGGTGGGCGACTACATGGCAAATGAGGTTCAATGTAGAAAAATGTAAAATAATGCATTTGGGTGGCAAAAATATGAATGCAATCTATACACTGAGGGGAGAACCTCTGGGGGAATCTAGGATGGAAAAGGACCTGGGGGTCCTAGTAGATGATAGGCTCGGCAATGGCATGCAATGCCAAGCTGCTGCTAATAAAGCAAACAGAATATTGGCATGCATTAAAAGGGGGATCAACTGCAGAGATAAAACGATAATTCTCCCGCTCTACAAGACTCTGGTCCGGCCGCACCTGGAGTATGCTGTCCAGTTCTGGGCACCAGTCCTCAGGAGGGACGTACTGGAAATGGAGCGAGTACAAAGAAGGGCAACAAAGCTAATAAAGGGTCTGGAGGATCTTAGTTATGAGGAAAGGTTGCAAGCACTGAACTTATTCTCTCTGGAGAAGAGACGCTTGAGAGGGGATATGATTTCAATTTACAAATACTGTACTGGTGACCCCACAATAGGGATAAAACTTTTTCGCAGAAGAGAGTTTAATAAGACTCGTGGCCACTCATTACAATTAGAAGAAAAGAGGTTTAACCTTAAACTACGTAGAGGGTTCTTTACTGTAAGAGCGGCAAGGATGTGGAATTCCCTTCCACAGGCGGTGGTCTCAGCGGGGAGCATTGATAGCTTCAAGAAACTATTAGATAATCACCTGAATGACCGCAATATACAGGGATATGTAATGTAGTGCTGACACATAATCACACACATAGGTTGGACTTGATGGACTTGTGTCTTTTTTCAACCTCACCTACTATGTAACTATGTAATTGGTAAGCTGCAGTATAATTAATGTTTGCTTTTGGGTTTAATACTGCTTTAATCACTAAGTTATGGGCATGGGCATCTGTCAGTTAGTACTATACAAAGTCTGATCATACTTGCCATTTATTTGTTACAATAATAATAATAAATATGAATATGTAAAATATGAAAGAAAAAATGGTATTGTATCTGACAATACAAGTATACAGTACGTAATGATATTAGGGAAGTATATAAAAGTCACAACATATTCCATAACAATTTACTATTAACCACTTAGCCCCAACCTTCTTTTTGACACTTGAACCCCCAAACATTATATATATATATATATATATATATATATATATATAACTTTACTGTTGTCTTATTTTTTAATTCAAAAAGTGTATTTTTTCCAAAACAAGTACGCTTGTAAGACCGTTGCGCAAATACGGTGTGACAGAAAGTATTGCAATGACTACCATTTTATTCTCTAGGGTGTTTTATATATATATATATATATAACACCCTAGAGAATAAAATGGTAGTCATTGCAATACTTTCTGTCACACCGTATTTGCGCAACGGTCTTACAAGCGTACTTGTTTTGGAAAAAATACACTTTTTGAATTAAAAAATAAGACAACAGTAAAGTTAGCCCATTTTTTTTTATATTGTGAAAGATAATGTTATGCCGAGTATATTGACGCCCAACATGTCACGCTTCAAAATTGAGCCTGCTCGTGGAATGGCGACAAACCGATATCCTTAAAATCTTCATAGGCAATGTTTAAAAATTTCTACAAGTTACCAGTTTTGAGTTACAGAGGAGGTAAAAGGCTAGAATTATTGAACTTTCTCTAACGACCACAGCGATAGATCATATGTGTGGTTTGATCACCGTTTTCATATGCAGGCGCTACTCAAGTATGCGTTCGCTTCTGCGCGCAAGCTCGTCGGTAAGAGGGGCTTTAAAATTTTTTAATTTTTTTTCTTATTTATTTTACTTATTATATTTTATTTTGACACTGTCAAAAAATTGGGTCACTTTTATTCCTATTACAAGGAATTTAAACATCCCTTGTAATAGAAAAAAATGCATGACAGGACCTCTTAAATATTAGATCTGGGGTCAAAAAGACCTCAGATCTCATATTTACACTAAAATGCAATAAAAAAAATGTCACTTGAAAAAAAAAATTCTCCTTTAAGAGCTATGGGCGGAAGAGACGTTTGAAGTCGCTTCTGCCCTCCCAGGCTATGGAGCCTAGGAGGGGCCATCTTACCCTCAGTCAGCAGCCAAGCATCTACAGGAGAGGACGTGTTCATCTCCACCTCTAGCGGCAGCTCTGGTAAGCGGCGGAGATGACTGGAGTGCGGCGGGAGGGGGGTGGGCACCTCTCCCACCACCGATAAAAGTAATCTCATGGGGCGTGACCTGCCCTCGGAGGAAGATAGCCTAAACCTCTGAGCTCTCACTGACAGAGACATTCTCCTGACACCCACAGAGGTAATACACATGATTATCCACCTGAAAACAATGGGTACATCCCCTCGCAGCTCCTCCGCCTCACGGTCGCGTTCTCCCCGCGATTTAGGTGGCGGACTGACCCAGAGCATGCCTGAAATGTTCCAGACGCAGACAGACAATATGGCGCCCTCACAAAGTAGGCAGCCGCCTACAAGCCAGACACTAGCGGGAACATCCCACACATGCTCATCTTCTAATAATGGTGAAATGCTCCTCATACGACACCAACAACCCAGCCTAAATGACCTCTTGGTTGTAGCTGACATTAAGGAGACCCTGATGGCAGAAATTATGGACCTCCGCATAGACATACAGGCACGTGCGG
Source organism: Aquarana catesbeiana (assembly GCF_042186555.1). Lineage (NCBI taxonomy): Eukaryota > Metazoa > Chordata > Amphibia > Anura > Ranidae > Aquarana > Aquarana catesbeiana. Next base: position 204,923,077 of record NC_133326.1, on the reverse strand, counting down.
GACGGGTCCAGGAGGTAGAGAAAGCGATGGCATCTCGGTCCACTGTGATCCGCAGGGTCCAACAAGTCATTGACACACACTCCCTGCAACTCCATGACCTAAATAGACACATGGAAGACCTGGACAACCGTGGCAGGCCCCACTGGGCCTCACAGACTCCTTCCTCATAGGTGTTTGGCCCCAATCTGCCATGCAAGCTGAACACTTTTTAAAGAGAAAAATCACCAGGGCACCCCTTCCCTTTCTGGTCATATAGCCAACTTAGACATTTCTTGAACAATCCGCATACATGCACAGCGTACGCTAGACAAAACACATCCTTCGAAGTACTATGCACAAGAACAGAACTGCAGAAACACCTAAATTCTCTTCTGTTCTCAGACCATAGTCCCAAATCCAACATAGCAAGTCAAAGATGGGAAAGGAATCTTTCTATAAACCTTTCAGAAGAGGAATGGGAAAATATCTATTTTTACATCCATAAGGGTTCAACCAATGTGTCTGCACAAGAAAATGGATTTAAGGTTATCTCCAGATGGTACAAAACACCTCTTAGACTACATAAAATTTCCCCCACCGTGCCCCCCAACTGCTGGAGATGCACAGACAAAGAAGGTTCGCTCCTACATATATGGTGGTCCTGCCCCCGAATTCCCGAACAGAAGTCCATCTTCTTACTACTCTAATAGCCACTTATCTAATAGAGTTTTTTCCGGCCCAAATGCTTCTTTATCACTCATCCATTCCCAAACAGCAATACCACAGATCCCTAGCTCTACACCTAATAAACGCAGCAAAAATGTGTATTCCAGCACAATGGAAAGCAACAAATCCCCCTACCATTGTGGATTGGTTTAAATGCATTAACAAAATTGCAGACATCGAAGAATTGGTTCATCAAGCCGGAGACACACCTACCAAATTCATGTTGGCGCCACTTCCAGACATCTACTGAATACAATTAGTATCCCAGTAAAAATTTGCTGAAAGATATGGTAAGCTCGGAGGAGGAGGAAAGAATCGCCCTTGCATATCCCTTCCCTCCCATACCCCTGGATATACCCTTCCCAACCCACATTCCCACCAGAGATGATAAAGACACACATAGTCATCCACAGGCGATGATTTTCTCCCCTATTACCCCTCTCCTTGCACATCCATCTCTCCCACGATCCCTAGTAGATAACCCCATCCACCCCTAATCAGAGATCCTCCTGTATCCCCCCATATTCCCACTACCTACACCAGATCTTCCCTATAGCTGTGACAGATTATTCTGACCACAGAATAGACCTAACTGAACCACCTTATTGCTTTTGGTCCGGAGACCGCCCACTCTACGAGAAACCATCACTTAGAGATACACTTGGCCAATAATTGTGGAAGACTCGACGTAACCAAGATTTGTCAAGAGCTATCACACATATAGATACCTTGAACATCCTACAAAAAACATACACTCTCACAAACACTATAACCGACAAGCTCCCGTACAACATACATTAGAAAAACTACAACACTCTGTTCAATCACTTTACCCGCATCATGTTGGTAATGGTTTTATTATACTTCAATTTATCCACATATATTGTTTAAATGGTGTCTTTCACAAACCGTGATTACATATATGTTATACATATTAGAATGAATACTGTCATCTAGATTCTCGACAATGCACTTTGAAATTGTATACTTTATGACTCTGTATACCCATATTTTTCATATTCTGTATACAATAAAAACGTAGTGAAATAAAAAAAAAGTGATTTTGCAGTGAAATGTCTCCAAATGTATCCACTTTCAGGCGATCCCTGAAAACTTTCCTCTTCAGAGAAGCCTACCCTGCCTCCATCTAACAACTGCACTATTTTCTCCGTTAGCTCATTCCCCACAGCTATTACCCTTTTGTATAACTTGACCCTCCCTCCTAAATTGTAAGCTCTAATGAGCAGGGCTCTCTGATTTCCCCCCTGTTTTGAATTGTATTGTAATTCTGTCTGTACTGTCTGCCCTAATGTTGTAAAGCACTGCATAAACTGTCGGAGCTATATAAATCCTGTATAATAATAATACTAATAATAATAGAGATGGCTGAGCCATGTCCAGCATAGGGAAAAAAGAAATCCAGCATACACCCACATGTTTACTGCAACCTACCATGTACCCCATATTATACCACATGGGGGGCTATCACAATATCTTAAATATTATAAAACAATTACATTAACATCACTTACCAACAAAATAAATACATACAATATTCTTATAATTCAACCCTGGCTGTATAGTTGCTTTAGTTAGATCCCCAAATATTCTGCTTGTAACAGTCTTCTATCAAGAGTTCCACGTCTGTTTGACAGTGAAACATGACCTAAAGCTATGAATCTGGCTTTTAAAGGGTAACATCTTGTAAAAACCTGGATCTGATCCCATGACCTCTGCAGCACCTGGCAGTAAATCTTCTCACTGAGCCACCTGAGATGCTGGATAGCTCACTGTGTGATCCCTTGGACAAACTTACTTTCTATCTTGTTTCTGTTGAACCTTGAACCCCTTGCTCCTCCCATTAATGCCATATTTAAGCCACACATTAGCACTTCCTGTTTGGCAGATTAGTGTGCTCTTCTTCAGTCAATATAATGCTTCTTAATTCCTGCTGCCGTCCACATCGTCGTTACCATTTATTACCTACCTTTGGCTTGTTCATTGACTATAATTGATCCCAATCTTCCACCACTTGTTACCTTTACCAACTATGGTTCTATGGTGAAGACTGGTTAGTGCTTAGACCAGGGGTAGGCAACATCGGCCCTCTAGCTGTGGTGAAACTAAAAGTCCCATGAGACATTGCAAGACCCTGACAATCACAGGCATGACTCCTAGAGGCAGAGGCATGTTGGGATTTGTAGTTTCACCACAGCTGGAGCGCCAAGGATGCCTACCCCTGGCTTAGACCCTGCAACTCGGGTGAGCCTTCCCACCAGGGGAATTTGCTTGTGTATTCATTTATCCTGCTGTATGCTGTGTGAATCTTTCCACTGCTATAGCCACTGGCCTCCAAGCCTGAACCCTGATCATGACACATCCTTGATACATGGAAAAATGCTGACCAATGAGTGATTATAAATCCCCATCTTTGATATCTATAATGTGATTTTAAGCTTTTTTAATTATTTTTTTGCATTTTGTTTTACCAACATAGAATGAATTACACTGGCAAACCATCAGATAACTCCCAGTGTAGAACAGTTAACAAAATATTTTGATATAAAGTTGTCACCATTAGGCATTCAAATTTTTTTAGTTGTAGAGCTGTAACTACATCGATGAAAGGAACCAAATTTGTAGATTCCTGTAATAGAGGGATTTTAAATATTTTATACCATATCAAAATGGCTATGTACCTAAACATCCTTGAAAGACTGAGTTCACCAAATGTGATCTCAGGAAAATATTTAGGACATTTACATAATATTAGATCATTTGTAAGTAAATACCAATGATATGTCTAATGTCCACATGTTGTCTGATAATTAGTATGATTGATGGGGCATCATCCTTATCAAAAATGTTATGTTTGATTTTTAGCTTTATTTGGAGCACATTTGCTGGTGCATTATGGTGTTTTTTTGTGTGTACCCTTGACAATTTTAGTGTGCATCCTAACACCATGATGTAACTTTGTTGTAATGCTTGCATGTCAAGGAAGTTCATTGGCATCCCTCTTTACCTCCTGTGACATTCAGGGTTACATAGTTAGATAGTTACATAGTTAATCTGTTTGAAAGAAGACACTAGGTTGGGGATTTGTTTTCAACCACATAGCATAGTTGATTGTGGGCAACTTTTGAGACCAATACCAATAATATGTCTAATGTCTGTTGTCTGATAATTTGAATGATTGATGGGGCATCATCCTTACCAGAAATCTTATGTTTGATTTTTAGCTTTATTTGGAGCTCATTTGCTGCTGCATTATGGTGCTTCCTGTGTGTGTGTGTACCCTTGTCAATTTTAGTGTGCATCCTGACACCATGATGTAACTTTGTTGTGATGCATTCATGTCTAGGAAGTTTCATTTGGCCTCCCTCTTTACTGCTTGTGACATTCAGGGTTACATAGTTAGATAGTTACATAGTTAATCTGTTTGAAAAAAGACACTAGGTTGGGGATTTGTTTTCAAACACATAACATAGTTGACTGTGTGCAACTTTTGGGACCTGAAAGTTAATTTATTTATTAAGGGTGATCTTCTAGGGCTTCCTATATAGTGGGTTCCATTATCTTACATTGTCATGTATGTTTGATTGTGTTGTTCTATCTTTTTTCTCTGCTTATCTACAGACTGGTGGGATCCACGCTTATACCTGGATACGGGGGAACAGTACTTAAACTTGTATGTGGTTTTATGATGAATTTAAGGTTCAGTACATATGCATTTGGTCTAAAATTAGGTATTTTTTCCAGTAGTGTGGACTCTGTAATATCGTGCAATGTATTTTAAGAGAGATACAATGGCATAACTATATGTTTATGTTTTTCCCCAAGGGTATGTTTTAAGGTGCAAATACACCCTTAAAAGAGGTTACTGTGCTCCAGAAAATGCGTTGGCTAAACAATTATATGTGTACGATTTTAACATGTATTTTGGATGAACAATTATGTGGACATAATTTGATTCCATGTTTGAAAAGGCATTCCTTTATGTAAGATAATGTAATATACATACAATACAGTTAAACCCGTTATTTACTTTGCAAAGATACTGGTGTAGGACAGCCATACACAGAGCGAATTTCTTTCCTGCAACCACATGTCGTGGAAAAGAAATTTGCTTGATTCCCCCATCAACACAGACAGGGTTAATCCCTCCTACCGGGCCATTGTCTTCTCCTGGTGGGGGAAACCGTCTTCGCTGAGAGAAGACAATGATTATTGCTAGCGGCTATAACATCTGCTAGCCATAATCACAGGTAAAACACAGCATGCTGGTTGTACCCAAGTTGATCAATCGATCAACTTAGTACAGTCAGCCTGCCCATACACGGTTCGAATCTCGGCCAGTTCCTGTTGAATCAGCTGAGATTTGAACCATGTATGACCTGCCTTAGTTAACCACCACATATGCCCTATGGACTTCACAATACCTTTAGTAGTAAGTAAAATAAAATAGCCACTCACAATTTGAAAAGTATTATTAAATACTTTAATAATTTTAACTTTAATAGGTTTTGCAATTAAAAAACACATTTTAATTCTGTTATATGTTCAAATGACTATGGAACATGTTCAATGGATTAGCCCAAACTATTTTCAAAAGAAATATGTCAAAATATTTAAATTAGGTTTTGAAAATTAACTTTGTAGTTTTGGGAGATCAGATTTTTGTTATTCACACTGTTAACAAATAAAGTTTATCTTCTTGTTTTACATAAGGATTTATTCCAAAGCACTAATTACTAAACTAAAAAGAAAATTTAGAGTCACATTATATAAAAGATACATTTATACTTCAGTAAAGATTAAATAGTTTGTTAGAAATTTGTAAGAAGCTGACCTTTACTGTGAAGATTATTAAATGAAATAGTTTGTGTGTAATAATAATTATCCTTTTAATTAGCTTAGCACTTCCAAGGTTGTTAAAGTAAAACTTTGGTGTATTTAAATAAAATATATTTCCCCCAGTAGTTAATATAAAGCACCTAGAGGAGCTTACTCATATGTTTAGCAAGCTGCTTGAGCTACCTGAGAACGCCAAAACCTAGGTTAGGAGGTAACTCATTCATGAAAAGAGCACATTTACCCTTAAAGTTGAAGCTTGTACCTCTTCCACCTACAGTGCATACCTGTTGGATCATCATTGCATATTCATTGCAAAATCATTGACCAATAATGAGGCTTGGTTGGAAGAGCAAGGGTAATATACTAACTGGGTGTGTATTACAGCACCTTGAATTTTGTGACTCACACACACAGCTAACAAAATATGTGCACTCAGCTGTAGGTGCCTGTTATTAATTGATGAAAGTAGAATACTAGTTTAAATACACCACAGATGTAATTTAAATATTCATAATTTTCTTGAACAGAATAGTAATGTGTGAAATAGAAAATAAAAATGAAGATATTCAGAACTTGAAATAAGAATAATAAAGCATGTTTCTCAGATTATCCCCCGTACACACAATTGGACTTTCCGACGGGAAATGTTCAATGTGAGCTTGTTGTCGAAAAGTCTGACCATGTGTATGCTCCATCGAACATTTTCTGTCGGAATTTCCGCACACAAATGTTTGAGAACAGGTTCTCAAATTTTCCGACAACAAAACTTTGTTGTCGGAAAGTCTGATCGTGTGTACACAAGTCCACGCACAAAAGCCCACGCATGCCTAGAATCAAGTACAAGGTGTAAGCGCTCGGTCTTGTAAAACTAGCATTCATAATGGAGATAGCACATTCGTCACGCTCAAATTTGGAAATCTTTCAATGCAGCGCATTCTCTTCTACTTTATAATGCTAGAATAATGAAGTTGCTTTGCTGCTGATATTCACACAGAGTTCTGACAAAGGGATTTTTTATTATTTCTCGTGATCTCATGCATAATCTTTGTTTTTGTTTGTTTTTTTATCAAGATCTCCAAAAAAATCTTTTTTTTTTAAATTTTTTATAGTGATCTCCTTTTTTTTTTCTATTTCTCCAGATCTCCGGAATAATATTTTTTTTTATAGTGATCGCCATAATATTTTTTTTCATTTTGTGTGTCAAGTTACCACAACACCATTATTGTTCTGTCCACCAGATGTTTTATACTGGTTATTTGCACCTGTGTTGTTAAATTTACATGCAAAATGTGTAATTTACTTAAGACAATCATATGTGGTGTGCAGGCTCCATCTTGCGTTCCTTTTTGGTATTGCTGCAGTTCTGTTTAATTGTTTATTGTATGTGTAAATAAGGAAGTTGTCAGCAAGCAGGGAATTCTGGGTAGAATCTTAGCAGGAAGTGAACCATCCACCATTCTTTTCAACACATTGCAGGAAGCAAGTCATGTCTTTCGCAATCTATCACCATCACTCCTTATAGAACTTAAAAAGTAAGTTTTTACTATCACATCGTGTATTATATATCATTGTTTATGCAATGTATGCTGTATTGTATGCAATATTATACTTATTGAAGTCTATTTCTGTTATTTGTAGTTTCATCTGGCTTGTTCTAATAAAACTGAGATCAAAGATATATGGTATCTGAAGTTATTAGGATAAGGAGGTTTAGCTATCTGTCCCAGAGACAGAACAGTGAAATTTTTAAGTTGACCTCTGAAGTGAAGATAAGCCGACTTCGGAAGTCTGTACAGCCCAGGGCTACGCAGTATCCATACAGTCAGAAGCCTTAAAGAAACAGGCCTGCGGCAGGCGAAGCAAGCAGCCATGCTACACAGAGACGTGCTCTGTCAAGCAGCATCGACACTGAATGGTCTCTATACAGCAAGACAGCTTCTTCCCCGCAGTCATGTCTCACAGTGGGACATCTCCTTACAAAACACGTTCACGAGCAAGCTCATCTAAGTCATCTGTCGCAAATGCAGCAGCTATCGCCCGTTCAAAAGCCGAAGCAGTAAAAGCCAGTGCTGCATTCGCAGACCAAAAGTTGCAGATGAAAAAAGAAAAAGCCCACCTTGATGCAGAAAAGGTGAGACAGGAACAAGAGAGAGAGAAGGAAAGAGTATGCTTGGAGCAAGAGAAAGAGAAAGAAAGAATACACATGGAACAAGAGAGAGAGAGGGAAAGAATACGCCTGGAGGAAGAGCTAGCCCAGCAGGAAGCATTTCTGAAATTGCAGCAAACTATCTTAGAAGCTAACATGGAGAAGCTAGCAGTAGAAAGAGACGCTGCCGCCGCCATTGCGGAAGCAGAAGCTTTAGAAGCAGCCATCTATGATGAGCCAAGAGTAGGCAGCAGCATACCGGGTCTAGAGGAGGACCAACAAGATTCTTCGCAATGCACGTCAGATTATGTCTACCAGGAGGGGGCGTGGCTACCGTGCAGCTGAATGGACGTGTAATCCTACAGCTCCGCTCAAGCTAAAGGAACCGAAGACTTTGGGGACGACACCGGTACCCTGCTCACTACCACTGCGAGCCTAAAAGCACAGCAGGATGACTCGTAAGTGGAAAGACACGGCACAGCTGAAGAAATTACCAGATTTCTTTCAGCTGAAAGACCGCAATCCTCTCCAAGATGGCGCCGGCGCGGAGAACAACCTTCCTTCCCCCACAGGCAGCTCACGGTCTGCGACATCAAGCCCGGGCTCGCAAACAGGCCCGACGCACAGTTCTCCGGGAGCCTCTACACCTCTGTCCCGCAGCCTAGCAAAGTCAAAACCTCATCTGGCAGAGGACATCCAGCAAGGGAGCATGAACTCAGACTCCATGGAGGACACGAGGGAGCTGGTGGATCCATTCACAGCTGTATCTGACACCACACTAAAGGACAAGCTTGTCTCCCTTCACAGCTCCATGCACACAGACATGATGCAGTGTGTAAACAACTTCAAATCTGAATCAGGAGCCCTGGGAGGGAGAGTGAACCATATAGAGGATAAAATGGGGAACTTTGCAGCATCCCACAACACCCTAATTGATGCCCATAATGACCAGTCTGAAGAGATCACATGTCTTAGGTCAAAGGTCGCTGACCTTGAAGACAGGTCAAGAGGAAACAACCTTACGATCAGGGGGATTCCTGAAACTGTTCTTCCCCCACAACTCCAGCAGTATGCCCAGGATCTAATTAAAAACTTCCTACCCGCCATTTCAGAGAATGAAATCCACATTGATCGCATCCACAGACTGCCAAAACCGTCACATCTCCCAGATAATATATCTAGAGACGTGCTGATGCGAGTACATTTTTATCAAACTAAGGAACAACTTATGTCTGCATTCCGCAAAAACCAACAACTGCCAGAAAGATTTGCACATATTCAATTATTTGCAGAACTCTCACAATTCACCATGCAAAAGCAAAAAGCCTTATTGCCGGTGACCAAGGCCCTCCAAAATCACGATATCTCATACCGGTGGGGATACCCTGTCAAACTAACGGTTACCCACGACGGCAATACCACGGTAGTCACAGACGTGGAAGTGGGGCTCAAACTACTCCGATCACTGGATATACAACCTGATCATTCATCCGCAGGCCCTTCCCCCCCGTGAAACTCAACACTCAGTACGACTGGCAAACGGTGTCCAGAAAGCAAAGCAACAAACAAAATAACACAAAAGCACCCACGTACAAAAATTTAACCTACTTTACTTTATCAAGGTTCCTGATAAAGGCTGGAGTATGCAGCTAAGATTTCTACCCCCCCTGAGATATGGGCAACTGTTCTGCCCTCAGGTTCAAGTTTGAATTCAACATCTTATTGCAATACTTGTTTTTTTTACAATTAACTTTTATTTTTTCCCCCACTTCAACCTCTTTTTCCCTCTACTGGTCTGACCTCCGTGTGGACATCTTCACTACTATGGATTCGTGTAACCCAAGCCACCTCAACAACCGTAAATACCTCAAAGCAAGAAGGACTGCTCTACAGAGATTAAGGTACTGTAAACATCTACTCTTATACTGCACAAATGGCGCTTAAAATAGTCTCATTTAACGTAAACGGCCTCAACCACCCGGCCAAAAGAGCTTCGGCTTGGAATGAAGCAATAAAACTCCAGGCAGATGTCTTGTGTCTCCAAGAGATGCACTTTGCAGCTGGCAACACCCCCTATTTTCAACATAAAAAATTTCCCCACGTGTTTCTTGCTTCAGCTCCCTCAAAACAAAAAGGAGTCCTCATCGCTGTCAGAGACTCTATAACCTTCAGTCTATCAGAAACATATGTGGACCCAGCTGGAAGATATCTCATACTTCTGGGAGAACTTAATAACAAACCCTATACAATTGCTAATTTATACCCGCCAAATTCCCACCAACTCCGCTTTTTGAGGAGACTTTACCGCAAAATCTCTACTATCCAAAAAGGATCACTGATTATTTGCGGAGACCACAATATATCACCCGACTACTCTTTGGACACCACCTCCAAGGCCAAATGACCTCCTCTCTCACTTCAACCTCTGCTACACTCAGAAGACATCTACGACGTAGGGAGATGCCAATATCCTAACGAAAAGGACTATACCTTTCATTCTGCTAGGCATAATTCCTATTCCAGAATAGACCTGATAATGGTAGATAAGGTATTATTACAAGCTGTGTCCTCCTCCACCATACATGACATAACATGGTCCGACCATGCTCCTGTGTCTATCACTGTGGTGGAGGGGCACACTCCGAGTCCAACGTATATATCTGGAGAGCTAACTCCCGTATCTTACAAATGCCACAACATGTTAGGAATATTAACAAGAATTTATCTGAATTTTTTGAAGTAAACACCAATTCTGTATCTGACCCTGCGATGCTGTGGTGCGCCCATAAGGCTTTTGTTAGGGGGTTGATGCTTCAGATATGTGCAAGGGAGAAGAGGCAGAGGACACAAAAGCTGAACCTACTTATTATTGACATCAAAACCCTGGAGACTTTGAATAAACAAAACTCTAACTTCCATACTGCCCAAAAACTTTCCCAACTTCGCTCCGATCTCAGACTCCTTCTAATTGAAAGATATGACAAACACATACAATCTCTAAAACTGTCCCATTATTCTTCAGGTAATTGAGCAGGTAAATTCTTAGCCCAGAGGCTCAAAATAGCCAGGACCAAATCTAAAATCCCTTTCCTGCTCCACCCTGTAGGTAAACATAAAATATACAACCCTAAAGAAATAGCAAACTAATTTTCTGAATACTACTCAACATTATATAACTTAAATAAAGACTCTAACACACCACAACAACAGAGGAGAGCATACAGGCTTTCTTGTCACAAATCAATCTTCCCTCTCTCTCACAAACACAACTTGAGGCCCTTAATGCCCCTATAACGGAGTCTGAGATCCAGAAAGGGATACGCACACTTCCTTTAGGTAAGTCTCCAGGTCCAGATGGCCTACCCAATGATTATTACAAGACATTCCAATTCATACTAACTCCAACCCTACAGGCGGTTTACTCTGCTGCGGTGTTCTCTGCCTCGTTTCCCCCAGAAATGCTTAAGGCTTATGTGGTAACTATTCCAAAACCTGGTAAAGAGCCTACGTCCCCAGCCAACTTTAGACCAATATCACTTCTAAACACTGATGTTAAGCTTTATGCGAAAATATTAGCTCATAGATTAGTTCCCATCCTCCCCTCCCTTATAAAACCTGACCAATCTGGCTTCACGGCGGGAAGGCAACCTGCTGACGCCACGAGAACATCAACATTATGCAATATGCTCGATCATGACGGATGCCTTCTCTGCTCCTCTCTTTGGATGCGGAGAAGGCATTCGACAGGATACACTGGGGCTATATGAGACACACACTACAAAAATTTGGCTTTACTGGCCCCATCTTATCTGCTATACTGGCCTTGTATTCCTCCCCCTGTGCACAATTTTTCACCTCTAACTTATTATCGGACCCCTTTACCATATCTAATGGTACTAGGCAGGGCTGTCCCCTTTCTCCCTCAATTTTCAACCTACTTATTGAACCCCTTGCAGAAAGAGTTAGAACACACCCTAAAATCTCAGGCTTCTCCATACAAGGACAATCACATAATATAAACTTATTTGTGGATGATATTATTCTATTCCTTTCCTCACCTAACATATCACTGCGACACGCACACGACACCTTAAATGAGTTCAGTAGAATCTCATATTACAAAGTTAACTTTACGAAATCAATCATACTAGACTTAGGAATAACTCCCTCCTTAAAATCCCATCTACACACATCCTTTCCCTATACATGGAGCAAAACGAGTATTACCTATTTAGGCCTAATACTGACCAAAAACCCCCCTAACCTAGCGGAAGCCAACTACTCATCTTTACTTACCAAACTCACCAAAGAAACGAATAGAATGGCCAATATAGAACTAACCTGGACAGGTCACCTTGCCTCGTTTAAAATGTTGATCCTGCCCCAAATACTTTACATATTTCGAACGTTAGCAGTCCCAATACACAACACACATATCAAGGCCTTAAATGCCTTGCTTTCTAGGTATATCTGGCAATCTAAGAGACCAAGATGCTCTAAAACCCTTCTGGTCAAGCATAGAATGGCAGGTGGTATGGGATTGGTGGACATTAAAGATTATTACCGAGCAGCTGTTCTCACACAACTTAAAGAGTGGTTCGACCCAGCACCTGACATTTTGTGGTGCGGCATCGAACGAACTCTGATCCCATCCAATAGTCTGGAGTGTCTCCTACTGTTAGACATCTGGAAACCCCTTCCCCTTCACAATCTTCCACTCACTATCCAAGCATCCTTATTAGCATGGAGAGACCTATTGAATGTCCCAACCCCGATATCCAACCAAAAGGACATTCCTATACCTATAACAATTCTTTCCCATGCCATCTCGAATCTCAATATCGGAGACTGGCACGACAAAGGCATTAAAACAATCGATGACTTACACTCCAACAATTCCCTTATTTCCTTCACTTCGATTCGGAACCATTACAACCTCTGTTCTGCCGACCAATATAAATATAATCAAATAGCCCACCTTCTGCGCTCTATCAAATCATATCACATATACCTCCCTAAAGAAGTGTGGAGATACTTCACCACGAAACCCACCCCACCCAAAGATATCTCTTTGTTCTATAACCTTTTCCAACATAAACTAGATTTCATTAAATCTCAGCCTTACCAGAAATGGGAATCTGACCTAGACGTGCACATTACAAGCTCGCAGTGGCAATACACATTTCGATCACTTTATAAAGCTTCTAGATGCGTTAACCACTGGGAACTTTCTCAGAAAATGGCACTTTGATGGTACCTTACACCTTATAGAATTTCAAAGTTTGGGAGCCATAGCTCTCCACTATGCTGGAGGAACTGTGGCTCCACAGGCAACCTACTACATATGTTCTGGTCCTGTAAACACTAGTTTTTGGAACTCTGTCTTCCGGTCTATTTCAAGCATCACTGGGATTCTGACCCATCCCAAACCAAGCTTAGCAATTTTAAATGTGGGTATTGAAACCTTCCCTCCTGAATTTAGAACTGTGATCACCCACATTTTTCTAGCAGCTAGAACAATAATAACCAAACATTGGAAGGCAGACAGGGCTCCAAATGTATCTGAAGTTCTCATAAACACCCAGACTCATTATGTGTATGAATCCCTAATAGCTATTAAGAATGGTCAGAAAGAAAAGTTTGATAACAAATGGAAAATCTGGACAACATGGTTTAAAGGTAATTGATGATAGAAACTACTAAATAATATCACCTTACTCTAATTACATCCACTATGTTCGCATGGTGGTCAGGCAGTAGACCGTAGACAATTTCCCCTCCCTTCCCCTCCCTCCCTCCCTCCCCCCACCTTCCTTATTCTCTTATGTTATTATTTTATATATTTTATACCTTTCTAGTTATACATCTTATCCAACTATGGAAACCGTGTTACTCAGCTATACCTACACCAAAGAAGTTGATGCACCCTTGTGGGACTACTGTTCTTATAGTACTTTCAAGGTTAAACTGTCTATGCAATACCCCTTTACTATTTCCTTTAATGTACTATTGTAAAGCTTAATGATGTAACGCTGTATTTCATGTGTAACCTGTAACACTCAATAAAAATCATTTACAAAAAAAACAGATTATGTCTACCAGCACTGGGACCCAAGCAGCATTCCACAACAAGAAATCAAATATGACGTCAGTAAGTCACATCAAACAAAGCAGCAACAGGACGACCCAGGACCCCAGCGCCACAAGCAAGAAAAATCTGAGAGTTCCAGACTTTCCAGTTCCAACCAAACCTACTCCACAAGGTACCCAGCCTTCATACAAGCATCAAACACCAGTCTTCACTCCAAAGGTGTATGCAACGAGCCGGTACGAACTGCCAACCTTATGCAAGTTTGAATCCAGCACGCCTAAAGAAGAGACTTTTACCAGGTATGCCTTTACACCACACTACAATACACCAGCAGCCTACCCAATGCCAATCAGGCTACTGTAGACTTTGCCAAATTCCTGGCCAAAAGAGAGTTAGTTACCCAAGGACTTGTCAAATTTAGTGATCGCCCTCAACACTACAGAGCGTGGCGTGCAATCTGCTTTCCAGAGTGTCATTCAAGGTCTATATCTATCCTGCAGGGAACAGATAGAACTCCTCGTAAAGTGGCTTGGCAATGATTCTGCTGAACATGCCAAAAGGATCAGAGACATTAATATAAACCACCCTGAGATAGGCCTTACAAACATCTGGAACAAACTGGATAGATGTTATGGCTCACCAGAGGCTATAGAGAGTACACTGTTTAAAAGAATAGGAGACTTTCCAAAAATACCTAGCAGAGGTTACCAAAGACTTAGAGAATTCAGTGACCTGTGTATGGAGTTACAAGTTGCTAAAGCAGAAGGCGACTTACCTGGCCTTTCTTATCTTGACTGCTAGAGGTATTAACTCCTTAGCACAAAAACTTCCTTATGAGTTACATGAAAGATGGATTACGCATGGCTGTAACTACAAACGAAAACACAATGTGCCTTTTTCACCCTTCAGTGAGTTTGTGGACTTTGTAGACAGACAAGCAGGAATGAAAGATGACCCCAGCTTAATTTTTCCAGTGTCTTATATCACTTCTTCTGGCCCTAAACAACTCAGAGCTCCAGTAGCAGTGCACAAAACTAACATTTCTTCCCACAGATTTGCAGAGTCTCAGCCAGAGGATCAAGACAGCGACCCTACTAAGTTCTGCCCTCTACATAAGATGCCACATCCTGTTCTGGAATGCAGAGCCTTCAGGACAAAGACCATCCAGGATTGCAAAGCTTTCCTCAAAGAGAACAACATCTGTTACAAGTGCTGCTCTTCCTCCACACATTTCGCCAAGGACTGTAAGGTCAGTGTCAAATGTACAGAATGTGACAGCACAGGGCACAACACAGCTCTACACCCAAGGCCTACTCCAAGAACTTTCCCACCTGTTCATAGGGACAAGGAGCAAGGCAGGGAGACAAAAGACTCTAGTACAGATGCCATAGCAATCACTTCACAGTGCACTGAAGTCTGAAAAGGAAGTACAGGTGGCAGGTCCTGCTCTAAAATCTGTCTTGTGAGAGTTTACCCAAAAGAACGCAGGGACAAAGCAGTCAAGCTCTACGTCACCTTGGATGATCAGAATAACAAGTCACTAGCTAGATCTATGTTTTTTGACATACTGAACCTTAAAGGCCCCAGCAGACCTTACGCCCTTAGGACTTGTGCAGGTACAGTGGAAACGGCGGGGAGAAGAGCTGACGGCCTACAAATTGAATCTATGGATGGTAAGACATGCCTACCCTTACCGACCATAATAGAGTGCAACCAGATGCCAGACAACAGATCAGAGATTCCCACACCAGATGCAGCAGCTCACCAGACTCACTTGAATCACATAGCACATCTCATACCAGAACTAGATGATCAGGCTCAGATAATCTTACTCCTAGGAAGGGATATCTTGCAAGTCCACAAAGTAAGAAAACTGATCAACGGTCCTAAAAATGCCCCATATGCCCAAAAACTGGATCTCGGGTGGGTAATTATAGGTGATGTTTGCCTGGGAGGTGCACACAAACCTGCATCTGTTAATAACCTGCTCACTAGTACCCTCGAGAATGGTCATCCTTCTCTTTTCCAACCCTGTCAAAATCACATCCTCATAAAGGAACTACCACACAACAACCCTGTACCTCTTCCCTTCCTATGTCCCCTCTGTGACAACAATACCTATGACAATGACCAAAGCGACTTAGGAAGCACAGTGTTCCAGAGAACAAAGGAAGACAACCAGGTAGCAATGTCCATTGAGGATAGGCTCTTCCTGGAGGTTATGGAAAGGAGTATGGAGAAAGACGGGACTAATAGCTTCTCTTTAGACCACAAAGACCACATTTTCCTAACAATAGAGAACTAGCATATAAACATCTCACTTCCCTAAGACACAATCTTCAAAGGAAACCAGAGATGAAAGAACATTTCTTTTCCTTCATGGAGAAAATATTCCAGAATGGTCATGCTGAGATAGCCCCAAACCTCAAAGACTCAGATGAATGCTGGTACTTACCTATATTTGGGGTCTATCACCCTAAGAAGCCAGGACAGATTAGAGTGGTGTTCGATTCCAGCGCCAAACATGAAGGTGTCTCTCTATATGATGTCCTTCTCTCTGGCCCTGACCTTAACAACAGACTATTAGGAGTACTTCTTCGCTTTCGCAAAGATTCAGTCGCATTCATGGCAGACATACAACAAATGTTCTATTGCTTTCTTGTTAAAGAAGAACACCGTAACTTTCTGAGGTTTCTCTGGTTCAGGGACAACAACCCCTCTGGAGACATCACAGAATACCACATGAGTGTGCACATATTTGGCAACAGTCCTTCCCCTGCAGTTGCTATATATGGCCTCAGACATTCTGCTAGAGTGGGGGAGTCAGAGTATGGGTCAGATGGCGGACAGTTTGTGGACAAGGATTTCTATGTAGATGATTGCTTGAAATCACTACTTACCAATGACGCCGCAATCAGTCTCCTCAAAAGAACTCACGCAATGCTTGCGTGTTCCAACTTAAGACTTCACAATATTGCTTCTAACAGTAGAGAGGTTTTAGAAGCCTTTCCTGTCCAAGATCATTCTAACGAGTTAAAGGACTTAGATCTAGGCACAGACTCACTTCCCATGCAATGCAGCCTTGGTTTGCTTTGGGACTTAAGATCTGACTCGTTTACTTTCCAAGTAAACACAGAAGAAAAACCCTTTACCCGTAGAGGTGTCCTGTCTACCATAAACAGCCTGTATGATCCCTTAGGCTTTGCAGCACCTGTCACCATCCAGGGTAAGGTACTACTTAGAGACTTAACCTCTGAGTCGTTAGATTGGGACCACCCTCTCCCCACTGACAAGAAGAACCTATGGCTAGAGTGGAAGGACTCAATAACAGCTCTATCCAGCCTTAAAATTCCACGACCATATGCTCCTCTGTCATCTGCTGACATTCAGATGCAAAGACTTTGTGTGTTTTCGGATGCTTCTATTATAGCAATTTCTGCTGTAGCTTACCTGAAAACCATAGACACTAAAGGACAATGCCACATAGGGTTTGTAATGGGGAAAGCAAAACTTGCACCATTTCCCGAACACACCATACCCAGGCTGGAACTTTTTGTTGCAGTATTAGCCACAGAACTAGCTGAATTCATTGCAATCAGAGGCCCAGTGAAACTCATTCACTCTGACAGAGGGTCTAACTTTGTAGGAGCAGTAAAAGAACTTCAAATTCCTTCTAACTTGGACATTCTCAGAGTAGAAAGATACTTAAGTGAACAATACTGCACGTGGATCTTCAACTCACCTCACGCTTCTCACATGGGAGGTGTTTGGGAGAGGATGATAGGCATAGCCCGCAGAATCCTTGACTCTATCTTCCTACAAGTAGGAACTACAAGGCTTACTCTCGAATGTTTAGTGACATTTATGGCAGAGGTTACAGCTATCATTAACGCCAGACCTTTGGCATCCATTTCAAGTGACTCTGAACATCCAGTGGTCCTCACACCTGCCATGTTACTCACGCAAAAGACTAGTCTTGCCGGTGCTCCAGCTAGAGAGTTTTGTGAGAAGGATCTTTACAAACGTCAATGGAGACAAGTACAAACCCTTGCCAATACCTTCTGGAACCGGTGGAGGGAACAATATATATCTACTTTACAAGTAAGGAGAAAGTGGCACACTAAAAAGCCTGGTAATGTTGTACTCATGAAAGATTGCCAGATACTAAGAAATATGTGGCCTTTAGGTCTGATTACCAAAGTACTACCAAGCAAGGATAATCGTGTCCATAAGGTCGA
The DNA here is from genome assembly GCF_042186555.1 of Aquarana catesbeiana. Lineage (NCBI taxonomy): Eukaryota > Metazoa > Chordata > Amphibia > Anura > Ranidae > Aquarana > Aquarana catesbeiana. The sequence goes on along the minus strand of NC_133326.1, from coordinate 204,905,040 downwards.
GGTTAAGATCTTTCAACAGAATGAGGCTAAAGTATTCTTGAGACCAGTGACCGAACTTATTCTGTTGCTTTCTACGGAGGACTCTGTTAGTGACATCGCTTGATGTCAGGCGGGGAGTGCTCTGTCCACCAGATGTTTTATACTGGTTATTTGTACCTTTGTTGTTAAATTTACATGCAAAATGTGTAATTTACTTAAGACAATCATGTGGTGTGCAGGCTCTATCTAGCGTTTCTTTTTGGTATTGCTGCAGTTCTGTTTAATTGTTTAATGTATGTGTAAATAAGGAAGTTGTCAGCAAGCAGGGAATTCTGGGTAGAATCTTAGCAGGAAGTGAACCATCCACCATTCTTTTCAACACATTGCAGGAAGCAAGTCGTGTCTTTCGCAATCTATCGCCATCACTCCTTAGAGAACTTAAAAAGTAAGTTTTTACTATCACATCTTGTATTAAATATCATTGTTTATGCAATGTATGCTGTATTGTAGGCAATATTATACTAGTTTTAGTTTTTTGGTCATCAATCACACACAATTTAGAGCTCATCTGTTGCAAATGAAATGTTACCAAATAGAAAAGATTATCATTTTCACCCCAGCATTTTTCATTCTTGTCCCAATCCTTTTTGTCTACTATAGTCTATTGATATGTAAACCACTTTGTTAAATCAGAAATTAGTGTTCAATAATAGCATCTAGTAAACATCATTCAATGTTTGACAAGAAATATGTTGAACAATGCTATATCTGGCTCAAGCTGGGCTCCTCCACATCTTCCTGGGTGGAAGGCCCAGGTTTGACTTCAGGAGCCTCATCTGATGTAGGAAGTGTGGACGGAAGTGTAGATAAAGATGGCCTGGGTTCACTCTGGTCTGACAAATAACGCAGTCTGTTGTAGTTCTACAACATCATCTGCTGCTGCTCCTGATCTCATGGAATCCTGGACCTTCTTGTGCTCCCTATTATATGTGCCTTCAAATAGTTGATCAGAAAATAGTAAAGGGTGTGACAGTAGTACAATACAAATATACTAAATCACGTACGTGAATACACAATCAATTGACATGAAAATAAGTCCATATATACATATCAAACATTGCTGTGAGACATGAATAGATGGATCTTCTATCTGTTTCCAATCACCATGTGGAAAAAGTGATAAATGCTTCAAATAAAAGTGCTATGTGCTTCAAATAAAGTGCTTCAAGTACACCAAAGTAAAGTGCTTCACCTGAAGTGGTATATCAAAAGGCTCACCAGATTGCGTCGGCCACCAAGTGACCACCAAGCATGTAGTGAACAGAGAGACCTCTTTCATTCGATGTACGCCTTCATGGGTCTTACAGCATAGGCCAGCTGTTTATGGATCAACCTAATCTCAATCCAACCGAAAATGGTATGCATATGTATATGTAACTCCTTAAGAGAACCAGCTCACATTCAATTGAAAGGCCACAGAAAGGCATGGATAGTGTAATAAAGTTTTAATGCCGGACCGGTTTCTGCTCTCCTCTATAAGCTGCATCTTATATTGGCTGTACCTCACACTGAACAAACTGGATTTGTGAGTGTTGCTTTTAAGCTATTAAAAACTTTATTACACTATCCATGCCTTTCTGTGGAGCCACATTTTGCAGATGAATTGGATGTGAGCTGATTCTCTTAAGGAGTTACATATACATATGCATACCATTTTCAGTTGGATTGAGATTTGGTTGATCCAGCTGGCCTATGCTGTAAGACCCATGAAGGGGTACATCGGATGAAAGAGGTCTCTCTGTTCACTACATGCCTGGTGGTCACTTGGTGGCCGACGCAATCTGGTGAGCATCTTGATATACCACTTTGGGTGAAGCACTTTACTTTGAAGTACTTGAAGAACTTTATTTGAAGCACATAGCACTTTTATTTGAAGCATTTAGCACTTTTTCCACATGGTGATTGAAAACATATTGAAGATCCATCTATTCACGTCTCACAGCAATGTTTGATATGTATATATGGACTTATTTTTATGTTAATTGATTGTGTATTCACATATGTTATTTAGTACACAGGTCCATAAATATTGGGACATTGACACAATTCTAATCTTTTTGGCTCTATACACCACCACAATGGATTTGAAATGAAACGAACAAGATGTGCTTTAACTGCAGACTTTCAGCTCTAATTTGAGGGTATTTACATCCAAATCAGGTGAACGGTGTAGGAATTACAACAGTTTGTATATGTGCCTCCCACTTTTTAAGGGACCAAAAGTAATGGGACAGATTAACAATCATCCATCAAACTTTTACTTTTTAATAATTGGTTGCAAATCCTTTGCAGTCAATTATAGCCTGAAGTCTGGAATGCATAGACATCATCCTGTGTGTTAAGTATACTTTTTTGTATTTACATAGGGGAGAAAAGAATCGGGACATCTGAGGACACCACGAACCCCACACCTCCTGAAGAAGGGAAAATCCCCACACACCCTGAAGATGTGGATTCCGAGGTTCAGGAAGTGCATGAAATAGTCACCACAACAGGTCAGTGTCTGAGACCACAGCTTCAGTTGACAATAGATGTATGCCTGCATATTTATAATACATGGTGTGTATTTTTTTAAGGTGATGTGGATGTTGTGGAAGAAGAAACTCACTTCAACAGTGCAAGTGCATGGATCATGATCAGTTAAATAATGGTGTGCAATCATGGATTAGAGGTCAAGGAAAACATCAATGATGTTGAAATAAGACTCACCAACATCATTGATGTTTTAGCCAAAATCTAACCAAAAAACAATTTAATGTTGTCATTATTTTTATTTTTTTAAATAAATTTTAAAGTAATTTGAAAGCCAAATTTTGAAGATGCACACAGTGTTTCAACATGTGCTATCAGCCATCATGGGATATCAATGTATGCGTTTTGTGGGTGCAACCCCTTACTCTCATCTACTTTAGTTGTGAGGAAGGGGTTGCACCCACAAAACGTGTACATTGATATCCCATGATGGCAGATAGCACATGTTGACACACTGTGGGGGTTATTTACTATTTTCTAATAAGGCAAATCCACTTTGCACTACAAGTGCACTTGAAATTGCACTGAAAATGCACTTGGAAGTGCAGTCGCTGTAGATCCGAGGGGGATATGCAAGGACAATAAAAAAACAGCAATTTAGCCTGCACATGATTGGATAATAAAATCAGCAGAGCTTCCCCTCATTTCAGATCTACCCCTCAGATTTACAGCGACTGCACTTCCAAGTGCACTTTCAGTGCAATTTCAAGTGCACTTTGCACTTATAGTTTGCACTTGTAGTGCAAAGTGGATTTGCCTTTCGTAAATAACTCCCTGTGTGTCTTTTCTCTACATCTGTTAAACACATTTTAGGCATAGGATCATGATGGAAATCCACATTTTTGAGTCCCAAATTTTGTGCATCTTCAAAATTTGTCTTTTACAGGGGTGAGATCACCCCATCTGATGAAGGGAAAATCAACACAGTTTTGACATACTAATGTCTCATATGGCCTTCACTTTATCAAAGTTGAACTTTGTAAGTTCCTAAGTTGTGGATGTTATGGATGCTATGGTTTTAAACATGCCTGTTTAGCCACAAAAAAAGCTATGTACTGTCACACATACATGTTATACACCAAAGATGTTGGTTTGTTAAAAAAAAACCTTTTATATGTGAATGTGCTTGGAGTAAAATGTTTTATACTCAACAATGTGTGGCTTCTTTCATTGCTCAATACCAGTTTTTGGAGTAGGTTGGTGTAGTTACTGTGACAGTGGGGGTTATTTACTAAAGGCAAATCCACTTTGCACTCCAAGTGCACTTTCAGTGCACTGAAAGTGCACTTGGAGTGCAAAGTGGATTTGCCTTTAGTAAATAACTCTCACAGTGCTCTAAAATTTGCCCCAATCAGGCCATTTTAGGGACTGCAAGCAATTAATTCATGGAGTTGAAAAGGATGATTACTTTTATCATTAATGCATTACATACATTACCAACAAAAACAGTGTGTAGCAGACCTACAGCACAACATAATAGTTAGCTGAAGCAGAGATTGTCACCCCATGTATCAAATAGGTTACGTTTGCACTATTGAAGAAAATGGCCAAAAAAAAGGCCATTGGAGAACCAAGGAGACAGACTAGAAAGAAACACAAGCAGTAAATCAAATGAAATATGAGTTCAGTTTTTAACAACAAATTTATTTAAAAGATGTTATACATTATCTGGCATATCAATGGCCCCCCTACCAACAAAGTACTCCAGATAGCTTTGCCGTACTTCACAGGTGCTTTGGGGGGGCAAGCCAGGACAGCCAGCTTCAAGTGCCGTCAGAGTTTGATCCGGTAAGCCGGCCTCAGTTGCAACTGAGGCCACATAGCTGGCTGCATTTTTGCATAAAAATGCAGCAGAAAAGAACAGTGGGATTTAGTTTATATTTCACCATATTGATTGCAGTTAGGAATAGGCGGAACCGGTAATTAAAAACCCTCTGGTCCGGGGTGAGGGTCCTCATAGGGGATGGTCGCATAAGATGGTCCCCCAACGAGAATGCTTCATCCGCTACAAAGACGAATGGGAGTCCTGCCACGTTGTCTTCTGGAGGTGGCAAGCCCAAGCTGCCATTCTGGAGCCATCTGTAGAACTCCGTCTGGGCGATGACTCCACCATCTGACATCCAGCTATTCTTCCCCACATCCACATAGAGGAATTCATACGTCACCGACACCACCGCCAACAACACTATACTACTATACCCCTTATAATAGTATGACCCCAAGTTGAGGGGTGGGACGATGTGGACGTGTTTCCCATCTATTGCCCCACCGCAGTTGGAAAGTCCTACTGCTGGGCAAACTGGGAAGCCACAGTCTGCCATTCCTGTGGGTTTGAAGGAAATTGTGGAGTTAAACAAAAAAAAAAATAGCACTTTTGCACATAACATTGCAAGCAGATTAGACACAAACATTCTTGGCCAACATAAGTATAACATTTTTTTAAATTAGTATTTAAAGTCAAAAGTATAAGGTCCACGTATCAGATTCGTCACCCCCTCTGATGGCTCATTGGAAAAAAAATTTAGGGGGGGATGTTTTGGACAGGTAACCCTCTCCACTTCATTGAGAGATGAATGTATAAATAATGTGTGTTTGGCCAGCCCCTCCTTACTTACACTATTGGCAGCCCACTGGACAGGCAAGAAGTTTCATAATCCAAAAATATGAATACACACTGTACAAACTGAAGCACATTTTTACATTCTGCAATTACCTATCAAGATAATAGAAGAACAAAACATTAAACAATACCATTTGAAAGTATTTGGGCAGGCCCTTGCACTACATGCTTTGGTGAATTCATCCATAAATATGAACACAAAAGAGGTAGGTATAGTGTGTATGGGTTTGGCAAAGTCAGCAGATAGAGTATTGGTATCGGTTGACTTAGCAGTTGGGGGGAGGAAGGGTTCCAAATGAGTTTTGGCCCCCAAAAAAGCCTCTTGCACTCTGCATGAATTTAAGGACAACAATAACATTTGTACACATTATAGGGGGTGTTTAGGGTAAGCACTACAATGGAGCAGAAAAAGTTAAGTGACTAGGCGAGGTGTGTATGGGCCCAGGATAGCATGCTGGGGAGGTTATTGAAGGCAAATATGCATGAAGGACAGCTTACAGCATGCATGAGGACAAAGAGGACATTCAATCATGGTAATTAGGGAATGATGAAATAAATACAATTCATTAGCAAACATTAAATACATAGAATGTGATGTTAATGGATAAAACTTACCTTAATATAGTCTATCTGCAGTGCCTGAATTATGGCAGAACAGGTCTCTGGAATAATGATTCCCAGAGCTTGGGGGGAGATCCCAGTCGTGAACTTAATATCTTGGAGACTTCTCCCCATCGCCAAGTACCGCAAGGCGGCGACGAGCCTCTGCTCGGGAGTGATGGCTTGCTGCATGCAGGTGTCCTGCTTCGTAATATAAGGGGACAGCAAAGCCAACAGATGGTGAAAAACGGGGTCCATCATCCGGAGATAATTCCTAAAATTATCAGGATTATTCTCCTGGGTCTCCCCTGGACCTCCTGCAGCAGAGGCATATGACAGAATTGGTCACGCTGGAGCAACCAATTCTTCGTCCATGAACTCCTCCTTGCCCTGTTCATGGACTGGACTTGGGTCAAGGCAAGCACTCCAACACCAAGCCCAACAATGGCTCTCTGACAAAAACATAACCGCAACATGGCTAGAAAATGGTTGGCTGGTCAGAACGAACTAACAGAACGCACTGAAAATCAGAAAGGACCTGAGAAGAATGAGTTGAAAATCAGAAACGAGCGGACAAGAACACACTGAAAAACAGAAGCAAACTATAAATAGAACGCACTGAAAGACAGGAATGAACTGACAACATGCACTGAAGAACAGATACAAACCCACAAGCACAAATTGAAAAGCAGAAACAAACTTAAAAAAGCACGAGGCTGAAAAGCGCGAATCATCTCTCACCAAACTTCTACTAACACGAGATAAACACGAGATTAGCAGAAGGAGCCCAAAGGGTGGTGCACTGGCTATTGCACTTCCTTTTTATAGTCTTGTCATACGTGTTGTATGTCACCGCGTTCTCACGTTCGGAATTTTGGGCCAACATTTGTGTGACCGTGTGTATGCAAGACAAGTTTGAGCCAACATCCTTCGGAAAATAACCCCTAGTATTTTATTGTATCTACATTTCCAAATGGCGACTAACAAGATTTGTATATTTCCTGAAGTATGCAATCTATATTTTATTTACTTGTACAGAATGAATGGGTAGTGAGTACAATAATATCAAATAAATACCACCTAATAAGTGGACAATTTAAGTGTTTAATTTAAAAAATACCATTTAAAGAGCTGCAAAAAAATGCAGATATACTCTAATATAGATCTTTGAAATCTGATCTTATACAAACAAAAATCCAAGGACGAAATAGATAGTTTAATCCAATACATAAAAAAAGGAAAATAGGCAAGGTCTTTAAACTGAGATACAATCTTCAAGCATATTTTTATCAATGCATATATTTATACCTAACAGTATGTAAGATAAGCTTTGTACTTTTAAGACATGAAAGCAAACTCATTTACAGTGTTTTCCCTAATCATGCTAAGTCTAGGCTTGCTGGTGAGTCCCTCCGTAACTTAAATAGTCCAAGCAAGACATATGAAAACTGCCAAAAATAAGGTAGAGTTATAATTATTATGACATTAAAGCTTAAAGAGTTACTACTGATATTTAGAATCAAAGGATTTTTCATCAGACTGCTGAAATGTGCAGTTATGATAATTTGCTTATTAGTAGGCTGAAGCCTACAATTATGGACAGAAAATAAGCTTTATTCTAGTCATTACAGTTTAATTTGTTCTCCCAACAGCCTTACTCTATCCCTTCATTTTTGGCATATTTCCCTTGATGAGAAGCTCATTGGCACTGTGTGTATCAGCTATAAAGAAAAAAAAATGTTCTCAAAATAAGATAAAGTATGTGCTGGCCTATATTGTGCCTTTAACTGCATGCACTGTTTTGTTTTTAGCACCAAAGCAATTTGCTTTGCGATACTTTGTTTAGCTCAATATTTACAAATCACAAAGTGTTGTGCCAAATTGAAAAAACAGTATATATGTAATACCTTCCTGCCCAGCCTATAGTAAAATGATGGCCGAGTAGGAGCACTATTGTTCTGGGAGAACATTATATGACGTCCTCCCAGAATGCGTCTCTCTGAGACTGATCTGTCACCGGCCGGACTGATCACTGACCAATCTCAGCAGATCACATGACAATTGTAAACAATGGATGGCTTTCATGCCATCCATTGCATACAATTGTGTTGCTAACTGTGATTCATCACATTGATCACAGCTCTGATCAATCACAGTTATTCACAAAAAAAAAAACAACTGAATAAGACAATTTCATTCAGTAAAGTGCTTTCTTATAGCAATGAAATTCACTGCTATAAGCAATCATAATGTGTAAAAAAACCTGATCACTTCTCCAGAGTAGTACAGTGTTATTATGGGAACACTGTATTTCTCTGGTCACAGTGTGTTAGAAAAAAAGTAATAAAAACTAAAAAAAGGGAAAGGCAATTATTTCCTGTTAGTGCATTATGATGTCATGAAGCTCTGCCCCGTTTTCCTCACTTGTTATGTGACTTCATCTAGGCGTGAGAGTCCTGGCTCCATAAGACATCCTTATATAGTGGAACCTATTCGTAAACAATGCATTTTTTTTAAGCCCACCACAGCCATTTTCCTGGAGATCACCTACCAGGTGAATGGGATAGCTTGGAAGACCCATAGAGGCCATTTTATTGGAGTGCATTGAATGCACTAGGTGTAGATCATATTTGCCTTGATATGGTAAAAAACTGTGGCAGCCATGATTCTATGATATATTTAATTCACTATGCAGGAAGGAATGCCTGCCGGGGGCACTATATAGTTACAGCTGCAGAGGGAATACATAACCAAGCAAGATGCCACATACTTACTAAAAAATGAATAAAAATCAGTAATCAAAAATTATATTAATTAGCCAATAGTATAAAATGTGCAAAGGATCCCAATTAAAAGTCTCTAGTCACTAATTGGGGATTGCCCTATATGACATATATAAAAACCATCAAAACATAAAAAAAAATTAAAGCAGTAGGCCACATCCCCTACTTACATTGTTTAAAAAATGTGTTATATGTAATATGCAAATCGAAAAATATACACCTTTTGTATATACTGTATGTTTACAATTATATACTATATATATATAAAGACAGATGGGGCAAATAACAGAAGAGGGATGCTAAATGTTACAAAGCATATCAAAAATATGACACATCCCAACTATATGTGATAAGCCATCTAGTGGTGAAAAATCATGTACACCTAAAGCTGATAGGAGTAAAAAAACTATACTTAAAACCACTCAGACCTAATATAATTGTTGCTTTATGCTAATAATGTATGTAATATTTTGAGTGTCACAAAACCTTTCCCTAGGAAAAAAAAAATTTCCACAGGTGGAATGACCTAAGGGGAATTTAGGGATAAAAGTAATTAATACTAACATAATTTTTTAAGGAGCCTACAAGAAAGAGGCTACTGGCAATGGAGAATACTGAATATTCCCAATGGGTTTGATCCAACTCACTTATTTGTCTAAAATGAAACAGGGGCCCATGTTTTCATTTCATAAATCCACCAGAATTCCCCTTGGCTTAGAGTCTAAATCTTATCTGACCCTCTCCAATGTTTATGGTATTTTTCTATACCCCAAAAGCTGAGCGCTATGTTATGGACTTCCCTAAAGTGTTTTGATTATTGATGGTACTTATATCCAATGGAAATATTGTAGATGTGTTTCTTAATCCTCTTTGCTAACCTGCATTTGGTCCTTTCAATATATTGCAGTTGATATGGGCACTGAATACAATACACAACCCCCTCTGTATTGCATGTGATTATATCCTTAAAGAGGAAGTAAACCCCATATTTTTTTTTCCTTTTTAAAAAAAAATGATAATGCAGCAATGTATATAGAAGTCTTACATGCAAAAATGTCACTAAAACGAGGTTTGGAAATACCTTTTTTTGCTTTTATAAATCATTTCTGCCCTTCCTTTCCTTCCCTTTGTTAATCTCACGCATGTCGCGATCGCAGTCGCGTGTAAACCAAGCCTCTATCCAGGAAGGTGAGGAGGAGGGCACAGTATCGCGAGGCTTCCTTTCCTGTGCCGTTCAGAGTGAAAGGAAATAAGCTGGCATGCTGTGGATAGTGAAACAGCACACATAGCGTGCCGTCAGACGCTACGGACTGGGCATGCGCCGGTGACATCATTACAGATTGCAGGACGGATTGTGAGGAAACTGTTATGCCCCGTACACACGGTCGGATTTTCCGATGGACAATGTCCGATCGGAGCGTGTTGTCGGAAATTCCGACCGTGTGTGGGCGCCATCGGACATTTTCCATCGGATTTTCCGACACACAAAGTTGGACAGCAGGAGATAAAATTTTTCCGACAACAAAATCCGATCGCGTCAATTCCGACCGTGTGTGGCCTGTTCCGACGCACAAAGTGCCACGCATGCTCAGAAGAAATTCCGACACGGGACAGCTCGTTCTGGTAAACTTAGCGTTCGTAATGGATAAAGCACTTTCGTCACGCTGCAATGTTCAAAATGGTTTAATACAGCGCACTCTCTTCTTCTTTATAATGTGACAAGAATTAAGTCGTTTTGATGCTCATATTCACACACACTTCTCACAAACTTTTTTCGTTACTATTTATCGGGATTCCCTCAATATATTTTGATTTCTCACATCTGACAACATATTTTTATTTTATTTTTTTTTTACTTTAATGTAGAATCTTTTTTTGTGTTTCTCTTTTTATTTTTATTTTTTTTGGTGATTTTGATTTGTACTCCCGAAAATGTTTGTGTGTTTTTTGTGACAAGTTCCCACAACACCATTGATATGTTGTTCTATTTAATCTGTAGGAGGAGATTGTTTGGTGTTGTTGTCCCTTGTTAATTTCACATTGTACTTTAGAAATGTACCTGAATACTCACCAACAAACTGTCCTTTTTGGATGAAAACACACACAGGAGAGTAGAATTTACCTAAAAATATTTTATTAAGGGGTCACAACTATAAACAAAGAGGGAGGCAACGCTGGAGAAACTGCAGAAGTGGGCGAAGCCTTGGACCCCCAGGGCAGACATCAACTATTTAAAAGCAAAATTGGTGGCCTGAGGAGTCCATATCTAAGGGAGGGCAGTGTGGTCCAGAAGTCCCAGAGATCCGGAAAGTAGAAGATGACATCTGTGTCCACAGGCTGTGGTCATACGAGAGACTGCATCTTCTGTCAGACCAGACTGAACCCAGGGCAATCACTCTTTGGTCTTCCTTCCACGCTTCCTTCCAGCCTTTGGCTGTGGTGGTGGAGTTGTGGCAGCAGGAGGAGGAGGAGGAGAAGGAGGAGGATGGTCCATCTCAATGACATCCGTCTTGGGTGTCAGTTCCCCACTCTCCCCCTTACGAAGGACTTTATAAATCAGGTCCTCAGAAATCTTGCGTTGGCCCTCCTGCATGCCCTGCAATTTGGTGGCAGCCATGCAGGCAAAGGCCTCTTCAGGACTGGGGAAGGCTCTGAGGGACGCCGAAGCCTCCTGGATCAGCCTGTACGCTGAATCCTGCACAGGACTGGGAGTGGCCTTCCTGGCCCTTTTATATGGCAGGCGGAGGGGAGGGACCTGAGACTCAGTCAGTCTGCAACTTGTCCCTGGCTTCTCTTGGCTGCCACTTAGCCCCGCCTCCTTCTGGCTGCCACTAATCCCCGCCTCCTCCTGACTGCCACATTCCACAGCCTCCTCCTGGCTGAGGTCTTCCTGTGTATGAAAAAGGGACATAGTTTTAGTATTGTTTTCATCAATCACACACAATTTTCACCTCCTGACTGCTGCAAATTCAATGTTAACAAATATAACAGACTATCCTTCTGAGCCCAGCATTTTGCATTCTTGTCCCAATTTTGGGTGCCCACTACTGTGTATTGATATGTAAAACACTTTCAAGCAGCAATTAGTGATCAATAATAACATCTAGTAAACATCATTTATTTATTGCCCAGAAATCTGTAGAAGAATGCTATACCTGACTCCAGCCTGGCTCCTCCACTTCTTCCTGGCTGGAAGGCCTAGGTTGGACATCAGAAGCCTCAGCTGGTGTGGAAGGAAGCGTGGAAGGAAGAGTAGAGAGGGATTCCCTGACTTCAGTGTGGTCTGACAGAAATCGCAGTCTCTCATAGTACCACAGCCTGGGGACATAAACGTCATCTGCTGCAGCTCCGGACCTCTGGGAATCTGTGACCTTCTTGCGCTCCCTAAGATAAGTGCTCCTCAGGCCACCAATTTTAGCTTTTAAATAAGGGATGGTTGCTGTGGGGACCACCGGCTTCACCAACTCCAGCAGTTTCTCCAGCGCTGCCTGCCTCTTCTGTTTGTGGTTATAGTGGGGGTGTCTGACCTGCCACAGACAGGGCAGCTCTCTGTACTTGTCAATAAACAGGGGCAGGAAATTGTGGTCGTTGAACCCATCCATTTTCTCTGCAAGACACAACACAAGACAAACCCTAATGTCAGGCCAAACTCCCCTAATCTTGTTACAATATAGGCTTCAATTTTGAAGCAGTATAGGCCCAAGTTTAGATCCTACCTTCGTTAGCACGATCGGCGTCTCCGATGCTCCTTCCTCCGCTCACAGATCATACGTAAGACGCGCGCGTTACGATTTATACACACTGCGCATGCGTATAACTCCGCCCCCGCCCCTGACGTTCTTTCTATTCTATTCCCCGCCCCTTTTTGTGGAGGAAGAGCACATGGCGGATAGACAGCAGGATCGTGCTAATTACAGTAACGAGGAGGAGGAGGAGGAGGAAAGGCCGGAGCCTGAAACGTCCCGATCCAGAAGGAGATTAAAGGACTCAAATATGTCCTTTGGGGAGATGTTGGAAATGGTGGACATCCTGAAGAAGGCCGACTATGATGGAAAGTATGGGCCTTACCCCAACCACAATGTCCGAAAGGCCAAGATCATGGCGAAAGTGGTCAGGAGTCTGCACCGGAAATTCAGGGTACGACGATCGAAAGATCAGCTCAGGAAGCGGTGGTCGGACCTGAAATTACGAGAACATGAGCAGTACAGAACGATCCGGAGAGTGCTGCAAAAAAGTAAGTAGTTGTGCTGTGTTCCTATTGTTCTTGTGTTTATTACGTTCGTGCTGCTCCATGTGCTTTTAGGAACTGTTGTACAGTTTAAAATGGCAACTTTCATGTTCATGGGCACATTATTCGTTCGGATCACACATTTTTTTTTCGGACTATAAAATACCATTGTTTAGCCCATATGCATTTGGCCACCATTTTGAGGCCCTATACTTGTCTTCAAAGAATTGGGTTGTGTAGATGGCTTTGTTACTAGAATGAAATGCAAACTAGATTGTGTGTAAGGAGAGGACACTGAGCAGCTGTTTTCACATCTGGACACTGGAGCACTAGTGTGGGACCCCAGAACACCCTTTTTATTAGGGGGGCCACACAGGTGCTCCAGTGTATACTATAGGGGGGTCTCCATCTGTGAAGCTTGTACAAAACAGGTAAAGTATTGCAGCTTGACAAAGGACACTAAAAAAGCTACATCTTGGAACTCTGCTAAAATAGACAATTGTACCCCACTTCCAAGCAATGTTTCATCTTTAGAGTTCTGCCATCAAATATCTGTGTGCTAATTATACCATTTTTGTTTTACATAGGGGAGAAAAGACTCAGAGGACACCCCTCATCCGAGGAGACCAGAGCCCCCCCCCCTCTGGAAGAAGGGGAAATCCCCCCAACACAAGATGAGCAGGAGGATGAAGACGTGGTGGAACTAGTCACCACAACAGGTGAGTGTCTGCAACCACAGGCTCAGATAAGAGATGGATGGCGGCATTTTTTTTAGACCTAATTTATTTTGGGTTTCCTCTCTTTTTAGGTGATCGTGAGGTTGTGGATGAAGATCCTTTCACATCCGAAAGTGCCCAGATCCTGATCGGGGAGATCATGGGGTGTAATTTACAATTGGAAAACATCAAGCAAAACATCAATGATGTTATTCCAAAATATAAAAACATCATTGATGTTTTGGGGCGAGTTTAAAGCCCCTCAAAATCACTTTCTTCTTTTGTCTGCTACAATGTGCGAAATGTTTTTGTGATTGTTCCCAAAACTAAATTTGGAGGATGCACACAGTGTGCCAACATGTGCTATCTGCCATCACGGGAGATCAATGGACGCGTTTTGGGGGTGCAACCCCTTCCTCAATAATAAAGTAACGGTGAGGAAGGGTTTTCTCCCCCAAAACACATCCCTTGATCCCCCCGTGATGGCAGATAGCACATGTTGACATTGGGAAATTTGTGTGCATCTTCCAAATTTGGCTTTTCCAGGGGTGATTTCCCCCCATCTGAACACAATATCAAACACAGTTCCTAAATACTCATGTCTGATATTGTCAAGTTCTACCAAATGTGAACTTTGTAAGATCAAGATTTGTGTCTTTCTTGTGGGTTTTACACAGGCCTGTTTTCTATAAAATGCACATTTTGATTTTGGATAATGACACCACAAAAATTGGTATACAACAAACATGTTGGTTTGTCAGAAAAACCTTTGGTAAATGCACATGTGATTGTGCAGGTATTAAAAAGATTGTTCATCAAGAATGTGTGGATTATTGTCTCAACGCTACAACACTTTTGGGGTGATGTAATTGTTGTTTGATGAGAAAATGGGGGTAATTTCCTAAGGGCAAATCCACTTTGCACTACAAGTGCAGTTTCAGTGCAGTTGCAAGTGCACTTGTAGTGAAAAGTGTCTTTGCATTTAGTAAATAACAGCCAACAGTGCTTTGTATAAGGTTACACAATCACGACATTTTCTGGACTCCACACATTTCTGTCAGGGTCAGCTAAAACAAATACAAGCAGTAAATGTCCACAAAGAAGAGCCTGGGGGGAGATGCCTGTCGAGAACTTGAGGTCCTGCAGACTTCTCCCTGTCGCCAAGTACCGCAGGGTAGCGACCAACCTCTGCTCCGGAGTGATGGCTTGCCTCATGCAGGTATCCTGCCTGCTGATATAGGGGGTCAGCGAAGCCAACAAACGGTGAAATACGGGGTCCGTCATCCTGAGAAAGTTCCTGAAATCATCAGGATTATTCTCACGGATCTCACGGAGCAAAGGCATATGACAGAACTAGTCACGCTGAAGCAACCAATTCTTGGTCCATGAACTCCTCCTTGCCCTGTTCATGGACTGGACTTGTGTCAAGGTCAGGACCCCAACACCAAGCCCCCGCACAGCACGAACTGTACGAGGAGTACGCATACGAAACATGGCTAGAAAACGGTCGGCTGCTCAGAACGAAGTAACAGAACGCACTGAAGAACAGCAAGGCCTGTGAAGAGCGACCTGAAAAACAGCAACGAGCGGACAAGATCGCACAGAAAACTCTGATACAAACTGACTGCATGCACTGAAGAGCAAATACAAACCCACAAGCACAAACTGAACGGCTGAAAACGATCTGAAAGCCACGAGTCTGAAAAAGCGCGAATCGTCTCTCACCAAACTTTTACTAACACGAGATTAGCAAAAGGAGCCCAAAGGGTGCCGCGCTTGGTTCTGAACCGGCCTTTTCTAGTCTCGTCGTACGTGGTGTACGTGACCGCGTGGTTGTCGATCGGAAATTCCGACAACTTTGTGCGACCGTGTGTAGGCAAAACAAGTTTGAGCCAACATCCGTCGGAAAAAATCCTAGGATTTTGTTGTCGGAATGTCCGAACAAAGTCCGACCGTGTGTACGGGGCATTAGAGTAAGTGACATTTCACAGGCAGCGATTAGCTGCCTGTTCTATGCAGATTATAATGAGTTGAAGTTGAAATAGAGGGTTTTCAACCACTTTAATCTTGTATTCTTTCTTTGTATTGCCGGGTACACACTAATACCGCGTACACACGATCGGACATTCCGACAACAAAATCCTGGATTTATTTCTGACGGATGTTGGCTCAAACTTGTCTTGCACACACACGGTCACACAAATGTTGTCGGAAATTCCGAACGTCACGTACAACGAGCCGAGAAAAATGAAGTTCAATAGTCAGTGAGGCTCTTCTGCTTGATTCTGAGCATGCGTGGAAGTTTGTGCGTTGGAATTGTGTACACACGATCGGAATTTCTGACAACGGATTTTGTTGACGGAAAATTTGAGAACCAGCTCTTAAATTTTGTTGTCAGAAATTCCGACAAAAAATGTCTAATGGAGCCTACACACGGTCGGAATTTCCAACAACAAGCTCCCATTGAACATTTGTTAACGGAAATTCCGATCGCGTGTACGCAGCATAACAGTTTTTTTTTTCATGCAACCCAGTGGGTTGCATAAAAAAACTGACAGCTCCAGTCAGAGCCGCTGTACTAACCATGCTAGGTTAGTTCAGCGATCTCCCCTGTTGAGCTGTTGTGTTGTGACAGGAGGACGGCCCCTCCCCAGAACATTCTGATCAGTGCTATTTGCAATTGGCTGAGAGCACTGATTGGGAGTCGGTCAGCTGCTGTTTTTCCAGCATGCACATCCAACAGAAGCCGGTTTCTGTAGGACAGACCGACATACACACAACTGGCCGTTGTCTACCAACATTCAGCCCATGTGTACCCGGCTTAACTGTTGATTGGAAGTTCTTTTTCCTTCTGAGGTTGCCTAGTGTTCTTGTACAGCCCTGGCAGTCGTCACAACCATAACAACCTTTTTGGCCTAGCAAGGTTGGGATATTGCCTCTTGGTGGATCAATAACAATCTTGTCTTTTAGATTCAGATCTCTTTTATACATGAAGTGGCTTATTGGGGAGAATTGCATTCAATTCTTTATCTTTTAGTGGGATAGGCCAATGCTTGCGTATGATGTTTTCTACCTTTTTGCTTTGTTTACTGTAATTCAATACTATTGATCTTGTAAATCCCTTTTCTGATTCCTCGTAACTTTGTCCTGGATCAGTAGTTTCCTGCCCATCTCTGCTATCTGTTGGACATGTTCTTGAATAACAGTCTCTTTATACCCTTTATCAACAAACCATTTTCCAATTTTTTTCACTTGTTCCCTATATATTTCTATTTTTGTGCAGTTTCTTCATAACCGGAGTAACTGTTCTCTGAGTATATTTTCCTTGTTCAAAGATTTTATTGAGGAAAGGAATACGTTTTACATAGCTTACACAGAAGAGAGAAAAATGTGAGTCACCCCCTAGGGCAAGGGGTAAGACAAAACATGTAATAATACATCACAGTGACAGGGGCGCAGCCCATAACAGCAGAGTGCAAATGTAATAGGTACAGATATGAGGATCTCTGGGTATATTTTCAAGTCACAGGTGGTGGTGACAGCTGTTTTTGGGGATGTATCCATTTTTATCAAATGGTTTGAAATATGTCTTAGTGGGAAGTGATTTCTCTTTTATTTCTATTTCCAAGTCCAGAAATGCTATTTTAGATGAGTTTCCATGTGAGTTCTATGTTCTAATCATTATCGTTCAGCTTATTTTTGAACTCCTCCAAACTGGACATATTGCCTTCCCAAATAAAAAGATATGTCATCAGTGAAGCGACAGTACTGTTCCTGCATTTTATTGTGAAAGACCATCTCTTTTTCCAATAGATCCATAAAAAGGTTTGCCACACTGATCTCTTTAAAGTATCTGTCCCCATACCAAAAATAATCCAGGCATTTTCCTAGATGCTTTTTCCATTTACTGCATAGTTGGTCATCTTTGTCCAATGCCCGTTTGACTGCCTTATGTGCTTCTTCATGGCTGATAATAGTGTATAGTGAACCAACATCTGCAGTCACTAATATGCTCCCCTCTGTCACTTGTACCTGCTCTAATAATTTCAGAAAAAGGCTTTGTATCTTTAAGATATGCCCTTGTTTTTTGACCTAGGGGTTGCAAATACCCATTAATGTCCTGCCCCATCCGGGCACCGATCAATCAAATGCCGTTGACTATAGGTCTTCCTGGGGGCTTTTCCAGGTTTTTGTGGATCTTGGGAACTGAAAATATGATAGGTACCCAACACGTGGTGGGGACCAGGTAGCCAGCTTCCTTTTTGTCCAAAATCTTCTTTAGGGTTGGTTCACAATGCTGCGAATTCTATTGCGAGATTTAAGCCATTGCGATTGCTCAAAAGTCATTTAAATAACATAGTTTTCCATTAGTGCCCTTCACATCAATGTGTTGCAAATCTAAGCTGCGTACAAAAAGGGTCCTGTGAAAGTTTGATGTGTGTGCGATGCGAATACAATGCAATATTTGCTGTAGAATCACAGTAGATTGGCCAGAAGACATAAAGAATTTGCAACGAAAACCGAGGGTTTTGGGTCCCAAAATCAGGACAGAAAGTGACGAATTTGGTGTAGGCGAAACCTTTCAGAAGGGGGCATATCCAGCTTACTGACACAGTGGCCTAACATCAATGGTCCCATAGAGGACATGAAGTGGCCAATTCTATATAATGCCTTGCTGTCCACCATTTAAACGCTTTAATATCTTATCCAGGAGGGAACTGGGGGTTATTAAAAAGATGGTTTAATGGGCAGGTACCCAAGATCAAGTGAGGAGATTTGTATAAAACATCACATAGAGTAATTGAGTGTGAAAGGGTGGGGGCTAAAATTGGAGGTCTCTGTTTGGGAGGAGCCCACATCAAAAAGTCCATAGTGTGTAATGGAACCGCCTGTCTCTCCATGTTGACCCAATCTGGTTTATTGCTGAGAGCATAGACAGTAGAAAATTGTGCTAGTTGAGCAACCTGGTAATATTTCCATAGGTTTGGTAGCCCCTATACAGAACACTCTTAGGGCATCAATAGCTTTTGTTACCCCAAACAAATTTCATTATATGGGATTGAAACTACTCTAATTGTTGTTTCTTTACCGGTATGGGAAGGGAGCGTAAAAATATAAGATCCTGGGAAAGAGGGTCATTTTGATCGAGTGCACCCTACCCAACCAGGACAGGTTCCCCTGTCCCCAGCTAGACATATCCGCACTCAATTTCTTAAACAAGGGAGGGTAATTACTATTATATATTTGAACTATATTGGCTGCCAAGTTGATAATCAAATTAGAAATATGTGATGAATTCCAGTCAAATTAAAAATGTTCTTTACGTTTATTGCCGCCGATTTTGTCACATTTACTCAAAGTCCCGAGGCCCTCCCAAAGTCCTTTAAGAGTTTAACAATATTTGGAGTAGAGATAAGGGGGAAGTGATGAATAATAGCAGGTCATCTGCAAACAGGGCACATTTATGTGTACGTTGGCAATATCTCACCCCATGAATGTCAGGGTTATCTCTAATTGCCATTGCCAGGGTTTCAATTACAATGGAAAAAATTAAAGGGGAGAGAGGGCACCCCTTTCAAGTTCCTTTTGAGATTGGGAAAGGATCCGAGTAACAGCTTTGAAGCTTGACTTGGGCTCTTGGACGGTCATATAGAACCCGTAAAATTTGCCTAAACTTTGGGCCAAATCTGCACCTATTGAGGACCTTGAATAGATATGATCAGTTGACCATGTCAAAAGCTTTCTGTAAGTCCGCTGAAAGTAAGAACCCCTCCTAATGAGGACCCCCGTCCCAGTTTGACTGTAAAAGGGATACTATATCCACGGCCCTACGTATCTGATCTGGGCCTTGTCCCCTGGGATAAATCCCACCTGTTCCATGTGGACGTATCTTCCTATGAATGCAGACAATCTATTGGCCAAAATTTTTGTTAGTATTTTTAGATCATTGTTAATCAAAGAAATAGGCCTATAAGTACTGATATCAGAGTGTTCCTTACCTGGTTTGGGGATGACCGAAACAAATGCTAGATTAGCCTCATTGTCCAGGGAGGATCCCTCATGGAGGGAGTTAAAAAACCTTATTAAAAATGGGGTAAGAGTAGGGGCAAAAACCTTATAGTATCCAGTAGAGAACACGTCCGGTCCCGGGGCTGAGCCAGGTTTTTGATCACTTCCAGTACTTCCGAGTCTGCTATGGGTTGATCTAGGGATAGTCTATGTCCACATTCCAGCTTGGGGAGCAGAATCTCATCCAAAAAATCAGTGAGATTGGAAGGATGGAGTCTTTCCTCCCTCCGATATAGTTTGGCGTAGAAATCGTGAAACGCGGCCATAATCCGCTAAGGATTTTGTGTGGGAGTTCCCACAGAATCACGAATCTTAGGAAAAGAGAAAGAGCGGGGCCTGGGGGTCAGCTTGGCAGTCAGTTTGTGGCCTATTCTGTGTTTTTGGAGAAAGAAATGGGCATTCTTCCACTGTATATGCCTCAATGCCTAGGTGGTTAATGCAAGATTTAGGGCGACCCTCTCTGATTCCAATAACGTTTTAGAATGAGGAGTCAGATTTTTTATGGTTTTAGATATTTTAAGAAATTCCTGTTCTAAGTTTGCTATATCAACCTGTCTTTCTAGTTTAAGTTTTGTGGAGAGTTGAATAATCTTATCCCTAATCACTACTTTGTGTGCTGCCCAAAGAGTTGAGGGGGGACTTCCCCGTTGTCATTAACTCGGAAGTATTCCCCTAAATCATTATTTAGCATGGTGCAGTGGACTGGGTTGCTTAAAAGAGATTTGTTCAAGCGGCATCGAAATGATCCTTCGGGGCCATGTGTTGTCATAAAAGAGCACATTACCATTGAGTGATCTGACAGTGGGGAATCCCTAATTATTGACTTGGTGATAAACGGGATTGTTGAACTTGTTGTCAAGATATGGTCTATTCTCGCTGGAGTTGAGTGGGGAGCAGGATAGTGAGTATAGTCTTTCGTATCTGGGTTAAATTCCTTCCAAAAATCTACTAGCCGTTGGAAGTGGAGAAGTTTGGCGATCTTAAGACTTTGCTTGGGAGGACACAGTGAGCGAGTTCGACCATTTCCCGATTTGTCTAACATGTTATCCAGTGCAATATTGAAGTCACCTCCCATAATTATGGTGCCAGTAAAATGGGGGGAGAGGGTGTTTATCGAGTGGAAGAACTGGGCTTGTCCGCGGTTTGGAGTGTAATATGAAACAAGTGAATGTGGTCCCTTCCAGTGCTCCTACCAAGAGAATATATCTACCCTCAGGGTCTCCGATTTCTTTATGGGGAGAGAAGGTGGTGTTTTTGGCAAAAAATATTCCCACGCCCTTAGTCTTGTCTGCCGTGTTAGCCAAGTAGAATTGGAGGAACTTGACATGTATATATTTAGGGTTATATTGCTTTGGGAAGTGTGTTTCTTGCAAGAGGAGTACCTCGAGATGTTGGGAGTGGGAGAGCTGAAAATACTTCTGACGCTTGAATGGTGAATTCAGCCTTTGGACGTTGTGAGAAGCTACCTTAATGGGGGTAGATGTTTTGTTAGGTAATGCCATGGATCAAAAAGGAAGTGACATACATAGCTGAATAGAGTCCTACCTTCCTCGAAAATAATTCCGTCAATAACCTTGTAGGAGAATAGAGGAGGCGTACCTGCTTCGGCAGTGTAAATATATTGCTTCCATAGAGCCTGAAAGAAGAAAGAGAAGGTAAGGAGAAATGAGGAATAGAAGGAGAATCACAGCAAGAAAGGGCCTGGGAAGGTCATGTTAAAAGCTTCCCACTGATCTCCCCAGTGTCAAATAGATGGGAGCAGATATACCTGCCCCCACTCTAATGTGTGAGCATGTGGGGGGCGTGGCTTAGCGCATGGAGCTGTAGGACGCACATCGCGGCAGCTCCCGGTCCTGACGATCTCCACGGGGCTCTATCTCCTTCACCATCACCCATCCGGCTACCAAGAACGTCCCGATGGGTAAAGGAAAGCCCAGGGACCACTCGAAGCCCGCCGGTGACCGGACACAGGGCGATTTGGGGAACTTTGTGACCCATTTCTTTGCGGCCTACCAGAGCCAGAGAGCCTCCAAGATGGCGGCGGCGCCTCCGTCTCCGGCCCGCTCAGCACACGCAGACGCCGAACAGGTACTGTCCAGAAACCGCTCAGTCTCCCTCATGGATTTGGAGCCCCCACTATACCACCCACATAGCCCCCAAAGCCTCTCCCAGGCCTCCCTGTGCTCCGGGGACGGATGGGACATGGAGTCGCAGATGCGATCCATGCATGCCTACCTCCGCTCTTTACCTACTAAAACTGACTTTGAACATTATGTCTCCCGCATGGAGAAATCATACAGGAAAGAGATTGCTGAGCTCAAGAGGGATCTAGGGACTAGAATGGAAGATGTAGAAAATACTACTGATGGTATGTGCAATACATTACAGTCCCATGAATAGATCCTTAATACCCATACTAACATACTACAACAGCTCATGTATCACCAGGATGACATCGAAAACCGTAGCAGACGGAACAATATTAGAATCCGTGGCATTCCAGAAACCATAGATCACAATGATTTACATGGAGCAGTCACTGCCATATTTAACCAAATCCTGCAGCAACCCAAAGATACCCCTATTGAGCTGGACAGAGTTCACAGAACCTCAGGCCCACGTAGTTCTGATTCCTCTTTTGTTCGGGACACGCTCTGCAGGGTGCACTTTTATAAAGTTAAAGAGGAGATCATGAAAGCAGCCAGCACACAGGACTCCATTCGGCTGAATGACACCCCAGTAATGCTGCTACCTGACCTGTCACGCCAAACTCTGGCCATGCGGCGTGCACTTAAACCGATCACATCTGTCCTCCAGGAAAGAAAGATCAAATATCAATGACGGTTCCCTTTTCAACTACGGGTTCATCATGAAGGTAAAACGGCCCTTTTCCGCACATTAAGAGATCTACCAAGGTTCCTGAGCACTCTGGAGCTACCCCAGATCTCCCTGCCAGACTGGCCACTTCCCTCTGCTACTCCGGGACTTCCATTCCACACACAATGGCAGAAAGTGAGCAAGAACAAGCGACCCAAGAGCTCCCCTCAGAAATCTCCAGACGGCTGACTGGTCTCTAGGCTCTGCAGACACCACATCTTTACCCTGCCACCGTGACTATTGTATTGTTTTCTTTTTCTTTTTTGATCTCTTCTCTCCTTTTTTTTCTTCCCCTCGTGGAAGGAAAGAATAAGAAAGCGGTACAGGCCGTCTACCCTTGAACCACTTTTAAGTGGTAAAGATCTCCCTGGACTACCTACCTGTCTACTACACTAACAGTGTTACAGATTCAACACCCCCCCTCCCCCCTCCTTTTTCTCCTTTTTTACCTTTTTCGCATCATCATTTTTATGGATGCCCTTCTTGTCCCTCCACATTATCCTAGTTGGATGTCCTTTTCAGGATGATCCCTTCAAATTTTTTCTCTATTATTATCTACATTTTTTTTTTTTTTTTCTTTTTTTTTTTTTGTGTGGGGACAAGGCTGGGGCGGATGGGTTCTATAATTATGACTTACCCCCCTCACCCATATTGAAACTCGCTCTTAATTACGAATTAATACACGAAAGCCTTATCGCAATGCTTACATGTTTTTTTTCTGATATGTTGAGAGGGAGTGGGGGTATACCCATTATATGTGACAAGTTGTTACTTATATGTTCTTACCAGGTTACCTTATGATAACAAATTGATGGTTATATAATATTTTCACCAGCTTTTGCTTCCCCCGTGGACCCCGGGACCGGGAGGCACTCTAGGTGCTCACCACATCCCCCCCTTAGGACTTGTAGTGCCTGTTTGTGCACTTTACTGATATTAGTTTATAAGCACTTTATAGAAATGTTTCTACATTTAAAAGATTACTTAATGCTGCCACCTAGTGGCTTATTTTTTTACCTATTTTTCTTTCTTACTTTCTCCCTCCCTTTTCCTCTCCTCCACCTCTTTTTCTTCCCCTACCTACCCACTCACTTCACTCCCCTACTCTTGGGCTGGATGGACCTCGGCGCGGACGTTATTAACATATACTGTTACCTCTCCTCATTCCCATTATGTCTTCACTTGAGCATCTAACCCTATCGTCCTATAACTGTAGAGGCTTCAATACCCCCGAAAAAAGAAGCCAGGTGTTATACCACTTTCATAAGACTAAAACTAAAATCCTGCTCTTACAAGAGACGCATTTCCGGGGTTCTGAGATTCCATCCCTCAAAAACCCTCATTTTTCCCAATGGTTCCACAGTACGAACCCTCATACAAAATCCAAAGCGGTATCTATAGCTTTTCATAAATTGTTCCACCCAGAAGTCTTAGATTCCCTGATAGACCCACTAGGGCGTTATTTATTTCTCAAACTCAAATTTAATTCTTCTGTCTTTACAGTGGCTAATGTCTATGGACCAAACCAGGATCAAGGGAACTTTCTATCCAAGGTTCTAAACAAATTGCTATCATTTGGGGGTCCTTGTGTCATTTTAGGTGGTGACCTCAACACGACTCTTTCTCCAGCCGTGGACACTTCTTCGGGTAAGTCAGCTATGTCTCACACGACTCTTATGCCCCGTACACACGGTCAGATTTTCCGATGGAAAATGTCCGATCGGAGCGTGTTGTCGGAAATTCCGACCGTGTGTGGGCTCCATCGGACATTTTCCATCGGATTTTCCGACACACAAAGTTTGAGAGCAGGATATAAAATTTTCCGACAACGGATTTTGTTCCGATCGTGTGTACACAAATCCGACGGACAAAGTGCCACGCATGCTCAGAATAAATAAAGAGATGAAAGCTATTGGCCACTGCCCCGTTTATAGTCCCGACGTACGTGTTTTACGTCACCGCGTTTAGAACGATCGGATTTTCCGACAACTTTGTGTGACCGTGTGTATGCAAGACAAGTTTGAGCCAACATCCATCGGAAAAAATCCTAGAATTTTGTTGTCGGAATGTCCCAACAAAGTCCGACCGTGTGTACGGGGCATTACACACATAAAATCCCTTTTAAACTCGGCACAACTCGTAGACATATGGAGGATACAACATCCCCTAGAGAGAGACTACAGTTGTTACTCAGTAGCTCATAAATCCTATAGCCGTATCGATTACTTCCTAATCTCCCAATCATTACTAGATATACCACTCAAGGCCTCCATAGGAAATATCCTCTGGTTGGACCACGCACCTGTACACCTCAACCTAGCCCATCCACCAAAATCCCGCACCCGGTCCTCCTGACGACTTAATGACAATCTACTGACTGACTCGGTATGTGTTGCAGCAGTTGAAAAAACGATAAGTGACTTCATTATAGATCACCGCCAAGATGATACTAATCCCCTTATTAAATGGGAAGCTCTGAAATGTGTACTTAGAGGGACACTAATCCAGCATGGCTCTCGGCTAAAAAAAGCCAGAATGGCCGATATCTCACGTCTCTTATCTATGATTAAAACGCTTGAAGTTACACATAAACGAGACTTAGACCCTGCAACATATACCGACCTATCTAATGCACGTAGAGACCTGCTCCGACTACTCAATGCTAATTCCCTAATAGCCAGAGATCGAGGACGCAACCGACATTACACTCTAGCTAACAAATGTGGACAACACCTTGCGAGAGTTCTCCATCCTCGCCCCCCACGCCGACCTATACTACAAATCTGTACATCTGACCAACGAAAAATTAATAACCCCAATGGCATTCTGATTCATTTAAACAATACTACTCAAACTTATACAATCTCCACACCTCAAACGGGACGACCCCTACTAATGACACACACCTATCCTCCATGCAGGACTACATCTCTGATACAGCTCTACCACATTTAAACCCTGAACAGACATCTGCCATGGACGACCCCCTTACAACAGAGGAATTCACTGCCGCTATCAAAAGCCTGAAAAATGGTAAATGCCCAGGCCCCGATGGGTTCTCCCCGAGATTCTATAAATCCTTTGCTCAACATCTGACCCCATTACTAACTAGCGCATTTAACTCTATAGACGATACCCATCTTCCCTCTAGAGACCTCCTAGCAGCTAATATTTCAGTAATACCCAAACCTGGCAAAGACCCCTCTCAATGTAGCAGTTATCGTCCCATTTCACTCCTTAACCCGGATATTAAGCTCTACGCCAAGGTCCTGGCTAACTGCTTATCTCCCATCCTACCTTCACTCATACATAAAGACCAGGTGGGATTTGTCCCTGGCCGAGAGGCTAGGGACAATACCACAAAAACCATTCACCTAATTTCCTATATTCGAAAATACAATCTAAAAGCTTGCTTGTTCTCGTTTGATGCCGAGAAGGCCTTTGACCGGGTCAATTGGGACTTTTTACGCCTCTCTTTACAACAGATAGGCCTTGGCTCCACTTTTGTCTCTAGGGTCATGGCCCTATACTCACGTCCCTCGGCGTCAGTCCTGGTCAATGGTTCCTCCTCCGTTTCATTCCAGATTTCAAATGGCACAAGACAGGGCTGCCCCCTGTCTCCCCTTCTTTTTGTTTTAGTGATTGAACACCTGGCCCAGGCCATTAGACAAAATACATCTATAGTAGGAATTCAAACACCCTCTTCTCAACATAAACTTTCGCATTACGCAGATGATCTACTAGTCTACATACAACAACCTCATACTACCCTGCCCTCCCTGATGCACGAATTTCATAGATTTGGACAGTTTAGCAACTTCAAACTGAACATGTCTAAGATTGAGGCCTTAAACATATCATTACCCAGTACCACCCTTACCCAACTACAGACTAATTTCCCCTTCCAATGGGGATCCAGAGGCATCTCTTATCTAGGGATCACGATTCCTGCCAATCTCTCTGATCTCTATGCTTTAAATTATATACCCCTTCTATCCCGGATTAGGAAGGAATTAGATTCATGGAACCCCTCCACATTACCTTGGTTTGGACGCATTAATACATTGAAAATGGACACCCTACCAAAATTACTATATTTATTCCAAACCGTTCCTATTATGGTCCCTAAACAATTTTTCACGTCTCTTCGCTCTATATCCATACGATTCACATGGCAAAATGGCATGCCCCGCATTCGGCACAACTTACTCACATATCCCAAAACACAAGGCGGAGTGGGCCTACCTGACTATGAGCTATACCATAGAGCTGCACTGTTATCCCGGGTCCTAGAATGGTTCCCTCGCACTTTCCCCAAGGCGTCCACCATGGTGGAACAGGATCTATCCACTTTAGATCTCAGAGCCTTGCTTTGGGGATACGGACGACATTTACAGTCACTCTCCTCTACTTCCCCACTGACGATTGCAGCTTTACATTTTTGGTACAAGAAAGGCATACAGACTCTCCTATCCTCAGACCCTTCGCCACTCACTTCCCTATTCGACCACCCCGCACTCCCTCAGGATGAAGGCTCTACCACAATCGGCCCATATTCCCGCTCTATGTGGCCCGTAGCGAGATCATTTGTAAACCCTACCTCTGGTGCACCCATCCTCCCAAATACACAGGGTAATTGGCTCACAGCCCTCCGTATATCCTCCTATTGCTCAGACCTGTTCTCCACATCTCAAATCCACAGACCCTTAACGGAATTCGAACAACTGTGCTCTCTCACGGAAACCCCCAAACACTTACTTTCCACTTTATACACAATACAAAATATACTACTACATAACCGACCTCCTTCATACACCAAGAAGTGGACCACGGAATTGGGAAAGGAACTTCATCCAGAGGATTGGCAAAAATCTTATTACTTTACGCATAAATCTTCAATTTCCTGTTATACACAGGAAAAAAATTTTAAGCTTCTTTCCCGATGGTACAAGGACCCCCAATCCCTCAATAAAATTTTCCCTTCGGTCCCATCCTCCTGTTGGAGGTGTGGCTCAGAAAATGGAAGCTATCTACATATATGGTGGGACTGCTCATCTATTCAACCACTCTGGTCCCAGGTTTTCTCCATTTACAGTAGTCTCTATGATCAACCCTTATCACCCTCCCCAGAAATTGCATTACTGTCCATGCTTCCTAGCTCCATCACCTCACAGAAATGCTCCCTTTTACGCTTTTTTTATCGGCTGCCAGGCAGATCATACCCCTATTTTGGAAAACCCCCACTAAACCCCCACTTACTTTATGGGTGTCAACAATGAATGATATTATGCGCATGGAGGAGAGGTTGGCCTTAGATAACGATACTTTTGATAAATATAAATACTAAAATCCTTCGCGCTAAAGTGAAACAAAGTGAATGTAGTGACAATCACAAAGTGAATAAAGAAGCTTGAAGTGAAAAATTCATATGATGATATCTAGAGTGATTGCAGCGAAATCGGCAAGTGTACACATGGCACTCGAGAAAAGAATAGGGATAGAGGGATTTCGCGCATAAAATCTATCATATAAATAAATAAAATTCAAATCTAATACTATTAATATGTGGGTGTGCAAAATGGCAAAATCTTAAATAAAGTGCATCAATAAAGTACCCGTGCTGAAAATTCATATATCACAATAAATAATCACATTAAAAATCAAAAGACCAATCAAACACGTGTGCAAAAATGCAAAACATGTGCAGCATAGGTGCAAAACTGCAAACAACGTAGTGTAGGATACTTCCAATAAATGTATATATCAGAAAAAAAGTTCATAAAAATGACCATAAAGAGTTCATGAGTAATGGTGGTCACAGAAAAAATAGGTGTAGATAATAATGATAATCTTCATAAAACGACGGCTCAACCAGGCTCTCTAAACTCTCACCTCAGGGATGGAAATAACAGACATCAGTGTAATCTTTCTCTGTTGTGATAACAGCAACGTTCCCCTCTGCTTACTGTCGGGCACCTCAGGGATGGAAACAACTGGCAACAATGTATATCTTTCACTGTAGTAATGCAGGCAGCGTTCCCCTCTGTTTAATGTCAGGCACCTATAAAAATAAACTGGGAATTTTTTCCACCTAGGCTATGACAGCCCCGTGGGAGGAGGGGGAGGAGAGAGGAGGCCTCTGATGGTGTAGTATTTCGAATAATCAATTTATTGGGTATAAAAACAAGTGGTCTCTTACATAAAAACAGATAAAATTCACATGAAAAGGAAGGAGCGGCGTCCGAGGCGCCTCCTTACGTGACTTCCGGTATAGTCAACTCTCTGCCACGCCCTACGCGTTACGTCACCGCTCGTGACTTCAACTGGGGAACCGGATTGGCCTAAGAGGAATCCTATTTGTATAATGAAACCGGAAGTAATGTAGTGGCCATTTTTGTTATGGTAATGTTATCTCTATGGGACCTCTAAGATGGCCGCTGTCCCATAGAGATAACATTACCATAACAAAATTGGCCACTACATTACTTCCGGTTTCATTATACAAATAGGATTCCTCTTAGGCCAATCCGGTTCCCCAGTTGAAGTCACGAGCGGTGACGTAACGCGTAGGGCGTGGCAGAGAGTTGACTATACCGGAAGTCACGTAAGGAGGCGCCTCGGATGCCGCTCCTTCCTTTTCATGTGAATTTTATCTGTTTTTATGTAAGAGACCACTTGTTTTTATACCCAATAAATTGATTATTCGAAATACTACACCATCAGAGGCCTCCTCTCTCCTCCCCCTCCTCCCACGGGGCTGTCATAGCCTAGGTGGAAAAAATTCCCAGTTTATTTTTATAGGTACCTGACATTAAACAGAGGGGAACGCTGCCTGCATTACTACAGTGAAAGATATACATTGTTGCCAGTTGTTTCCATCCCTGAGGTGCCCGACAGTAAGCAGAGGGGAACGTTGTTGTTATCACAACAGAGAAAGATTACACTGATGTCTGTTATTTCCATCCCTGAGGTGAGAGTTTAGAGAGCCTGGTTGAGCCGTCGTTTTATGAAGATTATCATTATTATCTACACCTATTTTTTCTATGACCACCATTACTCATGAACTCTTTATGGTCATTTTTATGAACTTTTTTTCTGATATATACATTTATTGGAAGTATCCTACACTACGTTGTTTGCAGTTTTGCACCTTTGCTGCACATGTTTTGCATTTTTGCACACGTGTTTGATTGGTCTTTTGATTTTTAATGTGATTATTTATTGTGATATATGAATTTTCAGCACGGGTACTTTATTGATGCACTTTATTTAAGATTTTGCCATTTTGCACACCCACATATTAATAGTATTAGATTTGAATTTTATTTATTTATATGATAGATTTTATGCGCGAAATCCCTCTATCCCGATACTTTTGATAAATTCAAAACTCTATGGCTTATTTGGATTGAATACTCTACGTCAGACGCCTTGAAAACCTTATTGACCACTCAAGGGTAGATACAAATGTTCATCTTTAATACTCCTTGCATATGGTGTCGTGCCGAGGTCTGCTCCACGCCCCTCCCCCTCCCCTGTATCCTACCCCTCTTTTCCTTTTTCCACCCGCTTTTCTTTTCTTTCTCCTTGCTTTCCTGGACTTTAATATGGCCTCACAGTCAATGATTATAGTCTCTCCTAGACTTATTTATAGGTTTTTATAGACAGTTTACTACTATACAATATTGCTGGTTGATGGTAGTCCTCTTTCACGCAAGATCTAATCAAACATTGTACACTGGACTAAGAAATACTCAATGATGTCTTTGTCATCAATAACTGACTACCAATATTTGTGTATTTGTGTATAAATACTCTTTGATATTGTTAATAAAAACATATTTGACACTAATGTGTGAGCATGTAAAAGTCTGCCTGGGCGGCAGAACAGCATCTGTCTTCAGAAGATCCAACATTTGGCAGAGGGAGAGTATAACCACAGCTTCTGCCAAAACAAACACCCCACACCAGGTTATGAAGGGGGAATCCCCTGTATTACAAATAAGCCATAAGAATGAGCCGGTATGGCTCCATCCCCAACAAGGTAAAATCCCCTACAGTGGGTACCCGGGGGGGACAGGCACCCCCTATCAGAGTGCGAAGCTCCCCTCCCCAGGCCCAGGGGAAGGGGATTCCTTACCCTGAGCCTAAATCCCAACTCATCCCGGGCATCTAGCAGGTTGGATTAATATAAAGCTAATGAGGAAAGAGCTAAACTTAGTATTAAATGTTAAACTAAACATAAATCAAACAGTGAAAATAGTAACATGCTGTATAATTGACTAAACATCCCAAAAGTTGAACAGTTAATGCAAAGGAGAACCAATAGACTACCAGAAGGAGGGGTATAAAGCCCTAAGAGGAGAAGTCACAAGCCAATGCCTGTAAATAGAAGAAAGGGAAGGAATAAATCAGAAAGTTCAAGGCGGGTGAGAGTCCTTGGATCTCTTTGGCTGTTGTTTCTGCCACATCGGAGCAATTAGACTCTGTGATGAAGGTCACTTTGCCGATCCTGAATTCTTGTGGCCTGAGGAATATGCTGGGTCCCGGGAGATGAGGCCAAGATGATCTAGTAGACGCTCGCCCTCCAGGAATGTGGAGAATCCATGCGTCTTGCCTTTATACACCAAGGACAGGCGAAAAGGGAATGACCACCGATATTTGATGGACTTTCTGAGTGAGGGGGATGCAGGGCTCTGTGAGCCCTGTCCAGTCCTAAGCGGTGCTTTGGGATATCAGGAATAATATCTTTTATAAAGGTACGAACTGCCTGCTTAACATCCAGGACAGTTTCCGGAAGCCCTCTGATTTGGAAATTTTAACGCCTAGAGCGATTTTACAAGTCGTCAAATTTAGAGAGGGCAGTGTCTAGTTGGTCCTGCAGATCTTGAATGCGGGAAGTGTTCTTATCAGTCCCGATGACTGTCTGATCCGTCTTATGTTCAATGGCCTCAATCCTGGATCCCAGGTTTTGGAGGTCTGCTTGAATAGTGGATGTTATTTGGATGTTATTAGTTTGGGCAAGGCCCCTGGAGAGCATTTTGGAGAAAGTGTTCATCATAAATTGAAATTCCATTTGTGGGGGAGCATGTGTCTGAAAGCTCTGATGTTGCAGGGCTAACCGTGGGGTCTCTCAAGGGGTGGTGCACAGTTCCTTCAGTGTCCTCTCAAGGAGGGATACAGTGGAAGCAGGTGATAGCAACTGGGGAAGCAGATTACTCACAGCATCCGGCCCTGACTGAGAAGATAGCTGTGGGCCTCTACAGGTTCCTGACTCCATGTCCTCCCTCCTGTCCTCCTCCTCACACTGTGCTCCTGACTAGGGATGAGCCAAACACCCCCCGGTTCAATTTGCACCAGAACTTGCAAACAGGCAAAAAATTTGGCAGAACACGCTTACACCATTAAAGTCTACGGGGCACAAACATGAAAAATCAAAAGTGCTCATTTTAAAGGCTTATATGCAAGTTATTGTCATAAAAAGTGTTTGGGGACCTGGGTCCTGCCCCAGGGGACATGTATCAATGTAAATTTATTTTTTAAAAACAGCCGTTTTTTAGGGAGCAGTGATTTTTTTTATGCTTAAAGTGAAATAATAAAAATTAAATATTCCTTTAAATATAGTGCTTGGGGGGTGTCTATAGTATGCCAGCAAAATGGCACATTTTTCCTGTGTTTAGAACAGTACCACAGCAAAATGACATTTCTAAAGGAAAATTATCATTTAAAACTGATCATGGCTGCAATGAATTGTCGGGTGTCGCAAATATAAATAAAACTCATTAAAAAAAAGAGCATGGGTTTCCCCCCAGTCCATTACCAGGTCCTTTGGGTCTGGTATGAATATTAAGGGGAACCCCAAACCAAGATTTTAAAAAAAATTGCATGGGGGTCCCCCCTAAAATCCATACCAAGGCTTCCCCATGGCGTCAGAGGGGGCGGGGTCACCCGTTTACATCACAGGGTGGTCCCGCCCTCATCTATATTAAACTATCACAGAGCTTCAGACACTCCGACATATATTTTTTAATATTGATTTTCTGAATATACTTTTGTATGCCTATATAGGTCTCAAATTTTTGGAGGATTTTTAAGCATGCAAATTTAAGGCCTTGGTCTACTACCTTGCGTTCTTCCTGAGAGAGGGGCCTGGCTGATATTATAAACCCCCTCCCCTATTGTTCTTGTCTTCTCTTGTTTCCGCTTTCCTCCTCGACACCCCCTCTTCTTTCTGGTGTTTTTCAGGTAGGTTCTCTGATTTTCATATGGTTCTGCCCTGTTCCCTCGGTCTAAAAATCATTCTGTGGTGGGGCTTGTCTAGAATTTTCTCTGAGGGGTTGGAATCTATTATATGTGGGGGTGGCACTATAATAAGAATATTCCCTTTCACTGGTAGTGTAGTCATAGGTATTTGTGTGTGGCCCCCACTTTTGGGGGGCGATATCCTCTTCTTCTATTTCTTTTTTTATTTCCCTTATGTTCTTTCCAACCTGGTGTTCGTGGTCTGCCATATTGGGGATTGTCCTGTGTTCATTCTAGGCTGTATTGCCCCTTGATGTTCCACTTCTTCCCTTTCTGGTGCCATTGTGGCTGAATTGGTTTCCCTTAATTTATTTTGCCATTTGTAAACTTGATTCATTTTAAAATCTTTAAGGTCCTTCTGATATTTTGTTGCTTCGTCTTCCTTGCTTCTTGGTCAGTTTTATCCAAGTCTTTATTGATATCTCCCGTAATTTTTTATATTTTGGTTGGTCTTTATATTGTTCCACTTTATCTCTGTGCACCTTAATTTGTTATTCTATCTTTTACAATTTCCTCTGCTTTTTATTACTTAGGAACTGCACAACCTCCTTTCCCTTCTTATTAAAATAGTTAAACCATTCTTTGAGTGATTCTTCATCTGTCATTCCATCATTGATGGGAATATCCTATCCTCATTTCCTTGGGATTATGTCTTCTTTTAAATACCTGTGGAATGTTACCAGGTCACACCATATGGTCACCTTCTTTGACAGTAATTTGCCTAGCCTCTTCATGGATCTCTCCAAATCTCCATTATTCCCTTTTTTATCATTAAATACTATATCTAAATGAATAGCTCTGTTTTCAATATTACCAAAAAATGGCCATAGTTGCTGCAGTGGTGTATTGCATATGGAAAAAATATATAGTACCTGATCCCCTGCGCTACTATGTATGTACTCAAAATATAAAATAACCTGACAGGGTGTAGAATTAATCTCATGTTAAGCTTGCCGCTATACAACTATATGTGTTCCCACATAAACTCAACTGTAAATAATAAATATTGTTATATATAATGTAAAGTACTGCACCTCTAATAATAAAATTAATAGTGAATATGGATTGTGCTAGAAGTTAATATAACCCCTTTTCCAAAAAAGCAACTCAAAAGCTCATAGAAACTACCTACCGTGATAGTAACATATCAAAATGAATAATAACAGTGAATAAATACCACACACTAATTATAGGGAATCAGGTACTATATACTGATTTTGGGTTATTTTCACCAAAGAAATGTAGCAGAATACATTTTGACCTACATTTATGAAAAAAAGATTATTTATTTGCAAATTTTTTTTAACAGAAACAAAGCAAAATTAGTTTTTTTTTGGTTTATTTAGCAAAAAAATAAAAAATAAACCCAGTGGTGAGTAAATACCACCAAAAGAAAGCTCTATTTGTGTGAAAGAAAATGATAAAAAAAATTCCTACATATACAGTGTTGCCAAGCAACTGTCATTCAAAGTGTGACAGCACTGAAAGTTGAAAAATGGCCTCCAAAAGTGCCTGGTATTGAAGTGGCTAATTGGGTTGGACAAATTAAAGCTACATTTAAGCCAAACAGTTTAATACTCAGTTGGAATACATATGTGTGACCTGTAATTCTCTTTACTCTCCTGCCTTACACCTTCTTCCTGAATTGAACAAAATGCTGTGTGTACTTTCTGCTCCACCTTCTGGTATTTAACACTGTGGTGAAGGCAAGCTGCAGACATCAGTGCGCACCAAGATTAAATCTAGTTAGGGGTTCTGATGCTGAGCAGAGGAATGTGGACCTGATTTTGGGAGGTTGCAACTGTATATATATCTGAAATAAATCTAACATTTTTTGACCCCCTTATGGAAACTGGTTTTGAACTTAACTTGTCTACTTATCTGTTGTCTCTTGGTCAAGAATGATTTTTGATTTCAGACCCAGGCTAGGGATGAGCTGAGCACACCTATGTTTGGTTCAGTTCGATTGAACATCTAGGGACATGCAATGATGCAAAAAATTTAAAAAAATATATGTTTTACAGGGAGCAGCAAATTTAATAATGCTGAAAGTGCAACATTAAAATTGCACTATTACTTTAACTGTCTCTTATCAGGCCATTGTACATAAACGGTCGGAAGGGAGCATTGCCGAAGCGGGTGGATGTACCCCTGTTTCGGCTACTTGTGCACGTTCTGTAGAGCGTGCAGCAGTGCAATCTGTGACCACTGTGCCTACAGGCACAGTGGATCACCAATCGATGCACAAGGATGATGTGAGCGGCCCTGGCACAGTGTGATCTCTGTGACCAATCACAGCGATTGCAGTTATAGTAGTAAATGAGGCTGTTATTCATGATGCCTTGTCTACGACTGTGTGATCTATGTGTAATAACATCATACCAGGGTCATTCCAGGGCCCTGTACCATGTGATAGTAGTGACCAACTGCAGCATCAGAGTAGCAAAAAAAGATATCAGGAATGAAAACTTTGAACCTTTGAACAGTTTTACAGATTACTGATACAGTGATCATCATCAAGTGTAAAAAAAAAATAATCCCTGGTCACCCCCCAGTATAGTGTTGCTATGGTGATAGTGCACTGCTCTGGTGACAGTATGTAAAAATCAGTGTCCCTGATCCCCATTACACCAGTTACAGTGTCCCTGATCACCACCACACCAGTTACAGTGCCCTGATTACTAACACACCAGGTACAGTGTCCCTGATCACTGCCACACTAGTTACAGTGCCCCTGCTCACTGCTACACCAGTCCCAGTGCCCCTGATCACTGCCACACCAGTTATAGTGTATCTGATCACCATCACACCAGTTAAAGTGTCCCTGATCACTGCCACAGCAGTAACAGTGTCACCATAAGAACTTGTTCATATGTGCGATGGTCTCTATAGAGCCATCTGTGTTGGTAAGAGCATTATATAGGCATCGAGGAGTCATTCTATCGCCTCCTCACCACTTGTTTTAACCCCTTGGACCCCACACAAGCATCCCCATTCACTTTATTGGGTCACAATTGGCAGGTGTACAAGGGGTATAATTCCTGCCACAGCTGCAAACCAAAGCCACTGACTCTGCAGCTAAAAGGGAAGTGGTTGGAAGAAGGCAAAACTGTGGCTCAGCCACAAGGTTTTACCACCCCCAGCGTCACGTGTGAACTAGCCCTAATAGTGCAGCTAATCATAGCTGGTGCCCCTAATTGTTGACTGTACTGACCCTGGTCTGTTTATTGACTACATTTCTGCCAGTTTCCTGGACCAATCCTTTACCTGTTTGCTGACCATTTCTATGCCTGTGTCCCGATCTGACCCATCTGCACGTCCAACTGACTACGTTCCTGTGAGAAACAGGTCCCAGCCATTCCCTGCAGACAGCTGCACTCCTGGAACCAGAGGAACTCTTTTGTTCTTACATTCTTTAGCCTCCTGTACTTCCTGGCCAGTGAACATGGCATTCCTGGGGGACAACCATGTACAAGCAAGCATGTACAAGCAAGCAAGTGCATTGGTTTTAATACAATTGGTTGATTTGTGTGAAACATAAACAATAACAATATACAATGTTCAGTATATAATCAGTGCAAAAAGTGAAAACGTGTACACTTGGGAGGAGTAGCAGAATGTGTTTTTGGGGTGTATTCCTAAGTATGGCAATAATGTGGGTGAGAAATATCTTATTAATTGATAACTTTGCGTAAAATGTAATTTTTCTTCAAAAGACTCTCTATGCCTCTTAGAAAATACCTTTAGTGTTTTCTTTCCAAAACATGATAATTTTGAGGGTGTTTCTGCTGTCCTGGTGCTCCAGGGCCTCATAAAATTGATAGGTAGTCAGGAAATTAGATGTGTAATTTTTGCCCCTAGAATGCCGGAAGGTGCTTTTTGAATTTGGGGCCCCTCTCTGTGGGTAGGCTGTGAAAAGCCTCACACATGTGATATCAACATGCTCAGAAGTAGTAGCAGAATGTGAATATTTCTAAACAGAGCACAGGAACTCAACCTCTACCGTAAAGAAAGTGTAATAATCAATGTTTCTTACCTTAGCTGCTGGAAACAATCTGTTCCCCTTACAGAAAACGATATCAATAAAAAAAGTGACCAACGCTGTCAAACTCCTAGATAACAAGTTCAGTAATGTTCCTGTGTAACCAAAGATCAGGTGTCATATGTCCATCAATTTGTTACTGTTGTTCCTCTCTTCCTCTAAATCCAATCTTCCTTTACAGTGATCTCAAAAAAATATATATAATACAGTGCCTTGCAAAAGTATTCACCCCCTTAGCTTTTTACCTATTTTGTTATATTACAGCCTTTAGTTCAATGTTTTTTTAATCAGAATTATATGTGATGGATCAGAACACAATAGTCTAAGTTGGTGAAGTAAAATTAGAAAAATATATACATAAAACTATTTTTCAGAAATAAAAAACTGATAATTGGCATGTGCGTATGTATTCACCCCCTTTGTTATGAAGCCCATAAAAAGCTCTGGTGCAACCAATTACCTTCAGAAGTCACATAATTAGTGAAATGATGTCCACCTGTGTGCAATTTAAGTGTCACATGATCTGTTATTACATATACACACCTTTTTGAAAGGCCCCAGAGGCTGCAACACCTAGGCAAGAGGCACGACTGACCAAACACTGCCATGAAGACCAAGGAACTCTCCAAACAAGTAAGGGGCAATGTTGTTGGGAAGTACAAGTCAGGGTTCCGTTATTAAAAAATATCCAGATCTTTGATGATCCCTAGGAGCACCATCAAATCTATCATAACCAAATGGAAAGAACATGGCACACCAAAACTCACAGACCGGACAAGGATGGCATTAATCAGAGAGGCAGTACAGAGACCTAAGGTAACCCTGGAGGAGCTGCTGCGTCCACATGGGAAAAAAAACCTTTAAATCGAAAAAATCATTCCACTTTTCCTTTTAGGTGGAGACACAGATTAGGCTAGGGCCTTACGATATATAAATTGTGGTTGGGAGGGAATGAGAGGACACTGATGCAAAGGCCTTGGGAGGGACACTGGGGACAATGATAATTGGTGTCTCTTGCTACTCCCCCTCTGGTGCACACGCAACAACTTTTTTTGTGTCTTCGGCTTGCTTCTGTTGGTAGAATGCTCTCATGAATTCTGCTAACAGCATCAGATTTTCTGGGAGGGATCTTTACTGGTAGATGAGGGACATGATAATTTCTTCAATGAATTTGAGGAAGGTGGTGGGTCTTTCTGTGGATTTGGTGTAGGTGACATAAACATTATAAATGGCCAAATGAATAAGATAAATTGCTACTTTTTTATACCAGAAACTGGACCTCCTTGTTGCTAAATAGGGCTGTAAAATTCGATCATTGACCTCCACTCCCCTATGTAAATATTATAATCTTGGATGCATGCAGGCTTTTGAACGGCACTGTGTTTTCCAGGAATCTCCACCGAGGTGTTATTGTGGATGGTGGACAGGACTTACACATCTCTCTTATCCCTCCACTTCATGGCCAGTACTTCCTCATTCCTCAGACTTGTGATACCCCCCTTTGTAGCCTTGTGTTCACTAAAGTTCCTGTTTTTTTCTGGTGGTACTACAGGCCAAGATTGTTTCACAGTAAAGGTGGCGGAAAAGGTGCAGTCTGGTATAAGTTGTTTAAGTAGATGTGATAACCTTTTGGAAAAGTGGAAATGCCAGATCCCAGACAATTTTTCCACTTTTGCCAGTGTAGGTTGGGCACTCAGGGGGCTGGTCTTTTCCCTTGTACACACAAAATGCATACATATATCCTGTGGCTCTTTCACAAAGCTCGTAGAGCTTTACTCCATATCTGGCCCTTTTGCTTGGAATGTATTTGATTCTCCACTGACCAGAGAAATGGACAGTCAGCCACACGTTTGTTTTGGTCAGGGACATAAAGTTCAGCAAATCTTTGGAAAAAAAATTAATAAGTGGGCGAATTTTGTATAATTTGTCATAGTTGGGATGATCTTGGGGAGGGCACTGGGTATTGTTACAGAAATGAAGGAAACACATAATCCTCTCATAGCGTAGCCTAGGCGTAACCTGGGCATTACAGAAGAATTATTAGACATGTGATAGATGGGGTGGATGGACCAGTAAGCATGTCCTTCATTTTTTGTAAGCCCCATGTTAAGGGTGAGACCCATAAATAACCTGCAATGTAAGATGTTTCCACTAAAATGAATGGACATGGGATGAATTGGGGTTGATAGCAATATACTGTTTGGCAAAAAGATTAGTCTGGTCCACAATAAATTGAAGTAAACTGTCGGGCAAAAATAAATGTAAAAAATCTATTTCTGAAACATTTTCAGCATTAGACTGCACACCTAGCTGTGCAGTTAAAGAGAAAATACTTGCTGATACCGAGTTGGAAGGCAGGCCTAATGGGAGGTATGTATGGGCCCTGATTCCTGGGGGATATGCTACTCCAGTGCTGGTAATGGGCTTTTCATCCAGGGGTCTAGCATTGTTGGCATTTGCCTATTAACCATTGGGGTGTATGGTGCTGCTGGTGGCTGCCATGTTTTCAGAGCGCCATATCCTTTTAGGAGGGACCCTTTCCTTCTCCTCAGATTTGGTCACAATTGACTACTTTCGACGGGTTCATACACCAAATTGGAATCAGACTGTGAGAGCTCCCGCTGTTCTCATCAGTCATGCTGAGGATTTGAAATGCCACTTCACTGGTGTAAACTTTTTTGGACTTTTGGACACGGCTGGCTCTGGTGACACTGGGACAGGTAGACAGCTGATGGTGGCTGTGTGACGGATACTCTGCTGATGGGCAGCTGTAGGGTGGGTACTCTGCTTATCAGAGGCTGTGTGATGAGTACTCTGCTGATGGGTGGCTGTGATATGGGTATTCTGATGATGGGCGGCTGTCTGACGGGTACTCTGGTGATAGGTGGCTGTCTGATGGGTACTGTGGTGATGCGTAGTTGTGTGACTGGTAAACTGCTGATGGCGGCACTAATGGGCAATATGCAACAGGTACACTGCTGATGGTCACTGATGGGCAATAAGTACACTGCTAATGGTCACTGATGGGGACAGGTACACTGCTGATGGGCAACAGTAACACTGCTGATGGGTTACAGGTGCACTTATGGGCACTGATGGGTGACAGTAACACTGTTAATGAGTGACAGGTGCACTTATGGGCACTGATGGGTTACAGTAACACTGCTGATGGGACAGGTTCTCTTTATTTGGGGTGTGGAGTGCACAGTAGGAAGACACAGAACAGTAACTCATGGTTCCCTGGACTCTCCTCTCCTCACACTGGAACACTGTGTGTGAGGAGAAGAAGCCAGTAACAGCGAGTTACCAGTCTTTGTTTACATTTGTGATCAGCTGTGATTGGATTGATAATGTGTTAAATAGCTGCTGTCATTGGCTCTTTACCACGATCTGTGATGTGCTGTGTCCTAGGGACACAGCACACTACAGATCGCCGCAGTGCGAGCCCCCAAGGGCGTTCATGAGCAGCAAGAAGGGGGGACATCGTATGACATCCTTCCAGAACCAGAGCTGTCCTGCCTGTCCATCATTTTACAATACAGCCAGTGGGAGCTGGTTAAATACCATCAAAAGAAAGCTCTATCTGAAAATTGGCCTAGTCAGAAAGGGAGTGAAAGTGCCCAGTATGCAAGTAGTTAAGTAGGATACTAAGCAAACTATAACAAATATTCTAATGGCTTACTTGACTACAAGCAGATATCATAAAACACTAGAGTGAAATCCACATATTTCCTAAAATATACAAGGCGAGCCCATACATCCATTAAATGCCCTCTATGATCCAACAAAGCCAGGATGTGGGTATTATCCAACAAAATGCCAGAGCACCTCCGCAGCCACTAATGTCCATACATTTAAAGTGTCCATATCAAGCCATAATAGTATAAGATAATAGTGTCAGGGTTGGGCTTAGCCCTTCCGTCTCTGAGCTGGCCGCTGAGCTGTCGGCTAATTGCCAGCTCCCATCTCTCTCCACAGTTACCCAGCTGTTGATGATCCTGCTCGTCAGTCCTGCCTACTTAAGCCGTCCAGTCCGGAGGAGCTCTGCCTTCGCCTTGGTCACATCACTAAAAAGCTCCTGCCTTCCTGTTTAAAGACTGGCTTTGCTGACATCCCTTCTGGCTCCAGATCCTGCTTGCTACTACTTTGATCCCTGACTTCTGCTTGGCTGACTATCCATTCCGGTTACTGAACTTTGGCTATGTTTTGACTATGTTTGTTATTTTTACTTTTATTATTAAACAAGTGTGATTTAACTGTACTTCTGTCTCGGTCTGATTTCATGGTTTCTGACAAATAGACCACAATGAAAACAAACCAAATAGATAAATATGGTGTACAGGAAACTGATAGATGACTGGGACAGGAACATTTATAAAATATCTGTCATTTTTTCTTGGTGTTGGAAAAAATGGGGGATAAAAGGAGCGATGTCAGTCATCTCAGGTTTTCTATGTATGTGAATCAAAGATTCAGATGATCTTAATTTAGCTTTCCTGAAGGCTCCTTCGAGGCATTTCTTGCTGTAACCACTCTTAAGTAGCGATTCTGTTGATGTTTAGCCTGGACTAAAAAGTCCTAATTTTTAGTGCAATTCTTTTTCATTCTCAAATATTGACCATAGGGTACACTTTCTTTCAAGGTCTAGGGTGAGCACTTGTCACGTGAAGAATTATGTTTACAGGGGGTTTACAATATACGCTAGATACCAAATGGCCATCTGAACTAACGGGAATCTAAATATCCAAGAAGGTAACCTTTGATTGGTTGCAAGTCACAGTAAATATGATTTTAAATTAGTTTCATTCAATCAGTCCCATGAAGACATCAAGGTCTTCATGTGACCCCGTCCAGATCATGAAAATGTCGCTGATGTACCTGTGCCATGATAGGATGTGGAGGTAGTGGAAGCCATCAAAAATGAAAACATTCCTGGACTGGATATATTGCAACAACTCCAGAACTCCAGAACAAATCCATAATACGGCCAAGCATATTGATCCTTCTCCCTCAAAAATTCAGCTATAGTTGCCACTCCTGAGTGGGGAATAGAACTATAGAGGACTTCAACATCTATAGCAAAAAGCCACGAGCCAGTAGGTATAATCAAGTCCTCCATAATTCGAAGAAGGTCCCTGGTATCCTGTACATATGAAGGTAAAGCAATCACAAACGGTCTGAGAGAGTCACCAATTGATTTACTGGCTTTTCAGAAATACGTGTGGATTATAGGCACCTCCCTTTATGATTATGGTCTTTGTAGCTATACAATGATTATGCTGTAATTTATGTTGATTCTTTATTTTGAACATCTTTACAATATGGTAGTTGTTAGGGGTTGCTGATCTGATTAATTACTGTTATTTTGTTTAACTATATGGTTTTATGGGTGTATGCCCCCAAAACATTTCAACATGACTTTGTAAAAAAACCTCATGATTTTATAAATATGTGTCTTGATTTCTTCCTGAGGGTGAAGTTATCAGCACTGATAAAATCCCATGTATTCTTTTTTGTCTTTTTACTTGTACCAGGGATTTGTCAACCCCTGAATGTTATCTTTGCAAATCTATTTCACTGCTATAATAGGAAGTAAACACAAATTCTTAGGGATCTTACAAGAATGTTCATGTAGTTCATGTATGATGTATATAATATATACCTTATCTCACAAAAGTGATTACACCCATCACATTTATGTAAGTATTTGATTATATCTTTTCATGTGACAACACTGAAGAAATGACATTTTGCTACAATGTAAAGTAGTGAGCGTACAGCTTGTATAACAGTGTAAATTTGCTGTCCCCTCAAAATAACTCAGCACAAAGCCATCAATGTCTAAACCTCTGGCAACAAAAATGAGTACACTCCTAAGTGAAAATGTCCAAATTGGGACAATTAGCCATTTTCCCTCCCCGGTTTCATGTGACTCATTAGTGTTGCAGGGTTTCAGGTGTAAATGGGAGCAGGTGTGTTAAATTTGGTATTATGACTCTCACTCTCTCATACTAGTCACTAGAAGTTCAACATGGCACCTCATGCAAATA
The DNA here is from genome assembly GCF_042186555.1 of Aquarana catesbeiana. Taxonomy (NCBI): domain Eukaryota; kingdom Metazoa; phylum Chordata; class Amphibia; order Anura; family Ranidae; genus Aquarana; species Aquarana catesbeiana. The sequence continues at coordinate 204,862,182 of NC_133326.1, read as the reverse complement.
ACTCTCTGAGGGTCTGGAAAAAAAGAATTGTTGCTCTACATAAAGATGGCTTAGGCTATAAGAAATGTGCCAAGACCCTGAAACTGAGCTACAGCACAGTGGCCAAGACCATACAGCGGTTTAACAGGACAGGTTCCACTCAGAACAGGCCTCGCCATGGTCGACCAAAGAAGTTGAGTGCACATGCTCAGCGTCATAGCTGGAGGTTGTCTTTGGGAAATAGATGTATGAGTGCTGCCAGCATTGCTGCAGAGGTTGAAGGGGTGGGGTGTCAGTCTGTCAGTGCTCAGACCATACGCCGCACACTGCATCAAATTGGTCTGCATTATTGTCATCCCAGAAGGAAGCCTCTTCTAAAGATGATGCACAAGAACACCCACACACAGTTTTCTGAAGACAAGCAGACTAAGGACATGGATTACTAGAACCATGTCCTGTGGTCTGATGAGACTAAGATAAAGATTGGTTCAGATGGTGTCAAGCGTGTGTGTCGGCAACCAGGCGAGGAGTACAAAGACCAGTGTGTCTTGCCTACAGTCAAGCATGATGGTGGGAGTGTCATGGTCTGGGGCTGCATAAGTGCTGCCGGCACTGGGGAGCTACAGTTCATTGAGGGAACCATGAATGCCAACAGAGCATGATCCCCTCCCTTTGGAGACTGGGCCGCAGGGCAGTATTCCAACATGATAATGACCCCAAACACACCAAGAAGACAACCACTGCCTTGCTAAAGAAGCTGAGGGTAAAGGTGATGGACTGGCCATGCATGTCTCCAGACCTAAACCCTATTGAGCATCTGTGGTGCATCCTCAAACAGAAGGTGTAGGAGCGCTAGGTCTCTAACATCCACCAGCTCCGTGATGTTGTTATGGAGGAGTGGAAGAGGACTACAGTGGCAAACTGTGAAGCTCTGGTGAACTCCATACCCAAGAGGGTTAAGGCAGTGCTGGAAAATAATGGTGGCAACACAAAATATTGACACTTTGGGCCCAATTTGGATATATTCACTTAGGGGTGTACTCATGTTTGTTGCCAGCGGTTTAGACATTAATGGTTGTATGTTGAGTTATTTTGAGGGGACAGCAAATTTACACTGTTATACAAGCTGTGCACTCAATACTTTACATTGCAGCAAAGTATCATTTCTTCAGTGTTATCACATGAAAAGATAATATTTTCAAATATGTGAGGGGTGTGCTCACTTTTGTGAAATACTGTATATGTATATATATATATATATATATATATATATATATACAGTGGGGACGGAAAGTATTCAGACCCCCTTAAATGTTTCACTTTTTGTTATATTGCAGCCATTTGCTAAAATCATTTAAGTTCATTTTTTTTCCTCATTAATGTACACACAGCACCCCATATTGACAGAAAAACACAGAATTGTTGACATTTTTACAGATTTATTAAAAAAGAAAAACTGAAATATCACATGGTCCTAAGTACTCAGACCCTTTGCTCAGTATTTAGTAGAAGCCCCCTTTTGATCTAATACAGCCATGAGTCTTTTTGGGAAAGATGCAACAAGTTTTTCACACCTGGATTGGGGATCCTCTGCCATTCCTCCTTGCAGATCCTCTCCAGTTCTGTCAGGTTGGATGGTAAACGTTGGTGGACAGCCATTTTTAGGTCTCTCCAGAGATGCTCAATTGGGTTTAAGTCAGGGCTCTGGCTGGGCCATTGAAGAACAGTCACGGAGTTGTTGTGAAGCAACTCCTTCGTTATTGTAGCTGTGTGTTTAGGGTCATTGTCTTGTTGGAAGGTAAACCTTCGGTCCAGTCTGAGGTCCTGAGCACTCTGGAGAAGGTTTTCGTCCAGAATATCCCTGTACTTGGCCTCATCAGACCAGAGAATCTTATTTCTCACCATCTTGGAGTTCTTCAGGTGTTTTTTTTAGCAAACTCCATGCGGGCTTTTATGTGTCTTGCACTGAGGAGAGGCTTCCGTCGGGCCACTCTGCCATAAAGCCCCGATTGGTGGAGGGCTGCAGTGATGGTTGACTTTCTACAACTTTCTCCCATCTCCTGACTGCATCTCTGGAGCTCAGCTACAGTGATCTTTGGATTCTTCTTTACCTCTCTCACCAAGGCTCTTCTCCCCCGATAGCTCTGTTTGGCCACGGCCAGCTCTAGGAAGGGTTCTGGTCATCCCAAACGTCTTCCATTTAAGGATTATGGAGGCCACTGTGCTCTTAGGAACCTTAAGTGCAGCGGAAATTTTTTGTAACCTTGGCCAGATCTGTGCCTTGCCACAATTCTGTCTCTGAGCTCTTCAGGCAGTTCCTTTGACCTCATGATTCTCATTTGCTCTGACATGCACTGTGAGCTGTAAGGTCTTATATAGACAGGTGTGTGGCTTTCCTAATCAAGTACAATCAGTATAATCAAACACAACTGGTCTCAAATGAAGGTGTAGAACCATCTCAAGGATGATCAGAAGAAATGGACAGCACCGGAGTTAAATATATGAGTGTCACAGCAAAGGGTCTGAATATTTAGGACCATGTGATATTTCAGTTTTTCTTTTTTTAATAAATCTGCAAAAATGTCAACAATTCTGTGTTTTTCTGTCAATATGGGGTGCTGTGTGTACATTAATGAGGAAAAAAATGAACTTAAATTATGTTAGCAAGTGGCTGCAATATAACAAAGAGTGAAAAATTTAAGGGGGTCTGAATACTTTCTGTCCCCACTGTATATACAGTATATATATAGTGGGGGATTAGCTCAAATGGGGATCACCTTCCCTGGGAAAAAGGGAAAAAGGTAGTCCAGACAGCAGGTCTTTCCTAAAATCAGACTTTTAGCCAGGTTGCATAAAAAAATAAAACCAACAAAACAGAAAATAAATCCTTGCCATCCAGGCACTAGCTAAACATTTAAGGTTCCTAACTCACAAGTTTTTTTTCTGACGGATGTTGGCTCAAACTTGTTTTGCATACACACGGTCGCACAAAGTTGTCGGAATTTCAGATCGCCAAGAACGCGGTCATGTACACCTGACGAGACTATAAAAGGGCAGTTCAGAACCAAGCGTGGCACCCTTTGGGCTCTTTTTGCTAATCTCATGTTAGTAAAAGTTTGGTGATAGACCAAAACAAAATGTTTTTTTTTGAATCGTGGTTTTCAGATCGTTTTCTGCTGTTCAGTTTGTGCTTTGGGTTTGTATCTGGTCTTCAGTGAGTTCGTATTTGATTATTCAGTGCATTCTTGTCCGCTCGTTGCTGTTTTTCAGGTCGCTCTTCACAGGCCTTGCTGTTTTTCAGTGCGTTCTGTTACTTCGTTCTGAGCAGCCGACCGTTTTCTAGCCATGTTGCGTATACGTACTCCTCGTAGAGTTCGTGCTGTGTGGGGGCTTGGTGTTGGGGTCCTTACTTTGACACAAGCCCAGTCCATGAACAGGGTGGGGAGGAATTCATGGACCAAGAATTGGTTGCTCCAGCGTGACCAATTCTGTCATATGCCTTTGCTCCGTGAGATCCTGACGATTTCAGAAACTTTCTCCGGATGACGGACCCCGTATTTCACTGTTTGTTGGCTTTGCTGACCCCCTATATCAGCAGGCAGGATACCTGCATGAGGCAAGCCAGCACTCCGGAGCAGAGGCTAGTCGCCACCCTGCAGTACTTGGCAATGGGGAGAGGCCTGCAGGACCTCAAGTTCTCGACAGGCATCTCCCCCCAGGCTCTGGGGATCATTATCCCAGAGACCTGTTCTGCCATCATTCAGGTCCTGCAGAAGGAGTATATTAAGGTAAGATTTATCCTTTAACATCACATTTTATTGTATATAATGTTTGTTAATATATTGTATTTCTTTCCTTATTCCCGAATTACCATGATTGTAATATGCTGTGAATGTCCCCTTTGTCCTCATGCATGCTGGTTTCTTTATCAAAAATTTTTTTCCTTCATACATATTTGCCTTCACTTACCTCCCCAGCATGCTCTCCTGGCCCTATATTCACCTCAGGTAGTCACTTAACAATGTATTTTGTCAGCTCCAGGGTAGTGCTTTACCCCAAACACCCCCTAAAATGTGTAAAAATGTGATTTATGCTTTAAATTTAGGCAGAGTGGCAGAGGCTTTTTTGTGTCCCAAAATCATTTGGAACCCTCCCTCCCCCAACTGCTAACTCAGCTGATAACAATCCTCTATCTGCTGACTTTGCCAAATCCATACACACTATACCCACCTCTTTTGTGGTCAGATTTATGGATGAAGTCCCCAAAGCATGTAGTGCAAGGGCCTGCCTGAATACTTTCAAATGGTACTGTTTAAAGTTTTTGTATCCTATTATTATCTTGATAGGTAATAGCAGAATGTAAAAATGTGCTAAAATGTGTACAGTGTGTATTTATCTCTTTGTATTATGACACTTCTTACCTGTCCAGTGGGCTGCCAATAGTGTAAAGTAAGGAGGGGCTGGCCAAAGTAATACACATTATTTAGGCATTCATCTCTCAATGAAGTGGAGAGGGTTACCTGTCCAAAACATCTCCCCCCCATAAAATTTTACAAATGGCCCATGGGGGGGGGGGATCTGATAGGTGGACCTTATACCATTGTCTTTAAATACTCCCTAAAATAAATGTTATACTGATGTTGGCCAAGAATGTTTGTGTCCAATCTGCTTTCCCTGTTTATGTGCAAAATGATTAATTTCTTTTTCTTGTTTGACTCCACAGTTTCCTTCCAACCCACAGGAATGGCAGACTGTGGCCTCCCACTTTGCCCAGCGGTGGGACTTTCCTAACTGCGGAGGGGCAATTGATGGGAAACACATCCACATCATCCCACCACCCAACTCGGGTTCATACTATTATAATTATAAGGGGTTCAATAGTATTGTGATGTTGGCAGTGGTGTTGGCTACTTATGAGTTCCTGTATGTGGACGTGGGGAAGAATGGCCGGATGTCCGATGGTGGAGTCATCACCCAGACGGAAGAAATACACAAATCTGGAACTTACAAAGTTCAACTTTTGTAGAAATTGAAGACAATATCAGACATGATTATTTATAAACTGTGTTTGATATTGTTCTTCATTTTGTTTTTAACATCATTGATGTTTTTCTGGATGTTTTCCAAGTCCCTATTACACCCCATGATCTCCCCGATCAGGATCTGTGCACTTTCACTGGTGAAATGACCTGGATCCACAACATCATGATCACCTAAAAATATAGAAACAAAAACACACCATGTATTATAAATATGCCATCATCCATCTCTTACCTGAGCCTGTGGTCACAGACACTCACCTGTTGTGGTGACAATTTCCACCACGTCTCCCTCGTCCTCCTGTTGGCTTTGGGGGATTTCACCTTCTTCATGAAGTGGGGGGTCTGTTGTCTCCTCTAATGAGTGGTGTCCTCCGAGTCTTTTCTCCCCTATGTAAAAAAAAATAGGTATACTTAGCACACAGATATTTGATGACAGAAATAGGAATATGAAACATTGCTTGGAAGTGGGGTACAATTGTCTGTTTTGGCAGAGTTCAAAGATGAAGAAATATTTTTTTCCTTTGTCAAGCTTGACTACTTACCTGTTTTGTACAAGCTTCACAGATGGAGTCACCCCTATAGTATACACTGGAGCACCTGTGTGGGACCCCCTAATAAAAAGGGTGTTCTGGTGTCCCACACTAGTGCTTCAGTGTCCAGATGTGTAAACTGCTGCTGAGTGTCCTCTCCTTACACAGAATCTAGTTTGCATTTTATTCTAGTTACAAACCCATCTAGACAACAAATTTTTTTAAAGAGAAGTAGGCTACAAAAAATGTATTCAAATGCATGTGGCCAAAACAATGGTGTTTTATAGGCCGAACGAACAATGTTTCATACGAACGAACAATGTGCCCATGAACATGAAAGTTGCCATTTTAAACTGTACAACAGTATAAAGAAAAGCACATGGAGCAGCACAAATGTAATAAAAATCAAGAATAGGAACACAGGACAACTACTTACTTTTTTGAAGCACTCTCCTGATCCTTCTGTACTGCTTGTGCTCCCTTAATTTGAGGTCCGACCACCGCTTCCTGAGCTGATCCTTGGATCGTCGTACCCCGAAATTTTTCTGCAGACTTTTGACCACTTTCCCCATGATCTTGGACTTTCTAACATTGGGGTTGGGGTAAGGTCCATACTTCCCATCATAGTCAGCCCACTTCATTATGTCGACCATCTCCAACATCTCCCCAAAGGACATATTTGAGGCCTTAAATTGTCTCTTCCGGGATCGGGACGTTTCTGGCTCCGGGCTTTCCTCCTCCTCCTCCTTGTTGCTGTAATTAGCACGCACCTGCTGTGTCTCTGCCATGTGCTCTTCCCCCACTGCGCCGAAAGAGAAGGGGCGGGGAATAGACTAGAAAGAACATCAGGGGTGGGTGGAGTTTCACACATGCGCAGTGTATATAAAGCGTAACACACGTGCGTAGTACGTATGATCTGTGAGCAGAGGAAGGAGTATCGAAGGCGCCGATCATGATAACAAAGGTAAGATCTAAACTTGAGCCTATACTGCTTCTAGATTGAGGCCTATATTGTAACAAGATTAGGAGAGTTTCGCCTGACATTAGGGTTTGTCTTGTGTTGTGTCTTGCAGATAAAATGGATGGCTTCAATGACCACAACTTCCTCCCCCTGTTCATAGACAAATACAGGGAGCTGCCCTGTCTGTGACAGGTCAAACACCCCCAATACAACAATAAACAAAAGAGGCAGGCAGCGCTGGAGAAACTGCTGGAGTTGGTGAAGCCGGTGGTCCCCACAGCAACCATGCCCTATTTAAAGCCAAAATTGGTGGCCTGAGGAGCACTTATCTTAGGGAGTGCAAGAAGGTCACTGATACCTAGAGATCCGGAGCTGCAGCAGATGACATTTATGTCCCCAGGCTGTGGTACTATGAGAGACTGCGATTTCTGTCAGACCAGACTGGAGTCAGGGAATCCCTCTCAACCCTTCCTTCCACTCTTCCTTCCACCCTATCTTCCACCCCAGCTGAGGCTTCCGATGTCCAAGCTGGGACTTCCAGCCAGGAAGAAGTGGAGGAGCCCAGCTGGAGCCAGGTATAGCATTCTTCTACAGATTTCTGGTCAATAAATAAATGATGTTTACTAGATGTTATTATTGATCACTAAATACTGATTTAATAAAGTGTTTTACATATCAATAGACAGTAGTGGGCAAAAATGATTGGGACAAGAATGAAAAATGCTGGGCTCAGAATGATCATCGGTTATATTTGTTAACATTCAATTTGCAACAGTCATGAGGTGAAAATTGTGTGCGATTGATGAATAAAAAACTAAAACTATGTCCCTTTTTCATACACAGGAAGACCTCAGCCAGGACGAGGCTGTGGAATGTGGCACACAGGAGGAGGCTGTGGAATGTGGCAGCCAGGAGGAGGCGGGGGTTAGTGGCAGCCAGGAGGAGGCAGGGCTAAGTGGCAGCCAGGAGAAGGCTGGGCCCAGTAGGAGCCTGACAGAATCGCAGGTTCCTCTCCTCCGCCTTCCAACCAAAAGACCCAGGAAGGGGAGTAACGTGCAGGATTCAGCACTCTGGCTAGTTCAGGAGGCTTCTGCATCCCTCAGAGCCTTACCCACTCCTGAAGAGGCCTTTGCCTGCATGGCTGCCACAAAACTGCAGGGCATGCAGGAGGGTCAACGCCTCCTGTGTGAGGACCTTCTTTGCAAAACACTAACTAAGGGGGTGAGGGGCGAAATTACACACAAAACCCACCTGTGTGAGTTGGACCATCCTCCTCCTCCTGCCACAACTCCACCACCAGAACCACAGCATGGAAGGAAGCGTGGAAGGAAGACCAGAGAGTGATGACCTGGGTTCAGTCAGGTCTGACAAAAGATGCATGCTCTTGTATGACCACAGCCTGGGGACATACATGTCATCTGCTGCTGTTCAGGATCTCTTGGACTTCTGGACCAGACTGCACTCCCTTAGATATGGACTCCTCAGGCCACCAAATTGCAGTAAAATAATTGATGTGTGCCCTGGGGGCCAAAGGCTTTGCCAATTTCTGCTGTTTCTCCAGCGTTGCCTCCCTCTTTGTTTGGTTCTGATCCCTTAATAAAGGATTTTGTGTTTCAATTATAATTGCCTATGTGTGTTTTCCATCAAAAAGGACAGTTTGTTTGTGAGGAGGCACATCAAAAATACAATGTGAAATTAACAAGAGACACCAACACCAAGCAACCTTCTTGAGATTAAATAATACAAGAAAATAATGGTGTTGTGGTAATTTGACACACAAAACACACCCAAAAATATTCAGGATGTAAAATAAAAAAATTAAAAAAATTAAAAACACGATCAAGCTTGAAAACAATACAAACCAAAAAAAAAAAATATTGTTTTTGTCAGATGTGACAAATCAAAATATATTGATGAAATCACGATAAATAATAAAGAAAGAAGTTTGTGAGAACTCTGTGTGAATATCAGCAGCAAAACTACTTCATTCTTCTAGCATTATAAAGAAGAGAGTGCGCTGTATTAAACAATTTTAAACATTGCAGCCTGACGAAAGTGCTATATCCATTCCGAATGCTAATTTTACCAGACCAAGCTGTTTCGTCTCGGAATTTCTTCTGAGCATGCATGGCACTTTGTGCGTCGGAATTATCCACACATGGTCGGAATTGACGCAATCGGATTTTGTTGTCGGAAAATTTTATAGCCTGCTCTCAAACTTTGTGTGTCGGAAAATCAGATGGAAAATGTGCGAATGAGCCCACACACAGTCGGAATTTCCAACAACAGTCTCCGATAGCACATTTTCCGTTGGAAAATCCGACCGTGTGTACAGGGCATAAGAAGTACTTTATATATGTCAGTTTTGCTGCAGCAGGTTCTGTACACGGTACAGATGCACCACTTTACAGCAAGACTAAGGGGACTCCCTGGGCTCTATATTTAAAAGAATTTTTAATTTTTATTGTTTCACTTTAAGCATCATTAAAATCACTGCTCCTTTAACCACCTAAAGACCAGAAGATTTTCCCCCATAATAACCAGGTCATTTTTTGCGATGCGGCACTGCATTGATTTAACTGACAATTGTGCGGTCATGCGGCGCTGTACCCGAAATAATTTAATGTCCTTTTTTCCCCACAAATAGAGCTTTCTTTTGGTGATATTTGATCACCTCTGCGTTTTTTATTTTTTGGGCTATAAACAAAAAAAGACTGACAATTTTGAAAAAAAGCAATATTTTTTACTATTTGCTATAATAAATATCCCCAAAAAAATATAAAAAAACAAATTTCTTCCTCAGGTTAGGCCGATATATATTCTTCTACATATTTTTGGTAAAAAAAATCACATTAAACGTATATTGATTGGTTTGTGCAAAAGTTACAGCATCTGCAAAATAGGGAATATATTTATGGTATTTTTATTACTATATTTATTTATTTATTTCAGGTACTTATATAGCGCTGTCAATTTACGCAGCGCTTTACATATACATTGTACATTCACATCAGTCCCTACCCTCAAGGGGCTTACAATCTAAGGTCCCTAACTCACATTCATACATACTAGGGACAATTTAGACAGGATCCAATTAACCTACCAGCATGTCTTTGGAGTGTGGGAGGAAACTGGAGCACCCGGAGGATGCCCATGCAGGCACAGGGAGAACATGCAAACTCCAAGCAGGTAGTGTTGTGGTTGGGATTCGAACCAGTGACCCTTCTTACTGCTAGGTGAGAGTGCTACCACTGCACCACTGTGCCGCCCATAACTATATATTTTTTTACTAGTAATAGCGGTGATCTGCAATTTTTAGCAGGACTGCGACTTTGCGGAGAACAGATGGGACAGCTAACTGTCATATTTGACACTTTTGGGGAACCAGTGACATTATTACAGTAATCAGTGCTAAAAATATGCACTGTTATTGTACTAATGACACTGGCAGGGAAGGGGTTAACATCAGGGGCGATCAAGGGGTTAAATGTGTTCCCGTCTTCCTGTATAGCAGAAAAATGGGATCTGTGTGATCTTCCCTGTCAGAACGGAGATTTGCCTTGTTTACACAGGCAGATCCCCATTCTGTCACTGTGGGGAATGATCACGGGTGGCCGGTGAACATCGAGTCTTCCCTACTCTCTGATTGGCTCCCCAAGCTCCCTAGCGGGCGCGCACACCCACTAACTAGAGTTCCCGAGCTGACGTACAATGACGGCAATTCGCGGGAACGAGCCGACCTGCCGCAATACAATGACGGTGGTTGGTCAGTAAGTGGATAACCACTTCAGCCCCATAAGGTCTTACCCCCTTAATGAGCAGGCTATTTTTTGCGATACGGCACTGTGTTACTTTAACTGACAATTGTGCAGTTGGGCAACGCTGTACCCAAACAAACTATGGGATATTTTTATGCCATTTTTATTTATTTATTTTTTTACTAATAATGGAGGTGATCAGTAATTTTTAGCTGGACTGCAACATTACCGCGGATAAATCGGACACCTAACTGACACTTTTTTGGGGACCAGAGACATTATTACAGTGAGCAGTGCTAAAAATATGCACTATTACTGTACTAATGATGCTGGCAGGGAAGGAGTTAACATCAGAGGCGATCAAAGGTTTAAATGTGTCCCTAGGGGGTACTTGCTAAGTGTGTGGGGGTTGCTCTGACTGGGGAAAGACAGAGATCCGTGTTGTGTGGAACACAAGATCTATATCTTCTGCCCTGTCAGAATGGCGTTCTGTCTTGTTTACATAGGCAGACTGCCATTCTGCCTTGTGGGTGGCCGGCGGACCTGACCCACTGATTGGCTCCCCCCTCTGTCCAATCAGCGTGCAATCGCACCTTCGACGGTGTGCTCTGCACCCCCTAGTGACTATTGCATGAAATGATGGACAGGTACGTGATTTCGCACAATAGAGCCGACCTGCCGCAGTACATGAACTATAGGCAGTCAGCAAGTGGTTAAAAACTATCTTTTTAAAACTAATTTTTGCATTGATACATGTCCCCAGGGCAGTAACCGGGCCCCATACCCTTTCTTTGTCCAATAACTTGCATATAAGCCTTCAAAATGGGGACTTTTGATTTTTCAATTTGGGTCCCATAGGCTTTAGGGTTCGCGGTTTGGGTCCAAACTTTTTCCATGTTCGGGCGTTCTGTGTTGGCCCAACTCAAATAACTGCACTACTGTCTAAAGATATGGGAAGAGTTTAGCTCCAAAAGAGTTTAGTCAAAATTTGCTACCAACATCCCTGAAACATATCATAAACATCAAAAAGAAGAGATAGGGGACTTTGAGGGTACATTTTGTATAAAGAAAAAAACATGTATACCAAGAATCTAAAAAGTTAATTAGTTTATTACAAAAAATTCATAAAAGGTAGAGAATACAGTGTAAAGCACAGTCATAGGTACCTACACATTTGCCTATTATTGACAGTGAAACAAACTGTTTTCACATACAAAGAACTAGTGCGTCCACAATATTCGACATGTTTCACCGGTGTGGCTTCATCAGGAAAAAGGGGGGACGCTTTATCTAATAATCATAAAAACATACATTTTTTCACATCTTGGAACGGGTGAAGGAAGGGAAAGAAAAAAAAAAGTACATGAATAGCAGTGCAGTCACGCATATACAATACATCTTATTAAGCAAAAATTCACATGGATTAAATCAATGCCCACAAACAAAACTCAAGCAATTTACAATAATTGTATTGGACTTTAAATAGTACTAGAACCTAATTATAAGAGGAAAGAAAACTGGCAACAAACATTTCTAGAGGACCCTGTCTGGCATTGGTCCAACGCATGCGCCCCAGGCTCTCCAATAAATCTGGGTGATGCAGAGAAAGACAGTCAAGGAAAACGTGGTGGCATAGATGGAAAAGAGGGATGGAAGGAGACATTTGGGTTTTGGGAGTGGGGATTCATGGGTGGCGGTTTGGGTTTTTTTTTTTTTTTTTTCTTTTCCTTTTCTTTTTAGTTACATTCTTTACATTTATGTATATGTTTATAATATGTAGAACAAAATTATCATGTATTAATATCATATTTTTTCTTTTTTCTTTCTATACACCTAAAGATGTGAAAAAATGTATGTTGTTATGGTTATTAGATAACGCTCTCCCCCTTTTTCCTGATGAAGCCACACCGATGAAACATGTTGAATGTTGTGGACGCACTAGTTCTTTGTATGTGAAAACAGTTTGTTTCACTGTCAATAATAGGCAAATGTGTATGTACCTATGACTGTGCTTTACACTGTATTCTCTACCTTTTATGAATTTTTTGTAATAAACTAATTAACTTTTTAGATTCTTGGTATACATGTTTTTTTTCTTTATACAAAATGTACCCTCAAAGTCCCCTATCCCTTCTTTTTTGATGTTTGCACTACTGTCTAGTTAAAACAACAAAATAATTTGAAAGTGTACAATGCCTTTAGTTTTTGGCAATTTTTTAAATCTGTGTTTCAGAAGTCAGGCTTTTTTCAAACTGACACTTTGTTATATCTTTTAGGTAATTGTGAAATATCTATTTCATCTCCCAATAAAAAGGATACATCAATAGACTACCAAAACTGAAATGTTATACTTAAAGTAGATCTAAAACCAAAGTAGATAACATTTAGTTTGCTGAAGCTGCTGTAATATAGCCAATTCCTATTTATGTAAAGTTCCATTTTTATCTCTTTTTACCTTCATTTTAACATCTCCATGCTGCTGATCTCCTCCAGTCTCAGCCACTTCCTATCTACATGTAGGCATGTTCAGTGTCAGCTGCTCACCATCACCCTGGACCAGCTTCCTGATAGTGGCAATAGTGGACAATGCCTGTGCAATAAGTGACATCATGGCTACTCGGAGTCTCCTTATGTGACAGGCTGACAAGACAGGGGCAGAATTTCCCATAAATAGAAATACCTGAACAAGGACCTTCATGGCAGGATAGCCAGATGTTGTGTTGTAATTAGATTACAGATGATATACAATTAAATGATTAGGTTTACATTTATTTTAATATCGCCATAAGTTTTTTATTATTCAGTACTATAAAATGTATATAAAAAAAAAAATCACTCTTAAATCATCTACTTGTTAAAATCCAGTAAAGATAACTCTTCATTTTTGTGGTTGTAGCAAAAAATGTGGATCAAAATCTTACTGCTTATGGCCAGCATATTACTTACGCCAGATGAATATTGATCAAGGATAATGCACAAAAGAGTTCAAAGTTAGAAGATCTTAACCTCAGTCAACTGTAAATGAATACATAGAAGATAGAAAGGTATTACTGATGATGGTGACGAAAACAATGACAACTAAGTAATATATTCTTTGAAGCTTTGTATGTTTGATTTTAGGAATCACTAAATTAAATTTGCAATGTGAAAAAGGCATTGACAGTAAAATAATTGTACAATTACAATGTATAACATTTCTACAGGTTAGATGATATCTATGGTATCATATATAAACATTGTTATATTTTTAAAGATGATAGGGTACAAATCAGATCATGAGGGCAACTAAACCAATGCCAGTTACACTCGCATGACTGAAGCCCCAGGCTGTCACACTTTTTTCTGCATTAGGCTATGGGGATGCTCTGTCAGTTGCTGTCGCTGGCTCTGTTTTCAACTGTCCACAATTACTTTCTTTTTTGACAGTGACTCTTCCTCCCTAGATACATTTGTTTTTAAGAAAGAGGAAAAAAAATCTCTTAGACCTTACATTTTACAAAGTAATTGTAAACAAATGTATTATTTTATCATTTATAACTTTTTTATATACTATATGTCTTTATTTGCTTTCATAATTATTTCTATTGCATATTTTTGTTTAGCAGCAATATACAGAAATTTATATATAGATGACTACCAGAATGCAGATTGACGGACTAAACGCTGATTTAAATCTTCTTCTTCAATCAGGTAGACTAAGGCCAATCTGCTGTGAATAGTGAAGTTCATGAATTAAAACTTCAAGGATATGTAAACAGCGATGAATAAACTGAGCAGCATATAGTGCTACCTGCACCCTTATAGGGGCAATATACAAATACAATATTCATTAAATTACAAACGCATTTCTTAACCTGTTTTGTATTTAAAGAGTGTCTTCTTAAAAAAAAAAAAAAATATATATATATATATATATATATATATATATATATATATATATATATATATATATATATATACACACACACACACATACAGGCGTATATATATATATATATATATATATATATATATATATATATATATATATATATATATATATTTATATATACAGTGCCTAGGAAAAGTATTCACCCCCAATTAACATGGATTGTTTGAGGATTTGCATCATTTAATTTACAGAACATGCTCACAACTTTGCAGATTTTTTTTTTTTTCATTGTGAAGCAAACAACAAATAGGACAAAAAAAGGAAAAAGGAAAAAGTCAATGTGCATAACTATTTACCCCCCTAAAGTCAATACTTTGTAGAGCCACCTTTTGCGACTATCGCAGCTCCAAGTCGCATTGGATAAGTCTCTATGAGCTTGCCACATCTTACCACTGGAATTTTTGCCCATTTCTCCTTGCAAAACTGCTCCAGCTCCTTCAAGTTAGATGGTTTGTGCTTGTGAACAGCAATCTTTAAGTCTGACCACAGATTTTCTACTGGATTGAGGTCTGGGCTTTGACTAGGCCATTTGAACATGACTCCGTTAAATTGATGATAGGCAACTCCTACCCTCATATTGATTAGTGGTTCCAAATTAATAATAACTACTGCAGTAGGGAACAGACACAAAAGATACGCTCAGCATCTTTCCAAATTACTGTTCTGCTTTATTATGACACAATTGAAGGTTTTTATGCACATGGTATCACATTAATATTACAATTGTACGTTCATGGTAACAAGGGGCGTTACATAGGCAGGCTTATTCTAATCAGGACTCAAAAGAATGTAAACATTTACTGAAAACATTATTAGTGCTGTGTGCACAGTGAGGGCAGTGTGCAATACATACAAAATACAATTATATACAGAACTTACACATTTCCATTACAGTCTCCCCTCTTTTGATCAATGTTTTGATCACTAACCATACCTGCTATCACCTTTAACCTGGAACCTCCACACGCTTAGGTAGAGGTAGTCCTGGCCAAAGAGGCAAAAAACTCCATTGTGGAGAAAATAATAGCTGAGCAACTTTTTCATTACAAAATGACTTTTCATTGTGAAAAACAAATGATTGATAAGACATATTTACAGAGTACTGGCTGTACACTCCTGTGGCCAGAATGGCCTTCTAGGTTAATTGTGAGCATGCTGACTTATCAGCATATGTAAACACAGACAATTCTACATAAAATGGAAGACGTACAAAAGACAAAATATGACTTCAACATGGCTAAACTACTTTTCAAATATATATATCCCTTACAATTAAAGTAATTGAATCAAAAAGTACCCTAGACTGTGATCACAAGAGGGAAACAAATCAAACACAGAGATTTCTTTAATTTAGTCATTTTTGCAGTGTCTGGTGTGGATCCAGGTGACTTTTCCTTCAAGTTTTGCAAAAACTGTACATGAAATAGATGCTGTATTGAGTCTCCAAACATTTCCTTATATATAGATGTCTCTTAACAATCCACAAGTCACCTGGCTTTAGTTTTAGATCCTTCCAAACTTTTAGGATCTGGAATTGGGGAGAAAACACATAAATGAGTTTGTCAAAAAACCTTAAAAGATCAGCAACATTCTCTGTGAGATCCGAATGGAGGACTTCAGCTGCTGAGACAAAATATAAGCAAGTGATTAACACACTCCCAAACCAAATCCCATAGGGAGAGAGTCCAACATCCCCCTTAGGGGCTTCATAAAATATAAGAAAACATTCAGGCAAAAGTTTTCTAGTTTCTTACTCTACTTTGTCCACTACATTGTAGACAGTGGGGGGTGTAAAAATAAAACCTCAAAACTTCTAGTAAGGACTCTCCTATAAAAAAATGATTTCCTCTGTTACTCTCTGTACTTTCTGGCACTCTGTACTTACAAACTACTTCTGATAACACTTTTTACTGTGGCCTTTGCAGTAGCATTTGCCACTGGACATCCAAAAAACATGTCCATACAGACAAAATGCATACTTGTAAGATCCTGACTTGGGCATCTGGATATATCTTTTTTGTAATCTCTGGGAGGGATGTTCAGCTTTTGGTAACACCTTTGGTAACAGGTAAAACAAGAAGTGGTATGTTATAAAAACAACTGTGGAGAAGCCTGGCTCTATCCCACGCTCATTTACTAAGGCAGCCATAACTGCTTGTGACTGATGACACGGTCCATGTGTCAAGCTGGAGGGAAAAGAGTGGCTGACAGACATAAATGATCACCTTTTCCAAAGTCCTGTTTCATGAGAAGTTGCCCCCTGTGGACCACTTGTTCTTCTCGTTCTGGGGTCCTTAAAGTTGAATTATTAATCCCAGCTATACTGGGCCAGAACTAGGGTGGAATCTGTGAGTTGCACAGACCCATCAAGTGTCCAGGGCTGTAATGCAGCATCCTTAGTCACCTGGTCTGCTTCCATGTGTGAGTTTTAAAGTTAATATGGCTACCTCAGCAAGAACCTGGAAGGCTGAAAACAGCCGATCAAATTAACTTAGCATGCTTGGTTGGTTTACCTGCCGAAGTAAAAACAAACTTCTGGCCCTTTAAATGGAACCAAAAGCTCTCTATATCTTGACTATCTATATAAATATACATTCTTTTTATAGCTCACAGGCTTTGCTAAAACATGGAGCTCTGCTTCTTGAGCTGGGGAAAAAGGATCCAATGACTTTGAATACAGAGTATCCTTCTGGGTGATAAACTGCATACTCAAATCTACAAAAAATGTAATATCTGGGTCTTCAGGGAGTGTGTCCTGCACTGGGCTCACAGCAGCTGATTCCTACACCATCAATTTAACACACGTGTCTTCCTTTGTCTCCAGCCTCCTCCAATAGAGGCAATAAGGTGGCTGGATTCAAATGTACACATTTTTCATTGTTATATTTGTACATAAACAAACTCATATTTTAAACCTTTCATTTGACAAACATTTAGTTAGCTGTATATTTGCTGCACAGAATGTCGGACCATTAAAAATTAAATGTTTGACCAAAACAATCTAACTTTGTCTAATAGCACCTTTGCATAAAAGCTGCAGCTCTGATATATCGGGGTGAACCATTTATTACTGGGTCCAGCTTGCATAAATATATTACAATAGCTTGTTTTCTATCATGCTGTTTGTGTAAGAACTCCAGTTTCATGTTTCAAAAGACAACTTTTTCCTGGCAATATTATAACAAATGATAACAACACCCTGCGGTCATGCAGAGATGCCCATAAATCCAAAATATTCTTCTGCTTATACCACAGTACTTACAAGGAAAAGGGGCACATCATTTCACAATCCACACATTCTGCTTTGGATTTCAAAAATAAAAATAAATAAAAACAAAAGGACCAAGAATCTGTATGATGGACCAGAAAGCATCAAAAACTATAAAACAACTGGCTGCAGGTGGCATCTATCCTAACAGGGTGTGTGGACTTGATGTGATGGGTCTGTTATACTTAAATTCTATTTATTATTACTCTCACATCATGGACCGCACATCAAGTTATCATCAAAAACCTTACAATATCATTTTTGTAGAAGAACTTCTTATGTATCCCATCCATCTTGGCTTTGTTAAATATTATGGCAGCTTTATTCAAAATAAAAACCTCATCTTAATCTTTTTTTTCTCTCAATAAGGGCTTATTGTATAAATGTAAAATTACAAAATTGTTATCTTAATCTAAACTAATCCCATTTTTACAAATTTCCCCAATAACCTGGATTTAATTTCCAACCAAAGGTTGTCTAAACCAGTTTCAATATATCTATATAATTGTTAAACTCATATTAGAAATTAATACTCATTATTACTTAATTTTACTTAATTTCCCTTTTTTAAATGCACTGTTTCCACTATCAAAAGATATTCAATTTGTGCAATACACAGTTAAATGCAACCTTCATTTTACCATGTTTAGAAAACAGATTCAAAATAATTGTGATCACATTGTTTACCATTAGATTCGTTAACCCGGCACATTTTGTTATAAATGTTTTGTCTAAAAAACAGAAATTGGCATGGTGTCCTTCCAGCTTATCACTGACCTCTCAGGGACATTCTTTCAGGAGAGCACAAAGGAGGGGGTCACATCTGCATACATGCGTACACACACAAGCAATAGAACTAAAGGTCCCAGCATTCGCACACACACCAATATCTCTCTAAAATCGTTTACTTTTTCCCATTTGTACACAACACATGCATATCATTCTCTCACTTTCTTTTAACTCTCTAATATTTCCCTGCCTAAATTCTGCTTTCCTTATTTTGTTCAGATATCTTTTACATCTAGCTCCTATGATCAGACGGGCAGCCAGAGTGCTCATCCCATCTTCCCTCTCTGACAACATATAAAGTATTCTGTTTTAATTCTCATTTCTCTGTTTCTGACTTTTACTAGTTGTAGTGCCTGACCCCAAATTCATCCCACAACTTAACATGAAAATGTCCCTTTCTGTCTAGTGTTAATGTCACCCTTGGTCCATTCTGCTCACATAGATAGCTGTTTCTCTAGCGGTTTACTCTGCATGATTCTTAGTCCCTATGGCCTTTGGTAACCCAGTTACCCCTTGTGGATCCATGTCCACTTTAACCATTAATCTAGGGGCTCAGTATAGGCGGAACCGCACCTTTGGTTCATATATAGCGCTCCTCTTGCGCTGGGCATTTTTGAGGGTCTCTTACCCTTCATTCCCTTACTTAATTTAATGCCCATAATGACTGGCCAGTCTTCTCTCTTCTCTACGTGTGCCTATAACCTCTTGCCTCTAAACTACTTTATCTTGCAGATGTACTACATATACCTGTGAACAGCACTATTCTTCCCTTTCTTATCTATAACACTCCAATGGACAATAGACAGGGACAACATAACATATAACCACCAATCAATACAGTTCGATTAAGTGGAGAAAAATAGGTACCCTTTGTCCCGAAAATGCCTTACCGATCAAGGAAGTCTGATAACTCAAATGTAAGCAAAAGGCTTACCTCAGCCGGCTGATTATCAGAAATTCCCGGATCGTCTCAAGCTCCTCGTTTCAGATACTCAGGGTCACCTGGAATCCCCTCCTAAGGCAAAGCTCGCCATGCTGACTTGGTTGAATTGATGATAGGCAACTCCTATCCTCATATTGATTAGTGGTTCCAAATTAATAATAACTACTGCAGTAGGGAACAGACACAAAAGATACGCTCAGCATCTTTCCAAATTACTGTTCTGCTTTATTATGACGCAATTGAAGGTTTTTATGCACATGATTACGTAGGTATCACATTAATATTACAATTGTACGTTCATGGTAACAAGGGGCGTTACATAGGCAGGCTTATTCTAATCAGGACTCAAAAGAATGTAAACATTTACTGAAAACATTATTAGTGCTGTGTGCACAGTGAGGGCAGTGTGCAATACATACAAAATACAATTATATACAGAACTTACACATTTCCATTACAAACACATTTACATGTTTCCCCTTAAACCACTCAAGTGTTGCTTTAGCAGTGTGTTTGGGGTCATTGTCCTGCTGGAAGGTGAACCTCCATCCTAGCCTCAAATCACACACAGAGTGGTACAGGTTTTACTCAATAATATCCCTGTATTTAGCACCATCCATCTTTCCCTCAACTCTGACCAGTTTCCCAGTCCCGACTGCTTGAAAACATCCCTACAGCATGTTGCTGCCACCACCATGTTTCACTGTGGGGATGGTGTTCTTTGGGTGATGTGATGTGTTGGGTTTACGCCAGACATAGCGTTTTCTTTGATGGCCATAAAGTTCAATTTTAGTCTCATCAGACCAGAGCACCTTCCTCCATATATTTTGGGAGTCTCCCACATGCCTTTTTGCAAACTCAAAACATGCCATTTTGTTTTTTGCTGAAAGTAATGGCTTTCTTCTGGCCACTCTGCCATAAAGCCCAACGCTATGGAGCGTATGGCTTATTGTCATGCTATGTACAGATACTCCAGTCTCTGCTGTGGGGTTACATTAGGTCTCTGTACTGCCTCTCTGATTAATGCCCTCCTTGCCCGGTTCTTGAGTTTTGGTGTGCGGTCATCTCTTGGCAGGTTTGCTGTTGTGCCATGTTCTTTCCATTTGGTTATGATAGATTTGATGGTGCTCCTAGGGATCATCAAAGATTTGGATATTTTTTATAACCTAACCCTGACTTGTACTTCTCAACAACATTGTCCCTTACTTGTTTGGAGAGTTCCTTGGTCTTCATGGCAGTGTTTGGTTAGTGGTGCCTCTTGCCTAGGTGTTGCAGCCTCTGGGGCCTTCCAAAAAGGTGTGTATATGTAATGACAGATCATGTGACACTTAGATTGCACACAGGTGGACATCATTTCACTAATTATGTGACTTCTGAAGGTAATTGGTTGCACCAGAGCTTTTTATGGGCTTCATAACAAAGGGGGTGAATACATACGCACATGCCAAATATCAGTTTTTTATTTCTGAAAAATAGTTTTATGTTTGTATTTTTCTAATTTTACTTCACTAACTTAGACTACTGTCTAAGACTAACTCAGATAAAAAAATAAACATTGAACTAAGGGCTGTAATGTAACAAAATAGGTAAAAAGCCAAGGGGGTGAATACTTTTGCAAGGTACTGTATATAAAAAAGAGAGACATTTATTGAAGAAGATATAAGATGCACTGTACATAGGACATATGTAGCACAAGCCATTGAACAAATTATGACAAAACACATTGCATGGTAAGGTCCTGCGTCAAAATCTCAGACACAGTAGTTTTTGGAATCCCCAGATCAGCTTCTAGTTTTCGCACTGTCAGATGCTGACATTTGCTAAATTGCAGCCTGTACGTAGTCAACATTCTCAGGTGTTCCGCTTGTTGCAGGTCCTCCAGAACGTGGATCACATTCAACAGATTCTCGACCATCTTTTGTGCCATACTTTTATTTGCACTGCACTCATTACATCATCCCTGAAAGCTTTCTGAACCATCTGAATAGTTTCCACTGTGGAATGTTCAAGCTTAATGCAAAATTTGATGTGGATTTGTTGCTCTACTTGCTCAGTGATTTTGAATGTGATAGCCACACAGTGCACACGCTCACTCAATGGCATATAGGATCCCCACTGACTAGTACAATTAAGTCATTATTGTTAACATACAGTATCTGCATTTCAATCCACTCTCCTTGGCTGCTAGGTTGCATTGATGTCATGCAAACCTTTTCTGTTATATGTGTAATATATGTTATATATGAACAAATGCTGGATACTTTCCAGACAGACCTTGTGTGTATATATTAGTTGGAATCCTAATAACAAGAAAGTTGTGATCATGCCTCACTGTGCCATAAGTCATATAATCAACATGCCTAGTTCTTAAACATGACTCTTTTTCTAAAGTTCTGAGTCCCTTGTGGGCCTGTTATTATATGACATGTGTGAAATCCAGAACCATTCTTTGAACACCTATCTTTGCAAACACAAACCTGGCGCTAAAAGGAAAATGGTCTGTTATCACAGTAAAAGCAAACAATAAAATGTAAGTGGGCCTACTGTAATTAATAAGGGTAGAGCACATACAGTATATAGTAATATAAAAGTGTGAGCCTATCTGAAGGCTACCCAATTTCTCCCTATGGTGCAATAGTATGTAAACAATCCATTTTCAGTAGCTGAATATATGTCATGCGTGACCATCAGAGCTTTAAGGGAACTTACAAGCTGTATAATTAGCTCGAAAGGGAAAATAAGTAATAGTAATTTTCTGTAAAAGCACATATTAAAATGTTAAAACAATATGAACTAGTGACATTATGCCTTATTTATTAGCTGTCAATTTAAGCAGTGTTGGATGTATGCTTTGCTGGTGCTCTCATAGACTAGGACCATATTTACCAGATAAACTGTAAAAGAAGAGGGAAAGAGAGGCACCAATCCACCAATAGTGTAACACATTTTTATTGTGTAACAAAATGTAAATCCAATAAAAAGATGCACTCACACAACATCACTGTCAGATGCTGACCTTTGCTAAATTGCAGCCCGTATGCGTTCAACATTCTCAGGTGTTCTGCTTGTTGCAGGTCTTCCAGAAAGTGGATCACATTCAACAGATTCTCAACCATCTTTTGTGAAACACTTTTATTTGCATTATTTGCAATATTTGCATATTCCGTAAGGAATAAGCGTGTAACAAACTCCAGGGCAATCATCAGTGGGGAATCTGTGCAGGACTGGAGCCACCAAGATGACAGGTCTGCTACAGGGATCCGTGCAGAGGTCATCATGGGCAGCTGGGAAGCCTCCATGAAGTAGACAAACTGTCAGAGGAGCTATCAGATGCCTGTGACGAGGAAGCCAATCAGGAACCAATCAGAAGCTGTATATTGTCATACATGGTTTGACTTTGCATATACAGTTTTTATGTGTATCGGAGACGTCTATTTTTGCTAATGAAAGATAAATACTTGAGTACTTCCCTTTTTGAGAACACTGTATTTTGTACTGTGCGCTTATAGTGAATTATCCATCCAATTGTGTACTTCTTTACCTACTTATACCTTAATTGAGCAGCTTGCCATTTTGTCTATTCCTGTGATCAGTGCATACATGAGGGGGCTTCAGTTGCCTTGTAAGAGTTTGGTTTGATCATGTGTTGTTGGATAATTTTAAATATTGACAAAAATCTTACAAATCAAAAATGTTTTTGATTTATTAACTCCTCGAGGACCGAAAGATTTTACCCCTTAATGACCAGGCCATTTTTTATGGCATAATGTCCCTTTAACTGACAATTGCAAGGTTGTGCAATGCTTTACCCAAACAAAATTTACATCCTTTTTTCCCCACAAATAGAGCTTTCTTTTGGTGGCATTTGATCACCTCTACGATTTTTTTTTTTTGAGCTAGAAACAAAAAAAGGCCGACAACTTTGAAAAAAATATATTTTTAGATTTTTGCTATAATAAATATGGAAAAAAAAATGTTTTCATCAGTTTAAGCCAATATGTATTCTTCTACATAGTTTTGGTAAGAAAAATTGCAATAAGCATACATTAATTGGTTTGTGCAAAAGTTATAGCATCTACAAAATAGGGGATAGATTTATGGCATTTTTATTATACTTTTTTTTTTACTAGTAATGGCGATGATCAGTGATTTTTAGGGACTGCGACATTGCGGCGGATAGATCGGACACTTTTGACACTTTTTGGGACCAGTGACATTTATACAGTGATCAGTGCTATAGAAATGCACTGATTACTGTATAAATGACTCTGGCAGGGAAGGGGTTAACACTAGTGGGGATCAATGGTTTAAAATGTGTTCCCTGGGAGGTGTTTCTAACTGTGGGGGAAGGGGACTGATTGGGAGTAGAGAGAGTTCACTGTTCTTAATCACTGGGAACAAACGATCACTGTACTTCCCTGTCAGAATGGGGATCTGTTTGTTTACAGTGACAGATCCCTGTTCTGGCTCCCTGTGGAGCGATTGTGGGTGGCCGACAAACGTCGTGACAGCTGGCCATGCATATCAGCTCTCCCACCATGCAGGGCCTGCTATAGCTGTAAAACGGACCGACATACAGCTACCAGTTTTTTGGGGAGAACGAGATGACCTATCGCAGTACAATGATGGCGGTTGGTCGGCATGTGGTTAATATCTAAACTACTAAACCATACCATAAAGATGGATATAGTGTTGCATAGCTCCAGTAGAAATCCTTTACATTCATTGGGAGATAGAATATAACCCAACGGTGTTCCTTTGTCTATCTCACTGCTGCAGCTTCTTTACACATGGATAGTAATTATATCTTCCTGTCCACCATCAGGGACTACCATTTTTCTTTGCTGAAAGAAATTGACATTTCTATCCCTATCACAGACAACTGACATCAGAATAATGCAGTAGATCATTGTCAGAGTTACTCTGACAGTATTTATATGCATCGGGATTAGAAGACTTGTGACGATTCTGCACCAGCTGAGCTCTCCAGAGTGCCTCAGGCTTTCATTTTAAACCAGTGAACTTGAGAATTGAACCAACAATCTTCAGCTCACTGAATTACCAGGATATATACTTAAGAGTTTTTTTTTTTCCTGGTCTGTATTTTTATTCTCCAGTTAAAAGGCTTTTTGGTCTTACTTGCAATTTACCCCATCATATATAATTTCAAAAGCATTTTAAGTGTACCTATATTGAACATCATTGCTAGTAACTTTAAAAGCATTTTATTTTGGAATGATAAGAATTCTTCTTTCATCACTAAGCGGAATTGTGACCCCTCTTTATTTGGTATCTTGTGTGTGTTTATATGTGTTTCCTAATAGGGTAATAAAAAAATAAACTCTGTTATTGTATCACTGTTTACAATTTTCATTACAGGAAATATTTTCAATTTGAATAGATTTTTTATTGAAAATGTTTTTTATCAATAAAAAAAAAAAAAATACAATAGACCAAAGGTACATCTTTGTGCAACATGCAAAAAAAAAAAAAATACAACCCAATGGCATAAAGTATAGTGTACAATCATACCGGAAGATTCAGCATGAACCTTGGGTTACAAATTAGATAAGAAAAACCATCTACAACAGCCCCCCCCCCCGTTTTTAGAGTCTGAATAGTGTTTGGGCATGTAAAGTGTATGCTGCTGAAAAAGGTGTGAGTCTATAAATTAACTTCTATAAACAATGAGACCTGGCTACACTGTATTTTATATATTTTGCATATAAGGTATGACATGCATCCCCTTATGCATGTGGTATTTAACATTTTATTCCCATCATTAAAATGTAGTGGTGTGGTGTTTCTTTTACATTATTTAGTATTTTGAAGGGTGCTTTATTAGGTATGGCCTTTTAATCTTGTTTTTTTCCTGCTACCAGTTCTATTTTTTTAGGTTATCTAATGTGAATGAGTCCTATGTCATCAGGAATGCTCATTCCTGACATTTATTTACATCTTATGACATCACATCATATGTCGGACATCATCACGCACTACACGCGGAAGGCTTGTCCCAACAGCTCACTTGGCACCCTTTAGGGTTCTTAAATTATGCTACCATTACAGTTACTGTATATACACTAAAACTTACAGCAGGTTTATTCAACTTTATTATATCTCTATAAGTGGGGAAAACAATAACAATCATATCTCCATTATAATCTCTTACTTTTCATCCTCTTATCTTTTTTATGATCAATTCTGTATAGATGGGGTATAGATGAAGCCCTCATTCAGACTATTTGGACGCATTGAACCTATGGTAAAATTCCACTGGGCTTCCTTTTGTAAAAAGAGTTTTTTAAGTCCCTTTATCTTGGTCCTAATTTTACCATTTTAAGTCCCCAGAATTGCAGGTAATCTGTTTTACTGCCATGTATCTCTCACATATACAATGGGATTGTATCCCTCTTCAGGGCAATATCTCCAATATGCTCCAAAATTTTTCTCCTTAGTAGTCTTATTGTTTTCCTGCCAGAAACCATGAAATCAGACCGAGACAGAGGTATAGTTAAATCACACTTGTCTAATAATAAAAAGTAAAAAGAACAAACGTAGTCAAAGCATAGCCAAAGTTCACTAACCGGGAAGGATATTCAGCCAAGCCAGAAGTCAGGGATCAAAGTAGTGGAACAGCAAGCAGGATCCGGAGCCAGAAGGAATGTCAGCAAAGCCAGTCTTTAAACAGGAACACAGGAGATGTTTCTTGTGATGTTGACCAAGGTGAAGGCAGAGCTCCTCCGGACTGGATGGCTTAAGTAGGCAGGACTAATGAGCAGGATATCAACAACAGCTGTGGAGAGAGATGGGAGCTGGCAATTAACCGACAGTTGAACAGCCAGTTTAGAGAAGGAAGGGCTGAGCCCAGCCCTGAAAGTGTCCCCTCCTCAACGACCCCTCCCCCTTGGAGGACCACCAGACTTGAGGGGAAAACATCTATGGAAATCACAGAGGAGGACAGGGGCATGTACGTCCGAGGATGGGACCCAAGAGCATTCCTCCGGACCGTACCCTTTCCAATGCACCAGTTACTGTATGCACCCACTGAACCTGCGGGAGTTAACAATAGATTATACTTCATACTTCTCATGGTTCTCAACCTGTACGGGGTGAGGACAAGGCACTGAGGTGGTAAAGTGGTTGCAGACCAAAGGTTTTAATAAGGAGACATGAAATACATTCAAAATATGCATATTAGAAGGAAGGTCTAATGCGTAAGCCACTGGGTTTATCCTGCGAAGAATACAGAAAGGCCCAATAAACCGAGGTGCAAACTTCAGTGAGGGAACACGAGGTTGCGAGATGACAGCCAGACCCTGTCCCCAATCTAGTAGGAAGGCGCAGGCAGGCGTCTGCGGTCTGCATGGATTCTGTACCTATCATTAGCATTACGCAAAGCCTCCTGGACTTGTCCCCAAGTGGAACAGAGACCACGGAGATGCTCCTCTAATGCAGGAATACTCTGCAGAACAAACGAGTCAGGCAACATGGAAGGTTGGAAACCATAATTCGCCATAAATGGGGACAATCGGGAAGCAGAATTCAAGGCACTGTTGTGAGCAAACTCTGCCCATGGTAATAGGTCTGACCAGTTGTTATGATGGTCAGAAATATAGCAAGGTAGGAATTGCTCCAAGAACTGATTGGCTTGTTCTGCATACCATTAGAATGCGGGTGATACGCAGAAGAAAAAGCAAAGCTGAATTCCCAACTGTGCACAAAAGGCTCGCCAGAAACGGGACACAAACTGACCACCCCTGTCTGAGGCAATCACCTTGGGTAGCCCATGTAAGTGAAAAATCTCCCAAGCAAAAATGGAAGCCAGTTCCTCAGAAGTGGGCAACTTCTTAAATGGAATGCAATGACACATCTTTGAGAA
Source organism: Aquarana catesbeiana (assembly GCF_042186555.1). Taxonomy (NCBI): domain Eukaryota; kingdom Metazoa; phylum Chordata; class Amphibia; order Anura; family Ranidae; genus Aquarana; species Aquarana catesbeiana. The sequence continues at coordinate 204,835,099 of NC_133326.1, read as the reverse complement.
CCGCTCAACCACCATAAGGATAACTGGAGTTGGGTAACTCCACAATGAAATCCATAGACAGGTGGGTCCTGGGCCTCTCTCCATTGGGTATGGGTTGTAGGAAGCCCACTGAAAGGTGTCGTGGAGTCTTACTCTGAGCACACATGGAACAGGCAGCTATGAAGGCAGTTACATAAGCACATAGACTAGGCCACCAGAATTGTTGGGAAATGGCCCAAATGAGTTGATTCTTCCCAGGGTGGCCAGATGCCCTGGTAGAATGGTAAGTCTGGAGCACGGCAGTACGGAGACTCTCTGGGACAAAGCACCGGTCACAAGGTTTCTCAGGAGGAGCATGGACCTGAGCAGCAAGAATTTTGTCACCCAAAGGAGAAGTGAGACTGGTGCGAACCGTAGCCCGAATAAGATAAGGAGAAACTGACTCCAAATTGGAAGTGGAGGAAAATTGTCATGACAAGGCGTCAGCCCTTACATTTTTAGTAAAAGGTAAGAATGAGACAATGTAATTTAAACTTGACAAAAAAGGAGCCCATTGTGCCCTTCTGGGAGAGAGGCATTTAGCCTTAGACAAGAATGTGCAATTCTTATGGTCAGTAACAATAAGAACTGGCACAGTGGTACCTTCGAGGAGATGTCTCCATTCTTGCTAAAGTGATCACCAATAGCTCTCTGTCACCAATCTCGTAATTGCACTCCGCAGGTGACAATTTCTTGGAAAAGTAGCCACAAGGAGGCAGAGCGATCTTAGAGGTAGGACGTTGAGACAGAAGGGTGCCAAGCAGTCTCCAATCTCAGAAGCATCAACCTCAAGCATAAACGGTAACATAGGATCAGGATGTGCAAACACAGGAGCAGAAACAAAGGCAGCCTTGTGACTCTCAAAGGCCTTAATGGACTCCGGAGATCAACTCTGTGGGTTACTGTCCCTTCTGGTCATATCAGTCAGGGGCTTGACCAGAGACGAGAAGTTACAAATAAACTTCCAACAATAGTTGGCAAAGCCCACTCTTCTTCTTCACAAAGAAGAAACGAGCACCAGCAGGAGATGAGGATTTGTGGATACAACCTCGAGAAAGCGCATCTGCAACATACTCCTCCATGGCCTTATCCTCCAAGACCGACAAAGGGTAAACCCAGCAAGGAGGGGGTATGGCACCAGGTTGAAGGTCAATTGCACAATCATAAGGCTAGTGTGGAGGCAAACTACCGGCTTGATCCTTGTCAAAGACATCGCTAAAATCACGGTACTCCTCCGGCAGGGAGGAGAGTAAAGAGGTGCACAGGACCTTGGCTACCTTCTGGAAGCATGTCTCACTGCATTATGGTGACCAGGAGAGAGCCTCAGCACGGAGCCAATCAAAAGAGGGATTGTGCCTCTGTAACCAAGGATAGCCAATAATCAGCAGAAACCTAGGTGAGGAAATAACTTGGAATTAGATTATCTCATGGTGAAGAGCCCCTACGGCCATGGACAATGGAACCGTCTCATGAGTCACATGGGCAGGCTGTAGAGGTCTCCCGTCAAGAGCCTCAATGGCAAGTGGAGTGTCACGCAGCTGCAGCAGAGTCGAGTGCTTCGATACAAAGGCAGCATCAATGAATGAGTCGATTAGAGCCTGTATCTCGACGGACGACTCAGCCCAAGAAAGGGTGACCGAAACCAGGGGCTTATCCTTCTAGATAAATGGGGATGAAACAACGCCACCTAAGGCCTGTCCATGACAGGACCTCAAGGTTCGGGCATTCCCTGGACAGGTAAGACAAGACTTCAAAAAGTGACCTGCCTGGCCACAATAAAGGCACAATCTCTTCATCCTCCTAAAGGCTCTCTCATTCGCAGAGAGACGCATGAAATCCAAGTGTATGGGTTCATCTTTACTGCCCAACTTAGTACCAGGAGGCATTGGAGGTGAGGGAGGCACGGTGGGACTTGAAAGCTCAAAGACAAACGTACAGGAGGCTTCCGCAAGTGCTCTTTAAAAGAGAGTCTTTCTCTGAGTCTAGAGTCAATGAAGATGGCAAACGTGATCAACTTCTCCAGCTCAGTGGGTATATCTCGGGCTGCTATCTCATCCTTGATGGTATCCAAAAGACCATGTCAGGCATCTGCTGTGACAAGGCGGAGGTGCGTGTACAAGCACAAGCTGGATAACGGTGTGTGTGTGATGGCGCGTGCCGGATGTGTCTGTGTGCGCGCATGCGCGGGGGCACACGACGGATACATGTGTGCGTGCATTAGACGTTCTTTGGCGCCAATGGACCTTTAAAAGGACAGCAGCTGCACAAGTGCAGTGCTTTTTGATCTACAGCTAGCGATTCCTGTAAACCTGTACCTGCCTTCTGATCACCTGTATTGAGCTGGCTCTGTTTGACTTACCCAATTTCTTCAAAGCTGACCTTGGCTTGTCTTGACCCTGCTATAAGGACTGCCTTGCTGACACCCTGTTGCCGACCTCTGTCTGTTCATCTGACCCTGCTTCAGCCCCAGCCCTACCTGCCTGATTACCTGTGTTTGACCCGGCTTGTCTTTCTCTGCTCCAGTCTACTGTTCAGTTCTATTTGATTACCTGTGTTTGACCCGGCTTGTCTCACTTTGCTCCAGTCTGTGCCTCCCAGCTTCCAGGTCGCTGACCTGCACCTGCCTCCACTGACATCAGCATCCGGACCTGTCTGATGAATCATCATCCATCCACTCATGCCTACACCACAACAGGCACTCCTACCTCACTGCGCTCTCGAGTCCACTGTTCCCACTCCAGTGGCTCTTGGGGCTGTAAGAGAGGTCTCCTGCTATAAATCAGACTCTACCACACAATACGTAACAGACCATGAGAAAGAGCAACCATGAGGGCCTCATTGTTCCACACAACCTCTGCTGCCAAAGTACGGAATTCAATGGCGTAGTCAGCAACAGTTCTTGTACTCTGTTCGATGGGCATGAGGCACTTGACAGCAGAAGCGGAGTGTGCGGGAATGTCAAATACCCTTTTAAACGAAGCCACAAACTCAGGGTAACTCCAGACAACAGGTTTTTGCATCTCCCATAGAGGGTTTGCCCAGGCCAAGGCTCTCTCAGAAAGCAAAGATATCATGAAACCTATTTTGCTTCTTTCCATAGGAAATGCCTGGGGCAGCATCTCAAAGTATATCTCAACCTGGTTGAGAAACCCTCTGCATTGGACTGGATCACCCCCAAATCACTGGGAAAATGGAGCGGAACCAGACATACCTCTTGTAGAGGTAATACTTGAGGTGGGTGCCTGCAGAGGAGCAGCAGCAGGGTTGGGCTGCATCATAGGTTGTATCAGGGCGACCACAGTGGAAGATTCCAGGTGAGCCGTGCGACTCAGGAGCGTTTGTAATGCCATGGCGAACTGATCCATGCGGTGATCGAGTTCATCTATTCTGGAAAAAATATTACCAACAAGTGGATTGACTGCATCTTCTGAATTCATGGCCTTCGCCTACTATTCAGAAACCATGAAATCAGACCAAGACAGAAGTAAAGTTAAATCACACTTGTTTAATAATAAAAAGTAAAAAGAACAAATGTAGTCAAAACATAGCCAAAGTTCAGTAACCGGAAAGGATAGTCAGCCAAGCCAGAAGTCAGGGATCAAAGTAGTGGAACAGCAAGCAGGATCTGGAGCCAGAAGGGATGTCAGCAAAGCCAGTCTTTAAACAGGAACACAGGAGATGTTTCTTGTGATGTTGACCAAGGCAAAGGCAGAGCTCCTCTGGACTGGACGGCTTAAGTAGGCAGGACTGACAAGCAGGATATCAACAACAGCTGAGTAACTGTGGAGAGAGATGGGAGCTGGCAATTAGCCGACAGCTGAGTGGCCAGCACAGAGAAGGAAGGGCTGAGCCCAGCCCTGACATTTACCCACATCTAGTAATCTACAGTACATAGCATCTCAGCACACATACCACTCCAGATGAGCTGCAATTCAAAAAGGAATTACTATTGTTGCCTAATGGGTTTATGGTAAATCTCCATTAGAAGCTATAAATAATATTGCAATTAGAAATATATTTCAGTAAGAAGGAAATATATTTAAAGTATTGAGTGTTGTGTTGGTGTTACGGTAATTAGTTCAACTTCAAAGGTTGGCCTTTTGTTTTCCCTAATAACATCTCACCTGGGTAGTAAACAACAGCCTTCTTTGACTCTTCCAATCAGGCTGTGCCAATATACATTTACTAGGTGCAGTAACCGATTGGGGAGAATTATATTAGCCACAGTACAGAAAGAAGGGGGGATATAATGCTTTGTGACCAAGCTAAGTCCCTCTTTGGTGTGGGGACAGAGAGCAGTCACCATGGGCCGACCTGAAGTTAACAGGTAATCTAACGCTATACTTGCATATTATATTGTATTGTAAATACGGTTATTGTGAGTAATTTGTAGATATCATATAAGCCAGGGGACCTACACTGTACATTGTGTTGTAAATACAGTCTGGTGTGTAATATGTATATATTATGTAACCCTATCAATAAATGTGTATTACGGATGCAACTACCTCTTTTGATCTCTCAGATCTAGATATGTATATGTCCATACTACTGCAATGATTGAGGTGTATGCACATAATCACAGAAACTAAGCGACACTATCCTATCTATATTCTTAGAATTTTAAAATTCTCTCAAGATGAATATAAATGACAAGACTTGCAATACCCACATTTGTATGATTCCTTTGGTGGCTACTGGATATAAAGGAAGGAGGCAAGACCAAGTATAAAGAGAACCATTAAGACATGATGAAAAGGGGAAAGAGCAAGGTCAAACAGGGCACCATCATGCACACCATCCATGTCCCTATATTTACTTGAATGTTAGACGGTCCATAGGTATTTGTCAAGGTCACCAAAAAAATAATATGTTATCCAAAGAGATCAATCCTTTTTAGATTTCCTAACTTTATTATGGAGAGCAGCCATCCTTTTTTCATTTTTTAGGTACCATGCCATTTTTTGTTTAACTTGTGTCACTGTTGGAGTACTGGACTACCAGGCTTTGGCCAGGATTTGTTTGGGTACTGCTAAAGTTAACCTTTTAGGTTTAAATTGATTAGAAATGCACTCTGTTGGCTTAGGGTTAAGTAAGGTCTTGTGTGAATTTGTAGGAATGCTATGGCCCAATACAATGTATATTAATTGATAGGCTCTAGTCCAGAAATGTTTGATTCTGGAACAATCCTACCAAATGTAAACTAGTATTCCCACAGCTCCACAGCACCTAAAAACCAAGATCCGAGGCATGCCGCTTGAACCTCCTAGCCAGTCTTTGAGGTACCATGTACCACAGAATATGTTTTTACGATGAGCTTTAGTGAATATAGAGCCAAGTGATTTATGTATCATTCCTTTTTTAATAGATATGATATTACATAGTATAAAGCAATACATCTAGAATAAAATGATATATAGCATGATGAGTTTTGTCCCTTTTCAGAGTAGCACAAATAGAGTGCAGCACAAAAAAACTGTGTAAATATGCAAAAAATGCAAAAAATACTATACTATATACTATACTATACTATACTAAGGAAAATATTCATATAATAATTGCAAATAATATCAAGATAATGATAAACTTTTCATTAAAAATTAGACAAATCCTACATCTGCAGAAGGAAGAAGCTTTGGCTGTAATATTGTTGATGTGGCTATATGTAGGGGAACATTTGCTAAATGTCTTCATGGTGGTGCAACAAAATGCAGAGTAAGGAATGTCATATTGAGGTATATTTGTGGAAATGTCTGAACAAAACAGGAAGAATGTAACTTCCCCAAATGATGACATGATAAGCAAAAGACTGACTTTGGAAGACAGAAAAACATTAAGTGACATCAAAAACCTCCCAAACCAATAGTATGTCAGTAACCGAAAGAATAATTCAAAAGAGGAGATTTCATGCTGCATTGAAAGCAAAAATATCAAGGAAGAAGCCATATTTGAATGTTACTCAAAGGAAAAGATGTATTTTGTGCCCCAAAAACATCTATGCTGGACAGTTGAAAACTGTGATAAAGTAATCTGGGATGATTTTTATTCCTGCCTGAATAAAAATAAAATGACATTGTATAAAATTGTATTCAGCATTCAATTTGGAATAGAATTATATATAATATAATGTGGTTGATTTACTAAAGACAAATTGGCCAATCACTTTGCAAGGGAATTTGCACTTTGCAATGGAATTTTCCCAAGAGCTTAGTGAATGTGGTGACATTTCACTTTGCAAAGAATACTCAATGATTTGCAAGTAAAATAAAAAACAGAATTTTTGCTTGTACATGATTAGATGATTACACTGCAGAGCTTCACCTCATTTTCTAAGCTTTGAGGAAAGTTCATCTGCAAAGTGCCACTTCCCATTTCAAATTAGACAAATTGTACATTTTTTAAAAGTGGCCACACATTTGACCACAAGCATACACCCTAAAGTTAAGATTCTACAGAGAAAGCAAACATATATCTTACCAAGCTCAGAGTTAAAATAGTGCCCAGACTTCATCACTGCTACTGCATTGAATGTTGGAACTATGCTACAAGGCAGCTACTAGGAATGCCCCACTGGAGACATGTCAGGGAAATGGCCGTGTTGTGACCAATTCTGCCAGTAACCGTCATGGTGGCAGGCGAGTCTAGTGAGCACGCCCTGATCTTGTGGGCACACCCCCCGGCCTATTTAAACCTGCCACTGACACTTGCAGTTTGCTGGATTATCTAACAGCTCCTGTGCTCCTGTGCCTTGTATACTCTGAAGATCCCTGCTTGACCTCTGCTCGGCTTGACCTGTGTTCCTGTTTATCTCCTCGCTCTGACCCCGGCTTGGCTGACTACTCTCCGATCTTCTGCCCTCTGTGTATGACCCGGCTTGTTCCTGTACCTCTCTCGGACTGTCTTTTGGTATCTGACTCCTGGCCTGGCTGCGGACCCTGTTCCTAGTTTACCCTGCTGTTACCGTTCAAGACTTCTCTCTGCACGGCTGCCACAACACACTCTAACTACTTACAGCCAACCAGCCAGCTTGCAGTATTCCTGGAAACCCATGCACCTCTGTGCATGGCATTCCCTGTACCCAAATCCAGGGATGCGCTGCACTCAGCCGCAAGGGGCGCCCTCTCAGCAACCCGGCCTCACACTACAGACTTGACAAGACAATTAGTGCTAACAGACAAAGTGCCAAACTATAATAAGATGCTATTATCAAGTACAGGAGCAACTGAACAGGAGCATGTATTAGGGAGAAACCAAATCTTAAAGTGTATATGTGGGCACTGAAAAAATAATTGCAGCATTAAATTTCTGCAATACATGCACATTTCACCATGTTTTAGCCTTTTAAAAAACACTGCATGCAGAGGAATTTCTGGTGGTTCTGCCAGTACTAATGTACGAAAATTCTTGTATGGCAAAGACTTTTTTTTTGTTTGTTTGTTTTTAATAATGCACAGTCTTTCATATCTGATTTTCCTTGTGCAAAAACAGTGCGAAAACAGTATACATTAAACAATAATTGTTCTGTTCACATACAAGAAAAAGTTTGGAGTTTGTCTCTTTGAAAATTTTCATTTGGACAGTCTGAATCAAATGTCAAAAGTTGTGTACACACTATACAAAAATCAAATGATCGTGCCTCGTATGATATTTTTCCTACAATTTTCTTTAGTGTTTTAAAATTAATTTGTATCTAGCGCTAAGCAACTCTGGTTGTGTGCTGCAGAACATCCTCATTATAGCACTAAATATATGCCAGCAAATACACAGCTAAAATTAAAATGCTATTCACCCCAAGGAAAGGAGGCAACAATTTCATGGTGATTGATAACAAATATTTTTGTGTCTCTTGTTTGGCTAAGGGACGTTTGTAAGTGTATTGTGTGTAAAGTCAGTGAATGTCATTCCTAAAACATATAGCATGTATACTGTTGGTTCCAAGAAAACAAAGAGGGTTTTATGTTACAAACAACTGTATTGATTTTTAATATATATCAATTATCTAAAGTCCCTATGAGAAAATGCTGAATAGCCATCTTCGGACACGCCTAGTGTGGCATAGTATCAGGAGGGATATCAAGTTACCTGTACTCCATAGTGCAGAAAATCAGTGAACATTTCAGTCTACCCACTTGTTGATGGATGGTAGAACTGCTCCCCTAAGTGCTTGAGAATTAGGTCACCACATGGGTGGTCAAAGGTTCTTCCCAAATGTAGACAGCAAAAGGTCCACTACTGCAACTCATTTTCATACACAGGTACAGTCTCTGGAGGGGAGCTCCTTCCCTCAGAACAACCTCAATGCCCATAGGCTGGCTCCCTCTGGTTCCCTCTAAATAACTTCAGGGATTGTATAGCCAAATTATCCCAGGCATCTCATAAATATATTTCTCTATACTCTTAACAGAGTGAAAATCACGCTAAAAGTGTCCAATCTGTCTGCCATAATGTCACAGTCATGATAAAAATCGCTGATTGCCACCATTACTAGTAAAAAAAAATTATTAATAAAAATGCCATAAATCTATCCCCTATTTTGTAGACGCTATAAACGCTTATTGTGATTTTTTTTTACCAAAAAATTATTATATTTATACATATTTATTATAGCAAAAAGTAAAAAATAATGCATTTTTTTCAAAATTGGCGCTATTTTTTTGTTTATAGCACAAAAAATAAAAACTGCAGAGTTGATAAAATACCACCAAAAGAAAGCTCTATTTGTGGGGAAAAAGGGATGTCAATTTTGTTAGGGAGCCACGCCGCACGACCGCGCAATTGTCAGTTAAAGCAACGCAGTGCTGAATTGCAAAAAGTGCTCTAGTCTTTGGGCAGCCAAATGGTCCGGGGTTAAGTGGTTAAATAAAACTCAGGTTTACTCCAAAATGATGGCAAAGTAAGGAATATTAAATAAATAGATGGTAGATGGTAGAACAATCCCATTGAAGCAGGCACAGAACATCACTCTTTAGACATGACCCAGTGGTAAATCAGCCTAAAAAAATAGATGAATTTGTATCCTAACTCTCCTAATTCTAAGGGTTGTTCTTCATTTAAAGGTACCCACAGATTATGAGGCACTATGAATTATAGGCCATTGTGATAGAGGACCTTCAGCAGCACATTCTACTGGATACACTCCTCTCTCCAGTCCCACCATCCTGTCCTTAAGTAACCCATTACCAGGGACAATGACTGAGAGACTGGTTGCCTGGAACCCAACCCTGGTACTTTGCTGCCTACAAGCAGTGATTTCTGTACTAACTCTACCTCTCAGCACCTCTGCAGTTCAAAAGCCAGGCTCTGTGAATTCTGTGGTACAGCTGTGCTCACACGGCATAGTAAATAAAAGTCATAAGGTTCAGGGAAGTAAATATGTTCTTCACAAAGTAAGTTTACAAACATCACAATGATTCAGATTAAAAGGAACAGATTAGACATATTCGAAATGCAGTGTGGAAATTAATTGATGATTTAATTTTTGAACATAGATACACTTTAAATGAAGATATTCATTCACAGCCTGGACAATCATTCTGCAAAGGCATTGTCACATAATTATGCATGATTCTTTAATGAAGCATTTATGCATTCTGGACATAATCTAAGAAATTAGGTAAAAGAGTAATAGGAGCATACATGTGTACGGTTTTCCCCTAATTGCTTTGATTTATTATTTCTTCTAAGAAAAAAATGGGAGAATATTTTACAGTTTTAGTTTTACAAAGTCCCAGTTATTTATAGGAAGCAAACACAAAACCACTAAACTGTCAAACTAAAAAAATACCTTTATAGTAAATCATCCCTTTCCTGGAAAATAAACCTGCCCTATAAATTGTGTATATTTCTGATGTGGTAGTGGCACTGGTCTTGTGTATATTGTTTCATTACCTTTCTTTCCTTCATGGCTTTTATCAGTTTCTTCTGGTTAATTCTCTAGACCATTCCCTAAAAGGCATTTTCTATTTTAGGCTCTGTGATCATTTATACAATGCAACGTGTATAACTTAAGTCAGCTCTTTTATCTGAAGATCACTGTCAAATCTAGCAGAAGTGCATATGTTACATCTTGTTATTCTTCCTTGTGGCTAAAGAGCATGATATTGTATGAATGTTGAAGCTGCAAGAAAAAAAAATCCAGGAGGTCCTATTCAAATAATTTACACTAATACACGCTGATTGATGATTTTCTCTTCTAGTTATGCATGAACTATATATATATATATATATATATATATATATATATAGATAGATATATAGATAGATAGATATACATATATACATATATATACATATACATATATATACATATACAGATATATACAGATATATACATATCTGTATATATATATATATATATATACATATATATATATATATATATATATATACATATATATATATATATATATATATATATATATATATATATATATATATATATATATATATATACATATATATATATATATATATATATATATACATATATATATATATATATATACATATATATATATATATATATATATATACATATATATATATACATACATATATATATATATATATATATATATATATATATATATATATATATATATATATTAATCATATCATTTTGTACTGGACAAAGGGTTTGTTGACCTCTTACCATTGCTGCAATCTGAATATTAATTTTTTCTGGCATAATGCCTTATGCTGGGGACACATAAAAAAATTGTTCTCTATGAAAGCCACCTGCCAATACTTTGTATGGCTAGTAGCTCTCGATCCTGGCTATGAGTAACAGCTGAGGTCTTGTTGATGATTGGTTCCTGATCATATCATCATTATGTCAGCTCTGACATAGGGATCACATGAAGGCTGCCTGCACATGGACTCTACCACCTTCAGACTGCAACGCTCATCTGAACTGATATATATTTAATAGTTCCACTGTTGGATACAACTGCACTAGGAGAAAATTAATACATTAATTAAAAATGTAAACAAATATATAATCTTCAATTTCTGCACATTTTAGGATGGGATATGTTGTGCCCATCATACACAAACCTGTACCTAGTGAAGAGGTGTTTACCAGTAGAGGTGTTTCCCAAAGATGCCCTGTCAATGTATCTGTGGCAGATATTATCATGGCACAGGTACATCAATGATATATTCATGACATGCAATGGCAGTCAAGAAAAGTTGGGAGAATTTTTTAAAGAGATTAAATACTAATGAGTTCAACATATTTTTTACGTTTCTTTTATGAATTATGATCAAAATGTATTCCTTTTCTCAGTGGCAGCGATTTGCCTTGTAAGCCCCCAGATGATAATATGATTTTACAGGCAAGCAGTGCACATCTGTCCTCATTAATTAAAAGCATCCCATTCAGCCAATACCTTAGGTTGAGACAAAATTGCTGGGATGAAACAATATAATAAATGTAAAAAAATACGGAAATAAGGATGTTCAATAAAGCAAACATGCAAACCAGGGGGAGACTATTATTTAATAAAAAAAACACCTTAGATAAATCAGATTGTTTAAATGATAACAAGATACAACTGTCAACACAGGGAAATCCATAACATTTTAGTATTGGTATATTTTTATCCAATATATTCATGATACCCTTGAACTGTTTTTTCATAGAGCTACATCCATCAAAGACAAGTTGGTTCAGTCAAAAGGTTCACAATGTGAGGCCTGTATGAATGCAGGGGTACCTTTAATTCAGAAACAGTAACTATTTAAAGAATATTTGGGATCATAAGGAAGTGATTCCCCCTAATGGACAAAAATGTAAAGCAAGGTACTTTTTTAGCCATGGGAATAGTGTATTTAGGGTTGGCTGTGGATGTTTCAATGTTTCAAAGTGTCTATTTCAGAAACACATACTGTATGTGATCATGTCTACTCTATAGAGGGTGGTGACATGTCAGTTCCAATAGGGAGATACATGATACTTCATCATAAAAATAGGTCCCCTCGCATATCTTTCCTCGTTCTTGATTGATTTCATGAAGACCCTCAAGGAGGCAATTTTGGTAAGAAAATGCTTCATAAGAAAACAGAATGGATTTTTAAACTATTCCACCTGGCTGGCCTTAACCACTTGAGCCTTAACCACTTGAGCTGGCCTTAACCACTTGAGCCCCGGACCATTATGCTGCCTAAGGACCAGAGGTCTTTTTCCAATTTGGCACTGCGTCGCTTTAACTTTTAATTGCGCGGTCATGCAATGCTGTACCCAAACGAAATTTGCGTCCTTTTCTTCCCACAAATAGAGCTTTCTTTTGATGGCATTTGATCACCTCTGCGGTTTTTATTTTTTGCGCTATAAATGGAAAAAGACCATAAATTTTGAAAAAAAAAGATATTTTTTACTTTTTGTTATAAAAAAAATCCAATAAACTCAATTTTAGTCATACATTTAGGCCAAAATTTATTCGGCCACATGTCTTTGGTAAAAAAAATGTCAATAAGCGTATATTTATTGGTTTGCGCAAAAGTTATAGCGTCTACAAACTAGGGTACATTTTCTGGAATTTACATAGCTTTTAGTTTATGACTGCCTATGTCATTTCTTGAGGTGCTAAAATGGCAGGGCAAATGACCCCATTTTGGAAAGTAGACACCCCAAGGAAATTGCTGAGAGGCATGTTGAACCCATTGAATATTTATTTTTTTTGTCCCAAGTGATTGAATAATGACAAAAAAAAATAAATAAATATTTACAAAAAGTTGTCACTAAATGATATATTGCTCACACAGGCCATGGGCCTATGTGGAATTGCACCCCAAAATACATTCAGCTGCTTCTCCTGAGTATGGGGTTGAAGTGGTTTACGAGGGGCCGAATTTTGTAGAGCCGATCGTATGCAGGGTCTCCACGAGGACGACAGAGTTCATTGTCGTTGAAGTGCATGAACCGCAAAATCTGCTCGTATCGTGCCCTGGCCATGGAAGCAGAGAACAAGGGTGAATGGTAAATTGGGTCAGTGGACCAATATGACCGCAACTTACTCTTTTTATTCAACCCCATGAGGAGGGAAAGGCACAGAAAGGTCTTAAATTCGGAGACCGTAATTGGTCTCCAATCTCTGGCAAGGGAGGACTGGGGATTAGCGGCGATGTGTTGACCAGCGTATAAATTGCTTTGGTCCACAATAGATCTATAGAGATCTTCGGTGAAAAACAGTGAATAAAAATCCAGTGGCGTAAAGTCAACTGTTTCCACCTGAATTCCGGGTTGGCCAGTGAAAGGGGGAAGTACAGGTGCTGCAGAAGTGGAGGGTTCCCAATTCGGATTGGCCAATGCAGCAGGAAGGGCACTATGGGCACGACGGGCCTTCTTTGTCTTCTTGGTGGCAGCGGGACACTACTAGTGCTTGCCACCTCGCCAGCTTGAACTGCACTTATGGGACTCGCCACGTCACCAACGTGATACTGCAGTGCTGGATGTACGACCAGGGTGTACTAGGCCGCTGGTGCTTGCCAGTTCACCAGAAGGAATAGCGGCGCTAGTACTTCTCTGCTCCATACGAGAGCCCTGCGGTTCTTGCACTTCAAGGACAGAAGAAGATTGGGGTCTGGTACGCCTGACCTTAGCAGGGACCACAACTCTGTCGTCAGAGCTATCTGTCATGGAGCCGCTGTCCTCTACAGGTTCGTATTCTGAGCCTGAACTTGACAGATGAGTGACTTCCTCTTCACTATCTGTCATACTCAGAAACGTGTAGGCCTCTTCACTAGTGTACCTTTGATTTGCCATTTTGGGCTCTAAATTTAGGGGTACACTAGAGAGACTCACAGGCAAAAAAGCTCCTGACTGTCAGCGACTGTATCAAAACGCTACCAAAAAACTGTTAGCGATCGCAGGGATCAGGCCTGACTCTGCGAACACTGCAGTTATGTGTGCTTAGTGTTTTGTAAGTGTCAGTTATCGATCGATACTGCATTTGGGTGGGCTGGGCAGGGCTGGGCCGAGGAGCAAAACGCAGGTGCTAGCAGGTATCTGGGCTGATCCCGCTAACACTGCGTTTCAGGGAACCCTAAACTGCTGGGGAGTATAGATCTGATCGGATCAGATATCGATCCGCTCAGATACTATAGCACTAAGGGAGGTGTATGCTGCGTGCGTGGGTTTTAGCGGTACTGGCGCTAACCTGACGCTGCCTGGGGCGACGCAGACCTTATCTGACCCTAAAAATGTAATTTATATCACCGCCGGGCAATTAGGGGGTTAAACCTTTATAGGGTAATAAACGGCGGGTGCCCTAAAACTATAATAAACTGTAATAAACTGTAATAAACTACAAAAAACAAACTAGCTAACCAGCGTCACCCGTAACACTTATACGGTGATCGCTGGTGAAAGGGTTAACTAGGGGGCAATCAGGGGGTTAAAACCTTTAGCAGGTAGTATATGGGGGTCCCTGTCGCTATAAAACACTGACAGCGAACCTATATACTTACCTCCCTAACTAGCGTCACCTGTGTCACTAATACAGCGATCAGAAAAACGATCGCTTAGCGACACTGGTGACGGGGGGTAATCAAGGGGTTAACTTTTATTAGGGGGGGTTAGGGGGGTACCCTGGACCTAAGGGGGGGTACCCTAGACCTAAAGGGGGCTAACCTAACTGCCCTAACACTTGTAACTGACACAAACTGACACCAATGCAAAAAAAAAAAAAAATGCTATTGGTGTCAGAGTGACAGGGGGTACAGGGGGGTGATCGGGGGGTGATCGGGGGGTGATGGGGGGTGACAAGTGTGCCTGGCGTGTTCTACTGTTAGTGTAGTGTTGTGCAGACTTACTTGATGTCTTCTCTCCTCGGCGCCGGATCAAAAAGACCAACTCGAGGAGGGATGACATCACTTCCTTTCCCTCTGTTTACATTACAGAGGGAAAGGAAGCATTCTCATTCGCCGGGAGCGATCGGGAGGGGGTGGCCAACAATGGATGGCCTCCCCCTCACCTCTCATCGCCCGGGAAGAAATGGCGACCGCCTCGGGCACCGGGGGGGGGGACCGATCGGACCCCCCACCCGCGGAAGGCAAATCACGTATATGTACGTGATTTTGCCTGTCCGTGCCACCTTGCTGACGTAAATCGGCGTGAGGCGGTCGTCAAGTGGTTAAAGAAGTAATTAGCATCATTATTGTAATTTTGTGTTGGAGAGTTATGCCTGTAAAAATCCCCCATTTTAGAATCAGATATTGTACAATATTGTATTGATTATAATGTACATTGTGATTTCATTAGGCTGGCATAATTGTTGGATTACATTACCTGGTATTTTGAACTTTATGTGTAACTGTGTGCTCTGCTGGGCTTGCTTCTTTTTTGATGTTATCAGGCTAAAATGGAGGGCTGTATGGAGATGACTAACTGCCAGTACTTTTTTTGCCCCCTTGGTTGGAAGCTCCAATGCTGTGCAGGTGTTGGGACACCTTTAGTCCCAAACAGCCCTATTTCAGGTTATCAGAATTGCCTCTGATCCCATTTCCCTGCTCACTCTGATCTCAATGTGTGTGATGTCATTTTGTCTTTGAGCATGCAATGGCATGCATGGGGTTAGGGTTGTTGGGGGACTCAAGCAGAGGACTATGGGGTTTATTTATGAAAGGAAAATCCACTTTGAACTACAAGTGCACTGCAAGTGCACTTGGAAGTGCAGTCGCTGTAAATCTGAGGGGTAGATCTGAAATGAGGGGAAACTCTGCTGATTTTATCATCCAATCATGTGCAAGCTAAAATGCTGTTTTTTTATTTTCCTTGCATGTCCCCCTAAGATTTACAGTGACAACACTTCCAAGTGCACTTGCAGTGCACTTGTAGTGCAAAGTGGATTTGCCTTTGTAAATAACCCCCATGGCAAATATGGCCACCAGATGTCTGAGTAGAATGGGAGAGGAGTTGGGTACAGAGAAGGGCTAAGGTATATGATCCCTGTAGAGGTCTGTCAAACTCATGTCAAGTATTTGTGCCATTGTTGTCTGAAGGCATGGCTTTCCCCTTTATAGCATTTGGTCCCTTTCAGGTTTACATCTGTTGGCTATGGAATCTAAAAGTATTGTCTAGCACTACCGACTATCATAAAATGGGTATGTACTATTACTGAAATTCAGGAACTAACCACCATAATGGATATATATATTGGCTGTTACCATTAATGTTTATAAAATCTCTATGACTGGGGGCACAGGCAGAGTATGGTTACATAATCTGATGGTTACACATCCTCACATCCTGCACCCTTCACCTGGGAGTGTGTACTGAATAAATATACAGTGGCTTGAAAAAGTATTCATACCAATTTACATTTTTTACATTTTGTCATGTTACAACCAAAAATGTAAATGTATTTTATTGGGATTTTATGTGATAGAACGACACAAATTGGCACATAAGTGTGAAGTGGAAGGAACATGATAAGTGGTTTTCAATTTTTTTTACAAATAAATATCTGAAAAGTGTGGTGTGCATTTGTATCCAGCCCCCTTTACTTGGATAGCCCTAACTAAAATCTATTGGAACCACTTGCCTTCAGAAGTCACCTAATTAGTAAATAAAGTCCACCCGTGTGTAATTTAATCTCAGTATAAATACAGCTTGCACATGGGAGACAGCTAAAGTAGCAAATAAAACTGGCTTGACGCAGATGTTTAATAAAATACTGCCCAAATTTACTATGTATGGCCAGAAGACTCTGTAGATGAGGACCCCCCACCTTATGTGGCTGCCAGTTTGGCTTTAAGGGGTCCACGCACACAAAAGCAAAAGAATTAGATTACATGGAACACACAAAAGATGAGCTGGGCAATATAGTAGAGAGCAGAGGTTTATCAGCCCCATATCAACCTACAAAGAGGGATTTGGCTCATATCCTAGAAACAGATGATTGGCATAAATCAAAAGGCACATATGCAAAACTAGATCTCTCTGAACTTAAGGCTTAAGGAGAAAGAGAGATAGAGTCTGAACTTCTGGAGCAAACCATAATTTCCAAATTGTGGCAGCAAGATGAAGAGAGAAGTAAGGGAGATGCCACTCCTTCTGCCCCTGGCACAGAGCAATCTGTTGTAGTTTATCCTGTCAGAACCCAATTAGTTTTTGAAGGTAATGCTGTTGACAGTAAGTCTAAAATTAAATGGCATGTACCTTTTAGTCCCCAAGAAATGAGAGCCATATTAAAGGGATTGGGAGATCCTAGAAAGAATTCAATTGGGTTTGCAAACAAACTTAGTGCTGCACAGGAAACATATGAGGCTTCTGCTACTGACATTCATCAGCTTCTTATTAAAGCAGTGGGAAGTGGCTATATACTTAAAGAATGTGGTGTAGACATCAAAAATCTAGGTAAGATGGTTAGTGGAAGGGAGGTTTGTGAGAAATTGAAGGAAGAATTGCCCCAAATATATGGACAAACCAGACATGCTGAATTTATGAATGCTAAGCAATGAAAAGAGGAAGCCGCAGGGGCTTATTGGAGGCGGTTAAGCGATATGACTGAGGAAGCAGGCCTTAAAATAGAGGAAGAGAAGGTGGGAGAAACTGTCCATCTACACAACTGGTGAAACAAAGGTTTCTTGATGGTTTAATACCCCAGTAAAAAAAAAAAAAAAAGTTGTTCACAGCAAGGCCTGAGGCAGGCAATATGTCTATTCGAGATGTCCTGCCTATCCTGTTATCAATAGAAAACAGGATTAACCAAAAAGACAGCAGTTATGTACATGGAGAAGCAGAGAGGAAGAGGAAGAGGCAAAGGCAATTTCAGAAATCATGGCAATCGGGGACCAATTATATGCTACAATTGTAATGGGGAAGGACACATAGCCAAATTCTGCCATCTTCCTGACCGTAGACTGGAAAAGAGCTTAGAGGCACCTCATGCTGATCCCAGTTCTCTGCCAAAAGCAGTGGATCAGGAATAGGAAAATGGCCTGCCAGTATCACTCATGTTAAATAGGGTAGACAATTGTCCTGAGGCCAGAGTAAAAGTATTTTTACAAGAACTCCCCTATCCTGGAGGAGAAACAGAATTAACCTGTTTAATCAATACTGGTGCAAGCCGAAGTGTTTTTAATATAGAGGACTTACCTCCAGGATTATTATTTACAAATGTTATCTCTGGTGTTGGCCTAACCAGGACCTCTACTGATTTGGTTGTGTCCAAGCCACTTAAACTCAGGCTAGGACAGCAAACAGTAATTTTCACTAAAGTGTTAGTTTCAGACAAAGTTCCTACCAATCTTTTGGGAGCTGACATTTTGAACCAAATTTTAGCAAACATAGACTACACTCCTACAGGAGTCCAAGTGGTCAGTAGTCTGTCAGGAGAAGTTTTAAATTCTATGGAATTCTATGGAATTTCCACCAGAATTGAAAGTGGTTCCTGCTGAATTATGGGCCACCAGCAAATATGATGTAGGTCTGCTGGATTGCACCCCAGTCATGATAAAAATTAAACCAGGAGCCCATCTCCCACAGATTAAACAGTACCCACTGAGTATTGCTCAGACTAAGGGGATAAAGGATCAAATCACTCAACTGAAAGCAGCACGGGTTGTTGTACCAATTAAGTCCCAAGTCAATACACCCCTGTTCCCAATTGCAAAGAAGCCAGACAAGAAGGGTGGGCAGGTGACATACAACATGGTGCATGATTTGAGAGCCATTAACAATATAATTGAGGCAGATACCCCGATCGTGCCCAACCCCTACACTTTACTAAGTGGAATGCCTGCCTCCAGCACTTGCTTTACAGTGATTGATCTTGCAAACGCTTTCTTTTCGGTACCCCTGCACCCAGATTGCTGGCACCTTTTTTCATTTACCCATGATGCCCAAAAGTTAGCATGGACTTGATTGCCCCAAGGTTGTGTGAGTAGCCCCTCTGAATATAATACTGCGTTAAAGCAAGTATTGGACCAATGGTCCCCCTCACACCCAAACACAGTTTTGCTTCAGTACATAGACGATCTGCTTATTTGTTCTGATACAAAGGACATTTGTAGCAGAGAAACAGTAAGCCTTCTCATGTTTCTCTATAACAGTAACAACAAAGTTAGCAAAGATAAGCTACAATACTGCCAAGAGAAAGTGTTCTTTCTGGGTCACTGCATTTCACATGGATTCCGTCACCTAACCCCAGATCGAGTTAAAACTCTACAAAAATGTGAAAAGCCAAGAAATGTACGACAACTATGTGCCTCCCTGGGATTAGTGGGATATTGTAGGGACTGGATTCCAAATGCATCAGAACTTATAGCTCCTCTATATAAGGCTACCATTAGAAACCTTTCAAACTCACATGGCACAATGAATTGCAGATGAAGGAGCTTATTAAAATTTTGTCTGAAGCTCCCGCCATTGGACTTTCTGACTATACTAAGACTTTCTTATTGTTCTGTCATGAAGTCAATGGATTTGCTGCAGGTGTAATCACCCAGCTACATGGAGACAGAGGCCTGTGATGTATAAATCAGCCTCCTTAGACCATGTCATCAAAGGTTCCCCCAGTTGTATGCGAGCCATAGCAGCCTTTGTCTAGCCTTTGCTAGACAAAGTAACTGAGCTTGTACTAGATTCTGCTCTGATCCTGTATGTGCCACATGCAGTACAGGAAATCATGAATCAAGTAAATACCAGACATGTGTCTGCCAGTAAATTTGACAAGTGCCAGTCTGCTCTTTTTGCTCCATCAAATTTAACAATCAAACGATGTGTTACTTTAAATCTGGCTACTCTTCTTCCTATAATTGATGAGGAAGATGCAACAAATGGTACTGATGTAGAACCTGAGAGTTTTTCTCATGATTGTATGGCTCTGATGGAGGTAAAAAGGGCCTCTATCACACCAGCAAAAGATGAGCCTTTATCACATTGTGACACACACTTATTCGTAGATGGTTCCAGATTTTACACTGATGATGGTGAGCCACACACAGGGTTTGCTGTAACCACTACAGACACCATTTTACATCAGGAAGCATTAAAGAGGGAGTCCACCTAAAAAAAAATATTAAAAGCCAGCAGCTACAAATAGTGCAGCTGCTGACTTTTAATAAATGGACACTTACCTGTCCTGGAGTCCATCAATCGCTTGGCTCTCGGCTGCTACTGCCACCATTCTCTGTGAGGAAATCAGAAAGTGAAGCATTGCGGCTTCACTTCCCAGTTCCCTACTGAGCATGTGCAAGCCGCGCTGGGCGTCCTAAGTGGTCCTCGCTATCTCTGGGACCTGTATGTTTCCCAGGAGACAGCAGGGAGAGTGCGGGAAGGGGTGTGACTCCCGCGGGAGTCTATTCCAGGAAGTGGGTGCAAATACCTGTAGTAGACAGGTATCTGCACCCCCCTCCCCCCAAAAGGTGCCAATTGTGGCACCGGAGGGGGGAGGAATCAGATGAGTGGAAGTTCCACTTTTGGGTGGAACTCCGCTTTAATACCCCAGATGTCAGCACAGGAAGTGGAGTTGTGTGCTGTAGTCAAAGCAAGTCATCTCCTAGATAATCAAAGGGGAAACGTTTACACTGACAGCAGATATGCGTTTGGAATAGCTCACAATTTTGGGTCTATTTGGAAAGCACAGAACTTCCTGACTAGTGCAGGGAAGCCAGTGAGACATGCAAAACTCATAGAGTGGCTATTTGAGGCCTTTCAGAAACCAGCAGAAGTTGCCATCTTGAAGGTAAAAGGACATGCAAGGGGAAATGACATCACAACAGGAAATGCTTTAGCGGACCAAAGGATGCTGCCCTTATGGCATTTGGAGTCACACCCACTGTAGGGGTTGTCCAGGTAGCGGGGACAGATTCCCCTCATCAAGAGCAGTGGGATGTAGAAACTTTAATTCAGTTGCAGAACCAGGCCCCTGATGAAGAGAAGGATAAGTGGATCAAATGTAATGCTACCCAAAATCAGCAGGGCCTGTGGAGCACTGACAACAGGTGGTGTCTACCCAGCAGTTTGTACCCAGTTTTAGCACAACTGGCACATGGCATCAGTCATCTTGCTAAGGGCGCAATGGTGGCACTTACTGACTGCTATTGGATAGCACCTGGATTTAGTGCATTTGCAGCCAGGTTTTGTGCTTCATGTCTCACTTGTGCTCTGTACAATGCAGGGATGCCTGTCCATGTTCCCCAAAAGCATTCTCCTAAGCCAGATTTCCCTTTCCAAAGAATTCAAATAGACTACATTCAGATGCCCAGAATAGGCACCTATGAGTACGCTTTAGTGTGTGTTGACATGTTCTCAGGTTGGTTTGAGTGCTGGCCGGTAGTTAAAGCAAATACAAAAACAACAGTAAAGAAAATTTTGAATTAAATAGTTTGTAGATATGGAGTTCCTGAAACTATTGAGAGTGACAGAGGAACCCATTTTACTGGGGAAGTAATGAAAGAGGTAATGGAAGCCCTTCACATACAGCAAGCTTTCCATAGACCTTATCATCCACATAGTAGTGGTAAAGTTGAGAGACTTAATGGAATTTTGAAAAACAGATGTGCAAAAATTAAAGCAGGTACAGGAAAAGGATGGGTGGAAGCTTTGCCATTAGAATATGTTCAGATTTTGCAAAGAACATTGAATAAAATACATGAAGGTGTTTATAAATCTATCCCCGACCCAGATTCTGTTTCAACTATTCACAGAATCCAACCAGGTGACTGGGTAATGGTCAAGCGACACGTCAGAAAGCCGCTAGAAACCAAAATTTGACGGACCACATTTGGTGATTTTGACAACCGGTTCTGCTGTAAAGTTGGATGGAAAGCCCACCTGGATTCACACCAGTCACTGCAAGAAAATCCTGAAGTGATGATATCCTTTAAAAAAATTATGATGATGTTTCTTTTCCTTTTGTTGTTTGTGAGAACTGAGACATGGAAAAATAACCCCTTCATCCAAATGCGAAAAATGTATGCAAACCATAGCAACGCTAGTAACTGCTGGGTGTGTTCTCACTTACATCCCCAAACAGGAACAATACCCATGATAGCGATGCCTCTCAAAATCTAAACAGGACCAAAATAAATGGCTCATACACAGTCTTCACAGCTAATGAGCACAGATCAGTAATTTTGATGGTTTCAAAACAGATAGACACTCCACAGATTTGTTTAAACATTACATGCCTGTTTAACAATAAATGTACACGGTTGGGCAATTCAGATTGCACCAAAGCGAAAATTACAGTTTATGGAGGAAACTATGGTCAATATTATTATATCCCAGATCCAGAAGTAAATACTACCCTTTACAGTACAAATTGCTCACAGTTCCCAATATGTGAAAATATTGGTTACCTGAGATTCCATGTTATTGCTTCCAGTTTTTTAGAAGCAGGCATACCATCCATACGTAGAGGGTTATATTATATGTGTGGAAATAAAGCTTACTCCTGGCTTCCTACTAATGTTACAGGTACATATTATATTGGGAAGTTAGCACCTGCTTTGGCTGTTCGCAAAGATACAGTGCGACCAGTTCAAAGTCCAGAATACCCTTTAGTATTCAAAAGAGAGATGTTCACTGAAGGTGACATGGCATGGTCATGGTTTCCTTCCTGGACAGGATGGGGAATTGAAGCACTGAAAAGAATAAATAATTACACTAGAATTGTAGATGAGATTATTAACCTTACTACCACTGACATAGGTTTGCTAAGTTAAGAAATGGCTCAGCTTAAAAATGTAGTATTAGAGCACAGATTAACGCTAAATTATCTCACTGCATCTCAAGGTGAGATGTGTAAGGTATTTCACACTGACTGTTGAATAATGTCCTCATCATCAGAAATGTACTGTACATTTCTGATGATGAGGACATTATTAAAGGGCATCTTGCTAAGATAAGAGAACTACAGAATAAGACCAGAGATACTGCTAAAGATGGATGGAACCCCTTTAAGGGTTTAGGAGGTTTTGGTGACTTTTTATATGGCATAGCAACATGGTTACAGAAACTAGGGGCTTACATTGTGATGTTTCTATTTCTCATATTTGTTATTTACTTCCTCATCAGGCTATGCCTCTGTGTGACTACCCACTGTACCAACAAATGGTCCACCAGCCCTGATGAACCCATTATTGTGAGAAAGCTAGGAGAGAGCTGAACTGGATGCCGTCTCTGCGCCAATGTAACAGGAGTTACCAGCAATCGGCTGAATGTAACGTGGAGAAGAATGGTGTCAAATAAACGAAAGGAGGGAAATGACACGGACATTCACTGTATTGTTCATTTAAGCACAAGAGACTCAATTTTGTCTCACTGTTGAAATGTGTTCTGTAACCTTCACCTAACACACAGACACATCTTCTATTAGAAGCGCTCTACTCCCCCCCTCTCAAGGTTTACTTTTGCAATTGTTCTATTCGCTAGCTTTTAATAATATATTTCTGTTTGTTAGTTTTTAATAACATCTCACACCACCCCTTTCTTATCTATTTATAAAATAACATGTAATAATAAATTTTGACACTGAACGGACATTTTAAACACAGTGATTGAGTTCCGTGAATCTGTTCCTGCAGCTGCAGTATTAACTTTGTCTTAGAGTCCCAATCAGAAATAATTCCAGATCGCAGATGTAAAGCCCACTATGTCGCGGGAGGTGTTTTGTAGTGCGCACTGCTTAAGGATAGACTCAAAAAAAAGCCGATCAGACTGACCGAGGCCGGGCGCCCTGGATGGCGCGGACATCAGGCCAGAAGTGGAGATGGCCGGGATGTATTGAGGTGGATCGCAAGCTCATTGTTGTCGTGACAACCGTGGCTTACATGTTTCACTCACTTGTGCCTTGTCAAAGTCCTGCGCCTTCTCAAAGAATCTGTGGCAAGACTTAAAAATTGCTGTTCACATATGCACTCCATCCAATCTGACAGAGCTCTAGATGTGCAAAGCTGGTAAAGACATACCCAAATAGACTTGCAGCTGTAATTGCAGAGAAAGATGGTTCTACAAAGTATTGACTCAGGGTTACTGAATACAAATGCACAACATACTTTTCAGATATTTATTTGTAAAACAATTTGAAAACCATTTATCATTTTCCTTCCACTTCACAATTATGTGCCACTTTATGCTGGTCTATCACATAAAATCCCAATAAAATACATTTATGTTTTTGGTCAAGACATGAAAAAATGTGAAAAATTTCAAGGGTTATGAATACTTTTTCAATGCATTGGTTGGTTGTTTTACCTTGCTATACTACTGTCAGGGCTGGGCTCAGCCCTTCTTTCTCTGAGCTGGCCGCTCAGCTGTCGGCTAATTGCCAGCTCCTATCTCTCCACAGCGACTCACCTGTTGATTATATCCTGCTTGTCAGTCCTGCCTACTTAAGCTGTCCAGTCCAGATGATCTCTGCTGCCTTTGCCTTGGTCACATCTCTAGAGATGCTCACCCGTGTTCCTGTTAAAGACTTGCTTGGCTGACATTCCTTCTGGCTCCAGATCCTGCTTGCTGTTCTACTATGCTCATCTCTGGCTCCCTGATGTTTTGGCTTGTCTGACTATTCATTTCGGTTCCTGAACGCAGGCTACAGTGCCTTGCAATAGTATTCACCCCCCCTTTGCTTTTTACCTATTTTGTTACATAGATATATCTTCCTATGATAGACAGAACAGTCGTCCAATGGCAGCCCAGGAGACAGGACTTCCCATTACAGATGCTGCCGAGTAAACAGGAGATTCTCCTGCATGTAATCTGCTGGTGCTCGTCCCGCCCCTCTCTGTCCCCTCTGAGGCTGCAGATGGGCAATGTTACGGCTGCATTCATGGCGGCACTCGTCCCGCCCCCTCCGAGGCAGCACCGTTAAATTATATATATATATATATATATATATATATATATATATATATATATATCAAAATCAGCAGGGGGGCGTATTAAACTGGAACGCGGGCCACAATTGTCCTGTGGGCCAGACTTTGGACATGCCTGCCATAGACGATGCTTTAAAAGCCTTTACTACAATAAAGAATAAAATTAATTTACAGTTAACCATGAGCTATTGTGCTAGAACTGTTACTGCAGCCATCAGTTGTGCTTAACCCTTTACCTTTTGGGCATACTAAGTATGTCCTAAGCATGTAATTGAATAGATTTGTGGTTTTCCTATGTTGTCACTTTATAATGAAACACCCTCTCCCTGCTGTATGACCTTTTTATATTTTTATTTGCATTGGTACATGTCCCCCGTTTCAGTGCCTAGCACCCCATGCCGTGTTTTGACAAGCTCTTGCCTATCAGCTTTAAAATCGGCCAAAATTCATTTGCAATGTTTAACCCACAGACTTCAATAGGGTTTAAGTCTGCAGTTTTAAAGATTCACAATGAGTCCAACAAATCCTCCACAAACCAAACCCAGACACACTCTCTCATCACTGCTCCTCAGGTCACACAGAAATGCCCATACTCACCTTAAAAGGTGCATATAAGCATATTGGCTTAGTTTTTATTTTGTTTTTGTTTTTTTGTTTTTTTTTTATTTTTTTATAACCATTACCCACAGGTAATTAAGCACAGGTAGAGGAAATGGATGGTCTTTGTCAGGCTTGTGATACATATTACTTCAGACACAAAAGTTTATTGTAAATATAATATTATAACATGCATAAGCTGCTCACACCAGGTAACAGACACCTCACTGGAAAACCTAAAAATATACTTGAGTGCATCTAATCATTTTAGAAAAAGCTTTATAAAAATAAGTATTCCTAAAATGCAGCAACCCACATACTAATCAGAATTTATCATGTACTAGGTTGAGTTTAGCAGGTTCAATCCAGTTTATTTCCTTTAAAGTGTAGCAACTACTAGTTCAAGGTGATGTGCAGTCAAGTTTTCTGCCACATATATAGCGTTTTGCTTTTAGGCCAAAAAGTTCAATTTTGGTTTTATCTGACCAGAGCACCTTCTTTCACATGTTTGCTGTGTCCCCCACATGGCTTCCCACAAACTGCAAATGGGACACCTTATGGCTTTCTTGCAACAATGGCTTTCTTCTTGCCTCTCTTCCATAAAGGCCAGATTTGTGGAGTGCACAACTAATAATTATCCTGTGGACAGATTCCCCTGCCTGAGCTGTGGATCTCTGCAGCTCCTCTAGAGTTACCATGGGCTCTTGGCTGCTTCTCTGAATAATGCTCTCCTTACCTGGCTTGTCAGTTTAGGTGGACGGCCATGTCTTGGTAAGTTTGCAGTTGTGCCATACTCTTTCCATTTTTGGATGATGGATTGAACAGTGCTCCGTGAGATGTTCAAAGCTTGGGATATTTTTTTATAACCTAACCCTGCTTTACACTTCTCCACAACTTTATTCCTGACCTGTTTGGTATGTTCCTTGGGCTTCATGATGCTGTTTGTTCACTAAGGTTCTCTATCAAACCTGTGAGGGCTTTAATTAACAGCTGTATTTATACGGAGATTAAATTACACACAGGTAGACTCTATTTACTAATTAAGTGACTTCTGAGGGAAATTGGTTCCACTAGATTTTAGTTAGGGGTATCAGAGTAAAGGTGGCTGAAAACAAATTCACGCCACACTTTTCAAATATTTATTTGTAAAAAAAAATTGAAAATCATTTATTATTTTTCCTTCCACTTCACAATTCACAATGTGCCACTTTGTGTTGTCTATCACATAAAATCCCAATAAAATACATTTACGTTTTTGGTTGTAACATGACAAAATGTGGAACATTTCAAGGGGAATAAATACTTTTTCAAGGCACTGTAAATGCAAAATGCAGGTGTTAGGAACATGTAACGTTTAGAGTGCAGGGGTCAGGAATGGGTAAAGTACATAATTCAGGGGTCAGGGATATGTAATGTACATAGTGCAGTCTGCTAAGTGGTTGATATGGGTTACAGCATCTTTCACATTATCATTTGCATTGCCACGCTCAATAAGGCCACATTTACACCTGCAGTTGGAGGACAGTAAAATCATGCAGTTAAGCTGTGTCTTTACCACCCACCCCAACTGCTTCCCATTGCACAGGCAGTGATCAGAGTGTTCACATGCTGTGGCAGCGATGCTTTGCATCACTGAGTGGAAAAAAATCACCCCCTGTTACATTTGGCAGACACTACCACCTGCTGAACTAAACCCATTTACAAAAGGAAAAAAACTCTCCCCCTAGCCCTCTATTTTAATAGGCTTGCTAGTGCCTTCAAGCCCTACACTAATCTCTCCCTATATCACTTGTCAACTGTGATGGGAGGGCCCGTGGAACTCAGAATCCCTTGGAAAGTAGGGGATGGCATTGTTTCAGCTCCCAATACACATCTTATGTCTAAGTCACCCTGTGCTATCCTGGCACAGGGTGAGTGAGAAAAAATATCTTGGACTACTTAAAATAGGACAGCAATAGCTGTCCACAATATCTCCCAGGATGTATGTAGAGACTATTCTTGGTTTGATTGATTCTGAACTCAGCATGTTAATTGAATGAGCTGATCACATTGTCCTCTATACAATGTAGGAGACGGGTCAACTCCTATTGGAGCTGCTATATTGTGAGAAAATGTCCTGTGGTTGTACTTATGATAATTAACTCTGTTACTGTGTGAAGCTCGGTGACCACAAGTCTGGGCAAAAGGTCATGTCTCAGTCACCTAGGCTGTATAAAGGATTAGTTAATTAGCTCATGTTAATTAGGTTAGGTTTTAGTCATTCTGCTGTGTATATATTTGTGTGAGATCTGAAATAAAGAGTCAGTCCATGTTAGCATCTAAGCAAGTGTCGCCTTGTTTTGTGCTTGGAAGCGTTTGGAATATCTGATATCTGTAACCAGACTACAGGGAAGTGGTATACTGACGGAAGCACTCAAATGGAGTGTGGGACGTTCCGTGACATCAACAACACTTCATATGCCTTCCCTATCACAGATAAAACATATTGTTTTTGGCTCTTTTAAACCCACAGACCTAAGTTCAAAAGCCAGGCAGTGCAATATGGTTACATAGAATTTGGTCTGGTGACAA
This sequence comes from Aquarana catesbeiana, assembly GCF_042186555.1. Lineage (NCBI taxonomy): Eukaryota > Metazoa > Chordata > Amphibia > Anura > Ranidae > Aquarana > Aquarana catesbeiana. The sequence goes on along the minus strand of NC_133326.1, from coordinate 204,807,085 downwards.
ACATGAACCACAACCTACTAGTGGCAGCTGGTGGTTATTTTTTGGGGGGTGGCAAACAATGCACCCCCCGTTGGTTGGTCGGGCCAATTGCAGCCCCCCATCGGTCGGTCGGCCCTCACTTAACCCATCAAGCGGTGGAGCGCTTACCTCCGGGTTACAGGTGGCGGCAAACGCTTACCTCCAGGCAATGGATGGTGGCTTCTCATGTGTCTCCTCACAGCAGCCATGCGTCTCCTCCCTCCTCTTCCCTCCTCCCATTAGGCAGCCAATGGGATCATCTGTCCTTTCAGCCAATCCGGTAACAGGTCTCAGGACCCACTTCCTGATTGGCCGGGAGGAGAATCAGTGTGACAATAGCGAATATTCATTTGCTATTGTCAAACAACTGGGTGGGCTCAGGGCGCGAGTGATCTGCGCCCTGATCCCACCCGTTTTTGAAGCCTATTAGAGCCTCTGGCTCTAATCATGTGCTTAAAAAAAACAAAAACATGTAGATTAGGGGGCCGGACGCATGGATATGGGAGTGCACCCCTAAAGGATGGGCCACCACTGCAAACGATTAATGCTATAAGTAAAGCATTGATTATCATGTCTTCTTGTTAACATATGTAGTGAAATAGTGATTTATGAATATAAAAATATCTTAATTTACTGACATAGGGACACATTTTAAAGCAATGAGTATGATATTCCCTAAATATTGACTGCAGGTGAATCGAACCTTGCAATATATAACACGTATGCATTCAAAACATACACCTGCAGTCAATGTTTGGTGAATGCCACGTTTAGTGATTTGTAAATATACCCCATTGATTTGCATTTAGCTTTATGTCTACTGTATGTCTACAACAATACAGAACTCATGCAGTCAGTGGAATTATATATGTACATGATATTGTGTATATATATTTATTTATATTTATATGTGACTTAATTTTCCAAATTGACTTTAATTATTAACATTTAAACTCCATGTAACCCAATGCTGTTAATTTGGACAGAAATTGTATAATCACCAATCCTATACATGAATTCTAACAGCTATTATGCTACTCATTTTCCTTGCTGATCAAAGTGAATAATTGTTATTCTGCAGACACAATTCCATAGCACATTTAGGCATTGTTAGGTACAAATATGCACAAACATGAAATGTTGCTTTGCTCATCAAAATAATTACAACTTGTAAACTATCCTTTCTGATTATACAATAACACATGAATAATAAAGCATCATTTGAAAAACAATAGTCATTCAGAATGAAAACCCTTTACTATTCAACTAATAAAACTTCTAGTTTAACATTATATTTTGTGACATCTTATTGGAACAAAGTGCACATTAAATGCATTGAAATACATTTGACTCAGCCAGAGGCCTAAAACCCATTTGCAATTGTATGCCAGCACCCAGAAACTCAAGACTTTAAAAATGAAAATGCTTTTGACTTTATAATGTGAAAAGAATAAATAGTTTTCCATTCATAAGCATTAATGGAAATTAAATTTGCTATGAATAATGCTTGCTGTGTTGTTTCTAGTAGTGTCTAATAACTTTTCACCCAAAAAAAAAAGGTTTTCTTGGAGACTACAACATAATGTTCATTGCAAAAATTATATATGCATTCACACTTTCATATTTAAACCGTTTATGGTAAATGGATAATAAATGAATAATAAATGGACTTTTGGAGGTTCATATGTGCATTGGACCAGTAATGTGCATTTACTATCCACTATATATTGCTTAACATAAATGGTTCCTTTAATCAAGTCAAGTATGTAAGATGATGGTTCTTGAGTAAGGTGAAGAGGAGACATTTCTCTCCTTATCGCTTTCTTGTTATCCACCAAGTACTATCTTTAGCAAAGTGTATTATTGTCCATTTACCAATAATGTTGTAAAAAGCTGTTTGTCTGCTGAAGAAGAGGTGATTGTCATAGAAACAGTATTTTTATTAGCAGGTCAAATCTCCTTCTTTATAGCAACCAAGTAGAAATTAGTTATCACAGCTTGAGCTAAATTACACAGGAGTTACTATTATGCCTGTTTCACACTCTACCTCAGTCAGTTTAATGAAAGGGACCGAGGCAATTTCATCTGAGACTGGATTGACATCTATCTCTAAATGGAGACATCTATGATTTTTGTTCAACTCAAGGTATTTATGGTTTAGCTAAACCATATGTAGCAATTGCAATATGCTATTGTTCTTACATATATCAAGACAATTATTCTGGATTTCAATTTTTAACTTCTGGACACCATCATTCAGCCAAAAAGAATACTAAAATATTAACCAGTATCTATTCTCTCTAAAAAAAAAATTACTCATTTATCTACAGACATCTGAGCAAAGCATGGTAATTTCATTGTGTTGGCAGTGATAATCATTCATTGTGATGCCAGTATAATCTGATGTGCTACCTTGCTGAGGTTGGGTTATGTACAACATTTTACAGTTAGTTTCCGTTCTTCAGTGTAGTTTTTTAAAGAAAATGTTAACATGTATGGGTATACCATCATCTTAAAGTCCAACTCTTGATCCAGATTTGTTTTCATATTTGCATAGAGTAGGAAATGGTTTAAATCTCCATAAGTGTTTTATTGCTTCCAGTGTCTCTATTTAGGAGATGGGGAAAACCAACATACACACATCATGTAATAGCAGTGTACCGTATGAGCTATTATACAAAGACATATACAAGTCATAAAAAATGAGTATGCAAAAATGAAATTAGCATCTGATAAGAGAAAATGCACTCAGTGACATATATCTTTATCAACCTACAACATATGATATATTGTCAAAAGTATTGTGACACTTGCCTTTACACGCACATGAACTTTAATGGCATCCCGGTCTTAGTCCATAGGGTTCAATATTGAGTTGGCCCACCCTTTGCAGCTATAACAGCTTCAATTCTTCTGGGAAGTATGTCCACAAGATTTAGTGGTGTTTCTATGGGAACGTTTGACCATTCTTCCAGAAGTGCATTTGTGAGGTCAGGCACTGGTGTTGGACCAGAAGGCCTGGCTCGCAGTCCCTGCTCTAATTAATCCCAAAGGTGTTAAGGTCAGGGTTAAGGTCAGGACTCTGTGCAGGCCAGTCAAGTTCCTCCACCCCAAGCTTGCTCATCCACACTATATTGCCAAAAGTATTGGGCCACTCCTCCAAATCATTTGGTGGAGGGGGGATTATGGTGTGGGGTTGTTTTTCAGGGGTTGGGCTTGGCCCCTTAGTTCCAGTGAAGATAACTCTTAAGGCGTCACCATACCAAGACATTTTGGACAATTTAATTCTCCCAACTTTGTGGGAACAGTTTGGGGATGACCCCTTTCTGTTCCAACATGACTGTGTACCAGTGCACAAAGCAACATCTATAAAGACATGTATGAACAAGTTTGGGGTGGAGGAACTTGACTGGCCTGCACAGAGTCCTGACCTCAACCCAACAGAACACCTTTGGGATGAATTAGAGCGGAGCGGTGATTGATTTTCGGGGTACTGTGCGCGGTTAGGCTCCCAAAAAGTCTCACACGTGTTATCCCTGTACTCAGGAGAAGCAACAGAATGTATTTTGGGGTGTAATTTCACATATGCCCATGGCATGTTTGAGCAATATATCATTTAGTGACAACTTTGTGCAAAAAAAAAAAAAAAAAATCCCAAAACTTGTGGCAAAATATAAAATATTCCCTGGACCCAACATACCTCTCAGAAAATAGCTTTAAGTGTCTTCTTTCCAAAATTGGGTCATTTGGGTGGGTTTTGTGCTATCTTGACATTTCATGGCTTCTGAAACTGTGATACAGTAGGTGACCGCGATATTGTGTCAATTTTGCCGCTTTTATCGGCAAGATTAACACCTGTGAGCCCCGTCGCGGGAGCCAGCACCGAGCTGGCTCTTTCATCGGGAAAGGAAAAATGTGTTTTTTCCTTTCCCGATGAGCAACAAGCATTGCTGACAGGTGTTTGGTATGAATCATGAGGGGGAAGTCCACACCAAATTTTAAATAAAAAACCAACATGGGTTCCCCTCCAGGAGCATACCAGGCCCTTAGGTCTGGTATGGATTTCAAGGGGAACCCCTACGCCGAAAAAAGGGTGTGGGGGTCCCCCCAAAATCCATACCAGACACTTATCCGAGCACGCAGCCCAGCCGTTTTTATTGTTGTTATTATTGACACTTTTTTTTCCCAGGTGAATGGGTAGGGGTACGATGTACCCCCATATTCATTCACATAGGGTGGGGGCCGGGATCTGGGGGCCCTCTTATTAAAGGGGGCTCCTGGATTCCGATAAGCCCACCACCCACAGACCCAGACAACCAACGGCCAGGGTTGTCGGGAAAAGGCCCTTGTCCTCATCAACATTGGGACAAGGTGCTTTGAGGTAGGGGGCCGCAGGGTGACTCCCTTCCCCAAAGCACCACCCCCCATGTTGAGGGCATGCAGCCTGGTACAGTTCAGGAGGGGGAGGTACTCGCTCGTCCCCACCCCCTTTCCTGACCGGCTGGGCTGTGTGATTGGATAGGGGTCTGGTATATATTTTGAGGGGGACCCCCATGCCATTTTTTCTGTGTAGGGGGTTCCCCTTGAAATCCATACCAGACCTAAGGGCCTGGTATGCTCCTGGAGGGTAATTCCCTCTCACGCTGGCTGCAATAGGAAAATTTGTTTTTCCTATTGCAACCAGCGCGAGATGTACAGTACCCTGTCGCTGAGAACCAGCGTGATGGGATCGCGCTGGAAACACATTCTCACGGGCAGGTACTGTAGGTAGTGAGGAAGTGAAATCACCATTTTATGCCCTTAGAAAGCCTGAAGGCAGTGCATGGATTTCAGGGTCCTGTTTATGATTGGCTCCCAAAAAGTCTCATGCATGTGGTATCCCTGTACTTAGGAGAAGCAGCAAAATGTATTTTGGGTTGTAATTTCATATATGCCCATGGTATGTTTGAGCAATATATCATTTAGTGATGACTTTGTGCAAAAAAAATTTAATTTTCCCGCAACTTGCGGCAAAATATAAAATATTCCATGGACTCAACATTCCTCTCAGCAAATAGCTTGGGGTGTCTACTTTCCAAAAAGGGGTAATTTGGTTGGGTTTTGAACTGTCCTAGCATTTTATATACAACATTTAGAAGATTATGTCACACATAACCCATTCTCCTAACCACTTGAAGACAAAGCCCTTTCTAACACTTTTTGTTTACATGAAAAAAAAAAATTTTTTGCAAGAAAATTACTTTGAACCCCTGAAACATTACAATTTTTTTTAAAGAAAATGCCCTACGGATTAAAATGGTGGGTGTTGCAAACTTATTTTTCACAAAGTATTTGCGCAGCGATTTTTCAAATGCAATATTTAAAAAAAAACACACTTTTTAAAATTTTAATGCACTAAAGCACACTATATTGCCCAAATGTTTGATGAAATAAAAAAGATGATCTTATGCCGAGTACATGGATACTAAACACGACATGCTTTAAAATGTTCAAACGTTCAGCGGTGGCAAACTACATACATTTTTAAAAGCCTCTAAAAGCCTTTACAGGTTACCACTTTAGATTTACAGAGGAGGTCTACTGCTAAAACTATTGCCCTCGATCTGACCTTCGCGGTCATACCTCATATGCATGGTGCAATTGCTGTTTACATATGACTCAGACCGATGCTTGCGTTCGCCTTTATGCGTAAGCACAGAAGGACAGGAGTGCTTTTTTTTTAAATTACTTATTTTGCTTTTTTTATTTTATTTATAAACGGATCCTTTCATTTTTTTTTTTATCATTTTTTATTCTTATTTCAGGGAATGTAAATATCCCCTATGATAGAAATAGTTAGTGACAGGTACTCTTTTTTGAAAAAATTGGGGTCTATTAAACCCTAGATTTCTCCTCTGCCCTCAAAGCATCTGACCACACCAAGATCGGTGTGATAAAATGCTTTCCCAATTTCCCAATGGCGCTGTTTATTACCGGACAAAACCGATGGCTGAAAAGAATGATACCAAGATGATACCTAAACCTGCAGGCATCATTCTGGTATAACCACTCAAAGTCCAGCAACATACCAGTACATCACTAGTCCTTGTTGGGCATACATTGTAATGTTCTTTTTTTCATGCAGCCTGTGGGTTGAACGTAAAAAAGAGATTGATTGATGGTTATGCCCACTATTAGAATACTGCCCTTCATCCACCCACTTCTAATGATGGGCATACATGCACCAATTTTTTTAAAACTGTGGTGGTGAAATCACCTCCTACAGCACTGGAGTCACAGATTTATGTATTATGGGAGCAAATGCTGTTGCTGTCAAGAGAAATAAATCAGTGCTGCAGCTGAATGGCGTACCTGCTAAGCAAATGATGGTTAACAATAAAACAAAGTAACATGACAGTATAACAGTAAGACATACCATACCTGCAAAGCAAATACAATAAAATATGGTAAAAATAAAGCATTTTTTAATGCAATCTGTGCCTAAAAATGATATGCCGAAGCATGGGGGCAATCCGCCCCTAATGTTTGGAGCAAATTGCTCCTCCACCTCTGTCCCCATGCTTCGGCATATATGCTCTTTTTTTTAACTGTGGTTAAAGCTAGTGGTAAAACATTACAGTTCTAAAATACAGTAATAACAGAGAAAGAACAATAGATATAGAACAATAGTGAGTGAACAATAGAGCAGACAATAGAGAGCAAACATAAGAGAGACAACAATAAAGAGAGAGAAGAAAAATAAAACCACAACTATTTTTGGCTTTTTTATTTTATATTTTTTTGTGTTTTTGTGTGTGTGGGTTTTTTTGCACTTTTATAAAAACTTTAAACTGTGAACTTTCCAGATTAAGGTCTCTCAAAATGTGATGCCATCTCATCTTTACTCCACTAGAGTGTGGTAGCGTTTGAAACAGTCACCGATGCAGAGACCAAGTTGGTCAGAACAGGAGGGACCATAAAAGTGGGTGTCACACCTAAATCCGCATTTTCTGCAGATACAACATCTTCTTTGGGGTGTTCTTTGGGTAGGGGTACCAGGGAGGACATACGGAAAATGCCTCTGATGCAGCCAGCTCACTGCATTTGCATTGGGAAGGTGGTGGGGCATAGCAACATCTGGAAACAGAATGGCTGTGACGATCTCTTCCTGGAATTTTAGGAAGGATCCAGTTCGTCCTGAAGCTTTGTATAGCACAAAAGTGTTCAGCAGAGCCAATTGAAATAAGTATACAGACATTCTTTTGTACCAGCGTCTGGCCATATGGGCAATTAGGTACTGTGCAAACAACTGGTTGTTGAGGTCCACCCCTCCCATGTTAAGGTTGTATTTGTGGACACAGAGGGGTTTCTCCAAAACACCAGTCGATGTAGGAATTTGGACTGTCGTATCCGCGTGAAGGTAGGACAGAACAAAAACATTCTGTGAATCCCTCCACTTCACTGCTAACAAATTATTACACTTCAAGCAGGCTCTCTCCCCCGTCTAAGTCGTATTCTACAAGCTGTTGGGGGAATCCCCTGTGATTAGATCGCATGGTGCCACATGCGCCAATTCCACAATCAAAAAGGTAAATAAAAAGTGGCACACACTTGTAATAATTATCCACGTACAAGTGCTACCCCGTTCTGAATAAAGGTGACACCAAGTCCCACACAATCTTACCAGCGCTCCCTATGTAGTCTGGGCAGTTCTCTGGCTCTACGTGACTATCTCTTCCCTCGTAAACCATAAAATCATATGTATAGCCTGTTGCCCTGCAACAGAGCTTATACATCTTGACCCCATATCGGGCACGCTTGCTGGAAAGATACTGTTTGATAGACAAGTGGCCAGAAAACTTAATCAGGGACTCATCAATGCAGGCAACTTGATCAGGAGTAAACAAGGCTGCAAACTGTTGGTTGAAGTGGTTTACGAGGGGCCAAATTTTGTAGAGCCGATCAAATCCAAGGTCACCCCGAGGATGACAGAGTTCATTATCATTTAAGTGCATAAACGACAAGATCTGCTTGTATCATGTCCTGGTCATGGAGGCAGAGAACACAGGCATATGGTGAATTAGGTATGACCACAACTCGTTCTTTTTAGTAATGCCCATGAGGAGGGATAGGCCCAGGTAGGTCTTACATTTGGAAACTGTAATAGGTTTCCAATCTCTGGCAAGGATCAACTGGGGATAAGCGGAGATGAATTGTCCAGCATACAAATTGCTTTGGTCCACAATAGATCTATAGAGATCTTCCGTGAAAAATAGTGAATAAAAAATCAAGTGATGTAAAATCAACTGTTTCCACCTGAATTCCGGGTTGGCCGGTGAATGGGGGAAGGACGAGTGCTGCAGAAGTGGTGGGCTTCCAATTCGGATTGGCAAATGCAGCAGCAAGGGCAGTATGGGCTCGACAGGCCTGTTGGTGGCTGCAGGACACTATTCGTGCTAGCTACCTCACCAGCTTGAACTGCACTTATGGGACTCGCCACGTCACCAAGTGTTACTGCAGTGCTGGATGCACAACCAGGATGTACTAGGCTGCTGGTGCTTGCCAGTTCACCAAGGGATGAGCGGCACTAGTACTGGCTCTCTGCGCCATACAATAGCCCTGCGGTTCTTGCACCTCAACGACAGCAGAAGAATGGGGTTGGGTATGCCTGACCTTGGCAGGGACCACTACTCCGTCATCAGAGCCTGTTAGCTTTCGCAGGGATCAGGCCTGACTCTGCGAATGCTGCAGTTATGTGCTTAGCGTTTTTGTAAGTGACAGTGATTGATTGATATTGCACTTCAGTGGGCTGGGTGGAGAGGCTAAACGCAGGTGCTAGCAGATATCTGGGCTAATCGCGCTAACACTGCATTTTTGGGAACCCTAAACTGCTGGAGACGCTAGTATAGATCTGATCAGATCAGATATTGATCCGTTCAGGCACTATACTACAGAGGGAGGTATATGGTGCCTGCGTAGGTGTTAGCACTACTGGTACTAATCTGACACTGCCTGGTGCGATGCAGACCCTATCTGACACTAAAACCTGATATCACCCGCCTGGTGGTCAGGGAATTAAACCTTTATTTAGGTAATATACGGCAAGTGCCTTGATGCTATAAAAAAATTACTAGCTAACCAGCGTCACCCGTGACATTAATACGGTGATCACTGGTGACAGGGAGTGATCAAGGGGTTAAACCCTTATTGGGGGGTTTGGGGGGGTCTGGGCCTACCACTAAGTACCCTAACACTGATTTTTGTCACTAATGACACCCGTACAGTGATAAACAAAATATGAACACTGCACTAGGTGACACAGTGACAGGGGTTGAAGGGGTTAACTGGGGGGGGGTGATCGGGGTGACATGCGTACCTACGTGTACTGGTGTCAGTGTAGTGTTGTTGCACTTAATTTGAGATGTATTCTCTCCTCTCTCTGGAGCGAAAAGACTTCCATGAGGAGAGATGACATCACTTCCCCTGCTGTGTTTACACTTACACAGGCAGGGAAGGATTTAATTCACCAGGACTGATCACCAGGTCCAGGCCAGAAATCATTGGCCTGGGCCTGGAGACTGATAGGTTCTGAAGTGAATCCGATCGTCGCGGCAAGAGCACCCCCAGGCGGCTGCGTGCCCGACGTATAGGTACGACAGAGGTAGCGCCAGACTAGCCTCATGCTCTACCACTTGTCCTAGCAAATGTGTGTGATTACTCCACACTGCCATCTTTGCTTGGTCTCTATGGATCAGCCTGCTGCCTGTTGACTTGTGAGCCACCGTAGCTTACTTCCCGGTCAGCTGACCAGCAACTTTTATGCACAACCAGGACACTACGGACCACAGTAGCACTGCCGTGTATGGACACTCTTCAAATCTATATTAACACAGCAGTATCTTTCTTTAACTCAGTGTCATTTCTGGGGAAGCCGACTTCTAAATGAAGACGACTTCAGACACTGCAACAGAGTGTTGAGACCCTCTGGACTGTACTGAATGTTTATACATCTTTCCTTATATCCGTTCCCCTTTATGCACACAATGAACACTGAGAAGTATACATATGCACCATACACCTCTGTTAAATGTGCCTGAACTATATTTGCAGTTTTGCATGAATTACTATGCCCAAGTTATGTGTTGTCATATCTTTGTTAAATGTGTTAAATGTGCCTGAACTATATTTGCAGTTTTGCATGAATTACTATGCCCAAGGAATGTGTTGTCATATCTTTGATTATCTTACCACTACATGCGGGCTGCTGATCTATGCATGATCATATCGGATCAGCCTACTACCACTTTGCTCTATAATAGTTTAATTAATCAACTATTCAGGAATTTTAGCAACTTATGGACACTGCTCTCAACATCAGGTCTCAATGGATATGTAGCTATTTATATACTGGTATATCCAGGCTAGATACCTTCCATGATATCTGTACGATATCTGTATGAAATTCTTGTCTTTAATTCAATACTATAGCAGCTTCAATGAACAACAATGTGACTGGGAATATATATGTGTGTGTGTGTGTATGGCACTTTAAGATCTGGCGCCTTATTATGATAATGTTATCCAATTGTATGTGTGTGTTTTCTTTTATGATTGGGTATATTGGGATGTCATTCCACACCAATGTCATTTGTGTCACTTTTAGTGGTTTTTAACATACTATATAAAGATTAACAAAGCCAAAATAGATTTTTTCAAATGATATACCGTAGTTGATTCTCCTCATTGCTTTCCAGGGATATTTCTTTATTATAAACCCAATTTTTTCTGTGATTCATCAGCTTTGGAGGCATCCCGTCCTAACCGAGAAATTGGTAACACCATAATATTGGTTGAGTTTTCTCACCATCAATTATATTGGATTCAGTTTAATTTTTATCTGTATACTCTAGCTACGACATTTCGCCCAGCCAGGCCAACCTGCCACAGTATGACTGCGATGGCTGGTCTGGAACTGGTTAACATAAATAAATCATGAGGACAAGATGGCTTACACCTGAGAGTCCTTAAGGAATTCAGTCAGGTTATAGCCAGACCGCTATTTCTAATCTTTATGGACAGCATATTGACAGGATTGGTAAAATCCCACATGGTACCAAGATTCAAAAAAGGGCAGATATATATTGCTGGAATCTATAGGCCTGTCAGTCTAACATCGGTAGTTTGTAAACTATTTGAGGAGATGATAGGGACATATCCAAGAATTTGCTAATGAAAACAGTATCATTAGTAGTAATCATCATGGGTTTACGAAAGGTCGCTCTTGCCAAACCAACCTATTAACATTCTACAAGAAAGTGAGCTGCCATCTGCACAGGGGTAGGCTGTGGATGTGGTGTATCTGGATTTTGCAAAAGCATTTGATACAGTCCCCCACAAATGCTTATTATACAAACTGAGGTTGGTGGGTATAGACCATGGGGTTTGTTCTTGGATAGAAAACTGACTGCGGGGGCATGTTCAAAGAGTGGTGATAATTAAGGTGTACTCAGAATGATCTAGAGTGATAAGTTTGATACCCCAAGGCTCTGTCCTGGGACCAATTCTGTTTAATTTATTATGAATGTTATAGAGTAGGGATGAACTTGATATTCGGGTCGAACATGAGTTCAACTCGAACATCGGGTGTTCACCCATTTGCCGAATATCGAACACTATGGGGGGTTCTTGGAAAATTTGAGAGCACGCGGAACACCCCATAATGCACTGTTAGATCACAATGCATTGCTGTACGATGATTGGCCAAAGCATGCACCTGACCTGCATGCTTTGACCAATCCCAGCGCCCTCTGCTAAGAGAGCCATAATTGGCCAAAGGCAGGGTGCCTTTGGCCAATCATGGCTCAGGGGGACTAAGACCACGCCCCACACTATATAAGGCTGTCTGCACGGCGGCCCTGTGTAGTATTGTTGGCGTGGACGGAGACATAGCTTGATTTAGATTAAGCAGGCAGGTTATTTAGTTAGTGGCAGTGTATTTAATATATATATATATATATATATATATATATATACAATCAGTCTAATATATATATATATATATATATATATATATATATATATATATATATATATATATATATATACTCTGCATCCGGTCAGTGTAGTCTATATCTACTCCGGGCAGTGTATTTGATATATATATATATATATATATATATATATACAGTCAGTCTAGTATATATATATATATATATATATATATATATATATATATACTCTGCAGCCAGTCAGTGTAGCCTAGATCTACATTCTACAGTGCATTCCGTCATGTACTATTTCTACTTCTAATCTACTTCAGGCGGTGTATTTGATATATATATACCGACAGTCTAGTATATATATATATATATATATATATACATACACTCTGCAGCGTCCAGTGTAGCCTATATCTACAGTGCAACCGTAGTGCAGTTGCAGTTACTACTACTTTTCTGGTGGTGTACACATGTACACAGCAGGCAATACAGTGCAACCGTAGTGCAGTCGCTACTACTTTTCTGGTGGTGTACACAGCACACAAATCAGTGCAATGGTAGTGTAGTTTGCTACTACTTTTCTGGTGGTGTACATATTACACAATACAGTGCAACTGTAGTGCAGTTTGCTACTACTTTTCTGTTGGTGTACACATTACACAATACAGTGCAACCGTAGCGCAGTTACTACTTTTCTGGTGTTGTACACATTACACAATACAGTGCAGCTGTAGTGCAGTTGCTACTACTTTTCTGGTGTTGTACACAGCACACAATACAGTGCAACCGTAGTGCAGTTGCTACTACTTTTCTGGTGGTGTACACAGCACAAAATACAGTGCAACCATAGTGCAGTTGCTACTACTTTTCTGGTGGTGTACACATTACACAATACAGTACAACCATAGTGCAGTTGCTACTAATTTTCTGGTGGTGTACACATTACACAATACAGTGCAGCCATAGTGCAGTTGCTACTAATTTTCTGGTGGTGTACACATTACACAATACAGTGCAACCGTAGTGCAGTTGCTACTACTTTTCTGGTGGTGTACACATTACACAATACAGTGCAGTGTGGTGCAGTTGCTACTACTTTTCTGGTGGTGTACACATTACACAATACAGTACAACCATAGTGCAGTTGCTACTACTTTTCTGGTGGTGTACACATTACACAATACAGTGCAGCCGTAGTGCAGTTGCTACTACTTTTCTGGTGGTGTACACATTACACAATACAGTGGCGTGTGGTGCAGTTGCTACTACTTTTCTGGTGGTCTACACAGTACACAATACAGTGCAGTGTGGTGTTGCCAAACAAAATATACATCATGTCCAGAAGGCTTTCCAAGGTGAGTAGACGTCAGAGAAAGTGGCTGGATAGCAAATCAACAAAGACAATATTTCATATCAGGGAAATGCTCAACATGTTGCGCGTGTCTTCACTTTTTTTTACAATCAATGTTTTATCTATGTCTATGTTTCTTCAATAAACTATTTTTGTGATATTTTTGGTTTCACTGTGCCTAAAAAGTCCAAAGTCCCTCCCCTTTTCTTTGTCAATTTAGCTCTAGGACGTGGCACCTTTTTACTGTTCAGGTATCCACAGTACCACTCTGTGTTATGATACATTTCCATTTGTGATATGTCCGGAAGGCTACCAAGGAGATTCAGATGCTCACAGGCCACTAAAAGAGGGCAAGCAGGCGCTGTGTCTACAGTCAACAGTGCTGGTCATGGACATGGTGCATCCTCTGCAGGTGGCCGTGGGGCACACTTGTCCTTTTTTTCTGCTGCTGGCCGTGTTATTGAGCCAGAACATGCAGAAGAGTCGGTGGAGTGGATAACAAAATCGTCCTCATCCTCCTCACCCTCTGTCACCCAGGCTCAGAGTAGTTTGCGTTCCAATGCAGCTGCCAAAGTGGCCTATTCCACTGGCTCCTTGTCCACAGTCACTCCTTCCGTAGCCCCACCATCATGCAGGGAGGAGTCCCCTGAACTATTCGACCACAGTGTTGGGTACATGCTGATGGAGGATGTGCAGCGATTAGAAGGCTCTGATGTTGGTTCCCAGGTTGAGGAAGGGAGTAAAGTGAGCCTAGAGAGAGGGGGTGCCCAAGAAGGACAAGAAACTGGCAGTCATGTTCCCCCAGGGGCAGCATACTGCCAAGTTTGCTCCAGTGACGAGAAGAGAGGGAATGATGAGGTCACTGACTCTACTTGGGTGCCTGATAGAAGAGAAGAGGAGGAGGCACAACTCCAATGAGGCAGGATGTCCTCTAGCTTAAGGGCAGCCACCCTACTGCATCACACTGCAGAGCTCTGCAGGTGCAGGGCACTGCTGACTCCCCACTGATTTTGAAAAGTTCCTTGGTGTGGGCCTTTTTTGACATGTGTGCAGCAGATTGCACCATTGCTGTTTGCAACCTATGTCTGAAGTGGATCAAGCATGGCCAGAACAGCAGCCGCTTAGGCACCACATGCTTGACCAGACATATGACGACCTCTCATGCAGTCCGTTGGCAACAGCACTTGAAAGACCCACATCAAAGAAAAAGGAGGACTTCTCCTTGCTCCTCATCTGGATCTCCAACCCCACTATACCTCCAGTCCTCTCAAAAACCTGCACTGAGAGGAATGAAGGTATAGCAATAGGTGTCCCAAGTACTTGCAGGCAATCTGCTATCAGTACACCTCCATCTGATTTTAGCAGGCAAATTTCCCTACCCCAGTTGCTAAACCGTAAAAAGAAATTCCCAGCCATCCACATGCTCAGAGACTGAATGCTAGCTTGGTCAAATTGCTAGCACTGCAACTGCTGCCTTTTCAGCTGGTAGACTCTGCCCCCTTTCCTGAATTTGTTGAATGTGATGTACCTCAGTGGCAGGTTCCAAAACACCATTTCTTTCCACAGAAGGCCATTCCGGCTCTCTACCGGCATGTGGAAGGCAATGTTTTGGCCTTGTTGGATAGGTCGGTCAGCAGTAAGGTGCATATTACTGCTGACTCATGGTCTAGCAGGCATGGGCAGGGATGTTACCTTTCCTTCACGGAGCACTGAGTAACTCTGCTGGCAGCTGGGAAGGATGCCCCTCCTCTTCTTCTTCCTCTATGGCCTCTTCTTCAGATTTCTCCTCTGAACCAGCGGTGCTTCCTAAGTGGTAAAGGGCCTACGCAAGCACGTAAAAAGGCAAAAAGATGCTTGAGTTGGTCTGCTTTGGGGACAGGAGCCACACTGGGGCAGAGATTCTGTCAGCTCTACAGGGGCAGGCTCAGACGTGGTTGACGCCATGCCAGCTTCAGCCAGGAATGGTTGTATGCGACAATGGCACCAACCTTCTCTCCACCCTCCGACAGGGACACTTGACCCATGTCCCATGTTTGTCACACGTCCTGAATTTGGTGGTGCAGCGGTTCTTGACCAGGTACCCAGGCTTACAGGATCTCCTGGCCAGAAAAGTCTGTGGTCATTTCCGCCGGTTATACAATGCCAGTGCTTGGCTTGCTGACTTTAAAAGGGAATGCAACCTGCCCACCAACTGTCTCATTTGTGACATGCCCACCAGGTGGAACTCAATGTTGGCAATGCGGCAGCGGCTGCACTCACAGCAGACGGCCATCAATGAGTACCTGTGTGAGTATGGCACCAGGACAGGGTCAGGGGAGCTTAACTTT
This sequence comes from Aquarana catesbeiana, assembly GCF_042186555.1. NCBI lineage: Eukaryota > Metazoa > Chordata > Amphibia > Anura > Ranidae > Aquarana > Aquarana catesbeiana. The sequence continues at coordinate 204,791,411 of NC_133326.1, read as the reverse complement.
TTTTCTCCACGCCAGTGGCTACTGATCAAGAATGCCTGCACTGTCCTGTCACCAGGAGGAGGCCATGAGGATGGTGAGCAGCGACAATGCATGCATCAGTGATACTGTCCTTCTTGTCTTCCTGTTGGAGCACACGCTTCATGGAATCATGGACAGGGCACTTGAGGCAGAACAGGAAGGAAGAGGAGGACTTCCTTACCTCTCAAGGCCCCCTTTATCCAGATAGCATTCCTGTGGGCCCGCCAAACACACAGGAAGAAGAGGAGAAGGAGGATTGTGTCAGCATAGATGTAGAGGATAACACTCAGCAGCAGTCTTCAAGGGATGGTTTTCAGTCCCCAGAAACCCAAGGAGTTGTATGTGGTTGGGAGTCGGTAGTTCCTGACAACGTCATCCTTAGTGACCCAGAGGACTCACAATCAAATGTGTCTGCAAACTTATGCTGCATGGCCTCCCTGATTCTGCAAAGCCTGCAAAAGGACCTTAGGATTCGTGGTATCAAGGAGAGGCATCATTACTGGCTGGCAACCCTTCTTGATTCATGTTACAAGGGTAAGGTTGCAGAACTCATGAAACATCTCATGAAAGATGAAACATCTTCAGGAGGCCATGAAGAAAGGTTTGTGCAATGCGTTTTCAGACCCTGGGAGGTTACAATTTCCTGGTGCTAGACAACATGTTGCTGAGGCTTCGTTCAGTCAGAGAAAGAGCGATGGAGAAGGTGGCCAGCTAACCGATGCCTTTAGACAATTCTTCAGTCCTCAGTGTCAAGGTCTGATCAGTTCAAGCAACCATCGCCAGCGTCTACATTACATGGTGCGGGAATATCTTGGGATAAGAGCAGACTTGGAGACCTTTCCAACAGACCATCCACTGGGTTACTGGGTCTTGAGGATGGACCACTGGCCAGAGCTTGCTCAATATGCAATTGAGCTACTGGCCTGTCCTGCATTGAGCGTTCTTTCTGAACGCACATTCAGTGCTGCTGGAGGGTTTGTAATGGATCATAGAGTGCGCCTGTCCACAGACTCCGTTGATAGGCTTACATTCATAAAAATGAATCAGTCTTGGATCAGCAGCAGCTATCAAGCACCTGATGCTGATGTAACTGATTGATTTTTCTATGGATGTGGGATCCCTTGAAGACTGCCTATGCTGACTATCCTATTCCTCCTCAATCTTGATGACGCTAGCTTCCAACAATATTTTTGGTTTAGGGAACCACCACCAAGGCCCAATTTTTCTGCCCCTTTTTAACAGGGGCATGTAATTACAATTTTTGATCTAATATTTCACAGCAGGGCCAGTTCCTGTGCCCAACAAGAGTATCTGTGAGGTGTTACAGTGTTGTGGCACTACCACCACCACTGCCTAAGGCCCAATTTTTCTTCCCCTTTTTAACAGGGGCTTGTAAATTCTTGGTATAATATTTAACAGCAGGGCCTGTTCCTGCGCACAACACGAGTAACTGTGAGGGGTTACAGTGTTCTGGCACTACCAACACCTAAGGCCAAATTTTCTGCAGAGTATTTAGGGCAGGCTGTATATTATATATATTTCTGTTCAGAGAATATAGTGCCTGGGGGCCCCCGCACACCATTTTTTAAAAATTTGGGTGTGGGGTTCCCCCTAATATCCATACCAGACCCAAAGAGCCTTGTAATGGGCTGGGGGGAGGGGGACTCATGCCATTTTTCTCAATGATTTTCATGTATATTGCAAGCAGTTTTGAATGCCTTTTTTTCTTTTAGAAATGTCATTTTGCTGTGGTATTATTCTAAACATGGGAAAACTGCACCACTTTACAGGCATACTATAGACACCCCCCAGGCACAATATTTAAAAGAATATTTCATTTTTATTGATTCACTTTAAGCATCCTTAAAATCACTGCTCCCGAAAAAACGGCCATTTTTTAAACTTTTTTTTGCATTGATACATGTCCCCTGGGGCAGGACCTGGGTCCCCAAACATTTTTTAGGGCAAAAACTTGCATATAAGCCTTTAAAACTAGCACTTTTGATTTTTCACGTTCATGTCCCATAGACTTTTTCGCGTGTTTGAACAAACTTTTTTGCGTGTTCGGATGTTCTGGTGCGAACCGAACCGGGGGGGGGGGCTTGTTCGGCTCATCCCTATTATAGAGGATGGGAAAAATAGCTCAATCTCAGTATTTGCTGTAGACACAAAAGACAGGATATAGAAACATTACAAGAGGACCTGAATAAATTAATGGAATGGGCTACTAGATGATAAATTAAGTTTAACATTGGTAAATTTAAGGTAATGCACTTGGGGGGTAAAAAATATGAACGCAAGTTACTCGTTAGGGGGAGAATCCCTAGGGGATTCCAGGATGGAGAAGGATATAGGGGTACTAGTAGAAGACAGACTGAGCAATAACATGCAGTGTCAAGTTGCAGAAAGCAAATCCAGCAGAATATTAGTATGCTTTAAAAAGGGAATTTACTCCAGAGATAATTCTGCCACTTTATAACATCCTCGGAAAGGATGTTCTGGAGCGAGTCCAGAGAAGGGCAACTAAATTATTTTGGGGACTGGAGGACCTCAATTATAAGGAACGACTACAAGCGCTAAATTTATTCTTCCTGGAGAAGAGACACTTGAGAGGAGATATGATAGCAATAACAAAACATATAACATATAAATATCTCAACGGTGATTCTAGCATAAGTATGAAACGTTTCAGTCCCACGGAGTGTTAAAGGACACAGGGCCACATGATGAGACTGGAAGAGAAGCGGTTTAACCTTAATCTGTGCATGGGGGTTTTCAGTGTCAAGGCGGTAGGAATGTGGAACTCTCTTTCACAATCGGTGGTGTTGGCAGGAAGTATGGATAGTTTTAAAAGACTCTTGGACGTGCATCTTAATGAAAACCATATACAGGGATATGGGAAATTATTTTCCACACGCACGCACACACACACCTACACAGGTTGAACTGGATTGACTGTTGTCTTTATTCAACCTTCCCAACTATGTAACTATGTAAAAACACCAGCCATTTCTGTACCACATGCTTGACAAGGCATTTATCTCCCACCACTTAGCCCATTGGCAAAAGCACCTGAAAGCCACACAAAAGGGATGCAATTCTGCCCCTTCTTACTCCTCAACTTTCCGGTCTACCCCCGCTATACGTTATGACTTCTTAGCAGCCTCCACTGCTGTACCACAATGGCAGGTTCCCAGTTGTTATTTCTTTTCATGTAAGGCCATTCCAGCTCTGTAACATCATGTGGAAGGCAATGTTGTGGCATCATTGGGCAAGGCAGTCATCTGCAAGGTTCATGTTACTGCTGACATGTGGTCCAGCAAGCATGGTCAGGGACGCTGTATTTTGTTCACAGCACACTGGGTAACTCTACTTGCAACTTGGAAGGATGCAGGAAAGGGCTCAGTGCTACAGTTTGTTGTGCCAACACATCTCCATACAGCTACTGGTGATGATGCGAGATTTGTCAGCTCCACCCCCTCCTCCTCCTCTTCCATGCCCTCCTCTACTGAATTGTCCTATGAACCATTAGTACCCCCTAAGCTTTCAAGGAGCTATTCCAAGAGTCAGGCTAAAAGGTGCCATGCAGTGCTTCAGCTGTGTAGGGGACAGGAGCCACACCGGAACAGATATTATTGCAGCTCTACAGGAGCAGGCACAGAGGTGGTTCATGCCATGCCAGCTGGAGCCAGGAATAATGGTGTGTGATAATGGCACAAACCTCCTGTCTGCACTTAGACAGGGGAAGTTGACACCTGGGCCATGATTGCCACATGTCCTCAGTTTGGTGGTGCAGTATTTCTTAAGCAGGTACCCAGGGTTGGAAGATCTGCTAAAGCAGGCCAGAAGAGTCTGTAGCCATTTCAGGCAGTCATACACAGCCAGTTCTTGTTGGCTGAGAATTAATGGGAATTCCACCTGCCCATAAACCGCCTGAAGGTGCATGCAGCAGAGGGCTGTCAATGAGTACCTGTGTGAGTATTGCACAACTAAAGGCTCTGGCCAGCTCGGCTTTTTTCTCCATGCCAATGGCTGCTGATAAAGGATGCATGCACTGTACTTTCACCATTTGAGGAGGCCACAAGGATGGTGAGCCGTGACAATGCATGCATCAGTGACACAATCCCTGTTGTGTTTCTGCTGGAGCAGACTGTGTTTGGCATTATGGACAGGGCACTCGAGGCAGAGCAGTGGGAAGAAGAGAAGGGCTTCCTTTCCTCCTAAGGCCCGCTTTATGCAGACACCATTCTTGCGATGTCATACAACGCACAAGAGCGGAGGGAGGAGGAGGAGGTTTCTAGAAGTTTTGGAGGCATTGAAACAGGGGAAGACATATGTCAACCCTTAACAGATCATTTTCCATCCCCAGAACCCTTGGGAATAGTATGTGGCTGCGAGGAGGTAGTTCCAGATACTGTAATCCTCAGTAACCCAGAGGAGTCTTCTTCTCATGCCTCTGCAAACTTGCAGTGCTTTGGCTCTCTCATTCTTCAAAGCCTGTGAAAGGACCCGAGAATACGTGGCATCAAGGAGTAGGATCGCTATTGGTTGGCAACTCTCTTTGACCACGGTTACAAGGAGAAAGTCTCAGAATTCATCCCATCCCCACAGAGGGAGCAGAAGATGAAATCTCTTGAAGACACTTTGAAGAGGAGTTTATGTAACACCTTACCAGGCTCTTGTAGGTTACAGTCTCATGGAAAACCTAGTTTTGAGGCTTCTGTTGGTCAAGAGAGTAGTGGTGGAGAAGGGGGCCACCTCAGTGATGCTTTTCCAAATTTGTTTAGTTCTTTGCACCCATGGCTGACAGCTTCCACATCCCATTGGTAGTGTCTGCATCATATGGTGGGAGTTTATCTAGGGGAAAAAACAGACATGGAGAGCTTTCCAGTTGACGATCCACTGGATTACTGGGTCATGAGAATAGACCACTGGCCAGAACTTGCCCAGTGTGCAATTGAGCTGCTGGGCTGCCCTGCATCCAGCATGCTTTCCAAACGGGTATTTAGTACTGACAGAGGTTTTGTGACAGATAAGGTTGAATGCTAGCTTGGCTAAATTGCTAGCACTTCAACTGCTGTCTTTTCAGTTGGTAGACCCTGCCCCCTTCCATGAGTTTGTGGAATGTGCGGTTCCTCAGTGGTAGGTTCCCAAATGCCACTTTTTCTCACAGAAGACAATTCTGGCTCTCTACCGGCATGTGGAAGGCAATGTCTTGTCCTCGCTGGACAGGGCGGTCAGCGGTAAGGTGCATATTACCGCTGACTCATGGTCCAGCAGGCATGGAGAGGGACATTACCTATCTTTCACCGCGCACTGGGTGAATCTTCTGGCAGCTGGGAAGGATGCAGGACAGGGTGCAGTAGTGTTGGAGGTTGTTCTGCCACCATGCCTCCAAAATACTACTAGTGGTGATTCTGCCACACCTCTCTCCTCCACCCCTCCTCTTCTTCTTCCTCCATGGCCTCTTCCTGTGCTGATTTGACTTCGGAACCTGCAGTATTCCATAGGCTTTCAAGGGGATACGCAAGCACGCAGGCCAAAAGATGCCATGCGGTGCTTGAGCTGGTGTGCTTGGGGGACAGGAGCCACACTGGGGCAGAGATTCTGTCAGCTCTGCAGGGGCAGGTTAAGAGGTGGTTGATGCCACACCAGCTTAAGGCAGGTATAGTGGTTTGCGACAATGGCACCAACCTCCTCTCCACCCTTCGACAGGGACAACTGACTCATGTGCCCTGTTTGGCTCACGTCCTTAACTTGGTGGTGCAGCGGTTCTTGGGCAGGTACCCAGGCTTACAGGATGTCCTGAGGTAGGCCAGGAAAGTCTGTGTGCATTTCCGCAGGTCACATAATGCCAGTGCTCGGTTGGCTGACCTCCAAAAGGAATTTAGCCTGCCAAAGAACCGCCTAATCTGTGACATGCCCACCAGGTGAAACTCAACGTTGGCCATGCTGCAGCGGCTGCACACGCAGCAGAGGGCCATCAATGAGTACCGGTGTGACTATGGCACCAGGACAGGGTCAGGGGAGCTTGTTTTTTTTTCCCCACGCCAGTGGGCCATGATAAGGGATGCATGCACTGTCCTGTCACCATTTGAGTAGGCCACGAGGATGGTGAGCAGTGACAGTGCATGCATCAGTGACACTGTCTCCCTTGTCCACATGTTGGAGCACACGCTGCGAGGAATAATGGACAGGGCACTTGAGCAGAACAGAGGCAGGAAGAGGAGGACTTCCTTAGCTCTCAAGGTCCCCTTTATCCAGACAGTGTTCCTGCATGCCCGCTGATCACACAGGAAGAGGAAGAGGAGGAGGAGGAGGAAGAGGAGGATTGTGTCAGCATGGAGGTGGAGCCTGGCACTCAGCAACAGCAGCAGTCTTTAAGGGATCATTTACAGTCCCAAAAAACCCATGGACTTGTACGTGGCTGGGAGGAGGTGGCTTCGGATCATGTTGTCCTTAGTGACCCATATGACTCCGGACCGAATACCTCAGCAAACCTACGCTGCATGGCCTCCCTGATCCTGCAAAGCCTGCGGAAGGATCCTCATATGCGTGGTATCAAGGAGAGGGATCAATACTGGTTGGCAACCCTCCTTGATCCATGTTACAAGGGTAAGGTTGCGGACCTTATCTTGCCATTGCAGAGGGAGCAGAGGATGAAACATCTTCGGGAAGCCATGCAGAAACTGGGAGATTACAAATTCCTGTTCCTAGACAACGTGTTGCTGAGGCTTCAGTCAGTCAAAGAAGGAGCGGTGGAGAAGGTGGCCATCTGACCGATGCCAATTTTTTAGTCTGCAGCCCCAAGGTACGATCGGTTCCAGTGCAGGAATACCTAGGGGCAAGATCTGACTTGGACACCTTTCCCACCGACAATCCTCTGGGTTACTGGGTCCTGAGGATGGATCACTGGCCAGAGCTTGCACAGTATGCAACTGAGCTACTGACCTGTCCTGCATCCAGCGTTCTTTCGAACGCACATTCAGTGCTGATGGAGGTTTTTTAACCGATCACAGGGTGCGCCTGTCCACTGACTCGGTTGATCGACTGACCTTCATAAAAATGAATCAGTCTTGGATCACCACCAGCTACCAAGCACCTGATGCTGATGTAACAGAATAATTTTTTCTGAATTGTCAGATCCATTCAAGACTGCCTATGCTGATGCTGAGTGACTATCCTGTTATGCTGAGTTACTATCCTCTTCCCCCTCAATGATCATGCTGATAGCTTGTAAGAATATTTTTGTTTCTGGGCACCGCCACCAGTGGCTAAGGCCCAATTTTTCAGCCCCTGTTTAACAGGGGCGTGTAATTACAATTTTTGATGCAATATTTTGCAAGGAGGGTTCGTTGCTGCACTCAACTAGAGTATTTGTGAGGGGTTGCAGTGTTGTGGCACCAGCACCAGTGCCTAAGGCCCAATTTTTCAGCCCCTGTTTAACAGGGGCGTGTAATTACATTTTTTGATGCAATACTTTGCAGCAGGGCGCGTTCCTGCGTTCCAACTAGAGTATCTGTGAGGGGTTGCAGTGTTGTGGCACCAGCACCAGTGCCTAAGGCCCAATTTTTCAGCCCCTGTTTAACAGGGGCGTGTAATTACAATTTTTGATGCAATATTTTGCAGGCGGGCTCATTCCTGCACTCCAACTACAGTATCTGTGAGGGGTTGCAGTGTTGTGGCACCAGTGCCTAAGGCCCAATTTTTCAGCCCCTGTTCAACAGGGACATGTAATTACAATTCTTAATCTAATATTTCACAGCAGGGCCCGTTTCTGCGCCCACCAAGAGTAACTGTGAGGACTTACAGTGTTGTGGCACCAGCACCACCACCACCAAAGGCCCAATTTTTCTGCCCCTGTTCAACAGGTGCATGTAATTACAATTCTTGATCTAATATTTCACAGCAGGGCCCATTCCAGCTCCCACCAAGAGTAGCTGTGAGGACTTACAGTGTTGTGGCAACACCACCACCACCACCAAAGGCCCAGTTTTTCTGCCCCTGTTCAACAGGTGCATGTAATTACAATTCTTGATCTAATATTTCACAGCAGAGCCCGTTCCTGCGCCCACCAAGAGTAACTGTGAGGGCTTACAGTGTTGTGGCAACACCAACACCTAAGGCCCCAATTTCTGCAGAGTATATAGAGCAGGCCCCTATTTTCAAACATCCAACTTACAAACGACTCCTACTTGCAAACGGAAGGAGACAACAGGAAGTGAGATGAAATCTACCCCTAGGAAGGGAAATTCTCTCCTGTAAGAGTTAATATGGGAAAAACGTGTCTCCTTTCCACTGATGCTTTATCACCAATCCTTGTTTCACTAAAAACCCCAAATTGTCAAAAAACATTTGTCATTGGGATAGAAAGTGAGGTAAAATCTTCTGAAGAGGTGCACAGACAGCAAAACAAATGTCACAGGGGTAATAATAATAAGGGGGCCCCACGCCTTTCCTTTTTTTAATTTGGGTGCGGGGTTCCCCTTAATATCCATACAAGACCCAAAGGGCCTGGTAATGGACTGGGGGGGTACCCATGCCGTTTGTCTCACTGATTTTCATCCATATTACCGGGTCCGGACATTACATTAAAGCTGTAAGCAGTTTTAAATGACTTTTATTACTTTAAAAATGTCATTTTGTGCAGGGACTGTTCTAAGCACGGGAAACACGTGCCACTTTACAGGTATACACCCCCCAGGTATGATATTTAAAGGAATATTTCACTTTTTTTTTCACTTTAAGCATCATTAAAATCACTGCTCCCGAAAAAACGGCCATTTTTAAAACTTTTTTTTGCATTGATACATGTCCCCTGGGGCAGGACCCGGGTCCCCAAACCCTTTTTAGGACAATACCATGCAAATTAGCCTTTAAAATTAGCACTTTGGATTTCAAACGTTCAAGTCCCATAGGCTTCAATGGGGTTCTAACGTTCGTGTGAATTTTTGGTCCGTTCGCAGGTTCTGGTGCAAACCGAACCGGGGGGTGTTCGACTCATCCCTATTGAATACGAAGAATGAAGTGAAGCAATACTCATTAATAGGGATGAGCTTCGTGTTCGAGTCAAACCCATGTTCGACTCAAACATCGTCTGTTTGATCGTTTGTCGAATTGCGAATGATATGGGCCGTTCGCGCCAAATTCGTGTGGCACGTCATGGCCCATAATTCACTGCGGCATCGCAGTGCATTGCTGGCTGATGATTGACCAAGCATGCACTATTACCCGCATGCTTGGCCAATCACAGCGCCGTCAGTAGAGAGAGCTAGTAATTGGCCAAAGCCAGGGTGGCTTTGGCCAATTATGGCTCAGGGGGTTTAGAACACGCCCACACTATATAAGGCCGCCTGCACGGCGGCCCTGTGTAGTGTGTTCCAGCGTGCTGTGAGATAGAGAGAGAGAGAGAGACAGTGTCATTTCATTTAAGTTAGATAGATTAGGCAGGACAGTCAGTGAGTTAGCTGCACTTACAGTGTATTGTGTATATATATGCATCCCAGGTGCTGTATATATATATATATATATATATATATATATATATATATATATATATATATATATATATATACACTGCATTCAGTTTAGCTAGATCCATTCCTTGCTACTGACAGGCAGGCTTGTGTTGTTACAGTATTTACAGCTACCTGAGGAAAATTGCTGGTGTTCTTTTGATCCTATTAGTACCACAGTCAGGCAGCTAGACTATTTACAGTTAGTGTAGTGCGTCCTCCTCACAGTGTTCAGTTAAAGCTACAAGTTAGTATAGTGCGACCTCTGCACAGTGTTCAGCTAAAGCTACAAGTTAGTGTAGTGCGTCCTCCTCACAGTGTTCAGCTAAAACTACAAGTTAGTGTAGTGTGACCTCTGCACAGTGTTCAGCTAAAGCTACCTGTAGAAGGTTGGTGGTGTTTTCCTGATCCTATCACTACCGCAGGCAGCTAAATAAGCTACAGGTTAGTTTTTTCCGAGCTCTGCACAGTGTTCAGCTAAAGCTACCTGTAGAAGGTTGGTGGTGTTTTCCTGATCCTATCACTACCGCAGGCAGCTAAGTAAGCTACAAGTTAGTTTTTTTCCGAGCTCTACACAGTGTTCAGCTAAAGCTACCTGTAGAAGGTTGGTGGTGTTTTCCTGATCCTATCACTACCGCAGGCAGCTAAATAAGCTACAAGTTAGTGTAGTGCGTCCTCCTCACAGTGTTCAGCTAAAACTACAAGTTAGTGTAGTGCGACCTCTGCACAGTGTTCAGCTAAAGCTACCTGTAGAAGGTTGGTGGTGTTTTCCTGATTCTATCACTACCGCAGGCAGCTAAATAAGCTACAAGTTAGTTTTTTGCGAGCTCTGCACAGTGTTCAGCTAAAGCTACCTGTAGAAGGTTGGTGGTGTTTTCCTGATCCTATCACTACCGCAGGCAGCTAAATAAGCTACAAGTTAGTTTTTTGCGAGCTCTGCACAGTGTTCAGCTAAAGCTACCTGTAGAAGGTTGGTGGTGTTTTCCTTTTTTTTTTTTAGATTTCAAAAGAGCTTTATTGATAACTTAGAGAGTAACATTAGGGCAAAGAAACACCCATGCAGGGGTGAGATAAAAATGCAAGAGTATAGATGATAAAATACAGTGCCTTGCACAGGATGAACAAATCAGATCAAACAGTATAATGAAGGATAAGGTTTAAAGAACATCTATCAGAAATACACGTGTAACGAGCCCCTTGCTCGCTCGATTCCACTCTCCTGACACTCCTCTGCAGCTACTGAATCAGATTGCAATGTCTGATGGTTCGGTCATCCAATGGTCCGGGACTAGAACCACAGCTCTGTGCCGTTCTAGTCCAGTTGTGATAGCTCAGAACAAACACCAGGCAGGCTGTATGTAAGTTCAAACAGGAATCTATCTTTATTGACAAAATACAGGCTTTTATACACTCAACGTGGAGGTGCAGACCTCCTGCTCATATTACTCTAACAATACAGCTGTAACCTACCGTAATTAACCTAATTAACATGAGCTAATTAACTAATCCCTTTAGACAGCCTAGATGACTCAGACATGACCTTTAGGCCAGACTGGCCGTCTTGTAGTTCAGAAAATCCAATCAACATTATCACATTCAACATAGACTCTTCTTCACACATTAGCAGAGTTAATTAACACAAATAACAATGGGGATCTAATGACTCTTAGATCCCATAGTAAACTTATTTTAAATAAACATTTTAGCAGACAATAGACAGACAGGTGTTGTAATTTACATCAGCATCTCCTAACAGTATCTGTCCCAGCATTATGCATCAGTCACTATTCCAATATTCATGACAATACTTCCCCCCGGGAAACAGTCCAACAGCCACAGTGGGACCCCAAACGGGTCAACTCGAGGATGTTGCAAAAGTAGTCTTAAGGTTCCAGGACCGTCTGCCGGAATAACCCATCCGCATTCCCGTTTTGAGGCCCTGGCCGATATTGTATGGTTAAATTGTACGGTTGCCAAGCCAGGCTCGCATACAGCTCACAAAGAGCACCGTTCCCCCAAATGCAAGGGCCCCCGATCTATCGGCAAGAGGCTAGCATACAGTCCCCTCCAAAAGTCTCTTTCCCGGCTTCGTCTGTCACATTTCTCCCCTTTCGGCAGGAGACTAACACAGGAGGAGACCCCAGACGCGTTGACTCCGAAGTTAGTCAGTAGTTCCAGTCCTCTAATGCCTGTACCCACACAGTACCCCAAACAAATTGTTCCAAACAAAGTATTACTCACCCAGTCAACCTCTGCCTCTCTCAGAGAACATATCTGCCGCTGGGGAGAGGCCTGGACTGGCCCTTCTCCCTGGAGTCCTTTCTGCCACTGGAGAGAAGACAGGGTGTCTGGGCTCACTCCGTCATGCTGTTGTGGATCTGGGCCGACTGCCCAGCATCCCTGGGGTATACAGGTGGAGACTGAAGTCCCATCCACCTTCACAGAACATCCATCCTCTGTTAGTTGAGGGCAGAGTCCAGCAGTACTCGGCCCTGTTGCCAGCCCTTCTGCTGGAAACCCCACACCATCTGCTCCGGCTAACTGTTGGGGAGGGATGATGAACACTTCCTCTCCCTTCTCCCCCTGTATCCTGATCTGCTGCTGGGACGTGACCACCTCCTTCTCACCCTGAGCCTCCGGAACTGCCGCAGGTGTAGGGCAGAGATCTTGGACCCTCTGTCCGGTTGCCAGCGCTTCAGCTGGGGAAGTTCCTTGTGACTTCACAGATACTTCTGTTGGTGCTGGGCAGAGCATAGTGAAGTTTGGCCCTAATAACAGCTCTTCTTCTGCTGGAGGCTCACCAGGTTGTTCTTCCTCAGCAGAAAAGTCTATCAAATCTCCTGTCTCTGCAACTGGTGTCTGGGGATAAAGATTCATCATCTCCTCTCCGTGGAACCCAGAAGATGCTATCAGTGCTGGGCAGAGGTTAGCAGAGCTCTGCCCTGTTGTCAGCACTTCAGATTTGGGGACGGCAATCTTCAGATTTCCCACTGCCGATTCTCTGGCATTCTGCTGGACAGGCACATTCCTCCATCCAAGATCATCCAATGCAGAAACAGGTTCATCAAGGTCAGTCTGCACTTGCTGCATCCGCCATAAGACCTCCGCCTCCATAGCTGCGGGTGCAGGTTGGCAAAGCACACCGTTACTCTGCCACATTGTCAACTCTTCAGCCAGGATTTCAGAGTTGTCAACTGGTATTTCCTGATAGTCCCAGGCAAAGGGAGCACCACCCTGCTGCTGAGCAGAGTCTAACAGCTGTTTGTAGGCGATCTCCAACTCCCATTCCTGAATGGCCAGAAACTCCAAATCTTCCAGTGCCCAGTGCACTTCTGAGACATTCAGTCTCCGCTCTCTGTGCTCCATTATTTCCTTCAAACGCCACTCCCTATCACTTCCAAAGTCAGGGTCCCTGGACAGCCTCCAGTATAACAATCCCAGGCCATCGTAGTCAAAGCCTTCCGTGGGGCTGTCATCCGCTGTCCATGGGCACACTTGGGCTACATACCACTGGAGGGCTCTGTAGCTCTCGTCCAACCGCATTTCTGCCCGGATCAGCCTGCTTAACTCGGCTGTCCACTCCTGGTTCGGCTGTTCCCCCAAAAACAGCATTCACACTTCATATTGCGACCAGTACCTCACATGGACGGAGGGGAGAACTTTTCCCTGGTGTCGCTGCTCACGGGCTAGCACTTCCTTCCAGAGCTCACAGCGGACAGAATCAAACCATCCTAGCAGGACCTGCTCTGATACTGGTCCTCTGTGCTGTATCTCCTCTCGCAACCTCCTTCTGAATTCCTCATCCATGGTGGCTGGTATTTCTCCTCTCCTGCTATCCTGCTACCTTGGATCCAGGTGATGGTTTGGATGTGTTCACGGCAAGGAAGCACGATCCCACCATTCCCTCCACGGCTCTCAAGTAAGTCTTTCAGCGTGGCTCTCCTGCAGGCTGGTTTGGAGTGTCCCAGTAACTGGAGAGCAAATCCCACCGCTGCCAACCAATGTAACGAGCCCCTTGCTCGCTCGGTTCCACTCTCCCGACACTCCTCTGCAGCTATTGAATCAGATTGCAATGTCTGATGGTTCGGTCATCTATTGGTCCGGGACTAGAACCACAGCTCTGTGCCGTTCTAGTCCAGTTGTGATAGCTCAGAACAAACACCAGGCAGGCTGTATGTAAGTTCAAACAGGAATCTATCTTTATTGACAAAATACAGGCTTTTATACACTCAACGTGGAAGTGCAGACCTCCTGCTCATATTACTCTAACAATACAGCTGTAACCTAATTAACCTAATTAACATGAGCTAATTAACTAATCCCTTTAGACAGCCAAGATGACTCAGACATAACCGTTAGGCCAGACTGGCCGTCTTGTAGTTCAGAAAATCCAATCAACATTATCACAATCAACATAGACTCTTCTTCACACATTAGCAGAGTTAATTAACACAAATAACAATGGGGATCTAATGACTCTTAGATCCCATAGTAAACTTATTTACAATAAACATTTTAGCAGACAATAGACAGACAGGTTTTGTAATTTACATCAGCATCTCCTAACAGTATCTGTCCCAGCATTATGCATCAGTCACTATTCCAATATTCATGACAACATGTATATGGAGTCCACTGCAGGCCACGGGTAGCCAGAAACGAGGACTGCCCATGCCACATGACACCCCAACTGGGAGCAATCTGTGCCATGGGACAATGGGCCAACCTGGTGTAGGCCGCCAGATGCCAGCCCGAACTCCCACTGGGTGGAGACACATGATACTTAGAACTGAATGAGAGTAAATTTTAATAATGCCAATAGTAAATCACAGAAAGGCAAGGAGCCCTACCTGAGGCACGTTAACATAAAGAACACCCAGTGGATGAAGGGGCATATATAGAAAGAAGAGTTGAGGGAATGTTACTATCTTATACTAAGTTCCCCATTAGATCCAATGGGGTGTAAAAGGAAGGAGAAAGCAAGAAGGGAAAGTAAAGTCAAGAGTAGAATGAAAGGGGAAGCAGACAGAAAGACGGAAAAGGGGGGTCCAGGTGCAGCTACATTAATGGCTAGGTACAGAGGGGGAGATGTAAATCGAAAGGGTTATTGAAGGGGTAGTAGAGCAGTGTTTTAAATAGAGGTGCCGATATGCTGGGCCCAGGGTTCCCAAATACATTTAAAGGATTCTCGTTTATCCAGTATAGTATTTGAGGTTTTCTCCTGGATCATAATCCAAGTGATTTTTTGCTTGGCTAAATGAAAAGATACTGAGGGGGACTTCCAGGCCCTCGCTATTGTTATTTTAGCACCTAGTAGCATGAAATGTATCAGCCTTTGCTGATATTTTGGTATATTGGGAATCTGCTTGTTCAGAAGGGCTATGGTTGGGTCCTGGTTGAGCACTGCCCCAGTGACTGTACGAATTAGGTTAAAGATTTTGTTCCAAAAGCTCCTGATCCTGGGGCACTGCCAGAGGATATGGAGGTGGGAGCCCAGGTGATCACACCCTCTGAAACAAAGGGGCGAAGATTGAGGGTAAAATTTAGATAGACGAGTCGGGACCAGGTACCAGCGAGTATTGACTTTAAGGTTTGCTTCAACTAGAGATACATTAAGGATTCCTTTGAAGGCTTTTGAAACCTGAAAGTTCCTTGTGTCCAAATCCCACTCGATCTGAAGGTCTCTCTCCCAGCTAAGCATGTAAGGCGCTTTCTCTGGAGGGTCAGCAAGTGCTGAGTAGATCAGGGAGATACCTCCCCGCACATCCATAGCTGTGGAGCATCACTGCTCATAAGGGGTGACCGCTAGGAGGATATTGTCCTTGGGTGTAAGAGAGCGCAAGAAGTGTGATATTTGGTGAAAGCGGAATTTTTCGGTTGGGGGCATATCAAGTTTAGAAGTACAGAAGCCCGGTTTTAGGGGGCCGGTGGAGTTAAAAAAGTGTCCAATTCGATAAAGGCCTTTATCCAGCCACCATTGAAAGGCCCTAATATCCATTCCAGGGGGGAATTGAGGGTTGTGAAAAATATGTGCGAGGGGGTGCCACCTAGAGGATATAGAGTTCAATTTATGTAGGGAGTCACATAAGGTGAATGAGTGGAACAGTGTGGGAGAGAGGATAGGGGGCCTAGATTTGGGGGGCTGCCACAGAAGGAAATCTAGAGTGTAGTTAGGGACAGCTTGTTTTTTTATTCCCACCCAATCTGGTTTAGGACCTCTGGAATAAATGATGGAAAATTGGGATAATTGGGCCGCCAGGTAGTACCAGAGGTTAGGGAGACCTAGACCTCCTTTCTTTCTGGGTCTAAGAAGCATCTGTTTGGGGAGTCGGTGATTTAACTTGCCCCAAGTAAAACGAATGATTGCCGATTGGAGGTTTGTTATATGTAGTTTGGGGACGGGGATGGGGAGGGAGCGGAAAAGATAGAGGATCTTGGGAAGGAGGGTCAATTTAACGGCATTAATCCTGCCTAGCCAGGACAGATTGTAAAGCGACCATTGATCAAGGTCGGACTTGAGTTTCCTGAACATGGGGGGGTAATTATTTTTGTATAACTGGTCTATGGAGGCCATGAGGTGGACACCTAAGTAAGGAATAGAGGAGGCACTCCAAGTGAATGAGAAGTGATCTTTAAGTCTATCTAGCAGGGGAGACGGGATGGAAATATTGAGGGCGGTGGATTTGGACATGTTAACCTTAAGTCCTGAGGCTTGGCCAAAATTTTTTAGCAACTGCAATATATTAGGGGATGAAATGAGGGGGGAGGTTACAAAAAGGAGGATATCGTCCGCGAAGAGTGCACATTTGTGTATTGAAGGGCCACATTTAACTCCGTGAATGTCTGGATGTTCTCTTATAGCAATGGCTAAGGTCTCTATTACTATGGCGAAAAGGAGGGGGGAAAGGGGGCACCCCTGTCGTGTTTCTTTAGAGACAGGGAATGGATTGAAGAGGGATCCTTGAAGCCTAACCTGTGCTTTGGGGAGGGAATAAAGGGCCTTTAATGAGGAGAGGAAGTGTGGGCCAAAACCCCACTTTTCGAGGGTTGTGAATAGGTATGGCCAAGTGACTATATCGAAGGCCTTCTGAAGGTCTAATGAAAGGAGGAATCCCTCCTGAGAAGGGCACCCCATCACATCCTGACCTAAGTAGAGAAATGATATCCACCGCTCTCCTTATCTGATCCGGTCCCTGCCTCCCCGGAATAAAGCCAACTTGATCTTTGTGTACATAAGACCCTATGAAAGACCCTAGTCTGTTGGAGAGAATTTTTGTCATGATCTTAAGATCATTATTGATTAGCGAAATTGGCCTATAGTTGCTGACTTGGCTGGGGTCTTTGCCTGGTTTAGGGATGACAGAGATGTAAGCAAGGTTTGCTGTAGTGTCTAGAGCCTATCCCCTTCGAAGGGAATTAAAGAGCCAGACCAGATAAGGCGAGAGGACATCCTAGAAGGTCTTGTAATACTGGGGTTGAACCTTTTTTAAGTCCTTTGATGACCTCTCTGACCTCTCCTTCAGAGAAAGGGGAGTCCATAATAGATCGGTGAGAGTCGGTTAATTTAGGGAGAGGGGTGTTTTCAAGGAAGGAGTTTATATTAGGAGGGGAGCCGGGATTAGTATCCGCATAGAGATTAGAATAGAACGCGTGGAAGGCCTCTAAAATCTGCTTTGAGTTTTGGGTTAAAGAAGCCGAAAGTGATTTTATTTTGGGGAGAGCTCGAATTTTTTGTTTGGGGGAGAGTTTTGCTGCAAGTTGGGGGCCAAATTTGTCAGCAAGAAGGTAAAACTTGCCACTTACCCAATCAAGGTGTTTTTTGGCACTGGAGGTAAGGGCTAAATTCAGGGCTACTCTAGCTGCGTCTAGGTTGGAGAGAGAACTTGGTGTCGGCTTCTTCTTGTGTATTTTGCTAAGGGACCGGAATTTCTTCTCAAGATTGAGAATATCCATTTGTGTTTCAAGTTTAAGACGTGAGGATAATTGGATGATTTTTCCCCTCATGACCGCTTTATGAGCACCCCATAAGGAGTTGGGTGTACAGTCAGCATTGTCATTAAGGTGGAAATATTCCTTCAGGTCATTTTCTAAAATGGTGCAATGCACTGGGTTGGAGAGAAGAGAATCCTTAAGGTGCCACTGGGGTGGGTCCACTCGAGTGGGGGAGCTTGTGATTTTGAGAGTGACTATAGAGTGGTCTGACCAGGGGACTTCACAAATGGAGGATTGGGATGCTAAGTGAATCTCAGATGTGTGTAAGAAGATGTGATTGATTCGGGAATAGGTCCCGTGTGGAGCAGAATAATGAGTATAGTCTTTTACGGAAGGATATAATTCCCTCCAGGTGTCTATCATTCCTAAAGAGTGAAGTAGTCCGGCATGGTCCAGCAGGCATGGACAGGGATGTTACCTAAGTTTCACAGTGCATTGGGTGACTCTGCTGGCAGCTGGGAAGGATGCAGGACAAGGTGCAGTAGTGTTGGAGGTTGTTCCGCCACCACACCTCCAAAATGCCACTACTAATGATTCTGACACACCTCTCTCCTCCACCCCTCCTCTTCTTCTTCCTCCATGGCCTCTTCCTGTGCTTTGTCCTTGGAACCAGTGGTGCTCCGTAGGCATTCAAGGGGCTACGCAAGTACGCAGGCCAAAAGATGCCATGTGGTGCTTGAGCTGGTGTGCTTGGGGGACAGGAGCCACACTGGGGCAGAGGTTCTGTCAGCTCTGCAGGGGCAGGTTCAGAGGTGGTTGATGGCAGGAATGGTGGTTTGCGACAATGGCACCAACCTCCTCACCACCCTCTGACAGGGACAACTGACTCATGTGCCCTGTTTGGCTCACATCCTTAACTTGGTGGTGCAGCGGTTCTTGGGCAGGTACCCGGGCTTACAGGATGTCCTGAGGCAGGCCAGGAAAGTCTGTGTGCATTTCCGCCGGTCATATAATGCCAGTGCTCGGCTGGCAGACCTCCAAAAGGAGTTTAACCTGCCCAAGAACCGCCTAATCTGTGACATGCCCACCAGGTGGAACTCAACGTAGGCCATGCTGCAGCTGCTGCACACGCAGCAGAGGGCCATCAATGAGTACCTGTGCGATTATGGCACCAGGACAGGGTCAGGGGAGCTTGTTTTTTTTTCCCCATGTCAGTGGGCCATGATCAGGGATGCATGCACTGTCCTGTCACCATTTGAGGAGGCCACGAGGATGGTGAGCACTGACAGTGCATGCATCAGTGACACTGTCCCCCTTGTCCACCTGTTGGAGCACACACTGCGTGGAATAATGGACAGGGCACTTGAGGCAGAACAGAGGCAGGAAGAGGAGGACTTCCTTAGCTCTCAAGGCCCCCTTTATCCAGACAGTGTTCCTGCGTGCCCGCCGATCACACAGGAAGAGGACGAGGAGGAGGAGGAGGAAGAGGAGGATTGTGTCAGTATGGAGGTGGAGCCTGGCACTCAGCATCAGCAGCAGTCTTTAAGGGATCAGTCCCAAGAAACCCATGGACTTGTATGTGGCTGGGAGGAGGTGGCTGTGGACCATGTCGTCCTTAGTGACCCAGAGGACTCCGGACCGAATGCCTCAGCAAACCTACGCTGAATAGCCTCCCTGATCCTGCAAAGCCTGCGGAAGGATCCTCGTATTCGTGGTATCAAGGAGGGGGATTGTTACTGGCTGGAAACCCTCCTTGATCCACGTTACAAGGGTAAGGTCGCGGACCTTATCTTGCCATCGCAGAGGGAGCAGAGGATGAAACATCTTCGGGAGGCCTTGCAGAAAGGTCTGTGCAACGCGTTCCCAGAGACTGGGACTGGGAGGGAGGTTACAAACTCCTTTTTCTGGACAACGTGTTGCTGAGGCTTCGGTCAGTCAAAGAAGGAGCGGTGGAGAAGGTGGATGTCTGACCGATGCGTTCAGACAATTTTTTAGTCCGCAGCCCCAAGGTATGATCGGTTCCAGCAACCATCGCCAGCATCTGTTTTACATGGTGCAGGAATACCTAGGGACAAGATCTGACTTGGACACCTTTCCCACCGAAAATCCTCTGGGTTACTGGGTCTTGAGGATGGATCACTGGCCAGAGCTTGCACAGTATGCAATTATGTTCGCTACTGTGTAGTAGGCTTGGAGGTTGGGAACCGAGAGGCCCCCATTGATCTTACGGGCATATAGAACCTGTTTGTTAATTCTGGGTCTGGTGGAACCCCAGACAAATTTCAGGATTTTACATTAATGAATGCGCAGAATATGTGTACGAACTGGGACCGGCAAGATGCAAAAAAGGTACAGCAATTTTGGGATATAAGTCATGCAGACCGACACAATCCTGCTGAACCAGGGTAATGGGAAATGGGACCAGGAGGACAGCTTCCTGAACAGAGGGGGGAAGTGGTAGAGTTCCTTGTACGTCGGAGTGAGCCTAATCCCCAGGTAAGGTAGAGAAGTGAGCCATTGAAATGAAAAAACATTTTTTAGGGTTGCCAGCTCCAAGGGTGGAAGATTAAGAGACATAGCTTTCAATTTGGTAGGGTTAACAGATAGTCCTGAAAATAGCACAAAGGTATCCAGCAAGGAGAACAGACTAGGCAAGTCGATGCGGGGGTTAGTTAGGGACACCAGGATATCGTCCGCAAATAAAGATATCTTATGAGAAATACCCGCTACATTTACTCCTATTATGTCTGGGTGAGAGCGTATGGCCTCCGCTAAGGGTTCTAATCCTAGGATAAATAGAAGTGGGGAGAGTGGGCAGCCTTGTCTGGTCCCTCTCCTGATGGGGAAAAATAGGCAATTCAAAACTGTAGTACTTGAATTTGGCCTGGGAAGAGTCATATAATGCCAAGATCCAGCTCAAGAATGAGGTGACAAAGCTGTAGTGGCGGAGTACCATCATCAGGTAAGGCCAAGATAGGGTGTCAAATGCTTTAGTCATGTCGAGGGACAAGAACAGCATCGCCAGGGATCTACTATGTACTATATGTTGGATTTGGAGGAGCCGTTTAATGGCGTCTCCTGCCTGTCTTCTTGGGACAAAGCCCACCTGGTCCTTTTTAATCAGACGTGGTAAAAAGGAGTTCAAGCGGTTAACCAGAATTTTTGTTAAAATTTTCATGTCTATATTTGTAAGGGAGATCGGCCTAAAATTGTCCCAAGAGGAATGTCCCGGTCGGGTTTAGGGATCATTACTATATTGGTGGTGAGGAGGGTCGAAGTAAAGGTTTGGCCATCTTTTACAGAGTTAAACATAGTCGTTAGGTGGGGGGCTATGATGTCTGCCATTTTCCTATAGAAGAGTGTTGTAAAGCCGTCCGGGCCTGGTCTCTTGTCCACTTTCAATTCTTTAATACATTGTAAAACGTCAGAGACCTGTATGTCTCCGTCCATTAATGACGTGGGTTTCAGATAAGGAGGGTGGAGGACTGGCTAGGGGGCGAGTATAGAGTGGTAAGGCGATGTAGGAATTTGTCCCGGACCTGCATGGGGTTGCCTGTAAGGATATTATGCCGGGTGCATAAGGTAATGGGGTTATGGCCTAGAGAGATGATCCACAACAAATTGGCCAACTGTTTGCTAGGTTTATTCACATTGGCGTACCACTTCTGATGAGCCCAGCGTAGTGTGCGTTCCACCTTATCTGTTAGACATAAGTCCAATTCCGTGTGGGCTTGGTCTAGTAGTTTGCGATTAGCAGGAGTAGGGGATTGCTTAAAAGTCATCCATAATGAGTCCGAGCGTGTCTCCAGGGTTCGCCGAGTCAATAAGTGTTCCCTCTTGCACTTTGATGCCAGTTGAATGACATGTCCTCTAAGGACTGCTTTGAATGCATCCCATTGAGTCACAGGGGAAGAAACAGAATCACCGTTTTTACGATGAAAGTAGTCAAAAGAAGATTGGTGGATATCTGCTAGTATCTCCTTAAAAGACAGAAGGGAGTCATTCATGACCCAGGGGGAATGTTGAGGTTTGCAGAGCATCGAGTGGCAAACGACCATAACAAGGTCATGGTTAGGGATGAGCTTCGAGTTCGAGTTGAACTCATGTTCGACTCGAACATCAGCTGTTCGCAAGTTCGCCGAACAGCGAACAACTTGGGGTGTTCGCGGCAAATTCGAATGCCCCGAAACACCCTTTAAAAGTTTATGGGAAAAATCAAAAGTGCTAATTTTAAAGGCTTATATGCAAGTTATTGTCATAAAATGTGTTTGGGGACCTGGGTCCTGCCCCAGGGGACATGGATCAATGCAAAAAAAAGTTTTAAAAATGGCCATTTTTTCGGGAGCAGTGATTTTAATAATGCTTAAAGTCAAACAATAAAAGTGTAATATCCCTTTAAATTTTGTAGCTGGGGGGGTGTCTATAGTATGCCTGTAAAGGGGCACATGTTTCCCGTGTTTAGAACAGTCTGACATCAAAATGACATTTCAAAGGAAAAAAAGTCATTTAAAACTACTCCCGGCTATTGCCGGTCCGACGATACACATAAAAGTTCATTGATAAAAACGGCATGGGAATTCCCCACAGGGGAACCTCGAACCAAAATTTAAAAAAAAAAAGGACGTGGGGGGTCCCCTAAATTCCATACCAGGCCCTTCAGGTCTGGTATGGATATTACGGGGAACCCCGGCCAAAATTTTAAAAAAAATGACGTGGGGGTTCCCCCTAAATTCCATACCAGGCCCTTCAGGTCTGGTATGGATATTAAGGGGAATCCCAGCCAAAATTTAAAAAAAAGACGTGGGGTTCCCCCAAAAATCCATACCAGACCCTTATGCGAGCACGCAACCTGGCAGGCCGCAGGAAAAGAGGGGGGGACGAGAGAGCGCCCCCCCGAACTGTACCAGGCCACATGCCCTCAACATTGGGAGGGTGCTTTGGGGTAGCCCCCCAAAACACCTTGTCCCCATGTTGATGAGGACAAGGGCCTCATCCCCACAACCCTGGCCGGTGGTTGTGGGGGTCTGCAGGCGGGGGGCTTATCGGAATCTGGAAGCCCCCTTTCAGCTCTCTCGTCCCCCCTCTTTTCCTGTGGCCTGCCAGGTTGTGTGCTCGGATAAGGGTCTGGTATGGATTTTTGGGGGGACCCCACGCCGTTTTTTTTTTTTCATTTTGGCGCGGGGTTCCCCTTAAAATCCATACCAGACCTGAACGGTCCAGGGTTCCCCTGTGGGGAATTCCCATGCCGTTTTTATCAATGAACTTCTATGTGTATTGTCAGATCGGCAACGCAATAGCCGCGAGTAGTTTTAAATGACTTTTTTCCTTTGAAATGTAATTTTGCTGTCAGACTGTTCTAAACACGGGAAACATGCACCCCTATACTATAGACACCCCCCAGGTATGAAATTTAAAGGGATATTACACTTTTATTGTTTGACTTTAAACATTATTAAAATCACTGCTCCCGAAAAAATGGCCGTTTTTAAAACTTTTTTTTGCATTGATCCATGTCCCTTGGGGCAGGACCCAGGTCCCCAAACACTTTTTCTGACAATAACTTGCATATAAGCCTTTAAAATTAGCACTTTTGATTATTCATGTTCGGGTCCCATAGACTTTAACGGTGTTCGTGTGTTTGAACAAACTTTTTTCCTGTTCGCATGTTCTGGTGCGAACCGAACAGGGGGGTGTTCAGCTCATCCCTAGTCATGGTCCGACCATAGAGCTGCTAAGATAGAGGCGGATACAATTACGGGGAGATGTTTCCTGGACACAAACATATGATCAATTTGGGAATGATGGGGATGAGAGTAATGAGTGTAGTCCCTGCCCAGGGTGGTGGAGCTCCCTCCAGATGTCCACCAAGCCATGACTTTGCAGGGTAGTGTAAAAACTTTTTTGCATCCGGAGAAGGTGCTTTGCAATCCGAGGGATATTTGTCAAGTGCAGGGTTCAGAGTCACATTGGAGTCTCCTGCCAAAAGGAGGGTACCCCTCTAGTGGGCTTTCAATCTGAGGGATCCGAGGCTTTCAATCTTTGCAATCCGAGGGCTATTTGTCAAGCGCAGGGTTCAGAGTCACATTGGGGTCTCCTGCCAAAAGGAGGGTACCCCTCTAGTGGGCTTTCAGCAAGGAGCAAATATGGGTCAGAAAGGGCCCCGGATTTAAATCTGGGGCATAGTATGTCAGGATGGTAACTTCTGTGTCCTGAATAGTACCCTGTAGCAGGAGGTATCTGCCATTTGGGTCTGCTATCAATAATTTACTTTTTCAAAATAAATTCAGTATAAAACATGTGTGATGGCACATGGGAGTAAAACATAATATAAACAATGTACATCCTAAACTATGTAAATACACAGATGCCAAACTCTAGTTTATGACTTGTTAAGGCTGTAGCATTTATTAAGGGGTCATCCATAATAAACCTTTATTGGACATTCTCTCCAATGCTCCAGATTGTGGGAGGGCCCTTATATTTTAATTACCCTGCAGGACTAATGATCCTGCATTGTGACATCTGCATTGTGACATCATAATTACATAGTAGGTGAGGTCGAAAAAAGACACAAGTCCATCAAGTCCAACTTATGTGTGTGATTGTATGTCAGTATTACATTGTATATCCCTGTATGTTGCGGTCATTCAGGTGCTTATCTAATAGTTTCTTTAAACTATCCATGCCCCTCACTGAGACCGCCGTCTGTAGAAGGGAATTCCACATCCTTGCCGCTCTTACAGTAAAGAACCCTTTATGTAGTTTTAGGTTAAACCTCTTTTCTTCTAATTTTAATGAGTGGCCACGTGTCTTGTTAAACTCCCTTCCACGAAAAAAGTTTTATCCTTATTGTGGGGTCATCAGTATGGTATTTGTAAACTGAAATTATATCCCCTCTCAAGCATCTCTTCTCCAGAGAGAGAGAATAAGTTCAGTGCTCGCAACCTTGGGAGTCCCTGGGAGCTCAGGAGACAAGGTGACAAGTTGGCAGATAGGCATAGGTTCGCCAGTTCGCCAAACAGTAAACAATTTGGGGTGTTCGCGGCAAATTCGAAAGCCGCGGAACACCCTTTAAAAGTCTATGGGAGAAATCAAAAGTGCTAATTTTAAAGGCTTATATGCATGGTATTGTCATAAAAAGTGTTTGGGGACCTGGGTCCTGTCCCAGGGGACATGGATCAATGCAAAAAACAGTTTTAAAAATGGCCGTTTTTTCGGGAGCAGTGATTTTAATAATGCTTAAAGTGAAAATTTAAAGTATTCCTTTAAATTTTGTACCTGGGGGGTGTCTATAGTATGCCTGTAAAGGGGCGCATGTTTCCCATGTTTAGAACAGTCTGACAGCAAAATGACATTTCAAAGGAAAAAAGTAATTTAAAACTACTCGCGGCTATTAGTGAATTGCCGGTCTGACAATACACATAAAAGTTCATTGATAAAAATGGCATGGGAATTCCCCACAGGGGAACCCCAAACCAAAATTTTTTAAAAAAATGACGTGTGGGTCCCCCTAAATTCCATACCAGGCCCTTCAGGTCTGGTATGGATATTAAGGGGAACCCCAGCCAAAATTAAAAAAAAAAAAATGGCGTGGGGTCCCCCTCAAAATCCATACCAAATGAAAGGTCTGGTATGGATTTTAAGGGGAACCCCGCGCCAACATTTTTTAACAAAATGACGTAGGGTCCCCCCAAAATCCATACCAGACCCTTGGTAACGGGTGACCCCGTCCCCCTCTGACATCACGGGAATGCCACAGGGACGTCCCCATCAAGTCCTCGTGCGTCAGAGGGGGCGGGGTCACCGGGTGGCCCCACCCTCCATAATTTAAGAACCGTCAGAAGAGGAGAAGTATCACACAGGGGGAGCCTCCCATCATGGTGGATGCGGAGCAGCCCGAGAAGAAGAAGCGAAGAAGACGCCGCAGAAGAAGATGCCGGACGAGAACACTGGAGGAAGAACCAGAAGAAGAAGAAGAAGAAGAAGAAGAAGATGGAGGAAGAAACCGAAGGACGATAGAAGATAGAAGAAAGAAGATAGGAGATAGAAGAAAGAAGAAGCATTTAAATAAAGGAATTGTCAAAAACTGTCTCTTGTCAATTTTAACATTTTTGACAGTTTTTTTGTGAAATGGTAGGGGTACTTTTGTACCCCCTTACCATTTCACACAGGGGGGAGGGCTGGGATCTGGGGGTCACCTTGTTAAAGGGGGCTTCCAGATTCCAATAAGCCCCCTGCCCGCAGATCCCCACAACCACCAGGCAAGGGTTGTGGGGATGAGGCCCTTGTCCCCATCAACATGGGGACAAGGTGTTTTGGGGGGCTACCCCAAAGCACACTCCCATTGTTGAGGGCATGTGGCCTGGTACGGTTCAAGAGGGGGTGTGCTCTCTCATCTCCCCTCTTTTCCTGCGGCCTGCCAGGTTGCGTGCTTGGATAAGGGTTTGGTATGGATTTTTGGGGGGACCCCACGCCATTTTTTTAAAAATTGTGGCGCTGGGTTCCCCTTAAAATCCATATCAGACCTGAAGGGTCTGGTATGGATTTTGAGGGAGACCCCACGCCATTTTAAAAAAAAAAATTTGGCCGGGGTTCCCCTTAATATCCATACCAGACCTGAAGAGCCTGGTATGGAATTTAGGGGGACCCCCATGCCATTCTTTTTTTAAATTTTGGTTCGGGGTTCCCCTGTGGGGAATTCCCAGGCCATTTTTATCAATGAACTTTTATGTGTATTATCGGACCGGCAATTCATTAATAGCCGCGAGTAGTTTTAAATGACTTTTTTTCCTTTGAAATGTCATTTTGCTGTCAGACTGTTTGAAACACGGGAAACATGCGCCCCTTTACAGGCATACTATAGACACCCCCCAGGTACGAAATTTAAAGGAATATTACACTTTTATTGTTTCACTTTAAGCATTATTAAAATCACTGCTCCCGAAAAAACGGCCGTTTTTAAAACTTTTTTTTGCATTGATCCATGTTCCCTGGGGTAGAACCCAGGTCCCCAAACACTTTTTATGACAATAACTTGCATATAAGCCTTTAAAATTAGCACTTTTGATTATTCATGTTCGTGTCCCACAGACTTTGACGGTGTTCGCGTGTTCGAACAAATTTTTTGCCTGTTCGCATGTTTTGGTGCGAACTGAACAGGGGGGTGTTCGGCTCATCCCTACACATCAGTACTAATAAAAGCATCCTGTATCTGCTTTGTCCGCCTGAGCTCCCAGTACATTTTTTCAATCTTTCAGAGTTGGAGGCATTATTGTGTGATTCTAAACAATAGCTACATCCATCCCTATGGGAGATCTGGCTATGCTTGGACTGGAGAAGGGTGTGGGGATGTGAGGCTGACCGGAAGAATCTCCATTTGAACACATACTCTCGTGCCTTATTTGAGCTGAGAAATATGTATTCCTTTATTTAGCAAGTATAAACTGTTACATCACTTTCCTGATGAAGCCACACCGGCGAAACATGTTGAAATGTATGGATGTAATATCTATTTGTATGTGACTACAGTTTTTCACTATCAGTGATAGGTGAATGTGTATGTACCTATGACTGTGATTTCTACTGTATTCCTTTCTTTTTATCAATTTTTTATAATAAATAATTAAATTTTTTAGATTTGAGTAATTTTTTTCATATCAAATGTACCTTTAAAGTCCCATATCCCCTATCTATCAATTGCTTGCAACCTTTCTTCATAACTAATGTCCTCCAGACCCTTTATTAGCTTTGTTGCCCTTCTTTGTACTCGTTCCACTTCCAGTACATCCTTCCTGAGGACTGGTACCCAGAACTGGACAGCATACTCCAGGTGCGGCTTAACCAGGGTCTTGTAGAGTGGGAGAGTTATTGCTTTATCCCCTGAGTTAATCCCTTATTTAATGCATGCCAATATTCTTTTTTCTTTGTTAGCAGCAGCTTGAAATTGCATGCCATTGCTGACCCTATCATCTACTAGGACCTCCAGGTCCTTTTCCATGCTAGATTCCCCCAGAGGTTCTACCCCTAGTGTATAGATTGCATTCATATTTTTGCCACCCAAATGCATTATTTTTCATTCTTCTACATTAAACCTCATTTGCATCTAGTTGCTAACCCTACTCATTTGTTCAGATTTTCTTGCAAGGTTTCCACATCCTGCTGAGAAGTTATTGCCCTGCTTAGCTTAGTATCGTCCACAAATACAGAGATTGAACTGCTTACCCCATCCTCCAGGTCATTTATGAACAAATTAAATAGGAATGCTCCCAGCACAGAACCCTGTGGGGACCCCACTACCCTCCCCTGACCATTCCAAGTATTCCAAGTTATCACCACCCTCTGAACTCACCCTTGCATCCAGTTTTCAATCCATGTACTCACCATATTGTCCATGCCAATGGACCTTACTTTGTACAGTAAATGTTTATGGGGAACTGTGTCAAATGCTTTTGCAAAATCCAGATACGCCACATCTACTGGCCTTCCTTTATCTAGATGACAACTCACCTCCTCATAGAAGGTTAATAGATTGGTTTGGCAAGAATGATTCTTCATGAAGCCATGCTGATTACTGCTAATGATACCATTTTCATTACTAAAATCTTGTATATAGTCCCTTATCATCCCCTCCAAGAGCTTGCATACTATTGATGTTAGGCTAACTGGTCTGTAATTCCCAGGGATGTATTTTGGGCCCTTTTTAAATATTGGTGCTACATTAGCTTTTCTCCAATCTGCTGGATTGGAGAAAAGTCAGTCAGCAGACTGTCAGTAAAAATTGGGAACAATGGTCTGGCAATTACTTGAATGAGTTCCCTAAGTACCCTCGGGCCATGCTGTCATGGTGATTTATTAATGTTAAGTTTCCCAAGTCTAATTCTAATTCTGTCCTCTGTTAGCCACGTGGGAGCTTCCTGTGATGTGTCACGAGGATAAACACTGCAGTTTTGGTTACTGAACCCTCCCAATTCCCTCATGAAGACTTCATGCCCACAGGCACAATCATTACTTCACTCTTTCAACCCCACCACTATATATGAGGTTGCTAAACTACTTGTTAATGTCCACCTTACCACCTGCCCTCTGGATCCTGTTACCACACAAATGCTATGTTCACCCTCTGGCTTTATGCTACACTCTCTAACCCACATCTTCAATCTCTCCCTCTCTTCTGGCATCTTCCCCAACTCTCTAAAACATGCACTTGTCAGACCCATTCTTAAAAAGCCTTCACTGGACCCATCTAATCTTAACAACCTACACCCCATCTCCTTGCTCCCCTTCTTATCCAAACTCCTCAAACATCTGGTCTACAACCGACTGAGCATCCACCTCACTGATAATAGCCTTCTTGATCCCCTTCAGTCTGGATTTCGTTCTCAACACTCCACAGAAACTGCTATCTACTAATGGCCAAAACCAATCGACACTATTCTGTACTCCTACTCCTGGACCTCTCTGCTGCCTTTGATACGGTTGACCACCCCCTCCTCCTCAAAAAACTCCACGCCTTTGGTCTCCATGACTGTACTCTTCACTGGTTCTCTTCCTAGTTATCCAACCTTTAGCGTTTCCTAGAACGCTACTTTCTCTTCTCCTCTTCCTTGCTCAGTTGGGGTCCCCCAAGGTTCTGTTCTTGGACCTCTCCTATTATCAATCTACACCTCCTCACGGGGTCAGCTGATAGCATCCTATGGCTTCCAATACCACCTCTACGCTGATGACACCCAAATCTATTACTCTACCCCTCAGCTTATTCCCTCTGTCTCCTCACATATCACAAATTTACTATCAGATATATCAGTCTGGATGTCACACCACTTCCACAAACTCAATCTATCCAAAACCAAACTTATAATTTTTCCTCCCCCATATGCCTCTTCCCCTGATCTCTCGGTCAAAATCGATGGCACAACTATAAGCCCATCCCTACATGCCAAGGTTCTAGGTGTCATCCTGGACTCTGAACTTTTCTTCAAGCACCACGTACGTCCAATCACTGTCCAAATCCTGCCTCCTCAACTTCCCGCAACATCTCCAAAATACGCCCCTTTCTAACCAATGACACAACAAAGCTCTTAATTCACTCTCTGGTCATCTCTCGCCTCGACTACTGCAACTCCATTCTCATTGGCTTACCTCTACATAGTCTATCACCTCTTCAATCCATCATGAATGCTGCTGCCAGACTCATCCACCTTACCAAGCGCTCTGTCTCTGCTACCCCTCTCTGTCAATCCCTCCACTGGCTCCCTCCATTAAATTCAAAATACTACGTACAAAGCCATCCACAATTTAGCCCCCAGCTACATCACTAGCCTAGTCTCTAAATACCAACCTACTGGTTCCCTTCGTTTGATTTGTATTGTAAGTGTACTGTCTGCCCTCATGTTGTAAAGTGCTGCGTAAACTGTTGGCGCTATATAAATCCTTTTTATTAATAATAATAATAATAATAATAATAATAATCTCCCCATCCTTTGTAACTGGATGTCCTTCCTCATTCTTTATGGGGCCAATACAATCTGTCTTCCCTTTTTTACTGTTTACATACTTAAAAAAATTCTTGTTTTTTTTTTTGCTCACCTCCACTATGTGTCTTTCCTGTTCTTTCTTAGCTTGTACATTATGACATCAGGGTGTGACCGATAGAGTGCTGAAGACAGGCAACTTTGAGGGAGCAGTTGCATAGAGAGGAGGAACCTGCAGGAATGAGGGATAAGGTAAGTAAAAGTACTCTAGGCAAAATAGAGCATTTAACTTTTGCAATGCAGGGGAAGCCACGCTACAAATTTGTTTCCTATTTTTCCCAAGGTTCAGCATTAGGATGGATGCACAGGCCTTCTAATAACCCCAGAACAGAAACTGTATGATTTCTGAAACAGGAGGATCCTTCAGCCGGTGACTTCAGGAGGCTGTGAAATCCAATAAGCTGCTTTTTAGAAGTGTTAATCAAAAATTATTATGAAGAGTGTGTCCTCAGTATACTACCCAAATACCACCAAACCAATTCCTGTTTCTAGTGACCACAAGAATTTAGCTGCCATGCACTGTGCACATTTGATAGGTAGAAGACATCCATTAATAGAAGATAGAGGTGAAATTTAATTAGGTGAACCTATGTATGAAAGAATGAATAACTACTTTTTGTACTATTGAAATGTGGTACTTGTGTTGACATCTGTAACTGTGCATGATGCTTTTGATGTTGTGTTTGTTGGGGGAAAAAAGGAATAGGATCTGATATGTTCTCTGTGTTTTTGGTGAAACATGTGGTAGCGAAAAAACTGTGGAAGCTTTATCAGCTATGTGAGTAACTATTTTTAAGTTCCCCCAACAAGCATTTAATATGTATTAGTGGTTAATATGAGCAATGTTTTGTCCAGTACACTGGAGGATTTGAGCAAAAACTGGCCAGGGAATACTTTTAGTTACTGTATTTATCGGAGTATAACACGCACAGGCGTATAACACGCACCTTAATTTTAAGAGGCAAGTATCAGGAAAAAACTTACATTTTAAATAAAGAACTTTGGAGAACTTTGGATCCTCACTTTATGTAATTTGACAGCACTCATCCCACCCCCCTTCCCCCTGCCCCCCGTGAGATAGCCCAATCAAGCATCAGCGTATAACACGCATACATTATTTGAACCCGATTTTAGGGGGAAAAAAGTGTTGTTATACACTGATAAATACATTTGGAAATGGCTCTTATGTCTAAACATCTGTAACATAATTCACACTTTTTGAAATTAAGTATGTATTGAGAGATCTGTTATATTATATTGGAAAATAATGAATTCCTTATACATAGGCAGACTGCCCCTTAGCTGCATTCCTGCTGATTGGCTTCCACTGTGATTGCACACAATCGTCCCAGAGCTGAAGGAGAAGATAACGCTTTGCACTTAAGGGCCGCCCTGCCGCAATATATGTATGTGGGACGGTCCTTAAGCGGTTAAATGACATTTTCTTTGTATTAAAACTCATTTGTATTAATCACTAATCAGATGTGTGTAGAAGTATGGTAAAGCTGCTTTAGAACATCCAATACTGCATTATGTCTGATATAATATAGTGTAGCCTTCCACTGAGATGACAGAACTGTGTAAAAGATAACAATATTTTTGCTGAAAACTGGTATGTAAATAGATTAATGACATACATAAAATATGAAAGCATACTACATGCAGTATTCCGCAGTAAGCATTTATTTTTGTAAATAATATATTGCTTTGCTTTTATTACTGTTGTCCCTAACCGACCCACATTTTTTGTATCCTGTGTTGGCTTGTATTATTGATGTTGATGGTCTTCTGTTAATCCTTGTCGTGCTGCAGATGGTGTAATAAATTGCTTAAGACCTGTTACTGAGATCCATGTCATTTGTTTGGAATAACATTACTCGTAGATGTGCTTTGCTTTTTTTCCAAAATGTATCAGGTATATTAGGTCATTTGTTATGTTCACCGTTGCAGCTGAGCACTGCACATGTAAAATTGTATATATAGTTATTGTGGATAGCGTATCTATTGGTTGTTCAGCGGATGGAAACAAAACAAACATAAATAAAAGAAATTTTAATAATGTTCAAAGATAAATGAAAAAAAGTTTAACTTACCAAGATTTTCTCAGGGTAGTTATGAACTGCTTTATTTTCACAAGTGGTAAAATTATTTCAAGCATTCCTTGTGATGATTAGGCTGTCAAGCAATCTTTGGCATGCATGGGTTTTGGAGTTAATAATTTTTGCTCATATACATCTTCTAAATAATTCAGGATTATTAAAGGACACTCTGTTAACTGCACGTGTTCCAGTGGTAAAAATCATCCAAGTCACAATTTTCACCAATATAGATCTGCGGTCTTAATCACAAATTACTTTCTTACCAGTTGAACATATTGTCAACTTTCAATTTTCAGGAACCAATTGCATTAAAAATTTGGTGCAAACCTATGTTTTGACCATCCAGATGTATTTTTAATTTTCCTTCAATTCCCCACCTCTTTGCTCAGCGCTGGATTCTAAAGGAAATAATGGTTCTTCCAGGTTTGGAGGAACATGTGACTTACTCCATGTGATTACTCTGGGACAATCAGCCCTTCAATTTACATGGCTGTTAAAATGGCAAAAACACACTAAAATAGCTTTGCCAGCACATTAGTTTATTTCAGAATTGAAGCTCCATTTACCTCAATAAATTATGTGCTAGAAGGTCATCCAAAATTTACTGGGTTGCATTTTTTAATCCCACAGCTAACTGTTTGAGTAACTGCATGGAAATTTGCTAACTGCAGTATTTAGGACAATTCCTGACATTTAATTGTAAATATTTCTCTATGAAATGTTAATCAAATGGATCAATAAGAGCTAAACATTTCCGTGAGATATTTTTTTCAGCTGTCACTTAATGTTATAAATTGAACCTTGACACAATCAATACTGAGCGTTAGATTTATTAATGTACATTAGAACATCTGGCAAATATTTTAACCTGCTTTTGTGGAGCAAATTGCTGATACAGGATTAAAAATTATACACCTAATTACAGATGTAGAATTTGTGACAGATCCAAGAGGTAAATTCATACATTTGGTGTATAAAATGTGCTTTTATAGTGTGGGATACAAATAAACGTATAACATTTAATTACTATGTAACATTGCATTTTTATTTTATGTAAAATATGAAACTGAAACAGATACATTTGTAAGTACAAAGTGGTCTTCATTTTGGTATTTATATTTCTTAGCCTAGCAGTAACATTCTCTGCTGAAAAATTTTAATATTATATATAATTCTGTCAAAGTGTGATTTACAGAGGCCTTTGAGGCTTTACAGCCAAGATAGAGAGTGAGGATTTCTATAAAACTGCAGACTATACTCCCTGTTGGCTCACGGACTCTTTGCTGACTAAAAGCATTTATAATGTTGCTCTCAGAACTATCCTTATTTTTTCTTCTGTATAGGATTAAATATACAGTAGCTTTATCTAAAGTTCAGAAACTATCCTAGGACTAGATGCTTAATGAATAATAATAGCAATATAATATGATCCATTAACATTCACAGGAAAAGAGATACAGTGCCTTGCAAAAATATTCACCCCCCCCTTGGCTTTTTACCTATTTTGTTACATTACAGCCTTTAGTTCAATGTTTTAAAATCTTTTTAATCTGAATTGTGATGGAACAGAACACAATAGTATAAGTTGGTGAAGTAAAATTAGAAAAATATATACATAAAACTATTTTTCTGAAATAAAAAACTGCTAATTGGCATGTGCGTATGTATTCACCCCCTTTGTTATGAAGCCCATAAAAAGCTCTGGTGCAACCAATTACCTTCAAAAGTCACATAATTAGTGAAATAATGTCCACCTGTGTGCAATCTAAGTGTCGCATGATCTGTCATTACATATACACACCTTTTTGAAAGGCGCCAGAGGCTGCAACACCTAAGCAAGAGGAACCACTAACCGAACACTGCCATGAAGACCAAGGAACTCTCCAAACAAGTAAGGGACAATGTTGTTGAGAAGTACAAATCAGGGTTAGGTTATAAAAAAATATCCAAATCTTTGATGATCCCTAGGAGCACCATCAAATCTATCAAGGCCAAATGGAAAGAACATGGCACAACAGCAAACCTGAGGGCCGCCCACTAAAACTCACAGACCAGGTAAGGAGGGCATTAATCAGAGAGGCAGCACAGAGACCTAATGTAACCCTGGAGGAGCTGCAGAGTTCCACAGCAGAGACTGGAGTATCTGTACATAGGATGACAATAAGCCGTACGCTCCATAGAGTTGGGATTTATGGCATTCTTGACTTCTAAGTATGTTCATTTTCTATGTTTAACAGAGTGATTTCAAACTCTCTGTTCACGGAGTTTAGATATTTTCTTCTGAATATTTAAGATCAGGTAACCAATACAGGGACCCACCCATGATAGTTTCTCATAAGGGGAGGCGCATCCAGCATATCACCATTAGTTATCATGACATTGCGGCTAAGGTGGTACAAAGTACTATTGATTGTCCAAGAAAAAGATTCTATACTGTAAGTAAAGATGAACCAGGCCCTACAGAATGATAACCACCCAGACGACCTAGTCATCAATCAGAACTAGAAGGTTGCCATCATAATATGACTAGCCATCCACAATGAGAACTTCATGGCCAGTTATGAAAAAAACAGAGCTCTTTATGTCAGACCAACAAAAATGAAAACTACGTTCTTTAGCAAAAAAAAATAACAAAAAAGGCTAACGGGGGGAGATGGGCGGTGCCTAACGGAGCAGACATGCATTGTTAGAGCTCCACACCGCTGAGGAGAGAAGAGAAGGACAAAGCGGAGCCTGCAGGCTCAAAAGGAATCCATTTGAACCTTTTTGCCCCTGGGAACAAACTGTGAAAGTTTGGGTAGGAAATATGGTACTGGGAGGAAACCGTGGCAGAAATAAAAATCACCTCACAAAGAGCTCACAGGCACTCACTGCAGCTGAAGCAGCTCCAGTCATCTCACAAGATACAGCATCAGGGCGCTCTCACAGACAGAAAATGTCACAGCAAGACTCTCCATTTGAGTCAGATACAGAACAAATCCTCTCACAAACTTCTCCACAAGCCTCCTCAGCATCCCCAGTAATATTATTACAATTTGAAAAGATGCTTCATAAGGCTTTAAAACAAACCTCAGACCAAATAACAAAAAGCCTAACCAAAGAAATAAGAGAGCTGGGAAACCGCACCGCAGCCTTAGAAATAAAAATGGATGAAGTTGAAATTACAACCCAAGAAAATATAACAGAATTGGAACAATTAAAAGAAGAGAATTTAATACTTCAAACTAAGCTCGAAGATTACGAAAATAGAGCCAGACGTTCAAACTTGCGCATAAGGGGAATACCTGAAACTGTGACAGACCTGCAATCTACTATTACTGCTCTATTACAAGAACTAAAGCCAGATATCCCTATTGAACGTTTAGAACTGGACAGAGTACACAGAGCCCTCACAGCCAAAAAGAAAGATGGACCCCCACGTGATATAATCACAAAATTTCATTATTACAGAATGAAAGAACAAATACTAATTGCTGCAAGAGAAAAAAAGGAACTTAATTTTCAAGGACACAATTATCAAATTTTTGCTGACCTATCCCAACTTACTATTACTAAAAGACGATCCATGAAACCCCAACTAATGGAACTGCAACGCCACAACATTATGTATCAATGGGGCTTCCCCTTTTCAGTCAGATTTAACCACCAAGGTACAATTTACAGAAGCAGATCAGCAGATGAACTACAACAAACCCTTTTAAAATTAAATCTGACAGAACCCACAAGCAGCAACTCTCCCACACGCAGAAGAATGGCATCATCTTCACCTTCAGGCAGCACCCAGAAAATGCCAGAACAAAATGGGAATCATCATTCTCACAAAAGAGGCCGTTATGCCACATCATCCATGGACCAAGAAGATTCAATGGACTGACATCCTAATTCCTGATATCTCTTCATTTATTATACTAAGAGATGGTTCTCTATAAAAAAACTGTATTTATAACTGAATGTAACTGCATTCTGATAGTCACACACTGTGTGGGATCATGTTACATTCCAGTTATATTTCTTATTGCTTCTGATTCATATAGCCTTAGAATATATAAGTGAAATAAGGAAATTCTTGTTCAGTTATATATTAACAGGTAATAACAATAGATTTATTACTTTTTAGGACAAATATGTTCAATAATCCAGAAGTAATGGAAGCTTTTTCTTTTTTTTTCTTAAAACAAATATATTATTACCTAACTAGTTCCTAGAATTATGTTTTTGTTTATTCCAATCTGAGGCAATACAACCTCAATTTTATGAGTTAACATGTCTAAACAGTTACATATGAATAAAATATGTAATTGTTTACTCTAAAAGGGTTACAATCCCAAAATAATTCAAACTATCTTCATCAATACCAAAGTTATTAACAGTACCTTTCTACCTGAATTATTTAGCCTAGGGCAAGACTAACCATATACAACCACCCTGGAATAAATAATTTCAACAAAAACAATATTCTGCACTCCAATTAATGAAACATCATTTTGATGTCTTTTGACATAGCACTTCTCTCCTGTAAGCGGAAGATCCGTGTACCCCCATTAGCCCTCCTCATTCTCCCAACCATATTATGTGGGAGTGTGATGAAGGCACTTATTCCCCTGAGAGAGATATTTATTCTCTTTCACGGATAAATTGTGATTACTTGCAAAAAATAATTTATACAATGTATCATCTAATCTCATATGTTTTTTGTTTACTCTTTACTCCAGAATTCACTGGTTTCTTTTCTATCTTTTCATCTCTTCAGTCCACACAGGTTGATCTGCGCAGTCAGCTCTGCATAACAAAAAGTAAGTCAAAACTATTTGATCTGTTGCCATGGCACCACTGAATATAATTTCCCTGAATGTTCAGGGAATAAATGTCCCTCAAAAAAGGACCAAAGCCTTCCGTACTTTCCATAACAAGAAGGCTCACATAGCATGCCTCCAAGAAACACACTTCACCAAAGATTCTACTCCAAAATATATTTCTCCTTTTTATCAACAAATTTACACGGCTTCTGCCTGTACCAAGCAAAGGGGAACTCTAATTGCATTTCACCGATCCACACCATTCACCTTATCATCAGAAATTAAAGACTCATAACCTCTAGATTACCTTTTTCTCAACTTCTTTCCAAATACAATCTGGTAGATTCGTGTAGAGAAAGTAACCCAATGAAAAAGAAATTCATTTATTTCTCGCACCCTCATCAAACCTTCACCAGAATAGATCATATTTTTCTAACAATAGGAATGCTACCAGAAATTATTGCATCAGATATAATTCCAATTCCGTGGTCTGACCATAATGCAGTATACACTACTATAGCCTCAGCCATACCAAAAGCGCATGACCCAACGTGGTACTTACCGGACATAATGCTCAAACACCCACTACATCAGATGGCCATTGAACAAGCTTTAAAGGAATACATATCAATTAATAATACAACAGACATCTCCCCAATAACACTGTGGGAAGCTCATAAGCCTGTCTTGCGTGGTACAATACAAAGACAAATGGCACTATTTAAACGGGAAC
This sequence comes from Aquarana catesbeiana, assembly GCF_042186555.1. Taxonomy (NCBI): domain Eukaryota; kingdom Metazoa; phylum Chordata; class Amphibia; order Anura; family Ranidae; genus Aquarana; species Aquarana catesbeiana. The sequence continues at coordinate 204,753,788 of NC_133326.1, read as the reverse complement.
GCAAAAATCTAGCAAAAAAACTAGAACTCAGTTTTAATGCAGCCTACATATCATTCCAAGATAATCCATCTCAGAGTACAAAATCTCATCTGGAAAAATCTAGATTGGAATACGATCTATTTCTCACTGAGTCCGTTGATAAATCCCTCAAACGCTCCAAACACAATTTCTACATGAATACAAACAAACCAGGTACATATTTGGCTCGGGCATTAAATTCAACTAACAAATCTTTCAAACCAATACGTTTGAAATTATCAAAAAATGTTTATACTTGTAATCCAGTTAAAATAGTCCATAAATTTCACTCACATCTCGCAACTTTATACAAGACAAACAATGAATTTAATCCTACAGAGGCTGAATCCTTCTTCTCAAAAATAACCTTAACTGAGTTATCTCAGAATCAAAAAAGCAGTTTGGATGAGCCTATAACTATAGATGAAGTTGCTAACGCCATAAAAGACCTAAAACTTAACAAAAGACCAGGCCCAGACGGCTACTCGGCTTTATACTATAAAACATTCTCAGAAATACTCTCTCCCATTCTCACTGAAACTTTTAACAAACTTCTAGATGGACATTCTTTTCGGCAAGAAACACTAATGGCAATTGTTTGTATGATCCCAAAACCCCTTTCTGATGATACTTCCTGTGTGAATTATCGGTCTATCTCTCTGTTAAACCTTGATATTAACATATTAGCAAAAATAATAGCAAAACGCCTCAATAGCATTATAGGAAAATGAATACATAGAGATCAAGTAGGCTTCATGCCAAATAGACAGGCAGGCGATAATATACGCCGGGCAGTGTTATTGGCACATATTGCTAAAAAACGGAAAATCCCTTTATGTTTTCTATCTCTCGATATTAAGAGGGCATTTGACACAGTATCCTGGCAATATATGCAATATTCATTACAAAAATGGGGTTTTGGACCCCACTTTTTAACATGGATCAAAGCATTATATAATAAACCCAAAGCCTATATAAAATATGCTGGATACAATCTGATGCCTTTAATATCGAAAGAGGTACCCGACAGGGTTGCCCATTATCTCCCTTATTATTTGCCCCTATACTCGAACCCATGGCCCAATACATCAGAACAAACCAAACTATAACTGGCATTAAAGTAGGAGGTATTACACACAAATTATGTATATTTGCAGACGATATATTACTTTTTCTATCATCACCACAGGTCTCTGGTCCTAACTTAATACCAGCTCTTGATGGATTTGCAGCCCTATCCGGCCTTATGATTAATCCTAAGAAATGCCTAGTGCTTAATATTTCACTCACAAACATGGAATTGATCCTGGCTAGGGCTGCACTCCCATTCACATGGGCAGAAAAATCAATCCCATATCTTGGAATTCATTTAACAGCATCTCATTCTGACTTATTCTCAACCAATTATCCTCCTGTATTAAGACAGATCACAAATCTAATAAAACAATGGTCGCAACTTCCTTTATCCTGGATAGGGAAGATTAATGCAATCAAAATGACTATTCTACCCAAATTGCTCTATCTATTCAGAGTCCTCCCTATTCCAATTCCTTCCTATTTTTTGAGAATAGTACAAAAAAGAGCAACTTCATTTATATGGGGCTCTTCTAAACCACGTATACCTATACACACACTACATCTTCCCAAAAATAAAGTAGGCCTGGGATACCCTAATTTTACTAACTACTACAGAGCAGCACATTTGGCCAGTCTGTCCAAATACCATGCAAAACAGGAAATCCCATTATGGGTATTTATAGAGGCTTCAGAAAATGACCCTCTATTAATATCAAATTTATTATGGCTTGATCCTAAAGACCGCTTTAAAATTCATAATCCCATAACTAAACACTTCTTATCTCTCTGGGATAAACTAAAAACCAAATATCAGTTACAATCTCCACACAATCCTCTCCTTTCTTTTATCAGAAATCCGGCCTTTTATCCGGCATGGATCTACCCAAATTCTTCTAAAGCTTGGACAACATAAGGCATTCAGACACTAAATGACTTCATAGCATCTAAATCATTCCTTTCATTACCATCGCTTAGAGAAAAATATGATCTACCAAACTTTGAGATATTTAGATATCTCCAAATCAAAAATTTCTATATACCATTCCTAAAGGGGGATACACCATTATCCCAATTATCCATTTTTGAATCAATCTGTATAAAAGATCCATTTGCTAAAGGTACAATTTCATCACTTTATAATCAATTATATGGAGTAGAAATCTTAATAGACCCTCTTACGTTCAGAGGTGGGAGGAGGACCTGGGACGAACTTTAGAAGACACGGACTGGTCTAACATATGGCTCACATCTACGTCATCTTCACCCAACATCTTAGCACTGGAGACAAATTATAAAGTCCTAACTCACTGGTACCTTGTACCCGCTAGAGTGGCAAAATATTCACCTAATACCTCAGCTCTTTGTTTTCGAGGATGCCCAGAAATAGGCACACATTTACACATATGGTGGACGTGCCCAGTAATCCAAACCTTCTGGAAGGAAGTCTTCGTGATTGCATCTAAAATATTTTAAAAAATAATACAACCAGATCCATATATAACTTTACTTAATCTAAAACCGGAATGGTTAACACTCTCTCAATTCAAACTTATGATCCAACTAATAACGGCTGCAAACAAACAGTGGCCAAGGCATGGAAATCTCCTACATTGGTACTAGCAGAAACAATTCACAGAATGAATAATACAATGTCCCATGCTAAGATGGTAGCCATCGATCAAAATCAAATTCCAAAATTTGAAAAACTTTGGCATCCTTGGATAAAACAACAGTTCCTGTCAAACTTCAATGACTCTGTCCTGTTGCCATGGTAACAGATTAAATGACTTACAGAGACACCCATTCTAAGGCTTCAAAGAGAACTAAAAAGAATAATAAACTGACGAGCGGGACAACCTTGTGGACCATACCTCTACCTTTCTACCCTTTTTCTTCTTTCTCTTTCCTTTTCTCCACCTTACGATTAAAGCTCATTATCAGAATTTATTTGACCTAAATACACTCTACCTGTAAACAATATGTATAGTAAGTATAAATCATTTAAATACCTACAAAAGTAACTAAGGAAATGATATATATCTTTAATTTAGGTTTACGTGAACCCAATGTTTAATATTTGAAATTTCATGATATTTACCTATATAAACCCTACTGTAAAACAATGAGCTTACTTTATGGATCCTTGTAAACTTACTTTATGTATCTTTATAATATTGTATACTCAATAAACTTCTTTTGACAAGGAAAAAAGGCTTAACTTCAGCAACAAGGCAAATAAGTTCAAACAATAATTTGCACAGCCCTGTTCTTATTGAGCTGTTTTCTGCCTCACACTGGTTGTCAGCAAGATCTTCCTGCTTCCTAGCAGCTACAGAAAGCCTTCCTTCTCTCTGTCATCAGCACCAACCATCTCTGAGGTTAGCTGTGCTTAATCAGAAGGTCTGAAGAATAAATACCAGCTGTGCCTATTAGCCCATCCCCAGACTGACTCTCTACAGTAAATAGCAAGCAGCATTGTTTTGCATAGCTTATATAAGGTAAGGTGTTGGGTTTGTGATCACTGCCTCTGCCTATCTATTCTGTAACGTGCAATGTCTATGATTGAAAATAAATATAACTATAATTGTATTACAAATAACAATAATAGAAAAAATAATAATAATATCAATAATAAAAACACTACAGGGTTGACTTACAGCATAAATGTTTTCAACCAAGATTCAAACATGTTTCTAATTGGATTCAATTGCAAAAATTAATGAAAGTTGTGTGAAAACATTTATAAATAGACCTCTGTCTAAGTATGTGTTTGAAGTGACTGAAAATCTGCTGTAGATATATAGCACATTTACTAATCATCTTACTAAATTTTGCTGATCAATTTGAATCTATTTTTCTGAGTTATTTTCATTTTCACAATAGTACAAATCAGCAAGCAACTTATGGTTTTGTTGTGTCAGGTCCTTTTCCCGCTTCCATTTTTGTTCTTGAAAATAACAAGGGCAGGAACAGTCATGACCATGTCACTTTTAACTGATGATCTTTCTCAGCAAACTTAATAAGCAAAGTAAAATGAAGTATCATCTATGACAATGTCACAGATCATTGTATGTGGAAATTATAATGATAAATTGTAGTATTGCTTGGCAAGTTTTTAAGCCTGAAAGTATCCTGATTTTACACAGTCACTGAAAATTAAATACAAATTAAATTTGCCAGTTAGTGGTGTTGAAGTTCTAACTCTGCATCATATATGGAAAATAATTTCCAGTTTCTGATCATTTTCTTTGATGAGCTACAAAGTGGTTAACATGATATAATATAAAAATAGTTTGAAAGTAGAGAACATTTCAAATTAGGCAACTTTATAGAGCAAGAATGTTTCTTTTAATATTCCATTTAACCCTCCCAGTATACAAAAAAAAAGGTCCAGACCAAACCATCTTTGTTTGTTTTATACAATTAAACACACTCGAATGCCACATATACAAGATTGGACATTCCGACAACAAAATCCTGGATGTTGGCTCAAGCTTGTCTTGCATACATGCGGTTGCACAAATGTTGTTGGAAATTCCGATCGTCAAGAACGCACTGACGTACAACACATACGACGGCGCTATAAAGAGGAAGTTCAATAGCCAGTGCACCACCCTTTGGCCTCCTTCTGCTAATCTTGTGTTAGTAGAAGTTTGGTGAGAGATGATTCCTGCTTTTCAGCCTCATGCTTTTCAGATCATTACTGCTCTTCAGTTTATGCTTGTGGGTTTGTATCTGATTTTCAGTGCATGTAGTCAGTTCATATCTGGTTTTCAGTGCATATTTTTATATTATGTATTTGATGTTCAGTGCATTCTTGTCCACTCCTTTCTGATTTTCAGCTCGCTCTTCTCAGGTCTTTCTGATTTTCGGTGCGTTCTGTTCTGACCAGCTGACCATTTTGAAGAACTGTTGCGGGTACGTACTCATCGTAGAGTTTGTGCTGTGCAGGGGCTTGGTGTTGGGGTTCTTACTTTGACCCAAGCCCAGCCATGAACAGTGCAAGGAGGAGTTCATGGATGAAGAATTGGTTGCTCCAGCGTGACCAGTTCTCTCATATGCCTTTGTTGCGGGAGATTCGTGAGAATAATTCTGATGATTTCAGGAATTATCTCCGGATGACAGACCCCGTTTTTCACCATCTGTTGGCTTTGCTGTCCCCTTATATTACAAACCAGGACACCTGCATGAGGCAAGCCATCACTCCCGAGCAGAGGCTAGTTGCCACGTTGCGGAACTAGGCAACAGGAAGAAGTCTGCAGTACATCAAGTTCTCGACGGGCATCTCCCCCCAGGCTCTGGGGATCATTATTCCAGAGACCTGTTTTGGCATCATACAGGTCCTGCAGAAGGACTATATTAAGGTAACATTTCTCCTTTAACATCCCATTCTATGTATTTAATGTTTGCTAATGTATTGTATTTCTTTCATCATTCCCCAATTATCATGATTGTAATATGCTGTGAATGTCCTCTTTATCCTCATGCATGCTGGAAGTTTTTAAAGTTCCTTTTTTGTCCTTCATGCATATTTGCCTTCACTAACCTCCCCAGCATGCTATTCTGGGCCCATACACACCTAGCCTAGTCACTTAACAATGTATTTTGTCAGCTCCATAGTAGTGCTTTACCCTAAACACCCCCTAAAATGTGTCCAAATGTGATTTGTGTCCTTAAATTCAGGCAGAGTGCCAGAGGCTTTTTTTGGGGGTCCCAAAATCATTTGTAACCCTCCCTCCCCCCAACCACTAAGTCAACCGATACCAAATCTCTATCTGCTGACTTTGCCAAACACCTACACACTATGCCTACTTCTTTTGTGGTCATATTTATGGATTGATTCACCAAAGCATGTAGTGAAAGGGCCTGCCTGAATACTTGCAAATGGTACGGTTTAAAGTTTTGTTCTCCTATTATCTTGATAGGTAATTGATAGGTAATTGCATAATATAAAAATGTGCTTCAATTTGTACAGTGTGTATTTATATTTTTGTATTTTGACACTTCTTACCTGTCCAGTGGGCTGCCAATAGTGGAAGAAAGAAGGGGCTGGCCAAAGTAACACACATTATTTATGCATTCAGCTCTTAATGAAGTGGAGAGGGTTGGAGAATGCTTTTGGGATAATGGCCAGCCGGTTCCGCCTATTTCTTACGCCAGTCAACATGACAGAATATAAACTTAACCAAATAATCCTTGCATGATGCATTCTCCACAACTTTTTAAGGAGAAATTCTATGAACTATGTGGCCTCAGTTGGGCCTGAGGACCGACGCGTTTTGATCAATGGATCCTCTACTGGGGCATGCCCCAGTAGAGGATCCATTGATCGAAACGCATCGGTCGCTTTCAGCATCCTTCTTGTTGCCCATCTTTGTTTTTATACCCTGTGATCACATTTTATTGTTACCTGGCCTTTTTAGCAATAAAAATCCCACTTTGCTCATCTACGCTATGCGGAGCCTGTTTATTTTTTCTCCACATATCAACTGAGGGATCAAACCAGCCTTCACTTCAGCTTTTCACGTGACGCACTGTTCCCTCTGACTCGCACCTTGGCCATCCTTTGGGAGGACCCACCTGGCGGCCCCGGGAGATCCATACAGAGTTTGACCCAGAAGGTTCGCAGAGCTGTGATGTCCGCTTTCAGGCCCTGAGAGGCAACCCGCTCGAGTGACTCCCTGTCGCTGACAAGGGAGTCCAATGTATCTGGTAAGAGTTTCTTACACACCATCTTTACCAAGTTACATGCAGTTATGAGATATAGCTTTGGGATGATCTGATGATTTACCTGTGTTGGAACATTTGCCGTTTCACATCCACATACCATTTCCAGTGGGACATCCCATGTATATTTGTTTTTTACTCACTCACTGGACTTTATTTACCTTTATTGAGAGACTTATAAGTTTCATTATTGCCGTGTTTACCATTTATGGACATTTGTTTTTCAGTCATTTTCTTGATTCAAGACTTTTTGCACAATTTATGCGCTACATTTTATTTTCACATGCTTATGAGCATTGAAAGAAGAAGCCACACATTGTTGAGTAGAAAAATCTTTACTCTGTGCACATTCATATGTGCATTTAGAAAAGGGATTTTGAACAAACCAACGTATTTTTGGAATTACATTTTTTTTTGGACACTAGAAATATCCTTTTTTGTGGTAAATAGGCATGTTTTTAAAATCATAAAACAACACAACTCAGGAACTTACAAAGTTCAGCTTTGATAAATTGAAGGCAAGATCAGACATTAGTATGTCCAAACTGTGTTGATATTGCCTTCATCAGATGGGGCGATGTCACCCCTGTGAAAGCCAAATTTTGAAGATTATACAAATTGATGCCCCGTACACACGGTCGGACTTTGTTCGGACATTCCAACAACAAAATCCTAGGATTTTTTCCGACGGATGTTGGCTCAAACTTGTCTTGCATACACACGGTCACACAAAGTTGTCGGAAAATCCATTTGTTCTAAACGCGGTAATGTAAAACACGTACGTCGGGACTATAAACGGGGCAGTGGCCAATAGCTTTCATCTCTTTATTTATTCTGAGCATGCGTGGCACTTTGTCCGTCGGATTTGTGTACACACAATCGGAATTTACGACAACGGATTTTGTTGTTGGAAAATTTTATATCCTGCTCTCAAACTTTGTGTGTCGGAAAATCCAATGGAAAATGTGTGATGGAGCCTACACACGGTCGGAATTTATGACAACAAGGTCCTATCACACATTTTCCGTCGGAAAATCCGACCGTGTGTACGGGGCATGAGAGTCAAAATGGGGATTTTCCTCCTGATCCCATGCCTAAGGTCAAAATGTGCTAGCTCCCATCATAGGGGATCAATGGAAGTGATTCGGGGGCACAACCCCTTCCTCTCATCTACTTTAGTTGCGAGGAAGGGATTGCACCCACAAAATGGGTACATTGATATCCCGTGATGGAGATAGCACATGTTGACACACTGTGTGCATCTTTAAAATTTGGCTTTCTGTTTTAGAAAAGTTAGAAAACTAAAAACAATTTGAAAAATGTTGGTGTGTTTTAGATTCTGCCTAAAACATCAATGATGTTTTTGAGTCTTTTTTTCATACCATTGATGTCTTCTTTGATCTTCTGTAAATCCCTATTGCACAACATGCTCTGTGCACTTGCACTTGTGAAATGTGTTTCTTCTTCAGCAACATCCACATCAACTAAAATAAAAAAAACACCATGTATTATAAATATGCAGGCATACATCTATTACCTGAATCTGTGGTCTCAGACACTCACCTGTTGTGGTCACTATTTCGCCCACTTCATAAACCTCTCCTTCAATCACATCCTCTGGTTGTGGTGTGGGGATTTCCCCTTCTTTAGGAGGTGGGGGTCCCTGTCCTCTGATGTCCCGAGTCTTTTCTCCTCTATGTGAATAAAAAAAAAGTATACTTAACACACAGATATTTGAGGGCAGAAATAGTAATATGAAACATTGCTTGGAAGTGTCATCCAATTGTCTGTTTTGGCAGAGTTCCAAGCTGAAGACATGATTTTTTTTCCCTTTCTTCAAGGAATACTTACCTTTTTTGGTCAAATTTCACACATGGAGACACCCCTAGTATCCACTGGAGCACCTGTGTGGGACACCCTAAAAAGTTTTTTTCTGGTGTCCCACACTAGTGCTCCTGCGTCCAGATGTGTAAACAGCTGCTGAGTGTCCTCTCCTTACACTGAATCAAGTTTTCATTTCATTCTAGTTACAAACCAACATGACAACTTGTCATGTACCTTACTGTGGAGTCTGAAATGACGAGGGTGGCCTCTTGCACGGTTCCGGTCCTAACACCCCTGGAGGTGGAGACAGGGCTGCTAGGGCAACGGAAGGGTGCAGGTGCCTGTTGGCAGGATCAGGAACACCGGAGCCTAGAGATGCTGGTGAGATGTTGATCCTGGATAGGTTCAGGAAAGTCCAACAGGGGAACTTGCAAGGTCGGAACAAGCAGGAGTCGGCAACGTGCTGGCAGGAAGGTGCACAATCGATTGGCAGGTTCGTAGTCAGGGGGTAGCGGAGGTTGGCAATGGGCTGGCAGAGAGGTACAAGATCGGAAGACAGAGCAGTGGTCAGAAGTTCAAGCCAGGTTCAGTACAGGAAGCAGAAGTAAACAGAGGTACAGGGATAATCCAAAAAGAGTAGTCAGGAAGGCCAAGGTTTCAGGATCAAGGTTCAAACAGCAATCAAGGATACAGGAACTAGCTGAGACAATCCAGCACTGATACTAGTATGCTGATCCTTTAAATAGGGCGCCCTGTGCTGTGATTCGTTGGCTTGCGGACATGCCCACACCGACGTGCACTTGTTCGTATGAGAGTACTAACGTGCGTGTCTGGTCCGGGGTTCACATATTCGTGCTGCACGTCTGGCTGGCGCACGGGAACGAGCGTTTGTAATGGTTCTCTGACACAACTACTTACTTTTTAGAAGCAGTTTCCTGATCTTTCTGTACTGATCATGCTCCCTCAATTTCAGGTCTGACCAGCGTTTTCTCAATTGATCCTTGGATCATCGTACCCCAAAATTCCTGTGCAGACTTTTCACAACTTTAGCCATGATCTTGACCTTTATCACATTTGGGTTTGGGTACGGTCCATACTTCCCATAATTGTTGACCCTCTTCAAGATGTTCACCATCTCCACCATCTCTACAAAGGACATATTTGAGGCCTTAAATCTTAAACATTCTTGGCTCTGGGCTTTTGTCGTTGCTGCTGTCTTCATGCACTTGTTCTTTGTCCGCCATGTGCTCTCCCACTGCACTGAAAGAGAAGGGGCGGGGAATATACTAGATAGAAGGTCAGGGGCGGGTGGAGTTTAAACACATGCACAGTATATATAAAGCGTAACATGCGTGCATCGTACGTACGATCTGTGAGCGGAGAAAGGGGTAGCGGAAGCGCCGATCATGATAACGAATGTACAATTTTAACTTGGGCCTATACTGTTTATAGATTGAGGCCTATATTGGGACAAGATTAGGAGAGTTTAGCCTGACATTAGGGTTTTTGTCTTGTGTTGTGTCTTGCAGAGAAAATTGATCTATTGAATGATCAGGACTTTATCCCCACATTCATTGATATGTACAGGGAGCTGCCCTGTCTGTGGCAGGTTATCTACCCCTTTTATACCAATCAACGAAAGAGGAAGGCAGCACTGGATCAATTGTTGGAATTAGTGAAGCCGCAGATCCCCACGACAACCATCAACTATTTAAAGGCCACAATTGGTGGCATGAAGAGCACTTATAATAGGGAGCGCAAAAGGTCCAGGATTCCCAGAGATCAGGAGCATCAGCAGATGACATTTAGTGATACTATGACAGACTGCATTTTCTGGCAGACCAGAGGGAACCCAGGCCAGCACTCTCCAGTCTTCCTTCAACACTTCCTTTCACCCCAGCTGAAGCTTCCGACATCCAACCTGTGCCTTCAAGCCAGGAAGATGTGGAGGAGCCCAGCTTGAGCCAGGTATAGTTTTGTTCAACATATTTCTTGTCCAAAAATTAATGATGTTAACTAGATGTTATTATTGATCACGAATTTCTGATTTTTTTTTTTACAAGTAACGTGGTGTTTTTATTTGAAGAATAAAGACATACAGATTGTATACATTGACAATGTAAATGCGTCGGGTCCAATATCTACAAGGAAGTCCATATAGTTTACAAGTGTTACATTCCGTACGTGCATATTATCATATAAACCAAACTTGATCAATTGCAATTTATGTACTGAAATATCAAAAGCTCAGACATCAGGTTTGTGCGAGAGAGAAAATAATAGTAATATATAAAGATCAATCAGGTAATACATTACATGTGGCTGCTTTTTCTAACCAAGTGTCCCAAATTTTGCCATATTTGGCAGGGCATCCCCTATGAATGTAAATTTCTTTCTTATATGGTAAAACATTGTTCCTCCTGATCTCTGGGAAATAATAGTAATCTCTGGGAATGATCTCTGGGAAATAATAGTAATATATAAAGATCAATCAGGTAATACATTACTAATGGCTGCGTTTTCTAACCAAGTGTCCCAAATTTTGCCATATTTGGCAGGGCATCCCCTATGAATGTAAATTTCTTTCTTATATGGTAAAACATTGTTTACAGCTGATATCCACTCCTGAAGTGTCGGTGGCGTGGCCTGAAGCCATTTTCTCGCTATAAGTAGTCTAGCAATGAAGAATGTTTCCTGAAGAAATATTTTATGAGATTTATCCGAATCTGGATCGGGGAATACCCCCAGCAGACATTGCTTGGGACACAATTTCAAGGGGGATCCCATCTCGTCATGGATAAATTTAACTATGTGGGTCCAATAGTCCTGTATCACTGGGCAGGACCAGAGAAGATGGAAAAAAGTACTGGACGGACTATCGCATTGAGGGCACAGTGGGTTTCGGTCAGGTTTGTATTTGGCCAGTCGGAGAGGGGTTAAATATGATCTATGCATAATATAGAGTTGTGTGAAACGGTCTGACAGTTTTGTGGAGACCTTTTTGCAGGTATCTAAGGCATCGTCCCATTCATCATCCTCCAGCCCCCCACATCCCCAGACCAGCGATCTTTCAGTTTATATGCCAGGGTAGTTGCTGTGGGGAGAAGTAGTGAGTTGTAGAGTCCTGAAATAAGTTTCCGAGAGTCAAGTCCCATTATCATGTATGAGATGTCTAGACGTTCTATGTTAGGGGAAGCGCCATCAAACTGGGCCTGAAGAGCATGGTGGAGCTGGAGGTAACGGTAATGCATAGAGTTAGGGAGGTCAAATTCCACCCTAGGTTGTTGAAACAATTTTAAAACGGTATCACAGTAGACATCTGCTGGGTATCTTATCCCTTGCCTGAGCCACAGGGCATGATCTGGTATCATTAGCAATTCTTATAGACCAGGGTTTTCCCATAGGGGTGTGTGAAAGTGTGTGGGTGGGACCTGCAGTCTGCGTCTTACTATCTCCCAAATTTTACAGTGATGGTATAATAGGCCCTTACAGTCACCCATCCCAGATGTATCGGTAGTGCCCTTAAACAAAATCTGGAATGGATGAGTGACCTCGTGGCTGCGGGAAGAGCATATCAGGGACAGGTAGCGACCCTTATCATGTTTATCAATATGAAAGAAATGGGACAGCTGCGCCGCCAGGTAATAGAGATTGATGTCGGGCAAAGCCGCTCCCCCTCGGTCAATAGGGTTTTTGAGTGCCTGCCAAGATAACTTATGGCGACTTGTCCCCCAAACAAAAGAATTGAGGAGAGCATCAATGGATTTAAAGACCTTAAGGGGTAGATAGGCCGGAGCATGCCAGAAGACAAAAATTTGGGGAGAAGAACCATCTTGATCATGTTTACCCGACCCATTACCCCAAGGGGCAATTTGGCCCACGTTTGTGTTTTGGATTTTAGGTTCACTATTAGGGGTTCTATATTTAGTCTGATAAAGTCTTCTGGTGAGTGGGTGATCATAATCCCAAGATATGTCATAGAGCTAACTTTGAGTAGTGGGGAGGAGGACTGAAGTGCTGTAGGGACACTCACATCAATAGGGAGAATCTGGGATTTATCCCAGTTTATCTTTAGGCCAGAGTATCTACCGAAGTGTTGGAAAATTTCAAGAGCAAATTGTAGGGATGGGCCTGCGTCTTCTAAGTACAATAACATTTCTATCAGATCACCTCGTTGCAGCCTGTGGACTCCTGGATGTGTCCTAAGCATGGAGGCAAGGGGTTCTGCTGCAAGGGCATATAGCAAAGGGGAAAAGGGGAATCCCTGGTGTGTGCCTCTAGAGAGAGGGAAGGGGTCGGAGACTTTACCATTGACCAAGATCCCGGCACGTGGGTGTTGATATAGGAGTTGGATCCATTTAATAAAATTTGGTCCGAATCCGAATTTTGCAAGACATTCCCAGAGGTAGTCCCACTCGACTGAATCGAACGCCTTTGCGGCGTCGAGAGAGAACACCACCCTCGAACCCATCTGGTCGTGCTCAGCCTTCATGTTCATATGGAGCCTGCGCAAATTATATGCCGTGTTTTTAGCTGGCATGAACCTGGTCTGATCTGGGTGAATTAACGTAAGGATCACTGCATTTAGATGCAACGCCAGGACCTTGGCCATAATTTTAATATCTAATTGGAGAAGGGAAATTGGATGATATGATTCAGGGAGTTCTAGGTTTTTACCAAGTTTGGGTATTAATACAATATGGGCCTCTCCCATAGAGGAGGGTAGGGAACCATGTTCAAATATAAAGGAAAACAATTCATGAAGCTTGGGGATGAGGGTTTCCCTGTAAGTTGTGTGGAATTCAAGAGGTAGGACATCAGAGCCCGGCTCTTTGGAAGGGTTAAGCAGGGATATTGCCTTCGTAATTTCATCTACAGTGATAGGAGTCTCAAGTAATTCAATTTAGGGGGACGTGAGAGTTGGTAATTCTATATCTGCCAGAAAGGACATTATCTCTTCTGAAGAATTATTGGTGTTTGAGGAGTATAAGGACGTGAAGAAAGAGCGAAATTCCTCAACCACAGCATCGGGGTCAGTCAACAACTGGCCGTCAGCTGTACGGAGATAGACCACCGTGGGGGGTTTGTGATCCAGATGGGCTAAATAAGCTAGAAGATGGCCCACCTGTTCTCCACATTCATAATGCCTCTGTTTAGAATAATATATTTTCTGTTCTGCCTTTTCAAAGAGAAGATTGTTTACCACCCTTTTTTGGAGTTTTAGTTGGTCTGCAGTAGATGGCGAGGGACTATCAGTAAAGTGTTTCTCTGCATCCGCAAGAGCCTGCTCCACCTGTCTGAGCACCTGGGAAGAGGTCTTTCGATATCTAGCTATGCTAGACAAGATCATATGGGCATGGGATTTGAATGAGTCCCACATCACCTCAAGTGGCGCGGTATCTCTATTAGTCTGGAAAAAAAAATCCCATTCGATAGCAGCCTCCCCCAATGCAGGGACAACCGTCAATCAAAACGGATTGAGTTTACAAGCGTAGATGGTAGGGAGGGAGTTTAGCCGGAGAGTGATCCAGTAAGGGGCATGGTCAGAAAGCACATGTGGGTTAAATCCTACCTTTCCTAATAGAGGGAGAAGGTTACAAGATATTAGGATAAGGTCTATTCTTGACATGGAGCTATGTGTAATGGAGAAGCAGGAAAATGTCCTGTCTTGGGGATATCTATGTCTCCAAGTGTCCACCAGGGTGAGGTCAGCGAGAAGTCTACCAAATCTAGTGTATGAGTGAGGGGGATGGTCATGAGATGTCATCGAGAGTCTACCTAGGTTACCATGTACAACGTTGTTGAAATCTCCTAGCCAAATTGCAGGGACAGTAGGGAATTGGGACATAAAAGATATACCTTCGGTGATAACATTAAATTGGAAGGGGGGGGGGAGGTATATAAATTGCTAGGATCAGTAGTTCCAGACCATTGAGTTTAGCATGTAAAAATAGAAATCTACCTTGAGGATCAGATCTAAGTGTCAACAACACAAAACGCACCATTTTGGCTACCAATACTGCAACACCCCTGGAGTGTGCAGAAAAGGGGGCCTGATACAACCAGCCCAGCCATGGTTTTTTTAGTGCCATTTGGAGTTGGCCTGTAAGATGAGTCTCCACTCCACAGGCTGGCAGCTGGTGCAGATGGCAGCAACAGAGTGGCAAGGTCAGGCAGGCAAGGTCATACACGGCTAGGAGAATCAGATGCAGGGTACAGGCAGGATCGTAGTCAGGAGACAAGCCAGGTCAGAAGCCAGATCAGTAGAACAGGAGCCAAGAAGAAGGCAGGAGACTGGTCACAGGATAAGCCAAGGTCGGTACAGGTGGAGTTCAAGGGATGGTCAAGACAAGCCGGGTGGATAACAGGAATCCAGATACAGGTTCTCAGGAAACAGGATGCACAAAAGCGGAAGACGAAGCAGGTACTGGCTGAGCTTAAATAGTCTCATTTGGCGCCAGCGTCAATCATGGGTCCGCGCAAGCGTTAACGTGCAAGGGGATGCGCAACAGCTTCTGTTTGCATGCCAGTTCTCGCATGCGCACTATGCGCCAAAGCCCGATTCCTACAAGCAACAGGAATGCGTGTTCTTCCGCACCTCAGAGTTCTTCTAGGGAGACGAATTTGTCTGCTAGCATGTGCATCCTGACATTGCCCCCCTCCAATGGGCAGCCTCCGGCTGCCCAACTGAGCTAGTTTCTCTAGATGGCTTTGACAAAAGCTTGGACAAGTCTTTTGGCATGAATATTGCCCTCTGGCTCCCAAGAATTTTCCTCAGGTCTAGGGATGAGCTTCGAGTTCGAGTCGAACTCATGTTCGACTCGAACATTGGCTGTTCGCAAGTTCGCCGAACAGCGAACAATTTGGGGTGTTCGCGGCAAATTCGAATGCCGCGGAACACCCTTTAAAAGTCTATGGGAGAAATCAAAAGTGCTAATTTTAAAGGCTAATATGCAAGTTATTGTGATAAAAAGTGTTTGGGGACCCAGGTCCTGCCCCAGGGGACATGGATCAATACAAAAAAAAGTTTTAAAAACGGCCGTTTTTTCAGGAGCAGTGATTTTAATAATGCTTAAAGTCAAACAATAAAAGTGTAATATCCCTTTAAATTTCGTACCTGGGGGGTGTCTATAGTATGCCTGTAAAGGGGCGCATGTTTCCTGTGTTTAGAACAGTCTGACAGCAAAATGACATTTTGAAGGAAAAAACTCATTTAAAACTACCCGCGGCTATTGCATTGCCGACAATACACATAGAAGAAGTTCATTGATAAAAACGGCATGGGAATTCCCCAAAGGGGAACCCCGAACCAAAATTTAAAAAAAAATATGACGTGGGTTCCCCCTAAATTCCATACCAGACCCTTCAGGTCTGGTATGGATTTTAAGGGGAACCCCGCGCCAAAAAAAAAAAAAAAAAACGGCGTGGGGTCCCCCCAAAAATCCATACCAGACCCTTATCCGAGCACGCAACCTGGCAGGTTGAGGGAGAGAGTGTGACCCCCCCTGAACCGTACCAGGCCACATGCCCTCAACATTGGGAGGGTGCTTTGGGGTAGCCCCCCAAAACACCTTGTCCCCATGTTGATGAGGACAAGGGCCTCATCCCCACAACCCTGGCCGGTGGTTGTGGGGGTCTGCGGGCGGGGGGCTTATCGGAATCTGGAAGCCCCCTTTAACAAGGGGACCCCCAGATCCCGGCCCCCCCTGTGTGAAATGGTAAGGGGGTACAAAAGTACCAATACCATTTCACTAAAAAACTGTCAAAAATTTTAAAAATGACAAAAGACAGTTTTTGACAATTCCTTTATTTAAATACTTCTTCTTTCTTCTATCTTCCTTCATCTTCTGGTTCTTCTGGTTCTTCTGGCTCTTCTGGTTCTTCCTCCGGCATTCTCGTCCAGCATCTCCTCCGCGGCGTCTTCTATCTTCTTCTCCTCGGGCCGCTCCGCACCCATGGCATGGGGGGGAGGCTCCCGCTCTTCTCTTCATCTTCTTCTCTTCTTCTCCGGGCCGCTCCGCACCCATGCTGGCATGGAGGGAGGCTCCCGCTGTGTGACGGCGCTCCTCATCTGACAGTTCTTAAATAACGGAGGGCGGGGCCAACCGGTGAACCCGCCCCCCTCTGACGCACGGTGACTTGACGGGACTTCCCTGTGACGTCACGGGGAATGCCACAGGGAAGTCCCGTCATGTCCTGTGCGTCAGAGGGGGGCGGGGTCACCAGGTGGCCCCGCCCCCCGTTATTTAAGAACTGTCAGACGAGGAGCGCCATCACACAGCGGGAGCCTCCCTCCATGCCAGCATGGGTGCGGAGCGGCCCGGAGAAGAAAATGAAGAAGAGAAGAAGAGAAGAAGAGAAGAAAAGAAGAAGAGAAGAAGATGAAGAAGATGAAGAGAAGAGCGGGAGCCTCCCCCCCATGCCATGGGTGCGGAGCCGCCCGAGGAGAAGAAGATAGAAGACGCCGCGGAGGAGATGCTGGACGAGAACGCCGGAGGAAGAACCAGAAGAGCCAGAAGAACCAGAAGATGAAGGAAGATAGAAGAAAGAAGAAGTATTTAAATTGTCAAAAACTGTCTCTTGTCATTTTTAACATTTTTGACAGTTTTTTAGTGAAATGGTAGGGGTACTTTTGTACCCCCTTACCATTTCACACAGGGGGGGGGGCCGGGATCTGGGGGTCCCCTTGTTAAAGGGGGCTTCCAGATTCCGATAAGCCCCCCACCCGCAGAGCCCCACAACCACCGGCCAGGGTTGTGGGGATGAGGCCCTTGTCCTCATCAACATGGGGACAAGGTGTTTTGGGGGCTACCCCAAAGCTCCCTCCCAATGTTGAGGGCATGTGGCCTGGTACAGTTCAGGAGGGGGGGGCCGCACTCTCGTCCCCCCCTCTTTTCCTGTGGCCTGCCAGGTTGCATGCTTGGATAAGGGTCTGGTATGGATTTTTGGGGGGACCCCACGCCGTTTTTTTTTTTTTGGCGCGGGGTTCCCCTTAAAATCCATACCAGACCTGAAGGGTCTGGTATGGAATTTAGGGGGAACCCCACGTCATTTTTTTTTTTTAATTTTGGTTCGGGGTTCCCCTTTGGGGAATTCCCATGCCGTTTTTATCAATGAACTTCTATGTGTATTGTCGGCAATGCAATAGCCGCGGGTAGTTTTAAATTAGTTTTTTCCTTCAAAATGTCATTTTGCTGTCAGACTGTTCTAAACACAGGAAACATGCGCCCCTTTACAGGCATACTATAGACACCCCCCCAGGTACAAAATTTAAAGGGATATTATACTTTTATTGTTTGACTTTAAGCATTATTAAAATCACTGCTCCTGAAAAAACGGCCGTTTTTAAAACTTTTTTTGCATTGATCCATGTCCCCTGGGGCAGGACCCAGGTCCCCAAACACTTTTTATGACAATAACTTGCATATCAGCCTTTAAAATTAGCACTTTTGATTATTCATGTTCGTGTCCCATAGACTTTAACGGTGTTCGCCTGTTCGAACGAACTTTTTTCCTGTTCGCATGTTCTGGTGCGAACCGAACAGGGGGGTGTTCGGCTCATCCCTACTCAGGTCCGCACCCCCTCCATTTGACCAAGTACTGGACCTGATTCTGTTTCTTCCTACAGTTCATGATCGCCTCAACTTCATACTCTTCGCCATTTACCATTACAGGTTCAGGAGGACCACTATTCCATTCAGAAAATGGATCCGGACATGCAGGTTTCAGAAGAGCTGTATGGAAGACTGGGTGAATTCTAAAAGAGACTGAAAGTGCCAACTCATAGGCCACGTTGTTGATTCTCTTCTTCACCCTGAATGGTCCCACAAATTTAGGATCCAATTTTTTAGACAGACAGGCTACCTTTAGATTAGTTGTAGCTAACCATACCTGATCACCAGGTTCCAGGATCAGATCTCCCCGTTTCTTCTTGTCAAAGGACTTTTTATAATCTTCCTGGACTTTAGCCATGGTCTTTTGCAACAGCTGATTCTTTGTGTCTTGAACTGCGAGGATAGGACATTCTGGGGCTGTGGTGGTCAAGAATGAAGGGTGGAACTCGTAGTTGGCAAAGAACGGGGATTGCTTGATAGCAAATGGTAATAGTGCCACCCAGTCATCCTGCGAGAAGGAAGAAAAACAACGCAACTACTGTTCCAGCGTTTGATTGGTCCTTTCAGTTTCACCATTGGTCTGTGGGTGGTACGCTGAGGAAAAAGACAGCTCAATTTTCAAGGACTGACACAAGGCTCTCCAAATTCTAGACGAGAAATGAAACCCGTGGTTTGACACGATATTAACAGGAAATCCATGCAGTCTCACAATTTCTTTAATGAAGATCTGTGCTGTCTCTGAAGCTGATGATGTACCCCTCATTGGTAGGAAGTGTGCCATTTTTAACAAACAGTCTACGATCACAAAGATGGTAGAGTGACCTTCGGAAGGGGAAAGTTCAACGATAAAGTCCATTTAAATCATTTGCCAAGGTCTATCCAGGATTGGCAAGGGTCTCAGCAGACCCCAGGACTTAGTCCTGCTAGTCTTATTTCTGACACAGGTAGGCCAGGTTTCTATGTACCTTTTACAATCCTCACTTAAGCAGGGCCACCAAAAGGTACATTGTAAAAGTTCAGCCATTTTATAGATCCCAAAGTGTCCTGCAAGGGCATGGTCATGGCGGAGACCCAAGGCGGTAACGCGTACATTTTCAGGTACAAACATCTTATCATTGTGCCATAATAGTCTATCCTTTGCTTGTAGCATCATCCCAGAAGAAGATGAGGTACCAATAGAGGCTTGCTTAATCTGAGACAAGAAATCTTGCAACAAGAGGAAATTCCCAGGGGCAAGAATGGTATCTGGAGGAGCAGGTTCTTCTGACACACCAAACATATGAGACAGAGCATCCAGTTTTGTGTTTTTTTACCCTGGCCTGTAGGTGATGTGGAAAACAAATCTCGTGGAGAATAGTGCCCACCTGGCCTGCCGTGGTTTCAGATGTCTTGTGGCTCGCAAATACTCCAAGTTCCAGTGGTCAGGCTATATTAAGATTGGATGGGCTGCCCCTTTCAGCAGATACCTCCATTCTTCATTCATTCAAGAGCAGCCTTAATCGCCAGAAGCTCACGGTCTCCCACATCATAATTTTTCTCTGCCGAGGACTACTTTCAGGAAAAGAATGCCACAGGATGTAGTAAGGCCTTGGTCCTTGACGTTGAGACAGAACTGCCCCCACCACTGTCTCTGAGGCATCTACCTCTAAGACAAATGGTAGAGCGGGGTCTGGATGCCGAAGTATAGGTGCAGCTGTAAAAAGTCTTTTCAGAGTCTCAAATGCAGATTGTGCTTCGGAAGACCACTGGAATCGTTGGGATTGTCTTGTCAATTGGGTAATGGGGGAAATTATTGCGGAGAATCCCTTGATAAACTTCCTATAGAAATTTGCAAATCCTATAAACCGTTGCACCCCTTTTTTGTATGTAGGAACTGGCCAATCCAGGATGGCAGAGACCGTCTGGGGGTCCATCTTGATGCCGTCTGTGGATAGGATAAGGCCCAGGAACTGGATACTTTGGCACTCAAACTCGCACTTTTCAGGTTTTGTGTATAAGCTGTGCTGTCTGAGTCGGGCCAGGAGATTTCTGATGTGTCCCCAATGAGCCTCCAAGGGAGTAGAAAAAATTAAGATATCATCTAGATATACAATAATAAATAAATCTAAATAGTCCCGGAAGACATCATTAATAAAGTGCTGGAAGTTCCCACTGGCACATCAGTGTCCAGGATTACAATGGTCTTGTGTCCTTCTGTGTGTCGAGCCCATACAGGCAGATAGCTTGCATCAGATGAGGCATATAAGCTTCTTTGATGCACCGTTGTGTGATCTAGGTTGCTCCTTTGCACAAGTTTGTTCCAGAGTGGTCAGAGTAGTTTTTTCCTCTCACCAGTTGGCTAAATCAACAATTGACAGTGCTTGCCAGGAGTGATGGAACGGTACCTTCCCCCTGTCTGCCTGGAGGCAAGCGGGACAAGAAATGGGTTCCCCCTGTAAGACATCTACTTGACACTTACTGATAACGACGGTGACAGTGCTGTCTTGGAACATTAGGGGATTGCAAGACCCGCTAAAGTGGACCCTGGTATCGTCTTTGATGAGGAAAAATCTGCCAGCCATCTGTGCCTTGCAGGAGACCCATCCCACGGTGGACTCTGTGTCATGTCTCAATTATAGATGGGTGGGCAGAGCTTATCACTCCACTCACATCTCGTATTCTAGGGGTGTGAGTGTGCTGATACATAGTTCCATAGACTTCGAGGAACTAGGTTCTGAGATTGATGTGGATGGGAGATATGTTTTTCTTTTATGCAGGTTGTTTACTCTTAAATGTATTCTTGCCTTTATATACGTACCCCCTCCGTATAACAATTATATATTAAGAGCTCTGGTTGAATACCAAGTGAAGTACCCGGAGGTGCCTTTGTATGCCTTCGGGGACTTTAATGGTTATATAGATCAGTCATTAGACAAACATCCACCAGTGACGGGAGGGAGGGGAGTGAACCGTACAGCCCTTCGGAAATTTATAGAGGAAGTAGGATGGAAGGACCCTGTCACGTATCTGGTAGGAGTCTGAAATGATGAGGTCGGCCTCTCTTGTATCTCCAACCCAAGCCCCACTGGAGGTGGAACAGATGGTGGCAAGGATCAGGAGGAACACGAGTGCCTGTAAATGCTAGAAGTGCAGGCAGGGTTTCCGGTGAAGAACTGAAACCAGGAAAGCTGAGGGGATGGACGGCCAGCACAGGTACTCGGAAACATCGTAGAGCCAAGCAGGAGATAGTAGTGAGGTCATCAGGAAATGGGCAGGCAACGAGGTACAAAGGCATAAACAGGAGCAGGGTCAAACTGGTAGCCAGGACCAGGAACCGGTAATCAGAGTCCAGAAGCAGGGTCAGGAAAGCCAAAGTTCAGCAACCGGAAATCAAGTCAGACAAGCAGGGTTCAGAATCTCAGGACACAGCTGAAGATCATTCAGCACCTTTCAGAAGTCAGAGCAACCCTTAAATAGGCCGTCTGCTGCCAATTGTGGCCAGAGGTGCGCTCCTGCGCGTGCACGCAGTGCGACACGAACGGGCATGCGCATTGGTGCGCACGTGTGCACGCTGGGCGCATTCTGACAGTTCTCTTACATTGCCCCCCCTTAAGGGTAGCCTCTGGATTCCCTTCAAGTGTCTTTTCTCTGGGTGGCATTGAAAAAAGGTTTGCACTAGTTTGGGAGCATGCAAATCTGAAGCTGGTTCCCAGGAATTCTCTTCCGATCCATAGCTGGTTTCAACAAAGAGCCATGGAATACAGGGTGGACCAACTCGAATGCTACTGCATTAATTTTCCTTTTGACTGGGTAGGGTCCCAAAAATGTTGAGCCAAGTTTTCTTGAAGAACAGTTCAGTTTCAAGTTTGTTGTTGAAAGCCAGACCTTGTCTCCAGGTTTAAGGTTCAGATTACCTCTCTTCTTCTTGTCGAATAACTTTTTATTGTTTGCCTGAGTCTTGGAGATTGTATCTTGCAGTAATTGGTTATTGGTACTGAGGAAGTTTAATCTGTCTTGTACAGCAGGTACAGATGATTCAATGGACAGCTCAGGCAAGAAAGAGGGGTGGTACCCATAATTGGCAAAAAAGGGTGATTGCTTGGGGACCGAGTGGATGGAATTATTGTATGAACATTCTGCCAGTGGGAGAAGTGATAGCCAGTCATCCTGTGCAAAAGAGGAAAAGCACCGCAAGTACTGCTCGAGGGTTTGATTGGTTCTTTCAGTCTGTCCATTAGTTTGTGGATGGTAGGCTATGGAGAGGTGGAGTTCAATGTTCAGTGCTTGGCATAATGCCCTCCAAAATCTAGACGTAAACTGCACCACGCGATCAGAGATGATGCTATCAGGGACACCATGTAACCTTACAGTAAATAAACAAAAACACCAAGCGCAATAATGTTCTAGCGTGACATATACAATCAAATAAGTGTAAAGCAAATGTATGTGAATGCACGTGCAATTAATTAAATAAAAATTGTTAGATTGACAATGATATCAAGCTGCTATCAATTATATAGTGGTCAGAATCCCCTAAAAATTAAAACATATAACATAGATTGATGCGCTCTGATACAAAGTTCAATCAATGTGAGAAAATAATTTTTTGTGCTAAAAAACCTTGAGAAAGTCACGTTTCAGTGATGTAACGCGTGGGAGGAGCCTAGGACACAGTCTGCTGAATACATTGTATCAAGCAGCAGCAGCTTGCGTAGCAAGCCTTGTCCTTACAAGCCAGCTGAGATCTGCCTATCTGCATGCCTAAAACAAGTCAGGCACACGTGAGTGTATCACTGTGCTGTTTTGCCTGTGAACTTTTATTGTAACAATATTGCGCAATGTTTTCTCGCTTTGTTTATTTTACATAAAACCACTTGATACTGAGAAAATTACCGTTCATTGTGGCTGTGAAAGAAATAGCTCAGAGGGTGAACAAATAAGTACTGCAGGAATCCAGATATCCCAGATTACTGTGGATTGAACTGTCGCCTGTTACTTATCCTATCTCATGAATTTAATCATCTATAATTTAATCAGATTCTATTGGCACTATTTATCTATTTATACTCATCAATTGTATATATATTGCACCTTTATAAGCATATAATTTATTTATTTTTTATTATGGAGGATTCAACACTTATCACAGGGAATATATCTAATTTATTTATTTATTGGCACTAATTTGGATTGATTACTATTTGCAAACGCATTTTTAGTATATTTATACACAATTGTTGCTTAGTTTACTTTGGAGATATCCCACCACTTCCAGTCGATTTGTATAATTGGAGGAACACAGTTTTTAAATATTTGCGATTTTTTCATATATTTGCGATTTTATATATATATGTATGCAATTTTTTTGTGATTTGGTAGCAATTTTTTTCACATTGGTTTTTTAGCACAAAAAATTCTTTTCTCACATTGATTGAACTTTGTATCAGAGCGCATCAATCTATGTTATACATGTAACTTTACAATCTCCTTGATAAAATCTGAGGCGGTCTCGGTGGCAGAAGGAGTTCCTTGTAGGGGTACAAAATGGGCCATCTTGGTCAGGCGATCCACCACAACAAACATGGTGGTGAAGTCTTCGGATGGGGAGAGCTCCACGATGAAATCCATGGAGATCATGCTCCATGGTTTCTCAGTAGGGATGAGCCGAACACCCCCCGGTTCGGTTCGCATCAGAACCTGCGAACGGACCGAAAATTTGCACGACCGTTAGAACCCCATTGAAGTCTATGGGACTCGAACGTTCAAAATCAAAAGTGCTAATTTTAAAGGCTAATTTGCATGGTATTGTCCTAAAAAGGGTTTGGGGACACAGGTCCTGCCCCAGGGGACATGTATCAATGCAAAAAAAAAAAGTTTTAAAAACGTCAGTTTTTTCGGGAGCAGTGATTTTAATGATGCTTAAAGTGAAAAAAAATTTGAAATATTACTTTATATATTGTACCTAGGGGTTGTCTATAGTATGCCTGTAAAGTGGCGCGTGTTTCCCGTGCTTAGAACAGTATCTGCACAAAATGACATTTTTAGGAATAAAAGTCATTTAAAACTGCGTACGGCTTTAATGTAATGTCCGTTAATATGGATGAAAATCAGTGAGACAAACGGCATGGGTACCCCCCCAGTCCATTACCAGGCCCCTTGGGTCTTGTATGGATATTAAGGGGAACCCCGCACCCAAATTAAAAAAAGGAAAGGCGTGGGGCCCCAGGCCCTCTGAACAGCAGTATACAGGCGGTGCAAACAAGACAGGGACTGTAGGTTTGTTGTTAAGTAGAATCTGTTTGTAATTTTGAAGTGGTATATTTTTAAAGTGTAGCTCGAGCCAAAAAATCTATTTTTAAGCTTTTTGGAAAACACAGGGAAGGGTTACCACCCCTGTGACATTTGTTTTGCTGTCTGTGCACCTCTTCAGAAGATTTTACCTCACTTTCTGTCACAATAACAAATGTTTTTTGACAATTTAAGGTTTTTAGTGAAACAAGGATTGGCGATAAAGCATCAGTGGAAAGGAGACACGTTTTTCCCATATTAACTCTTACAGGAGAGAATTTCCCTTCCTAGGGATTTAATCTCACTTCCTGTTGTCACCTTCCGTTTGCAAGTAGGAGTCGTTTGTAAGTTGGATGTTTGAAAGTAGGGGCCTGCCCTATATACTCTGCAGAAATTGGGGCCTTAGGTGTTGGTGTTGCCGCAACACTTTAAGCCCTGACAGTTACTCTTGGGGGGTGCAGGTACAGGCTCTGCTGTGAAATATTAGATCAAGAATTGTAATTACATGCCCCTGTTGAATAGGGTCAGAAAAATTGGGCCTTTGGTGTTGGTGGTGCTGGTGCCACAACACTGTAAGTCCTCACAGTTACTTTTGGTGGGAGCTGAAACGGGCCCTGCTATGAGATGAGATATTAGATCAAGAATTGTAATTACATGTCCATGTTGAAAAGGGGCAGAAAAATTGGGCCTTAGGCACTGGTGCCACAACACTGCAACCCCTCACAGATACTCTAGTTGGAGTGCAGGAATGAGCCCTCCTGTAAAATATTACATCAAAAATTGTAATTACACGCCCCTGTTTAACAGGGGCTGAAAAATTGGGCCGTAGCCACTGGTGGCGGCGCCCAGAACCAAAAATATTCTTACAAGCCATCAGCATGATCATTGAGGAGGAAGAGGATTGTCACTCAGCATAACAGGATAGTCACTCAGCATCAGCATAGGCAGTCTTGAAGGGATCTGACATTTCAAAAAAAAATTATTCGTTTACATCAGCATCAGGTGCTTGGTAGCTGGTGGTGATCCAAGACTGATTCATTTTTATGAAGGTCAGTCGATCGACCGAGTCGGTGGACAGGCGCACCCTGTGATCAGTTACAAAACCTCCAGCAGCACTGAAAGTGCGTTCCGAAAGAACGCTGGATGCAGGACAAACCAGTAGCTCAATTGCATACTGTGCAAGCTCTGGCCAGTGATCCATCCTCAAAACCCAGTAACCCAGAGGATTTTCGGTGGGAAAGGTATCCAAGTCAGATCTTGCCCCTAGGCATTCCTGCACCATGTAAAACAGACGCTGGTGATGGTTGCTGTAACCGATCATACCTTGGGGCTGCGGACTAAAAAATTGTCTGAACGCATCGGTCAGACGGCCACCTTCTCCACCGCTCCTTCTTTGACTGACTGAAGCCTCAGCAACACGTTGTCCAGGAACAGGAGTTTGTAACCTCCCAGTCTCTGGGAATGCATTGCACAGACCTTTCTGCAAGGCCTCCCGAAGATGTTTCATGCTCTGCTACGGCAAGACAAGGTCCGCAACCTTACCCTTGTAACGTGGATCAAGAAGGGTTGCCAGCCAGTATTGATCAGTCCCCTTGATACCACGAATACGAGGATCCTTCCGTAGGCTTTGCAGGATCAGGAAGGCCATGGAGCGTAGGTTTGCTGAGGCATTCGGTCCAGGGTCCTCTGGGTCACTAAGGACGACATAATCCGCAGCCACCTCCTCCCAGCCACGTACAAGTCCATGGGTTTCTTGGGACTGTAAATGATCCCATAAAGACTGCTGCTGATGCTGAGTGCCAGGCTCCACCTCCATGCTGACACAATCCTCCTCTTCCTCCTCATCCTCCTCCTCCTCATCCTCTTCCTGTGTGATCGGCGGGCACGCAGGAACACTGTCTGGATAAAGGGGGCCTTGAGAGCTAAGGAAGTCCTCCTCTTCCTTCCTCTGTTCTGCCTCAAGTGCCCTGTCCATTATTCCACGCATGCTCCAACAGGTGGACAAGGGGGACAGTGTCACCGATGCATGCACTGTCACTGCTCATCATCCTCATGGCCTCCTCAAATGGTGACAGGACAGTGCATGCATCCCTGATCATGGCCCACTGGCATGGGGAAAAAAAAACCAAGCTCCCCTGACCCTGTCCTGGTGCCATAGTCACACAGGTACTCATTGATGGCCCTCTGCTGCGTGTGCAGCCACTGCAGCATGGCCAATGTTGAGTTCCGCCTGGTGGGCATGTCACAGATTAGGCGGTTCTTGGACAGGTTAAATTACTTTTGGAGGTCAGCCAGCCGAGCACTGGCATTATATGACCTGCAGAAATGCACACAGACTTTCCTGGCCTTCCTCAGGACATCCTGTAAGCCCAGGTACCTGCCCAACAACCGCTGCACCACCAAGTTAAGGACATGAGCCAAACAGGGCACATAGGTCAGTTGTCCCTGTCGGAGGGTGGAGAGGAGGTTGGCGCCATTGTTGCAAACCACCATACCTGCCTTAAGCTGGCATGGCGTCAACCACCTCTGAACCTGCCGCTGCAGAGCTTACAGAATCTTTGCCCCAGTGTGGCTCCTGTCCCCCAAGCACACCAGCTCAAGCACCGCATGGCATCTTTTGGCCTGCGTGCTTGCGTAGCCCCTTGAACGCCTACGGAGCACTGCTGGTTCAGAAGTCAAATCAGCACAGGAAGAGGCCATGGAGGAAGAAGAAACGGAGGGGGTGGAGGAGAGAGGTGTGGCAGAATCACCACTAGTAGTATTTTGGAGGCGTGGTGGCAGAACAACCTCCAACACTACTGCACCCCATTCTACATCCTTCCCAGCTGCCAGAAGAGTCACCCAGTGCGTGATGAAAGATAGGTAACGTCCCTGTCCAAGCCTGCTGGACCATGAGTCAACGGTAATATGCAGCTTACCACTGACCGCCCTGTCCAGCAAGGCCAAGACATTGATTTCCACATGCCGGTAGAGAGCTGGAATCGCCTTCCGTGAGAAAAAGTGGTGTTTGGGAACCTGCCACTGAGGAACATTCCACAAACTCATGGAAGGGGGCAGAGTCTACCAACTGAAAAGGCAGCTGTTGAAGTGCTAGCAATTTAGCCAAGCTAGCATTCAACCGCTGGGCATGTGGATGGCTGGGAGCGAACTTCTTTCGGGGGTGCAGCAGCTGGGGCAGGGAAATGTGCCTGGTACAATCTGACGTCGGTGTACCGATAGCAGATTGCCCCCAAGTACTTGGCTGTGACACACCTAATTCAACACCTTCATTCCTCTCAGTGCAGGTCTCAGACAGGACTGAAGGTATAGTGGGGTTGGAGATCCTAGCTGATGAGGAGCAAGGAGATGTCCACTTTGTTCTTTGGTGTGGGTCTTTTACGTACGCTTGCCAACGAACTGCATGGCAGGTCAACATATGTCTGGTCAATCATGTGGTGCCCAAACGGGAGATGTTTTGGCCACGAGAGATACGCTTGAGACATATGTTGCAAATAGCAGTGGTGGGATCTGATGCACTCATCTCAAAAAAGGCCCACACCAAAGAGCTTTTGGAATAACGCACAGAGACAGCAGCGCCCTGCACATGCGGAGCTCTGCTGTGTGATGCAGTCGGGGTGCTGCCCTTAAGCTGGCCCCTGGAGGGCATCCTGCCTCGTTGGTGATGTGCCTCCTCCTCCTCTCTCCTATCAGGCACCCACGTGGAGTCAGTGACCTCATCATCCCCTCCCTCCTCATCACTGGAGCAAAGCTGGTAGTATGCTGCAGCTGGGGGAACATGACTGCCAGATTGCTGTCCTTCTTGGGCACCCCCTCTCTCTGGGCTCACGTTACTGCCTTCCTCTAGCTGGGTACCATCATCAGAGCCTTCAAAACGCGGGGCATCCTCATGGAGCATGTACTCAACACTGTGGTCAAACAGTTTCGGGGACTCCTCAGGAGGACATGGTGGGGCTAGGGAAGCAGCGACTGAAGCCATTGATCCGAGGGAAGAGGCCGCGTTGCCAGCTGCTTTGCCAGACTAAGTACCCTGAGCCTGGGTGAGAGAGGATGAGGACGGCTTGGTCATCCACTCTACCAAGCCTTCTGCATGTTGCTGCTCAACACGGCCAGCTGCCGAAAAAAAGGACAAGCGTGTCCCATGGCCATGTGCTGATGAGGATGCACTGTCTCCACGACCAGCACTGTTGCCTCTAGACACAAAGCCTGCTTGCCCTCTTTTTTTGGCTTGTGATTGTCTGCCTCTCCTTGTTGGCCTTCCAGACATACTAATGGCCTGCAGTGAGATGTAGCTGCACAAAGCTGGGATGTATATATTATATACACACACACTGATACTGCAGCTAGCAGAATCAACTGCCTGCCTGTAGTATTATTAGTATGAGAACACCACTAATTTTCTTCAGGTAGCTTTAGGTGCACACTGTGCGGAGGACACAGTGCACTAACTGTAAATACTGTAGCTGCCTGCCTGTGGTATTAATAGGAGCAGAACAACAGCAATTGTCTCCAGGTAGCTTTAGGTGCACACTGTGCAGAGGGCACACTACACTAACTGTAAATACTGTAGCTGCCTGCCTGTGGTATTAATAGGATCAGAAGAATACCATTAATTTTCTTCAGGTAGCTTTAGGTGCACACCGTGCAGAGGACGCACTACACTAAATTGTAAATACTACAGCTGCCTGTGGTACTGTACTAATAGGATCAGAAGAACACCACTAATTTTCTTCAGGTAGCTTTAGGTGCACACTGTGCAGAGGACGCACTACACTAACTTGTAAATACTACAGCTGCCTGTGGTACTGTACTAATAGGACCAGAAGAACACCACTAATTTTCTTCAGATAGCTTTAGGTGCAGACTGTGCAGAGGACACAGTGTACTAACTGTAAATACTGTAGCTGCCTGCCTGTGGTATTAATAGGATCAGAAGACCACTAATTTTCTTCAGGTAGCTTTAGGTGCACACTGTGCAGATGACACAGTGCACTAACTTGTAAATACTACAGCTGCCTGTGGTACTGTACTAATAGGATCAGAAGAACACCACTAATTTTCTTTAGGTAGCTTTAGGTGCACACCGTGCAGATACTGTAAAAACACCTGCCTGTCAGTAGTAGGAAGAGAACAGGAACGGATCTAGCTAAATTTGAATACAATATAATATTATATATATATATATATATATATATATATATATATATATATATATATATATATATATATATATATATATATATATATATATATATATATATATATATATATATATATTTTTATTAATATCGGGGACCATTAGCTCTCGTGGCAGATGCGTTTGTCAGTGATTCAAGCCAGTCAGGAACTATATTTAAGGGCATGGTAGCCCATTTTTATTAAAAAGGCAAATAAAAGTCCTTAACATAAAGGGTTCCCACGCAGGGGTTCATCTCCAGCAAATAAACGCAATAGAAAATACTAGCCCACCTGGCTCTCTTTAGCAGTACCTCTGCTCTTTATCCTGGTCACACAGACCACAGGATTCCTCAATGTGGTTGGCTACACTTTAGCACCCACAGCTCCGCTTTGGCCTTAGTCCTCAGGCCGATCCACTGCCTCTTGCAGTTACATGTTCTGGCTGCCTCCTGCAGCCCCTCTGACTCCTGAAGACCTCCTGTCTCTCTCGGTGTGGAGCAGTCTCCAACTGGGAGCCATGAGGTCGTCCCATACCCTCATTATAAGTGCTGTTAATCTACAAAGTCTGGACACAGGGTTGGAGATCCCGTGCCTCCCAAGACACCTCCCAAGACACTATGGAATCTCCAAACTACAGAGCCCCAATACCAAAACCTGGAGAAAGCTGCCAACAGCTTTGTAGCACTGCAGTCACCTGACATGCAAACTCTGTGTCCATTTTCTATCCCTTTTCACAGTGACAAGGGCTCTCACTATTACATATCCCCCCCTTTGTTTCGATTCAGAGGAAGGAACACCAGCACCCGTCATGGTTGGGACACCTCTGTGCTGGCTGTCAGCCACGTAGGCCCAACCTTTTTTTCGGGTGCACTTCCAGGTACGTCCCACCCTGGATCTTAACAGGGTCCTACATTTCCCTATACTCAGCCTACTCCCTCTGTCCTTGGGGTTCCTGAGCTCACATTTCTTTTCTGTTGGCCCCCTGCCTTTCCTGCTACTTCCTTCCAACTCAGTTTCCTGATTCTGTAGAGAACCTGCTCCAGACACTACGCCTGATGAGTAACCACCTTTTCCCTCACTGGTACCAGTTTTCCCCATCACAATAGGTCTCTTGGGTTTACCAACTCTTTTGCCTCCACGCTTCAATTTTCCTGGTTTCCCAAAACCTCTCTCAGCATTACTGTTCTGAGACTGTAAGGGGCCTATTTCTATGGTGTTTATAACGGGACCCCTCCTCTTATTTCTGGTACCTGACTCAGCAGTCACTAATTGTTTACCAGGTTTACCTGTACCTTTGGACACCACATTATAATGTACCATTAACACATTACTTGGTTCATCATTGACAGACATTTTCAAACCAACATTACACCTCTCAATGTTGCACATGTCACCAATGCCTTTTTTTTCTCAGCATTTGCTAGGGCAGAGTCTGCAGAGGGCACATATACTGGAGGGCCACCATCACCCATGGGAACCTCACAGGATGTCACATCCCCTGGGTTCACCCACTCTGCAGACAGCTGTCCTACCACTTGACCTTTAATACCACCTGGATTTCTATCAAAAACCGGAACAGGCGAGCTCTCGTCTGATCCGCGTACCAACCTTATTGCACTTTTTACCCATTTCCCTGTCTCAGGGACCATATCAGGTTTGTCACATAAACCTATTATTGGACTGGTGACCCCAGTCTCTTTAACCACCTCTGTCTGAGCCCCAGTCAGGATTTCTGCTGTTTTCTGGTCCATGCTCGGCCCTTCCATCTCACGTGGTTTGTCCACCAGTGCAGTATACGCGCCCTTCACCGACAACTGACCAGCACCACCCTGGACCATAGCCGCAGAAATGCTTCCCAATCGGGCCGTTAGGAGGTGAAACCTCAGACATTTTGGACTCATTTTTAGTTTCTCCAAAGCATCTCCCATATAAATTTTTTTCAGGAATTAACCCAGCAGCATACCCAGAAGCAACTTTTAACAAGAGTAATACATTCAAGAATAAACCATTCCTGTCTTGTTCTCCTTTGTTCTGTACAGCCTGCCATTTAGTGCTCCACCTAGTGGTACTCCACAGTACCAGGCCGTCTGACTGTGGAGGAGACACCCCCAATATAGATTGGCTGTACATCCCAAAGTTTAAGCATCTCCTTTAATGCTTTGGTTACAGACCAGACCCTTAATCCCAGACCCAAGTCCTTTCTGGGGACTTTCATTACATTGGGAATGCAGACAGACTCATTTGTTGAGACTTGAGAAGTTGCAATTGTCAAACAAACATCCTCCCAGCTGGAGGTAACCACAGCCTGGTGCTCACCCAGAGCGCTGCCAGGTGCTGGACTCATACCCAACTTCTCAGGCTCAGCATCAGTGAACTGCTCCAGAACATTACCAGTGACAACGTCACTTTGACACTCCATGTCAACCTCAGTGTTGTGGGTCACGGACAATGTCTCTGCTGTGCACTCACCCTTATTTGGTTCATCCTGCTCATGAGGGTTAACCCCTGCAGCAGCCACTGCACCCTCAGGTACAAGCTGTTCTGCAGTCCCTCCTGCTGGCACAGGAGAAACTTTGTCCACCTTATTTTTGTGCATAAAAACCTTATCTATCAGGGAGATAAGATTTTTACCCCAACTATCCCAATCTATTGTATGTGCACTCCCTTCAGCGGTACTCGGCACTGGTCCATCCGCCCAAGGAGACACATAAGAACAGACTGGCTTAGCTGCAGATTCATGACCCAAATTACAAATCATGTCAGATTGTGGTAACACAGGTTTTAACACAGCAGGTTGCAATACCCCATATTCACCACCTTGCTCGGCTGGTGCTTCATAAACCTCACACACCTTTGCATTTTTCACAGGTTGTGTTAACCCACCATTTACCTGCACATTTTTAGTACTAGCAGCTTGTACTAACACATTACCATTACACGGTACAGTTCCACACTGTCCCACCAGAGTGACATCGCAGATGTCCAGGGCAACCTCCGGCTCCAATAAATGAAGTTCCCTGGAGATGTCTAGGGACAACTGTGCTGTCTTACCACCAGTTGCTATGGGCAATGGCCCATTTTTGACTACAGCTTTTGCTCTGCAAGAACCTGGGGGTTTCCCAAAGGCAATACATTTTCCATAATCATCAACATTGACAGAATTTGTACCTCTTGCAGGCTGTCCTAGCCCACCACCAACTTGAGACTGGCAGACATTAGACACATCACTATTTTCCTCTTGAGATGCACACACAGGTGCAGGTTTGACTTTAACCCCTGCCTCCCCACTGCACAGGGACAAGTCACCCTCAAGAACACATTCAGTGGCCCCACTAACTGGGGTCACTCTCACATCATCAGGGACAGTCTTGTAACCAGTCCTTTTATACCGGAAATCAGCAGTTCCAGCCATCATTTCATTAAAGACAGTCTTACCCACCGCAGTAGTTAGGGTCACCATCTTGATTTGAGTACGTTGTCTTATGAACCAATCCTCTGCTGCACTTTTACTGGCCAACTCCCCCTGGTGGCCACGGGATGAAACTACAGCAGGCATCTCCCACTGTTTAGCACCACCTGCCGACACAACAGGAAACTCCTTCTTGTTGCTAGGGGTGACTGCAAACATATTTTCACAGGAATCTGGGCCTGCAGATAAAGACTCTCAGCAATATTATCTTCAGCTGAATTCCAGAACCTAGGACAAGAAAACATGCCATGCCCCAGCTGGCCACATTCCAGGCATGGTACTGGATGACTTTTTCCCAGAGCGCTTCTCTCCTGGTGATTCCCAGCTGGCTGGAACGCACAAGCCTCTTTGTGGGGACGCTGAGCCAAATCCCCACTGCAGCTCCTCCTGTCCGACACCACTTTCACTCTCGTCGCCATGGGAGATCGCGCTCTCCCAGCAGAACTTTGCTGGCTCTCTCCAACATGATGTATCGGCTTCTCCTGAAGCCACTTGCCACGATCCTGGTTAGACATACCCCATGGTACACAGACAGCCCGACTGGCTTCCTCTGTGTTGCTATGGGCAACCACTCTTGGTCTCAGCCTTTGATCAGCCTTTCTCTTTGTAAATAGCATGGGCTTCTCTCTGCTGGATCCTGACACATTGACATTTTTCACAATAGCTACTGTTTTAACTGCAGCAGCATTGCCAGGGGCAACAACACCCCTCTTCCAGTTATGGACATCCAGCCGCTCTCCCCTTACACTGAGGGTTGGCTTTCTCTCCTCTGTAGCTTGGTTCAGCACTGCCAGGTGCCGCTTGCACCAGTCCACAGCCGATTCAAACACTGGTGGACTTTCCATACTCGCAGTCACTCCACTGCACTTTTGCTGCCTCCAGCAAAAAATGAAGCACTGTCACTTTAAAGCAAGTTGCTTTTCACTTCATGCAAGCTTTCCTCACCTGCACAGTGCACACACAGATTGTGCGGTCTCATGCACACAAACACAGTTCATGGCAGAAAAAAAAAGTTTGACTTTTCATTCACAGGTACACCACCTGCAACACGCAATGCCTTTTGCCTGGCTGCACTTCCACACACAGCCAAAAGTTACTGACTTGAACTCACTGTGGAGCAAGGACCCGGATTCCACCGTCTCGTGCCCGCATCCAACAACCAATTGTAATATCGGGGACCATTAGCTCTCATGGCAGATGCGTTTGTCAGTGATTCAAGCCAGTCAGGAACTATATTTAAGGGCATGGTAGCCCATTTTTATTAAAAAGGCAAAAAAAAGTCCGTAACATAAAGGGTTCCCACGCAGGGGTTCATCTCCAGCAAATAAACACAATAGAAAATGCTAGCCCACCTGGCTCTCTTTAGCAGTACCTCTGCTCTTTATCCTGGTCACACAGACCACAGGATTCCTCAATGTGGATGGCTTCACTTAAGCGCCCACAGCTCCGCTTTGTCCTTAGTCCTCAGGCCGATCCACTGCCTCTTGCAGTTACACATTCTGGCTGCCTCCTGCAGCCCCTCTGACTCCTGAAGACCTCCTGTCTCTCTGGGTGTGGAGCAGTCTCCAACTGGGAGCCATGAGGTCTTCCCATACCCTCATTATAAGTGCTGTGCTCACCTGAGCACACACCCTGCTGGTAATCTACAAAGTCTGGACACAGGGTTGGAGATCCCGTCCCACCCAAGACACTATGGAATCTCCAAACTACAGAGCCCCATGACCGAATACCAAAACCTGGAGAAAGCTGCCAACACAGTTTTCTCCCTTTCAAAGCTATGCTTTGTAGCACTGCAGTCACCTGACATGCAAACTCTGTGTCCATTTTCCATCCCTTTTCACAGTGACAGGGACTCTCACTATTACAATATATATATATATATATATATATATATATATATATATATATATACACAACACCTAGGACGCACTACACTAACTTGTAGCTTTAGCAGAACACTGTGCAGAGGTCGCAGTACATTAACTTGTAGTTTTAGCTGAACACTGTGAGGAGGACGCACTGCACTAACTTGTAGCTTTAGCTGAACACTGTGCAGAGGTCTCACTAAACTAACTTGTAGCGTTAACTGAACACTGTGAGGAGGACGCACTACACTAACTGTAAATAGTTTAGCTGCCTGACTGTGGTACTAATAGGATCAAAAGAACACCAGCAATTTTCCTCAGGTAGCTGTAAATACTGTAACAACACAAGCCTGCCTGTCAGTAGCAAAATAACAGGAATGGATCTAGCTAAACTGAATGCAGTGTATATATATATATATATATATATATATATACGCAATACACTGTTAGTGCAGCTAACTGACTCTCCTGCCTACTCTATCTAACTTAAATCAAATGACAAATGACACTGTCTCTCTGTCTATCTATCTCTCTCTCAACGCCGGAACACACTACACAGGGCCGCCGTGTAGGCGGCCTTATATAGTGTGGGGTGTGTACTGAACCCCCTGAGCCATAATTGGTCAAAGCCACCCTGGCTTTGGCCAATTACGGCTCTCTGTACAGCCGGCGCTGTGATTGGCCAAGCATGCAGGTCACAGTGCATGCTTGGCCAATCATCAGCCAGCAATGCACTGCGGTGCCGCAGTGAATTATGGGCTGTGACGAGCCACTTGAATTTGGCACGAACGGCCCATATCGTTCGGAATTCGGGAACGACCGAACAGGCAATAATCAAGTCGAACATGCATTCAATTCGAACACAAAGCTCATCCCTATTTCTCAGGTACAGGGAGTAGCTGAAGTAGGCCCCAAGTTCTGTCTCTGTCGGTCTTATTCTGCATGCATGTCACACAAGAGTTAACATATTTTTTGCAGTCTTGCATCAAGTCTGGCCACCAGAATGTACGGGAGATCAGATCGACCATCTTGCGAATCCCAAAGTGACCCGCTAAGGGGTGGTCATGACATTGCCTCAGGACAGTAACTCAGAATTGCTCAGGGATAAAGATTTGCTTCTTATGAAAGTACAGACCATCCCTCAACTGAAGAGCCAGATCTTTGGAAGGTGGTTGGTTTACCACATCTGCTTTTATTTGAGACATCAAATCCGCCTGAAGAAGCAAAACATTTTTGGCTGGTAGAATAGTATCAGGTTCTGAGGATACCACTGGGTCGCTGAACATGCGGGACAAGGCATCCGGTTTTCCATTCTTTGAGCCAGGACAATAAGTTATATGGAACATAAAACAAGAGAAGAAAAGTGGCCACCTTGCCGCCCGGGGTCTTAGTCATCTAGCCGTCCTCAAATACTCAAGATTTTTATGGTCCGTGAAGATGAGGATGGGGTGAGCTGCTCCTTCCAGGAGGTAGCGCCATTCTTCAAGCGCAGCCTTGATAGCCAGCAGTTCTCGGTCTCCAACATCATAGTTCCTTTCGGAAGGATTTAATTTCTTAGAGAAAAAGTCCCAGGATGGAGCAAAGATTTGGGACCTTGGCATTGAGACAAAATAGCCCCCAGTGCACTCTCAGAGGCATCCACCTCCAAAACGTAGGCTAAGGATGGATCAGGATGTTTCAAGATAGGAGCTGACGTGAATAAAGTTTTTAACTGTTCAAAAGCTGTTTGAGCTTCAGGGGTCCATCAGAAAGGAACATGCTGCTTTGTTAACTGAGTGATGGGAGTGATGATGCCAGAAAAGTTCTTGATAAATTTTCTGTAAAGGTTGGCGAATCCCACACATCTCTGAACAGCTTTCCTGTCGGCAGGGCCAGGCCATTCTAGGACGGTAGTGACTTTCTGTGGGTCCATGGAGATACTGTCAGCAAAGATGACAAGTTACAGGAAATGTATGGTTGGTTTTTCAAAGTCACATTTCTCAGCCTTTGCGTAAAGGCGGTGTTCCCACAGCCGACCCAGTACTTTCTTCACATGAGTCCTATGGAATTCTAGAGTTTCAGAGAATATAAGGATGTCATCCAAATACACTATGACGAATAAATCAAGTAAGTCCCGAAAAACGTCATTCACCATATGTTGGAATGTGGCAGGGGCATTGCAGTGTCCGAATGGCATGACTTGATATTCAAAATGACCGAAACGTGTTCGGAAGGCCATCTATCATTCATCTCCCCCCTGATTCTGACAAGATTATAAGCACCTCTCATATACAATTTGGAGAACACTCGTGCCCCATGCAGCCTTTGAAAAAGTTCAGGGATCAGAGGCAGAGGGTACCGGTTTTTAACAGTGACCCTGTTAAGGTCACGATAGTCTACACAGGGTCTCAGGGTATGGTCTTTCTTTTCAACAAAGGATACACCGGCCCCTGCTGGTGAAGTGGAGGGCCGGATGAACTGTTTTTCAAGGCTTTTGTCGATATAAATCCGCAGGGCTTCTAGTTCAGGCTCAGATAGGGGATAAATTCACCCAAATGGGATCTCGGCCCCTGGTAAAAGTTCAATAGGACAATCATATGTTTTATGGGGAGGAAGAGTGTCCACTCCTTTTTTGTTAAATACATCCAGATATTCGTGATAGGCAACAGGGACCAAATTAGAGGTTTCATGGTCAGGGAGGATACCCAGGAGGGGTATGGTATTGAAAGTCTTTTCAGGTATGCAGTGAATCTGGCAGTAGTCAGAAGAGAAGGAGATATCTCTGGTAAGCCAGTTAATGTGAAGATTATGTGCCTTCAACCATGGAATGCCAAGGATGACTGGGAAAATGGGAGAAGCTATGATATTCAAGCAGAGGAATTTGTGGTGGCCGGAAGAAGCCTGGCAGAAAATAGGTAAAGTCTCTTGGGTAACTGGGCCTGATTTAATGCCGGAACTGTCAGACAGATAAACATGGAATTCCTGCTTCTTGGCACATACAGGCAGCTGATGGAGAGAAGCAAATGCAGAGTCCACAAAACACTTACAGGCCCCAGAGTCTATAATTGCAAGTACAGGAACAGTCTTTTCAGAAAACTGGAGCATAATGGAAAGAGAGACATGAGACCAGTCCTTCCCTGAAAGATGCATCATGTGAGGCTGACGGGAAAAAGACCTACGGGTCTTTGCCTGGCAAGTCTGTATAAAGTGACCAGCCTCCCCGCAATAGAGACATAGATTGTCCTGTAATCAACGAAGGCGTTCATCAGGAGAAAGGGGTGGTCTTTGAAAACTTCTATGAGGAGTCTTAAGCCGTTCCCTCCTTCTGGGGGATTCAACAGCTGAGGACGCAGGGATGTCAGACCTTGAAGCCACAGAAAGGGTTCTTTTGGACCTTTCGGATTGCCTTCCTTGTAATTGCTGATCGATCTGAATGGTTAGATCAATCAGGTCTTTCAGGGATGCTGGAACTCCCACTCTGGCAAGCTCATCCTTTAAGGTGTCAGAAAGTCCTAGTCGAAACTGGTGGTGAAGTGCGGAATGATTCCATTGAGTATCTGCACTTCAGACACGAAAGTCAGTTACGTATTCCTCAGCAGGCCTTGGACCTAGCTGTAATTCGCCAAGCATGGATTCAGCAGTCTGCTAGTAGAAGGGGTCTGCATAAAGCTGAGCCATGGCTGAGAAGAAAGAATCTGTAGTTGTCAGGACAGGGTCATGTTGTTCCCGGAGATGATGAGCCCAGGAAAGTGATTCATCCAATAGTAGCATAATGATAAACCCACCTTGATGTTTTCTGATGTGAAGGTCCAGGTTAACAGTGAGAAATATAGCTCACAGGAATTCCGAAAGGTGCTAAACTTCTTGCGATCTCCAGAGAATCGCTCAAAGATAGGCACCCTGGGTTCAGGAGCGGAAGCAGCCTCATGGAACTAGCCGGGCTCTGTTTGGGTATATGAGTCAGAGACCAAAAGCGGAGCACAGGACAATGCGAAATTCTCATCGTAGGGAAATCGCTCTTCCATGTGATTCAGATTTTCTTGTAGCTTCTGCACAATATTGGATAGTACAGAAATAGATCTGTAAATGTCCTCTGGTGGAGAGGCCTCCCTTTCAGACTCCATTTGTGGCTGCTTGATACTGTCACGTACCTGGTAGGAGTCTGAAATGATGAGGTCAGCCTCTCTTGTATCTCCAACCCAAGCCCCACTGGAGGTGGAACAGATGGTGGCAAGGATCAGGAGGAACACGAGTGCCTGTGAATGCTGCGTGCAGAACTTGCAGGAGGTGTTGCAGACTTGGAAGTAAGGGATGAGCCGAACACCCCCCTGTTCGGTTCGCACCAGAACTTGCGAACAGGCAAAAAATTCAATAGAACATGCGAACACCGTTAAAGTCTATGGGACACGAACATGAATAATCAAAAGTGCTAATTTTAAAGGCTTATATGCAAGTTATTGCCATAAAAAGTGTTTGGGGACTTGGGTCCTGCCCCAGGGGACATGGATCAATGCAAAAAAGTTTTAAAAACGGCCGTTTTTTCGGGAGCAGTGATTTTAATAATGCTTAAAGTGAAACCATAAAAGTGTAATATCCCTTTAAATTTCGTACCGGGGGTTGTCTTTAGTATGCCTGTAAAGGGAAGCATGTTTACAGTGTTTAGAACAGTCTGACAGCAAAATGACATTTCGAAGGAAAAAAGTAATTTAAAACTACTCGCGGCTATTAATGAATTGCCGGTCCGACACATAAAAGTTAATTGATAAAAATGGCATGGGAATTCCCCACAGGGGAACCCCAAACCAAATTTTTTTTAAAAAAATGACGTGGGGGTCCCCCTAAATTCCATACCAGGCCCTTCAGGTCTGGAATGGATATTAAGGGGAACCCCGGCCAAATTTTTTTTTAAAAATGGCGTGGGTCCCCCTAAAAATCCATACCAGACCCTTATCCGAGCACGCAACCTGGCAGGCCACAGGAAAAGAGGGGGGGCAAGAGAGCGCCCCCCTTCCTGAACCGTACCAGGCCACATGCCCTCAACATTGGGAGGGTGCTTTGGGGTAGCCCCCAAAACACCTTGTCCCCATGTTGATGAGGACAAGGGCCTCATCCCACAACCCTTGGCCGGTGGTTGTGGGGGTCTGCGGGTGGGGGGGCTTATCGGAATCTGGAAGCCCCCTTTAACAAGGGGACCCCCAGATCCCGGCCCTCCCCCCTGTGTGAAATGGTAAGGGGGTACTTTACCCCTACCATTTCACTAAAAAAGTGTCAAAAATGGTAAAAATGACAAGACAGTTTTTGACAATTCCTTTATTTAAATGCTTCTTCTTTCTTCTATCTTCTTTCTTCTATCTTCCTTTGGTTTCTTCCTCCATCTTCTTCTTCTTCTTCTTCTTCTGGTTCTTCTGGTTCTTCCTCCGGTGTTCTCGTCCGGCATCTTCCTCCGCGGTGTCGGCGTCTTCTTCCCTTTTTCTCCTCGGGCCGCTCCGCATCCATGATGGCATGGAGGGAGGCTCTCGCTGTGTGCCGCTTCTCTCCTCATCTTTTTCTCTTCATCTTCTTCTCTTCATCTTCTTGTCTTCATCTTCTTTTCGGTTCTAAAATAATGGGGGGGTCACCCGGTGACCCTGCCCCCCTCTGACGCACGGGGACTTGACTGGACTTCCCTGTGGCATTCCCCGTGATGTCAGAGGGGGGCGGGGTCACCCGTTATGTAACCCCTGCCCCCTTCTGACGTCACGGGGAATGCCACAGGGAAGTCCCCGTCAAGTCCCCATGCATCAGAGGGGGCGGGGTCACCGGGTGGCTCTGCCCTCCCGTTATTTAAGAACTGTCAGAAGAGGTGACGCGTCACACAGCGGGAGCCTCCCTCCATGCTATCATGGATGCGGAGCGGCCCAAAAAGAAGATGAAGACAAGAAGATGAAGAGAAGAAGATGAAGAGAAGAAGATGAAAAGAGAAGCGCCACACAACGGGAGCCTCCCTACATGCCATCATGGATGCGGAATGGCCCGAGGAGAAGAAGGGAAGAAGACGCCGATGCCGTGGAGGAAGATGCCGGACGAGTACACCGGAGGAAGAACCAGAAGAACCAGAAGAGGAAGAAGATGGATAAAGAAACTGAAGGAAGATAGAAGAAAGAAGATAGAAGAAAGAAGAAGAAAGGTATTGTCAAAAACTGTCTCTTGTCATTTTTAACATTTTTGACACTTCTTTAGTGAAATGGTAGGGGTACAAGTACCCCCTTACCATTTCACACGGGGGGGGCCGGGATCTGGGGGTCCCCTTGTTAAAGGGGGCTTCCAGATTCCGATAAGCCCCCCGCTAACAGACCCCCACAACCACTGACCAAGGGTTGTGGGGATGAGGCCCTTGTCCCCATCAACATGGGGACAAGGTGTTTTGGGGGGCTACCCCAAAGCACCATCCCAATGTTGAGGGCATGTGGCCTGGTACGGTTCAGGAGGGGGGGGCGCTCTCTTGTCCCCCCCTCTTTTCCTGCAGCCTGCCAGGTTGCGTGCTCAGATAAGGGTCTGGTATGGATTTTTGGGGGGACCCCACGCCGTTTTTTTTTAAAATTTGGCCGGGGTTCCCCTAATATCCATACCAGACCTGAAGGGCCTGGTATGGAATTTAGGGGGACTCCCCACGTCATTTTTTTTTTAAATTTTGGTTCAGGGTTCCCCTGTGGGGAATTCCCATGCCATTTTTATCAATGAACTTTTATGTGTATTGTCGGACCGGCAATTCATTAATAGCCGCAAGTAGTTTAAATTACTTTTTTTCCTTTGAAATGTCATTTTGCTGTCAGACTGTTCTAAACACGGGAAACATGCGCCCCTTTACAGGCATACTATAGACATCCCCCAGGTACGAAATTTAAAGGGATATTACACTTTTATTGTTTCACTTTAAGCATTATTAAAATCACAGCTCCTGAAAAAACGTCTGTTTTTAAAACTTTTTTTGCATTGATCCATGTCCCCTGGAGCAGGACCCAGGTCCCCAAACACTTTTTATGACAATACCATGAATATAAGCCTTTAAAATTAGCACTTTTGATTTCTCCCATAGACTTTTAAAGGGTGTTTTGAATTTGTCGCGAACACCCCAAATTGTTCGCTGTTCGTCGAATTATAGCCGCGAGTAGTATTTAAAACTACTCGCGGCTATAATGAATTGTTGATCTGGCAATACACATAACAGTTAATTGATAAAAACAACATGCGATTCCCCCACAGGGGAACCCCGAACCAAAATTAAGAAAAAAAATGCGTGGGGGTCCCCCGAAATTCCATACCAGGCCCTTCAGGTCTGGTATGGATATTAAGGGGAACCCCGGCCAAAATTAAATTAAAATTAAATCAAATTAAAATTTTCTGGTTCCAACAGGAGACGATCCAGGAGGGGCATCAAGAATCCGCAACACCCTGCCGCCATGCAGCACCCACCAGGGCACAAGGTGTGCCCGGTGATCAACCTGTCATCTAGAGCCATGGGGACCGGTGCCCTACTGCCAGATTTCAGAACTTTGATTTTGAGGTTGATATAAATAAATTTGAAAGATCGCTAAAAATCAAACAACATTTCCACACAATACCTAAAACAGTTAGGTATTAGGTAACAGGCGACTCTTTGTACATCTTGCCGCATGTATGCGTTCCTTGATCATCCGATCGAGGGCGAATACTGCTGTGCAAAATGTAAGCACATTGTTTCCCTGGAAGCCCAGGTTCTGAATCTGGGGAAGCAACTGTCAGCACTGAGAAGTCCCACCATACTAAAGGTGAGCCAGGAACGTACACGACAGGTACCGGCAGGGGCCAGCACAGAGGCGAGTGGAGACAAAGAGGTGCAGGCACTAGCAAAGAGTAGATGGGTGACAGTCAGGAGGGGTAAAGGGGGAAGTGCCAGAGAGGCCGATCCAGGACTGGAGCATCCCAATAAGTACGCTCCATTGAGTGACATTGGTGAAATCAGTCAGGGACCAGCACTGCTGGAGATGAGGGACTCTCCTAGCTGCCAGGGGAAGAACTTCTCCAGTGAGAGTGGGGGGGCAGCAAAGGGAAAGGAAAGACAGATTCTGGTGGTAGGGGACTCAATTCTTAGAAGGACAGAGAGGGCAATCTGTAACCAAGACCTGAAGCGCCGAACAGTATGTTGTCTACCGGGCGCTCGGGTTCAGCACATCACGGATCTTGTGGACAGATTACTGGGAGGGGCTGGGGAAGACCCGGCTGTCATGGTGCACGTTGGCACCAATGACAAAGTCAGAGGCAGATGGAGTGTCCTAAAGAACGATTTTAGGGACTTAGGTGCTAAATTGAGGAAAAGGACCTCCAAGGTAGTGTTCTCAGGAATACTACCGGTACATCGAGCCACACCAGAAAGGCAGAGGGAGATTAGGGAAGTAAACAAGTGGCTGAAGAGCTGGTGTAGTAAGGAGGGGTTTGGGTTT
Organism: Aquarana catesbeiana; assembly: GCF_042186555.1. Taxonomy (NCBI): domain Eukaryota; kingdom Metazoa; phylum Chordata; class Amphibia; order Anura; family Ranidae; genus Aquarana; species Aquarana catesbeiana. The sequence goes on along the minus strand of NC_133326.1, from coordinate 204,710,314 downwards.
CTGGAGGACTGGGCCGACTTCTCAGTCGGTAACTGGTTCTATAGAAGGGACGGACTGCACCTAAATGAGGAGGGTGCAGATCTGCTGGGAATGAAGATGGCCAAAAAGTTAGAGGGGTTTTTAAACTAGGCGATGGGGGGGAGGGTCCAGAGACAGTGATAGCCAGCGCGGAAGATATTCCAGAGGGTAGTATTGGGGGCATTAGTGATAGGTTAACCAAAGCACAAAAACACAAGGTGAGTATAGTAGCAAGTCCTAGTTGCAATCTTGAAACACCCAATATGAGGACAATATGCGACCAGTCTAAACTATGTGGCATGTTCACCAATGCCAGGAGCATGGCAGACAACATGGGTGAACTAGAGATACTGTTGTACAAGGAGGATTTGGATTTTGTGGGAATTTAAGAGACCTGGTTCAACAGCTCTCATGATTGGCTGGCAAACATTCAAGGGTATACCCTATACCGCAAGGATAGAGAGGGTAAAAAAGGGGGAGGGGTATGCCTATATATTAAGAATAATGTACAAGTGAATGTGAGAGATGACATCACTGAGGGAGCTAGTGAGGAGGTGGAATCCTTATGGGTAGAGCTCCAAAGGGATGAAGCTAAGGGGAAAATAATACTGGGAGTATGCTATAGGCCCCCTAACCTGAGGGAGGAAGTGGAGACAGATCTCCTATCACAAATTGGATTAGCAGCAAGGATGGGAAGTGTTATCATAATGGGGGATTTTAATTATCCAGACATAGACTGGGCGGAGGGAACCGCGCATTCATTTAAGGCTCGTCAGTTCCTTAATGTCTTGTAGGACAATTTTATGGGTCAGATGGTAGTCGCACCAACTAGAAATAAAACATTACTGGATCTACTGATTACCAACAATACAGACCTGATCACAGATGTGGAAATATGGGGCAATTTAGGTAACAGCAATCACAGGTCAATTAGTTTCAGTATAAATCACACAAATAGGAAACATGAAGGGAACACAAAGACACTGAATTTCAAAAGAGCCAACTTCCCTAAACTACAAACCTTGCTAAAAGGCATAAATTGGGATAAAATATTAGGAACAAAGAATACGGAGGAGAGATGGGTTTGCTTTAAGAGCATATTAAATAAGGGCATTAGCCAATGTATCCCATTTGGTAATAAATTTAAAAGAGCGAACAAAAATCCTATTTAATTTGTTCATAAACGACCTGGAGGATGGGATAAACAGTTCAATCTCTGTATTTGCAGATGATACTAAGCTAAGCAGGGCAATAACTTCTCCGCAGGATGTGGAAATCTTGCAAAAAGACCTGAATAAATTAATGGGGTGGGCGACTACATGGCAAATGAGGTTCAATGTAGAAAAATGTAAAATAATGCATTTGGGTGGCAAAAATATGAATGCAATCTATACACTGGGGGGAGAACCTCTGGGAGAATCTAGGATGGAAAAGGACCTGGGGTCCTAGTAGATGATAGGCTCAGCAATGGCATGCAATGCCAAGCTGCTGCTAATAAAGCAAACAGAATATTGGCCTGCATTAAAAGGGGGATCAACTCCAGAGATAAAACGATAATTCTCCTATAAAACGATAATTGCTCTACAAGACTCTGGTCCGCCCGCACCTGGAGTATGCTGTCCAGTTCTGGGCACCAGTCCTCAGGAGGGATGTACTGGAAATGGAGCGAGTACAAAGAAGGGCAACAAAGCTAATAAAGGGTCTGGAGGATCTTAGTTATGAGGAAAGGTTGCGAGCACTGAACTTATTCTCTCTGGAGAAGAGACACTTGAGAGGGGATATGATTTCAATTTACAAATACTGTACTTGTGACCCCACAATAGGGATAAAACTTTTTCGCAGAAGAGAGTTTAATAAGACTCGTGGCCACTCATTACAATTAGAAGAAAAGAGGTTTAACCTTAAACTACGTAGAGGGTTCTTTACTGTAAGAGCGGCAAGGATGTGGAATTCCCTTCCACAGGCGGTGGTCTCAGCGGAGAGCATTGATAGCTTCAAGAAACTATTAGATAATCACCTGAATGACTGCAACATACAGGGATATGTAATGAAATACTGACACATAATCACACACATAGGTTGGACTTGATGGACTTGTGTCTTTTTTCAACCTCACCTACTATGTAAGTTCCTACAAGAACAGTGACACCGTTTAAACTTAAAAGCAAATTCTTTCCTCCTGGACATTTTCATTCCATTGATAGCTTTATACGGACAATTAAGCATGATGTGCGCAATAGTTTCTCCAACAAAACATACACCAACTTAAAGCGGGGGTCCACCTATCTATCGTTTTTTTTTTTTTTTGAGTTCTTTCACAAACTTTTCTTCTCAGCATTACATACTCACATATTGTGTGTAATATGTCCGCCTGTGTCAGATTTCGTCGGAAAGAATAACTTATATTATTCACTGCAGGCGGTTTCCATCTTCATTGTGGGCATTTGAAGCCCACAAGCATTTATTTCCTGGATGTGGTGAATGCTGTGCTCCCAGCATTCACCGCTCTTTTCCGCACATGCTCAGTGGCATCCTGGGAAGCCTGAGACTAGCTCCCAGGAGTCTGGGAGAGGCTAGAAACACGCCTACTCCCACGGGAGGAGAACCACCAGGAAGTGCAAAGAAGAATAGAAAAATAAAAGGTAATTACGGCGATTTAAATTTTTTTAAACGGCATGTCAGCATCTAGGCAAGGAAGAGAATACATACAGATATTGTTCAAAATTTGGGTGGAACCCCGCTTTAAGCCCGGATGAGTTTGTCGCACTTAGGACACTCAAAAGTATATAATATATAAAAGTATAATTGTCACGGAACGTCCCTCACTCCGCTTGAGTGCTTCTGTCAGTATACCACTTCCTCCCAGTCTGGACTCAGATATCAGATATTCCAACCGCTCCCAAGCACAAAACAAGGCGAGACTTGCTTAGATGCTAACATGGACTATTTTATTTAGAATCAAAATTACAAGACTTTATATGCCGTTGGAACCTCCTCTAACAATACAACTGTAACCTAATTAACATGAGCTAGTTTACTAAATCATTTACCCAGACTAGGTGACTATTCAATACACATTACCATAAACATCAACACAGGGTTAATTAGAACAAACAACAATGTGTGGAATACCCTTAGAACCTGTGGTAAGCCAGACTAGACTCATTTACATTAAACACATTATAGCAGACAACAAGACAGGTAGTTGGAGTTGATGACGCCAGCATCTCCTCACAGTATGTGTCCCAACAGTATGAATCAGTCTTATCAGCAGGGGGGCTGCTGGAAGAATCCCCCCTCCCTCTACAGGGACACACATCCCAAATGACCACAGCAAAGAGTCCACAAGAGAATGAGACAACATACAATATATACATATATACACGATTGAGTCTGATTAGTACAGATCAGACTGGATTTCTAATTCACCTTGCAGAGTATTGTTCCCTTACAATCCAGGGCCCATAATCTGTTGGCAAGAGGCTCACATTCAGTCCCCTCCAATAGCCTCTGTCCCGGGTGAGTCACATTTCTCCCCCATCAAAAGTTGACTAACAAGGTCCCAGACCTCCACATGGTCTGGACATGCGTTAGTCAGGCAGAGTGAACTCACAAAGTCTGTCCACATGATCTCCTTTCTTGGCTGCAAGGAATAGTTGACCTCAGTAGGTGTGGGGCAGAGGTCATTGACTCACTGTCCGTCTGCCAGCGCTTCAGCTGGGTGGTGTTTACCATTCCATGGCTTGGCCTGTTGCTGGGCAGAGGGGCCCACGGTCCCAGTTCCCTAAAGCTGAGAGGAAACTGTGGGTGCTAGGCAGAGGCCAGCAGTGCTCTGCCCTGTTGCCAGCGATTCAGCTGGGAATAGCAGCTTCACTACATCAGCTTGTCGCCGGAGAGAGGGGCCGACTGCCCCGACTCCCTGGCTCTCCACAGTTGTTGCCGGTGCTGGGCAGAGGTTGGTAGCACTCTGCCCTGTTGCCAGCACTTCTGCTGGGGACTTCACACCCTCTGCTCCGGCTAACCGCTGGGGCAGGAGGCTAGATTCCTCCACTCCCAAACTGTGTAGCTGCCATTGGGGAGGTGAGCTGGCTGCTTCCTGTTCCAACCCTCATCTGGCTGCTGGGACGACATGTCTGTGGTACTGTCTCCCAGGTGCACGGATCTTTGCTGGGGAGGAAAGAGTGGTTCCTCCACCCTGGCCAACTGTTGGGGAGGGACGAAGAACACCTCCTCTCCTTTCTCCCCCTGTATCTGCTGCTGGGAAGTGATTGCCACCTTCTCACCCTGAGCCTCCAAAACTGCCACAGGTGTGGGGCAGAGGTCTTAGACCCTCTGTCCAGTTGCCAACACTTCTGCTGGGGGTTTGCTAGGTGGTTCCTCCTCTACAGAAACATCTATTAAATCCCCAGTCTCTGGAATTGCTACAAGTGTGGGACAGAGGTCTTGGACCCTCTGTTCCATTACCAGATCCTTAGCTGGAGAAGTTTGTTGTAACTCCATAGATGCTGCTGGCAGAAAATCACATGTCCCTGTCAATGTATTGGGAGAAAGGCTGACTACCTCTTCTCTCAAGAAGGCCGAAGCCACTGTTGGTGCTGGGCAGAGTACAGTGAACTTTGGCCCTGATAGCAGCTCTTCTGATGGAGGCTCATCGGGTTGTTCTTCCTCAGCAGAAAAGTCTATCAAATCTCCTGTCTCTGCAACTGATGTCTGGGGATAGAGGTTCACCATCTCCTGTCCATGGAACCCAGAAGATGCTATCAGTGCTGGGCAGAGGTTAGCAGAGCTCTGCCCTGTTGTCAGCACTTCAGGTTTGGGGATGGAAATCTCCAGATTTTCCACTGCCGATTCTCTGGCATGCTGCTGAACTTGTTCTAGCAGTTTCCTCTATGCCCTTTCCAGATGTTGTTCCTTCCTTAGCAAATGGTCTAGATCAGGTTTAGGCTCTGAAACCCCTGCAAGACCGAGCATAGCCTCTCTATAATCTCGCAGGTCCTCAAGGGTAGGTTCTCCTTCATCGCCAAACACAAAACGATCTGTAAGGCTCTCACACAGCAATCCAGGGCCGCTAAAGTCATATCCCTCCGGAGAGCATTCTGTTGTCTCCCCTAAATATCCCTGCTCTGCGTGCCATTGCAGAGCTCGATAATGATTGTCCAGCTCTATCTCCTGCTGGACCAGCCTGTCCAACTCAGTCACCCATTGCTCCTTGGGCCGCTCTCCCAGGAATTCCATCCGCAATGCCCATTGGTCACTGGCCCGTTGCTCTTGGGTTGGAAAGCACTTGCCCTGTTTTATACCAGCGAGCTGAAGGGCTCCAATCCATAGCTCCACCCGAATTTGCTGCCTAAGCTCTAGGTATTCATCCTCAGACACAGTCCTGGTGTATGTTAAAAGGATGATCCGCAGCAGCCCCGGGAACTCTGATGCCAGGTCCATATCTCCGCTGGGGTGACTGAAGTCTGCTATCCTGATCTTGGATCCAGGTGGAGGTTTAGATTTCCCAGACTGCAGGAAGCTTCCCACTGCTTGCTACCAATGTCACGGAACGTCCCTCACTCTGCTTGAGTGCTTCTGTCAGTATACCACTTCCTCCCAGTCTGAACTCAGAGACTTGCTTAGATGCTAACATGGACTATTTTATTTAGAATCAAAATTACAAGACTTTATATGCCATTGGAACCTCCTCTAACAATACAACTGTAACCTAATTAACATGAGCTAGTTTACTAAATCATTTACCCAGACTAGATAACTATTCAATACACATTACCATAAACATCAACACAGGGTTAATTAGAACAAACAACAATGTGTGGAATACCCTTAGAACCTGTGGTAAGCCAGACTAGACTCATTTACATTAAACACATTATAGCAGACAACAAGACAGGTAGTTGGAGTTGATGATGCCAGCATCTCCTCACAGTATGTGTCCCAACAGTATGAATCAGTCTTATCAGCAGGGGGCTGCTGGAGGAATCCCCCCTCCCTCTACAGGGACACACATCCCAAATGACCACAGCAAAGAGTCCACAAGAGAATGAGACAACATACAATATATACATATATACACGATTGAGTCTGATTAGTACAGATCAGACTGGATTTCTAATTCACCTTGCAGAGTATTGTTCCCTTACAATCCAGGGCCCATAATCTGTTGGCAAGAGGCTCACATTCAGTCCCCTCCAATAGCCTCTGTCCTGGGTGAGTCTGTCACAATAACTATAAAACCTGCTGATAAAGGAGGTGCCATAGTGGTCATAAACTATGTTGGCTACAAAGAGGGCATGACTGCCTTGCTGTCGGATACAGTCATCTATGCCATACTCAAACAGAACCCCATACCCAGCATTAGGAATGCATTAAACTCTCTGATTAATCTAGGGAAACTAAACGGCTGGTTATCTGATGAATTTCTATGTAATGAACACCCACGCTGCCCTGTCATTTACGGCCTACCAAAAATTCATAAAGGCACAAATCCTTTGAAATTTAGACCCATTGTATCTGGCACAGGGTCGATCACCCAACCTCTGGCCCAGTTATTCGATCATCTCCTACAACCTTTGGTAAAAAAGCTACCAGCCTATATAAGAGATACAAATGACTTTTTGGAGAAACTTAGTGCATTTACAGACTTTGGTGAAGGATGGAAACTTGCAACTATGGATATAGGATCCCTGTACACATGCATACCCAACGATGCTGGATTGCAGGCTGTTCGACATTTCCTGACCAACGTAGAATCCACACTAATACCCAAAGAATTCATCATCGAATGTCTTGATTTTGTACTTTCAAACAACTATTTCATGTCTGAGGGCACCAACTATGCACAGATCTGAGGTACAGCTATGGGGAGCTCAGTGGCCCCATCTTTTGCCAACCTTTTTGTAGGCCTACTCGAGGAACGTTACATTTATCCATCCGATGCCTTTACCAACCATATTAAATTTTGGTTTAGGTATATTGATGACATTTTTCTTATTTGGACCAATGAGGACGCCCAATTCTTTGACTTTGTTAACTTCTTGAATAGCATCTTTACAGGGGTAGTGTTCACACATGAAATTTTACCATGCAATATCTCATTCTTGGATGTAATGATCACTAACTCTCATGGCTCTCTGGTTACATCTCTCTTCACAAAACCCACTGACAGAATCACACTCCTGCATTATCAAAGCACACATCCCAAACATCTTTTAGCTAGTCTGCCGATATCTCAGTTTATGAGAGTGTCACGGATCTGCTCTGATGAAGATGACAAACTAAAGCAGCTAAACAAGATGTACCACAAGTTTCAGGAAAGGTGGTATCCTGCAGAAGTCTTTGACCAGGCATTAACCAAGATAAAGACTACCCGTACCAGGCCCTCTGGGCCTTCCGATCGACCTCTGTTCATACACACATTCAACCGTGAATCTGACCATATTAAACAGGCCATGACAAAAAAAGTACATATTCTACAAGCTGACAAATCATTGGCATATGAACTTAAAATGATGCCCCTAATCACACATAGACATAACAAAACCCTTCGTAACTTCCTCGTACAAGCGGATCCTAGACACAAATATGCTAAAACCATACCACGAATTTCCCAGAAGACTGGCTGCTACAAATGCAACAATTGCAATGTTTGCAATTCCCTTATATGCGGCAAACATTTTATGCACCCCCATAGGGGTAACCGCTTTCGCATAAGTGAGTACCTGAACTGCAAAACTGACTACTGCGTTTACATCCTTAAATGCCCATGCACATTCACTTATGTTGGCAAAACAACCGGCTCAAAAGGAGGTTCCAAAAATACAGAAGCGACATTAGACTCGCCCTATCTCAAACTGGGGATGATACACAGATCGATCATAATAAACCAGTGGCTTCGCAGTTTTTTCAAACACAAACATCAGATACACGAACTAAGAGGTATGGTCATAGAACATGTCCATCAACCCATCAGAGGTGGTGACCATAACCGTCTACTACTACAATGTGAAGCCTATTGGATCCACACCCTGGGCACGGGGCATCCTGGAGGACTTAATGCCAACCTATCATTCACATGCTTCTTAAATTAGAGATAACGGACTTGTGTTCTTGTTTTTGAATGATGATCCTTTTCCTTTTTTCCTTTTTTCTTTGACCATTTGATCCTTTTACCTCCTTTTTCTTTCTTTTTGATTATCTCGGTGATGATCTGATGATGAACTCATGGCGTTTTATTTAGGGATTATTATGTAATTGTGGTGACCAACTTATCTGCAATTTTCCCTGCAATGCTTGTACTTTAAATTTCTTTTTGAATTTAGCCTTTCAGGTTCTCTGCAAATGTCATCATAGCCTTCCCTCCCCCCATTCCACCACCACCACCCCTTTTCGACCCATTCCCTAGCCCCTTCCCCTTCATTCTTTTCCTTATTCTGTGTTTTTTGTTTTTTGTTTTCTCGTTTTTTTGTTTTTTTCGTTTTTCTTTTTCTTGCAGTTTCTTTTTTCCACTTCATCTATTTTTCATTTTACTCTTATCTTCATTTATATATTTCTGTTTAATTTTCTTGTATTATTAGCATTATCGTTATTCCTTTCTTCTCTATTTCTTCCTGCATTTTTCTATTCCCTTATTATTTATTATTTATTTATTATTTTTTCCTTATTTTCTTTCTCTCCTTATTTTTTCTTAGTTTTTCTTCTTTATCTTCTATTTATTTTTTCTATTTTTATTTTTTCTATATTTTTTTTCTATTTTATTTCATCGTTCTCTTTATTTCCTAATTCTTTCTCTACTTCTCATCTGCACTTCAGTAGCATCCTTTCTGAGTATCATTTCTCCTTGATCTACTTTGTCTGTTACTTTTGCTTCATTTGTTTAAACTCTTCGCTTTTATTTCCTTCTCTTCTCTCCTCCTACTCTCTCTCCTCTATTTCGTTCTCACTTCTTGCATTCTCACGTCACCCCATTTACCCACCTCCCTTGTTTTGACATATCCCAGCTTAGGGACGGGGTCCGCCGACGTCACTCATTTCCATGACTTGGCGGCCCCTGCACAGCAGCATCCCTTGTTGCTTAGCTACTGCTGGCCCATCGCGCAGGCGCGGTCGGCGGCCGCTGTTTTCTCCCTCATACGCTGGTATACCAGGCACTTCAGCGTTTCCTGTTGCGCCAGTTATCACCGCATGGTGCAAGCACGTCCTATGATTACTGCTGGAATCTTGCCCCACAGCCTCCGATCCCTTTACTGGCGCCGATCCATTGCAGGATCATGCGTTGCAGCCTGATGTTCCCTGACAGCTGTTTCATCCCCACAATGGTTTGCAACATCATCAAGAAGGTACCATGATGACAGTTTCATAATACTCTTTTCTAAACCTTCCTTTGGCATTTGCTTTTCTTTCATTCATGCAAAAATTTTTTTAAACATTTGTTAGTGTTTTTTTGTCAGGATTTGTGACGTCATACTAGTCTGGGGGTGGGAGGAGCTTTTATTTTTTTTTTCCTTTTCTCTTTTTCTGATTGGTTGATGTTTCTTTAAATATTTTCCACTGTTTTTCCACATTTATCACATGCCTGACGAAGGGGTCTTACGTGACTCCGAAGCGTTAAGCACTCTCCTTGTGTTGTGATCATGCAATAAATTACACATTTGGATGCTATCTATGCCGTTCAATGGTGTGTTGGCAAAATTTCTTCATTATTTTAGATAGTGAGACCTGTTTTTCTCCAACAATCCCTGAGTGTGTCCTGACGAAGCTAGACAGCAAAACTTGTTGACGCACAGGGGCTCACTACCATATACTATACATGTTCATTTTTGCCATGTAGTATATATATATGTTTTTAATTCTTTAACTTTTTTTGCTTTTTGTACCATGTACTGTTATAAATAAAAACTGAAATATTTATATCCTCTACCATTCACTGTGCCCTTAAAGTCCAACCTTTGGGCTATTTTTTGCCCTATTTTTTCTTTTATACCAAAATAGACAGTGCCGATCACAGGCAAAATCAAAAGAGCAAATCCAAGTGGCTCTGTAGCATGTGATAACTGTGAACCAATCATGACCATCACTAGTAAACAGTAGTTTTATTTATACTTTCTCTTAATTCTTGTCAATAAGGTTTTTTAGAATGTGAATATAGTCCCTGTAAAATGTGCAAGTAATACTTGTACATTGCAAGTGCAACAATTTTCAAGGGTTAATGACCAGCCGCTTCATGTGGTTGAGTATTTGAAGTGATCATTGGCTTGAAAGAAGATTATTTGCCTTAATAAACTTATGTGACCAGCATGCCTGTTCATGTCTTTCAAGAGAAAATCTACTAAAATTATCTGTTAAAATTTTAGGAAGTAAAAAAATCTTCCATTGAAATGCATTCTGCTGACCTTTTTGCATACTATTAAATGTAAGCTTTAAAAGTATTCACATACAGGTTTAGGAAAAGAATAGTAAAAAGAAGGATGAATTAGGAGCAAGTCTATCTAGCCTGATATTTATGTGTAGACATATTTGCATCTTCAGTGACTAACAAAGCTGGTCAACTGAAAATTTATAATAGTCTTGATAATCTCAGTAAGCCTGAGAGAGCATATTTAATAAGTTCACAACAAGATGATAAACATAAAGATCGAATTATTGCTTAAAAGAATTTAGTGTTAGTAAAATGTGTAAAAGAGGCTACTGAACCATAACTGCTGGCTAAGAATAATATGACATCAATAAATCACTACAAAATATGTCCTTTGTGTTTTTTATTTGGGAAAGTAATAATAATTGTTTTTATTTTTTTAAACACGTTATATTTCTATGAATCCGATTAGATATATTATTTTAACAAATACAAACTGAGAAGTAAACCAGACTTTTAAAGGCTCCTTTCAAAGTAAATGAAAAAGAAAAAAACTAAACTTAATATTGGTCATGCATTAAACTTTTCTGCTGAATTGTGTGGCTCTTCCCAATTCTTCTACCTTGCAGTGGATCTAGATGTGTTCTCCAAAAATGTGTGCAGAGACCATCACTTTGCATTTATGGGCATATAAATGCACAAAGAATCATCTATTAGGGGGGCGTGGCTTGGCGCTTGATGGCGACGGACGCACACTAGCAGAGCTCCGTGAAGGAACCCGGCCTGCAGCCAGATACCTCGCTTCCAGCGACACAGCTATGGGCAGAAAGCTATACCAGACCCCCCAGACTCGCCCTAAACGTAGTACCGCTGCCTCCCAGACCAGAAACATCCCGGATCTCTTCAAAAGCCAAGCGGGATCCCGCGGCAGCATGGCGGGGCACAAAATGGCGCGGACACAGTGAATGGAAGAAGACTCTAGCGAGGACTCCCTGTCCACAGCGGGCGATTCAGGTAGGGGATACTCTCAGACAAACCAACCCCTGACCTACGCCGATATGTCGGGATTTGCGGCGGACATAAAGTCCACGTTCTCCGCCGCCATTACGACCTGAAATCCAACCTGCTAGTTTTAACTGACAAGCTGGCTACAGTAGAAGCCAATGGGAAACACAGAGACAGGAGGATGGATAGATTGGAAAATGTGGCAGCCTCTCACTCCTCTCACCTAATCGAAATGAATAGACACCTCGAGGATTTAGATGATAGGGGCAGAAGGTGCAATATCAGGGTGAGAGGTATCCCCGAATCTGTTGACACAGCACAGATAATCCCAGCCCTACAGAGAGTCTTCAACACTCTCCTTGAAAGACAGGAAGACACCGCCATTGACTTTGTAAGGGCACACAAAGCTTTCAGACCCAAAGGACCTGACGCCGCTCCCCCCCAGGGATATAATTTGTTGCTTACAGAGCTTTCCTCTAAAGGAATCCATCATGAATAAAGCTAGGGGCAATGACAGCATTGTATTCAACGGAGAGACTATTATGCTGTTCCATGACCTCTCCCAAATTACCCTACGCAATCGCAGGGCCCTGCGACCCCTACTTGACAAACTGAGGGCGAGTGACTTGAGATACACGTGGAGATTCCCCTTTGCCCTAACTGTAACGCAAGCAGGCAAGCAGCATGTTTTACGCACCCCCTCTGATCTGCCTGATTTCTTTGAATCACTGCACATGGAGCCTGTGGCACTGCCTGAGTGGTATCAGGAATTTCTCCTTCCAAGAATTGAAGGGAGCCCACACAGATCATCTCTTTCCTCACCTGAAAAGAGGCTGTCCAAAAAGTCAAGACACAACAGGGGATCTGGAGCCCATGGCGGCACACCCAACTCCAGACAGGCTGCTGCAAAAGCCTTAGAGGAGGATCAAGCCGAATCAAATGACTGGTGAGCTGTAGCGTCACCCTTTGTCAGGATCCACATGGCACACAATAAGGGTCCTTACCACTCCATAGGATATACGTGCCTTTGGAAAGTACACTCGAGCACCGTTTGTGTTATAAATTTATGCTTCTCTTAAAGTTCGGGATTTATAAAGGAGGTCAGCTCATTTCATCTTGCTAAGATTGGCATACAGGCGGGTATTATTTTTTTTTTTTCTTTTGCCTGCCTACCAAGGAGCTACAAACTGAGTCTGACAAAGCTTTTCATTTTTCATTTGTACTTTATCCAACCTTTTTTGCTGTGATTTATTCTGTTATACTTTCTTTTCTTCCCACACGGCAAAAGACATAGTCTTCGAGTCACTACTCTTGCAACTCCTCAGGTGCAGGAAACAGTCTTTGAGTCTGACGGACTATTTGAAGCTAAGAACTGCTAGTTGGGAGGATTGGTGGGTTGCTACCAAAGGAAGATACTAAGGTCACCGCTAGGGGCTCATTACAATCCAGGAGGGCAACTGGAGATTTATTACTGTTATAGTTGTATTTTGAAACCAATTGCAAGGTTTCTTTATTTTTATTTTTGTGCGGTGTCTCATGCGCGGCGCTTGTTGGGCGTGGTGGGTGAGACATCTCACGTGCCTTAATAGGCCGGGTTCCGTTGTTTTCAGTTTTTGGCTGTGCTATATACATTACGTATAATTTGGTTGTTACTGTTGATATATCATAGATTTTATAAAGTGATTAGTTAAAGGACATAGGTAATAACCACCGCTGCCTGGAAGTAGCCTAGCTACGTTACCTCAAAAGTGATTCTAGGGGCTAAAAGCGGTCTCTGGTCTCACTAATTACAGACCATAGGACGACAGTTACGTTCTGAGGTGAACTGATTACTCTCCATAGAGTGTTTCTCCTTTTTGTTTCTTTCTTTCTTCTTTTTCTGCTACCTTTTCTTACTCTTTATCTTTCTCTTACCCCTCCCACCCCTACTATTCAAAGTGTTCTGATCAACTTTGAGCCTTATTACAGATTCAGCGTAAGAACTGGTGTCCGTGGGTCCTCCAGATGGCTTACTCCTCCTTGGGTCAAAGACCAATGGTCATATCACACAATGTGAAAGGGCTGAACGTCCCGGAAAAACAATCCACTCTGACAAGAGAATTAAAGAAAGGTAGGCCACACTTCGCTTTTTTGCAGGAAACCCATTTTCAAACGAACAAAATACCAAAAATGACCGGCCCTTATTTTGTAGAAGCAATACATGCTACAAACTCATTAGCCAAAACCAAAGGAGTGTCAATATTGATCGGTAAGGAAGCTCCGTTCAATTTGACAGATAAACTGATAGACCCAGAAGGAAGATACATCTTCCTGAAGGGTACTTATGCAGGCTCCATGATCACCCTTGCAAATGTATATTTCCCCAACTCATCACATGTGACTTTTTGTCAACCTATGATACGGGAGTTATCGGACTTTGCAACGGGATGTCTAATATTGGGAGGAGACTTTAACATCCCACTTAACCCACTTTTAGACACGTCAACAGGAAAGACTTGCATAACCTATAAAATACTCAAGAAAATTAAGCTCATGTTAAACTCATTAAACCCAACAGATAAAGATTACACCTTTCACTCCATCCCGCACTACTGTTATTCCCGTATAGATCACTTATACATTTCACAAAGAGATCTCACAAGAGTGACAGAGGCCAGAATAGGAATTCAGTCCCTATCAGACCATGCCCCCATATCCCTGACATTAGTAGAGAATCTGATTACTTTTAACCCGGCCTCCTGGAGACTTAATGCTTCTCTCTTGACCGATGTAGAACTATTACCCAAAATTAAAACTAAACTTAAAGAATTCTTCCAACTAAATGAAACGCTAGGAGCAGACCCTCTAATGATATGGGGAGCCCATAAATGTACACTGAGAGGTGACCTGATTCGCATGGGGGCACATTGTAAGAGATTACAGGAGGCCGAAATCAAAAAATTGTTAAGACAGATTACCTCACTTGAAACAAAACACAAACAATCTTTATCTGAAGCCTCTGCCAGTAGCCTCCTGGAGGCAAGGAAAAATTTACAACCAATTATGCATACTAAAACAAAACGCCTTCTTTTTTTCAGGAAAAAGGTATATTATGAGGCAGGAGATAAATCAGGCAAACTTCTGGCTAGGGCCTTACGAGAACCACACAACTCTAAACACATCTCGGGAATTAGAAACACAAACGGATCCGTAGCTGTTACAATGGAAGACATAGCTAGACACTTCCACACATATTACACAGAACTATATAACCTGCCGCCCCCGGGTGTACCAGCTAACAGAACACAGGCCATACAAGAATATGTGAAACAGAGTGGATTGCCCCAATTAAAAACAGAAGATGTAAGTCAACTAGATGCACAAATTACTCCAATGGAATTGCAGCAAGCTATCAAAGCACTCAAACCCGGGAAGAGCCCAGGACCAGATGGCTATACCGCCATATACTATAAGACCTTTATTGACATTCTGTTGGATCCCCTGCTAAGAGCCTTTAAATCTGAAGCTTTGGAATTGTAATGGAAATTTGTAAGTTCTGTATATAATTGTATTGTATTTTGTATGTATTGCACTCTGCCCTCACTGTGCACACAGCACTAATAATGTTTTCAGTAAATGTTTACATTCTTTTGAGTCCTGATTAGAATAAGCCTGTCTATGTAACGCCCCTTGTTACCATAAACGTACAATTGTAATATTAATGTGATACCTACGTAATCATGTGCATAAAAACCTTCCATTGCGTCATAATAAAGCAGAACAGTAATTTGGAAAGATGCTGAGCGTATCTTTTGTGTCTGTTCCCTACTGCAGTAGTTATTATTAATTTGGAACCACTAATCAATATGAGGATAGGAGTTGCCTATCATCAATTCAACCGAGTCAGCATGGCGAGCTTTGCCTTAGGAGGGGATTCCAGGTGACCCTGAGTATCTGAAACGAGGAGCTTGGGACGATCCGGGAATTTCTGATAATCAGCCGGCTGAGGTAAGCCTTTTGCTTACATTTGAGTTATCAGACTTCCTTGATCGGTAAGGCATTTTCGGGACAAAGGGTACCTATTTTACTCCCCTTAATCGAACTGTATTGATTGGTGGTTATATGTTATGTTGTCCCTGTCTATTGTCCATCGGAGTGTTATAGATAAGAAAGGGAAGAATAGTGCTGTTCACAGGTATATGTAGTACATCTGCTAGATAAAGTAGTTTAGAGGCAAGAGGGTATAGGCACAAGTAGAGAAGAGAGAAGACTGGCCAGTCATTATGGGCATTGAATTAAGTAAGGGAATGAAGGGTAAGAGACCCTCAAAAATGCCCAGCGCAAGAGGAGCGCTATATATGAACCAAAGGTGCGGTTCCGCCTATACTGAGCCCCTAGATTAATGGTTAGAGTGGACAGGGATCCACAATGGGTAACTGGGTTACCAAAGTCCACAAGGACTAAGAATCATGCAGAGTAAACAGCTAGAGAAACAGCTATCTATGTGAGCAGGATGGATCAAGGGTGACATTAGAACTAGACAGAAAGGGACATTTTCATGTTAAGTTGTGGGATGAATTTGGGATCAGGCACTACAACTAGTAAAAGTCAGAAACAGAGAAATGAGAGGTAAAACAGAATACTTTATATGTTGTCAGAGAGGGAAAATGGGATGAGCACTCTGGCTGCCCATCTGATCATAGAATCATAGAAGCTAGATATAAAAGTTATTTAAACAAAATAAGGAAAGCAGAATTTAGGCAGGTAAATATTAAAGAGTTAAAAGAAAGTGAGAGAATGATATGCATGTGTTGTGTACAAATGGGAAAAATGTAAGCGATTTTAGAGAGATATTGGTGTGTGTGCGAATGCTGGGACCTTTAGTTCTATTGCTTGTGTGTGTCATGTACACAGATGTGACCCCCTCCTTTGTGCTCTCATGAAAGAAATGTGGCTGGGATGAGAGGTTAGTGATAAGCTGGAAGGACATCATGCCAATTCCAGTTTTTTAGACAAAACATTTATAACAAAATGTGCCGGGTTAACGAATCTAATGGTAAACAATGTGATCACAATTATTTTGAATCTGTTTTCCAAACATGGTAAAATGAAGGTTACATTTAACCGTGTATTACACAAATTGAATATCCTTTGATAGTGGAAACAGTGCATTTAAAAAAGGGAAATTAAGTAAAATTAAGTAGTAATGAGTATTAATTTCTAATATGAGTTTAACAATTTTAACAATAATATAGATATATTGAAACTGGTTTAGACAACCTTTGGTTGGAAATGAAGTCCAGGTTAATGGGGAAATTTGTAATGAATGAGATTAGTTTAGATTAAGATAACAATTTTGTAATTTTACATTTATACAATAAGCCCTTATTGAGAGAAAAAAAAGATTAAGATGAGGTTGTTATTTTGAATAAAGCTGCCATAATATTTAACAAAGCCAAGATGGATGGAATACATAAGAAGTTTTTCTACAAAAATGATATTGTAAGGTTTTTGATGAAAACTTGATGTGCGGTCCATGATGTAAGAGTAATATTAAATAAAATTTAAATATAACAGACCCATCACATCAAGTCCACACACCCTGTTAGGATAGATGCCGCCTGCAGCCAGTTGTTTTATAGTTTTTGATGCTTTCTGGTCCATCATACAGATTCTTGGTCCTTTTGTTTTTATTTATTTTTATTTTTGAAATCCAAAGCAGAATGTGTGGATTGTGAAATGATGTGCCCATTTTTCTTGTAAGTGAAATGGTATAAGCAGAAGAATAGTTTGGATTTATGGGCATCTCTCCATGACCGCAGGGTATTGTTATCATTTATTATAATATTGCCAGGAAAAAGTTGTCTTTTGAAACATGAGACTGGAGTTCTTACACAAATAGCGTGATAGAAAACAAGCCATTGTAATATATTTATGCAAGCTGGACCCAGTAATGAAGGGTTCACCCCGATATATCAGAGCTGTAGCTTTTATGCAAAGGTGCTATTAGACAAAGTTAGATATTGTTTTGGTCAATGGTCCGACATTCTGTGCAGCAAATATACAGCTAACTAAATGTTTGTTTAATGAAAGGTTTAAAATATGAGTTTGTTTATGTACAAATCTAACAATGAAAAATGCGTACATTTATTCAAGAGAAAGGAAGACACATGTGTTAAATTGATGGTGTAGGAATCAGCTGCTGTGAGCCCAGTGCGGGACACACTCCCTGAAGACCCAGATATTTAATTTTTTGTAGATTTGAGTATGCAGTTTATCACCCAGAAGGATACTCTGTATTCAAAGTCATTGGATCCTTTTTCCCCAGCTCAAGAAACAGAGCTCCATGTTTTAGCAAAGCCTGTGAGCTATAAAAAGAGTGTATATTTATATAGATAGTCGAGATATAGAGAGCTTTTGGTTCCATTTGAAGGGCCAGAAGTTTGTTTTTACTTCGGCAGGTAAACCAATAAAGCATGCCAAGTTAATTTGATTGGCTGTTTTCAGCCTTCCAGCTTCTTGCTGAGGTAGCCATATTAACTTTCACACATGGAAGCAGACCAGGTGACTAAGGATGCTGCATTTACAGCCCCGGACACTTGATGGGTCTGTGCAACTCACAGATTCCACCCTAGTTCTGGCCCAGTATAGCTGGGATTAATAATTCAACTTTAAGGACCCCAGAACGAGAAGAACAAGTGGTCCACAGGGGGCAACTTCTTATGAAACAGGACTTTGGAAAAGGTGATCATTTATGTCTGCCAGCCACTCTTTTCCCTTCAGCTTGACACATGGACCGTGTCATCAGTCACAAGCAGTTATGGCTGCCTTAGTAAATGAGCGTGGGATAGAGCCAGGGTTCACCACAGTTGTTTTTATAACACACCACTTCTTGTTTTACCTGTTACCAAAGGTGTTACCAAAAGCTGAACATCCCTCCCAGAGATTACAAAAAGATATATCCAGATGCCCAAGTCAGGATCTTACGAGTATGCATTTTGTCTGTATGGACATGTTTTTTGGATGTCCAGTGGCAAATGCTACTGCAAAGGCCACAGTAAAAAGTGTTATCAGAAGTAGTTTATAAATATAGAGTGCAGAAAGTACAGAGAGTAACAAAAGAAATCATTTTTTATAGGAGAGTCCTTACTAGAAGTTTTGAGGTTTTATTTTTACACCCCTTACTGTCTACAATGTAGCGGACAAAGTAGAGTAAGAAACTAGAAAACTTTTGCCTGAATGTTTTCTTATATTTTATGAAGCCCCTAAGGGGGATATTGGACTCTCTCCCTATGAGATTTTGTTTGGGAGTGTGTTACTCACTTGCTTATATTTTGTCTCAGCAGCTGAAGTCCTCCATTCGGATCTCACAGAGAATGCTGATGATCTTTTAAGGTTTTTTACAAACTCATTTATGTGTTTTCTCCCTAATTCCAGATCCTAAAAGTTTGGAAGGATCTAAAACTAAAGCCAGGTGACTTTTGGATTGTTAAGAGACATTTATATATAAGGAAATGTTTGGAGACTCAATACAGCATCTATTTCATGTACAGTTTTTGCAAAACTTGAAGGAAAAGTCACCTGGATCCACACCAGACACTGCAAAAATGACTAAATTAAAGAAATCTCTGTGTTTGATTTGTTTCCCTCTTGTCATCACAGTCTAGGGTACTTTTTGATTCAGTTACTTTAATTGTAAGGGATATATATATTTGAAAAATAGTTTAGCCATGTTGAAGTCATATTTGTCTTTTGTACGTCTTCCATTTTATGTAGAATTGTCTGTGTTTACATATGCTGATAAGTCAGCATGTCCACAATTCAGCTAGAAGGCCATTCTGGCCACAGGAGTGTACAGCCAGTACTCTGTAAATATGTCTTATCAATCATTTGTTTTTCACAATGAAAAGTCATTTGGTAATGAAAAAGTTGCTCAGCTATTATTTTCTCCACAATGGAGTTTTTTTTTTGCCTCTTTGGCCAGGACTACCTCCACCTAAGCAGGTGGAGGTTCCAGGTTAAAGGTGATAGCAGGTATGGTTAGTGATCAAAATATTGATCAAAAGAGGGGAGACTGTAATGGAAATTTGTAAGTTCTGTATATAATTGTATTGTATTTTGTATGTATTGCACTCTGCCCTCACTGTGCACACAGCACTAATAATGTTTTCAGTAAATGTTTACATTCTTTTGAGTCCTGATTAGAATAAGCCTGTCTATGTAACGCCCCTTGTTACCATAAACGTACAATTGTAATATTAATGTGATACCTACGTAATCATGTGCATAAAAACCTTCAATTGCGTCATAATAAAGCAGAACAGTAATTTGGAAAGATGCTGAGCGTATCTTTTGTGTCTGTTCCCTACTGCAGTAGTTATTATTAATTTGGAACCACTAATCAATATGAGGATAGGAGTTGCCTATCATCAATTCAACCGAGTCAGAATGCAGGATACTTTTCATGGTTTGGAAGGGCTGCCATTTTAAAAATGGTAATACTCCCTAGGCTCCTGTACCTCTTGCGGGCATTGCCGGTCAACCTACCTCAAAAATTCAATCGAAGACTACACACTTCCTCACTTAATTTCCTCTGGGCACATAAAAAAGCTAGGATCAGGGGGGCGTGGCTTGACGCGCGACGAGGATGGCCGCACACTAACAGAGCTCCGCAGCACACACAGCCGCTCGCAACCTAATACCCGACCCAGAGCCACCAGATGCCGGGTAAGAAGCTTCATTACACACCTAAATCCCGCCCGAGACGTGGATCGGTGCCCCATTCGGCTTCTACCATCCCGGATATCTTTAAAGCTAAACAGCCTGCCAGCAGCGGCAAAACGAGACCCAAGATGGCGCCGGCTCACAACGAAGAGGAGTACAGTGAAGACTCCCAGTCGGCTCCGGAGGACTCAGACAGGGGTAAGTCTCGGCCAGACCACCCCTTAACATACGCCGACATGTCTCTGATAGCTGCAGACATCAAAGCCACTTTTTCAGCTGCCATCACGGACCTAAAGTCTAGCATGCTGGTCATTAATGAGAAAATGTCGGCAGTGGAGGCCGCGGGAAGACACAGGGACAAGGCCATAGGCAGGCTTGAAAAGGCCTCACTGATGCAATCCCAGCACCTAATAAACATGAACAGACATATTGAAGACCTCGACAATAGAGGCAGAAGGTGCAATATCAGGGTGAGAGGGATTCCTGAATCGGTAGAACATGATCAAATAGCCCCAGCACTCCAGAGGGTGTTTAACAGTTTATTAGATAGACCTGAGGACCTGGAGATTGACTTTGTCAGAGCCCATAGAGCCCTTAGACCGAAAGGCCCAGACACAGCCCCACCAAGGGATATTATCTGCTGCCTGCAAAGTTTTGTGCTAAAAGATGAAATAATGCGGAAAGCAAGGAGGAACGAGAGAATTGTCTTTAATGGAGCAACGATCATGCTATTTCAAGACTTATCTCAGATTACTCTGCAAAATAGACGCGCCTTGCGCCCTCTGCTGGAGAAAATACGGGAAAAAGATCTCAGATACTCATGGCGATTCCCTTTTGCTCTGATGGTCTCATACAACGGGCACCAACATACTCTGCGGACCCCCGCTGACCTCCCTGAATTTTGCCGCGCTCTAGATTTGGATCAGATTGACCTGCCAGAGTGGTACGCTGATTTCCTATGAACACCAATTGAAAGAAGTCCACCGAGCTCACCTTTCTCCACACCTGACAAGAGACTGGTCAAGAAATCCAAGTACAGCAGATCTGGAAACCCCAAAATGGGAACCCCGAGAAGATCCGCAGAAAATGCTAGATTCCAGGAGGATGAATGATGTGACACCCGTACCTCAATTTGTTGTTAGTGCACACTAACGTTTTCACAGTTAATTAGTGCACGTGCGCTTTGCAGAAAACTTGAACCTGATAACTATCGTATGGATCTGCCTTGTGGACTTTCGACTTCCTCCCCCACCCCTACATATTGAGACCCACTGCACGGATGTGCAACCCCAAAGTTATACAGTTGTTATTATCCTACTTGTTCACCTTAAGTTATAACCGAAGAACGGCTGTTCTCACAGGGAGGAAGCAATGATCTCCTAAAAAGGACAATAACACCTTCAGTACCCCACACGAATTCCTCTGTCTGTTCATGGAGGGCTTTAGTCTTAGTTTGGAAATTTTTTATCTGGACTCAGCTCTCGTTTTATAAGACCCCCTACCACCGCAACCCGAATTTTAGATTACTACTAGGGTTGGGTATACAGTGGTTCAGTTTTTCTTTTAGTTTTTACTAAGTTAATTTCATTAAGGCTGTGTGTGACGCAATAGAGTTCTCTCTCAAACTCGATTGTATACATCTACTTACTTAGTTGGTGTGTCTCCGCTTGGTCGTTGGTGACTCCCACTTCCCCCACAAAGTGACCCAGTAGCCTGACTACAGGTCTCAGGTTTCACTACTATACCCAGTGGGCTCCCCTTCTAGGGTGGTGAGAGCACTCCCTGGTGGGGGACCCCCCAGTACATTATTTGCTCCCTCATTCTACTCTCCCTTTTTATTTACTTATCGTTTATCTTTTTCTTCTCTTTACTGAGCTTTCCCTATCGCTTTATCTATCTCTCTCTTTTTCCATCTTTATTTCTTTCACTCAATCTTTGATTCTACTCCCCTCAGATCCGCTCCAATTAGGATTAAGATTGAGAATCTTTAATTCTAGTAAAGTGTTTAACCGGGCTTTTGTAGTTGCCTCCTTGTAGATTACCCTCGGGACCGCCTCCTCCTGACCTTTCGACATGACCTATTCATCGTTGGGGAAAAACCCTCTGGTAATCTCACACAACGTAAGAGGACTGAATGTTCCTGAGAAACGCACTTCCCTTCTGAGGGAACTCCAAAAAGGTAGGCCGCAAATTGTTTATTTGCAGGAAACTCACTTCAGGACACATCATGTCCCTAAACTTACAAATCCCTACTTTACAAGGGTATACCATGCTACGAATAACGATTCCAGGTCTAAGGGCGTATCAATATTAATAGGCAAAAATACACCTTTTGAACTGACTGAACAACTTTCTGACCCTGAAGGTAGGTTCATCTTTCTAAAGGGATCTTTAGGAAACACTCCAGTAACTTTGGCAAACGTGTACTTCCCGAATAAGGCTCATATCACGTTTTGCCAACGAATGGTAAGGGAGTTACAGGGATTTGCTTCAGGCTGTTTGATCTTAGGAGGGGATTTTAATGTCCCGCTTAACCCCCTAGCAGACATGTCCAACGGGAAAACATGCATCACTTACAGAATACTCAAAAAACTAAAGGCTCTGCTCCAATCACTCCAGTTAGTTGATACATGGCGCTTTCTCCATCCTGAGGATAGAGATTTCACCTTTTTTTCTATCCCACATGCTAGATATGCGAGACTAGACTACCTATTCATTTCACAGAGAGACCTCCAATTAGTAAAGGGTGCACACATAGGAAACCAAACAATTTCTGACCACGCACCTATCTCCCTATCGTTGGATTTACTAAACCCTCTACAAAAACAACCGACATGGAGACTAAATGCATCACTCCTGACAGACCCGTCGCTCCTCCCTACTCTCACCACCTCATTGACCGAGTTCTTCAAATTAAACAACACTCCAGACATGGATCCTCTCATGATCTGGGAGGCTCACAAATGTACGATTAGAGGAGAGTTGATAAAAATGGGATCCAAACGTAAAAGAGAAAAAGAACTTACCATTAAAAACCTGATCACACAAATTAATACCCTAGAGACCTTGCACAAACAGTCACTATCTACAGTTACAGCCTCACAATTACTAGAAGCTAGGAAGAATCTCCAACAAATATTGGATTCTAGAGCTAAAAGAACCCTATTCTTTAGAAGGAAACTATACTATGAGGCGGGAAATAAAACAGGCAAACTTTTAGCAAGAGCAATAAGAGAACACACATCCTCTAATAACATTTCCGGCATCAGAGGGGCACATGGTAAAATTGACATAACATCAGAAGCGATAGCTGATCATTTCCAGAAATACTACACAAAACTTTATAATCTATCACCACAACACAGAGAACATAATATGACTGACAACAGAACCCAAATCATTAAAGACTACATACTCAAGAGCGGACTCCCAGCTCTTCAGGAGTCGGATTCGGCTCTCCTAGAGGATCCAATCACCCCACTAGAAATCAACCAAGCCATCAAACACTTAAAAAATAGCAAGAGTCCGGGACCGGACGGTTACTCCGCCATTTATTATAAAACCTTTCTGAACACCCTTACGAACCCCCTTGCGGCTGCCTTGAACTCGCTGTCCTCTCCTAGAGAGGTGACCCAAGATTTCCTTTCGGCCCACATCACGGTGATACCGAAGTCAGGGAAAGACCCGTTGGAATGCCCTAGTTATAGACCCATTTCCCTGCTAAACCTGGACGTTAAATTGTTCGCTAAGATCCTCGCTACGAGATTGAGTCCATTGCTTCCGGAGCTGATTGATCTGGAGCAGGTGGGCTTCGTCCCAGGAAGAGACGCGAAAGATAATGTCACTAAAGCGCTCCTTCTTATACACGCAGCAAAATCACGGGATATCGAGGGCCTTCTCCTGTCCACGGATGCGGAGAAGGCCTTCGACAGAGTGGCATGGGATTTCATGAGGGAGGTGTGCCATCATGTGGGTCTGGGCCCACACATGCTCTCCTGGATATCAGCTCTATACCAAAACCCCAAGGCGCAATTAAAAATCAATGGTATACTTTCTAAGCCTGTACACATAGCCAATGGAACTAGGCAGGGGTGCCTGCTGTCACCTCTGCTGTTCATACTAACCTTAGAACCTTTCATAAGAACGATTAAGCAAAATACCGCAATATCTGGATTCCGGATTGGGGACAGGGAGTTCAAGTTGGCAGCTTACGCAGATGACCTTTTATTTTTTCTTACGAACCCTACCGTTTCCTTACCTAATTTAATGAAAGAATTTAACACATACGGGTACATCTCTAACTTAAAAATAAATTATTCAAAATCGGAAGCCCTTAACATTACTTTACCGGACAGTCTGCTCCGCCTAACCACTTCCAACTCTCAGTTTAGATGGGTCCCCAATGCACTTAAATATCTGGGAATTTGGCTTACCCCCCGTCTCCAGCACACGTTTGAAAAAAATTTCCCTCCACTCCTGAAGAGCTGTGAAAAGAACCTTAAGGCTTGGCACCTGGACTTTCTGTCTTGGTTTGGATGGGCCGCTATTATTAAAATGATTATACTACCCAGGTTTCTATACCTAATGCGCACTCTACCAGTTAGAATCCCTCTTGCCTTTTTTCGCTCATTAAACTCTATAATTCTGCGATTCCTTTGGAACCAAAAGACACCTAGAATTAGGTTACCATGGCTGACCAGACCTAAGGAACTGGGAGGGATTAACCTACCTAACTTTAAGCATTATTACTACGCATCACACTTAGCCAGAGTGATAGATTGGCATTGCCATGGCCACATGAAGGATTGGGTCCCCCTGGAAGGAGAGTTAAATTCCCTATCGTTACAATACTCCCCGTGGATCCCATGGACTAAATATCCGCCGAATGTTCGCAAACACCCTCTAACCGGCATCACACTGGAAATTTTACACCTGCTTGCCAATCGCCATCTCATTACTACAGACGTAAGCCCATTAACCCCACTAAAAGACAACCCAGATTATGCACCAGGACTTGGGAATAAACTGTTCCAACCCATAACTCAGGACGCACCTCCCTTACTTGCGGGCGACTGTTTTACAGATGGCAGATTCAAAGACTGGACGGTATTAAAGGCAGAAAATAACCTACCACACCTAAGGCAATGGTCTTATTTCCAGTTAAGAAGCTATCTAACCAAACATAGACACAGGGGGGATTTCCTTAGACCTCTCACGGACCTGGAATCGGTATGCCATAGTAGGACTCCTTTAAATAAAGCCATCTCATTTGCATATGCTTGGCTGCAACACCCCAAGAGCACTGACAATGACGGTCACAGGAGGAGGTGGTCGGAGGAACTGGGGGAGGACATCTCAGGTAAACAATGGAGGTATGCTTGTATTTTTGCTCACAAAGGTTCTATAAATGCTAAATCACAAGAGACGAGTTACAAACTACTGATGCATTGGTACAACACACCAGACAAATTACATAAATGGAACTCTCAGAAGTCAGAATCCTGTTGGAGATGTCAGGGTGAGTTAGGTACACTGGCCCATATATGGTGGCATTGTCCTCCCGTCACAAATTTCTGGTCCACAACAAGAAATCTGATTAAAAAAATCACTGAAACCAGCATAAATCTTATGGCAGCTTGCTGTCTTTTACACATAACAAATTTCTCATTTAAACGATACAAGCACTCTCTGACCAAGCACCTTCTAAATGCGGCCAAATCTTTGATTCCGCTATATTGGAACTCAGTGAGAGTCCCTTCTACAGCAGAATGGCTGAATAGAGTGGGGGATATTTGCGAGATGGAGGACACGCTGGCACAGGACAGGGGCCACATTGAACGGTTCCATAAAACTTGGCAACCTTGGTTCACCTTTAAATACTCACAAGATTTCAATGCAGTCATGGCACAAAACCCGGTTTGACTACTCCTGACTACCCATGAATTTTTTTTTTTTTTTACTTACTAGAGGATCCAGCCCTAGATACCTACTGTGTCTGGTAGATATAAAATTCTTTTCTTCTTCCCTTCCTCTCTTCTCCCTCTTAATCTTCCATATTAAGATGAAAGTGGTGCTTAAACAAGATGATAAACCAAGTTTGCTTTGAAGATTGTTACAATGTATGTTGTTTAGTCACAAAGAAGCGGTAATTACTTCTCCTTAGGTTATAACATGGGTTCACATGTTTGTACCGTAACTAACATACAGATTGAAAAAACTCAGTTAACTTTTAATTTAGTGTCTTAGACTAGATTACATTAACAACGGTATACTGACGATAATAACTCAGAAATCATTGTAATTACCTAATGCTTTAAATAATTACTTACTATTGTAACTTACCTGTCAAGCAATTCATCTCTTTTGCTTTGTATGTTTATACTTTCATTCTCAATAAAACGAAATGGAAAATAAAAAAGCTAGGATCAAATTCTCACTTATGACCAGACCCAAGGAGGTGGGAGGAATGGGACTTCCAGATTACAAAAAATATCATCAAGCAGCTCATCTTCCAAGGGTGGTTGACTGGCATTGTCACGGGGGAGACAAGGACTGGGTCGAACTGGAAAAAAAACTAAGCTCCTATACACTTATGCTTTTCCCATGGAATCCTGGACTACAAAGATTTACTAAAACTCAACAAAATTCAATACAGAAAATCACACTAGCCATATGCAAAAAATAGACAAGCACCCTATATTGACTTCCCCGCTGAGCCCCCTTACCCCTTTAACTGATAACCTGGACTTTCCACCAGGAGTGAACAGCAAACTACTCTGGAAATCTCTCTTTAACAAGACTTTACAAACAGGAGACTGTTTTCAAAACGGTAAATTCAAAGATCACATGACCTTAACCACTTCAATACCAGGCACTTAGACACCTTCCCGCCCAGACCAATTTTCAGCTTTCAGCGCTGTCGCAATTTGAATGACAATTGCGCAGTCATGCTACACTGTACCCAAACAAATTTTTTATCATTTTGTTCCCACAAATAGAGCTTTCTTTTGGTGGTATTTGATCACCTCTGCGGTTTTTATTTTTTGCGCAACAAATAAAAAAAGACCGAAAATTTTGAAAAAAAACAAGTTTTTCTTTGTTTCTGTTAAAATTTTTTTGTAAATAAGTACGTTTACTTCTTCAACGACGGGCACTGATATGGCTGCACTGACGGGCACTGACTGGCACTGATACGGCGGCACTGATGGGCACCGATGAGGTGGCACCAATGAGGTGGCACTGATGAGGTGGCACTGACGGGCACTGATGATGGGCACTGATAGGCGGCACTGATGGGCACTGATAGGCGGCACTGATGGGCACTGATAGGTGGCACTGGTAAGCGGCACTGATGGGCACTCATAGGTGGCACAGATGGGCACTTATAGGCGGCACTGATGGGCACTCATAGGTGGCATTGATGGGCACTCATAGGTGGCATTGATGGTTACTTATGGGTGGCACTGATAGTTGGCACAGATGGGCATGGATGGGCACTGATAGATGGGCACTGATGGGCACGGATGGGCACTGACAGGTGGCATGAATGGACACTGATGGGTGGCACTGACGGCACTGGTTGTTTGCAGTGATGCCCCTAAGGGTGGCATTGTTGGGCATCACTGCAACATAATGGTGCCAATCAGTGCCCATTTGTGGGCACTGATTGGCACTGACTGGGCACATGTGGATGGCCATGGGGTACATACCTGGCCATCCACATGTTGCCCCTTCCCTGGTGGTCCTAGTGGCGATCCCTGGTGGTCCAGTGTGGTGATCTGAGGGGGGGCTGCGCTGATAAACAATCAGCACAGACCCCCCCTGCCAGGAGAACCACCGATCGGCTCTCCTCTAATCGCGTCTGTCAGACGCGAGTGAGGAAGAGCCGATCAACGGCTCTTCCTATTGACAGCATGATCAGCCGTGATTGGACACGGCTGATCACGTGGTAAAGAGCCTCCGCCGGAGGCTTTTTACCAAGATCAGTGTAGCGGTGTGTCAGACTGACACACCGCTCCACCGATCGCCGCGATGCGCGCCCCCGGGGGCGCGCTGAGGCATGTTATCCTGCTGGACGTCATATGACGTCCAGTCAGGATAACACAACCACTTCCCGGACGTCAATCCGCCATAGGGCGGGCGGGAAGTGGTTAAAGAAAGACAGTGGGATACTCAACTTGCCACTCTGGACCTATTTCCAGATACGCAGTTATGTGAATGATAAATCCAGACGAGGACACTTTTCCAGACAGCTAACTGATTTAGAAAAAGTTTGCGGGGAGGGTGAACGGATGACAAAAACAACTTCTATTACATATAAATGGCTGCAAAACTCAATCATTGACACAGATGACAGATTCAAAATGCATTGGTCTCAGGCGCTAGATCACACGATCACTAACAGGCAATGGACAAAAGCATGCATTCTTGCGCACAAGTGCTCTATAAGCACAAAGACACAAGAAACATCCTACAAATTACTTACAAACTGGTATATTACTCCGGCTAAACTGCACACTTGGTGCACACAGACACCCGATGTTTGCTGGAGATGTGGGAGTAGAGGAGGCACGCTAAAACACATTTGGTGGCATTGTCCCTGTTTGACCAAGTTTTGGCAGCAGGTCAGAGACACTATTAAACTAATTACTGAAACTAAGATCGTATTGGATGCGGCATGCTGTCTTCTCCACATCACCTCTTTTCCATTAAAGAGATACAAACATTCACTAACCAAACATCTGCTAAACGCGGCGAAAATCTTGATTCCTTCCCTCTGGAGAACCACACGGACCCCAACCATCTCACAGTGGTTAACAAGAGTATCAGAGATTTGTGAAATGGAAGATACTCTGGCACAGGCCTCAGATGGGGTGGACAGGTTTCATAAAACATGGACTCCTTGGTTTGAATTTCGCTACTCCGATGCTTATAGAGACTTAAGAGGATGCTGAGCAAAACCTTAATCTACCCCTCTTGATATAGAACACATGGATACCTTTGGAACTGCATGCCCTAGTTAAAAGGCCATGCAAACCATATCTGATACCCTCCCCTGACCCTACCCTATTCTTTTCTCTTTTCATCACTTTATAATCTTTATCTTTATAAATAAAAACATATTGGTATAGAATGATTCCGATTAAAAACTAACAGTGCCTATATGGGTTCTAAATGAAACATAGTTACAGATGTCATTTACAGATCGCCGAGCTAAGGAACCAATAACAGATGTCAGATAGACAAGAAACGTATGTATGACGCTTTGTATTGATCTTTATTGCAAAGGTTTAAATACGTTATATAATATAATTCGTTGCCATATGCAACAAACAGTATATATTTATATGTAAGGTACATTTTCGATGTAAGTTTGTATACTTTTCTATACTGCTGTGGAACTTTAATAAACTTTGAATGTTTAAAGAATCATCTATTAACAAATACAAACTATGAGAGATAATCACAGATATCAACATAAGCACAGAAATAGGATAAATAATCTGTCTGTCAGACAAAAAAAAACAGACCTTTACAAGGCACCTAACAAAACAGACAAAGCTACAGTTATTTTTTATGTTTGAATGAATTTTTATAGCAAGAAAACATAGGTCATAAGAAAACAAAGGTCTGCAATGATTCCCAAACCAGCATAAATCCAGTGTAATTAATCGTTATATTATTATTATACAGAAGTTACATACATAACACCAATAGTTTGTGCATCACTTTACAAAGAAAAGGGAGAAACTACAGGGATTGGCCAGCAGCGGGTATGTGAACGGCTTCTACTCTAAACTCCAACAGTGCCGCTGCTATCTTCTTTGATCCTGATGGCACAGTAGGTTCTAGAGTAATGCTTTTACCACCTGCAGCTCCCTGCAACCCTCCTGTTCCAGACAAGTTGGTAAAAATTGGTCAGACTGCGCCCAAACAGCCCGGGGACCGACTCTCCACAGGACCCCCCTTATAGATCCAGAGATAGTAGCGGTCTGGTGGCTCTTGGCCCTCTGCCACAGAGGGAGAAGAAGAATACAGCAGTGAGTGCTTTTCTCCCTGATGCTGCTAAACAATCCTCCTCAGCCAACTCTGCACATAAAGGCAGGTCTCCCAGCACCATTAAGGATCTCTACTTCTACACATCTAGCACCCATACCACAGGAGGAAACTGCTTCCATAGACCATGCCAGTGAGGAGGGGAATGGGGAGATGAGGAGGGTGGCCATGCTGCTGCACGCACTCTCACTGATCCTCAGACTGCAAGTGTCTCTGCCTCTGCAGCGCTGACTGAAGACACTGAGTTAACACTGAATCACATTATGGAAGCCATTCAAACTTCCCAGGCTGCCTTTGGCATGATATGCAAAAAATCCACAGTAGAATGTCCATGACAGAACAGCAGATTAGTGATGTGGAAGACACACTTAACCCTTTAAATAAACCCTTTCCGGTTTTAGGCATTACAACGTGTTTTAAGATGTAAGTGGATATTATTTGTTTTGAACTAAATAAAACAGAATTACACTATTAATTTCCCTCTGATATCTGTTACCCATTACCTGGACATACTGAGAGGACATCTCAAGCTGCCATTGGATTTCCAGCCCACAGGACAACTGGAGGGGAGCACGGACTTCACAAATTGAATCCCAACATCACTTGGCACTTTGCACGGACTGCACAAATTGAATCCCAACATCACTTGGCACTTTATATTTTGCACATGGAAATGGTTATACACTAAGAAGATTTAGAAGTTTTTTGTGAATATTTTTTGTGGACTTCATAAACTATATATGAACTTCATTGTTGCACATGCACTTTAATTTGATATTTGCACAGTTTCAGAAAGCAGAAACCCATTTAATTCACCAGTACACAGGTAAAATCTATACATTTTAAACACATATTATTGTTGCACATTTTCTCTACTAAGTGCAGGAAGCATCAATTTATTATACACAGATTTAATGGTACATTATTACACTTAACCCTTTACATGCTGAGGTCCACACTGCTCAACATCATCTAGCTGATCTTACCTCAAAATTAAACAATTTACTTTTTATTGGATTCCCCCAGGGGTGGGAGGGCAAGGAGCCTGAATGCTTTATGGAAAATTGACCCAAAACCATTATGAATCCTGGTACTCTCTCCTCTCTATTTGCCATTGAACGGGCTCATCGGGTACCCCTGTGCTCTTTACCCTTGGATGCCCCTCCTCATCCGCTATTGCTGAAACTATTTAATTTCCAAGATAAGGAAGCCATTATTTGTTCTGCTCACTCTTTGGGTGACCTATCCTACAATGGAAACCACATTTCTGTTTCCCCAGATTTTTCTGCGGCAACTCAAAAGCAACAGACTGCAATCACTTTGGTTAAGTGCAGCCAGAGACCTTGGGTAAAGTCTTGCCCATACAATATAATTACCATAATTACCTTAATCTATATCTGATCATGCCCCTTTGGAGCTGCAATGGCAAGTGACACCTCCCTCTGTTATGTGCACATGGTGTATGAGCCCCTTTTGGCTCTCGGACTCCCTGGTCTTATACAAATGTAGAGATGATATGAGACTTTATTGGTCAGAAATTGATCAGGGGGCACACAGAAGGCATTCCACAGGATACATTTAAAGCTGTTATGAGGGGATCATGCATGAAAGGCGTGCGATAACTTAAACAAGTTAACAACT
This sequence comes from Aquarana catesbeiana, assembly GCF_042186555.1. Classification (NCBI taxonomy): domain Eukaryota; kingdom Metazoa; phylum Chordata; class Amphibia; order Anura; family Ranidae; genus Aquarana; species Aquarana catesbeiana. The sequence continues at coordinate 204,678,537 of NC_133326.1, read as the reverse complement.
CTAACCTGTCCCCCTTGTCCTGCAGAGTGTCTGATTTTGAATCTCAATATGTTTCTAATACTGCCCCATCAAATTATCAACACTGGAAACATGCTCAAAGCTTACAGTATATGCTCTAGCTCTCACTGATAAAGATACAGAAAAAACTTCTTTACTCGGCACAACATATGTTTGAACAAGGGGATAAAAATGGTACATTGATAGATTTTCTTGCCAAACCAGCCCATTAACCTTTTACTATTCCCAGGATCTTAGATGGTGTTGGGTCTACTGACTGCATCCATGCTACAGTTTTACATGGATCTGTATATGTCCCACGTACACTATACTCTGGACGACCTGCTGGGGTATTTACAGCCTATCCATCTCCCCTCTCTTTCCACAGAGGACAGAGAATATTTGGATAGTCCCATTACTTCTGAGGAGATTAGAAAACTGTCCCAGGGTATGTTCATACAGAAAATACCTTGCCTAGATGATGTGCCCATCGAGTGGTATTTAGCTCATAAAGAATATGTTCTACCTCATTTACTGTTCCTTTATAAGTATATTTAGGAAGAAAAAACTCTTCCTGCCTTTATGAGAGAAGCCCTCATTGTAATAATACCTAAGCCCAATAAAGATCTTTAATATTGTGAATCCTACTGTCCTATCTCCCCGATCAATACCAATCTTAAGATCCTGACCAAAATACTCACCACTCTTTTGAATTCCATTGTGTCTCCCCCCCACAAAAGAAAATCTGATCAGACTGGCTTCATTCCCAACAGATCCACCTACATAAACTTGCGGAAACTGTTTACTAGCTTGCAGGTTACCAATACCTCAGATATCCCTAGAGTCCTTGTGACCCTAGACACCCACAAGGTATTTTACTCAATTGAATAACAATACAGATTCCAAGTCTTATGAAATTTTGGTTTTGGTGACAATTTTAGATAAAAATTCTTTATACCCATCCGCAGGCATGTATAAAGGTTAATGGGTGTTCATTTGACCCCTTTTCCATCCAAATGGGCACTAGGTGCCTTTGTCACCCATGCGGTTTGCTCTTGCAATTGACCCCCTGGCAGAACTTCTCAGAATCTCTCCCTGGCTCAAAGGTGTTCAGAATGGCCCATTGGAAGAAAGAGTATCCTTATATGTGGATGACATACTACTCTAACTCTCAGATCCTATGTACAGTGTTCCAGCCGCATTAGATCTCATTCAGAAATTTGGACAATATTCTGGGTTCAAAGTCAATTGAACAAAATCCTGTAAATTCCCTATTGATATGGATCCCCCTCTACAATTGCCCCAGTCCCCTTGGTTACAAATTATACATACATTTAAATATTTATAGGTTGGTATCCAAGTACCAGTGGCTAGGTACTCTGAGAATAATGTCCAGACTTGTATTTCCTCCTACGAGGATAACCCAATGGTTTGGGCTGCCTCTCACCCTAATGGAGCGTGTCCATCTTTTTAAATTGTTTTTTCTTCCAAAATTTAAATATCCTATCTAACTCTCCTCCATACTGTACATCCCAAAGAAAATTTTTCAAGAAATCAACTCGCTCCTTACTGCTTTGGCATTCTATGGAAATGAAGAAATCCTGGACTGCCGCACTCCGAAATAAGGCATCTTTATTATAAATTGTTAAAATCCAACAAGAGTCACCTCATAAGGACAATACAGAGAGCAATATCTAACGCATTTCACATGAGTGGATGCTTACTCATAGCTCAGCTATGAGTAAGCATTCACTGATGTGAAACGCGTTAGCTATTGCTCTCTGTATTGTCCTTATGAGGTGACTCTTGTTGGGTTTTATTGATTTATAATAAAGATGCCTTATTTCGGAGTGTGGCAGTTCAGGATTTCTTCATTTCCATAGACTTGCGCAGAGCCTACACCTGAATCCAATCGCATAGGGTGGGAGCAACTGCATGAGGTCCAGAGGTTTGGTGAGCTGCATTTTCCTTTTATCTGCTTTGGCATTCTAAAGTACCCAGACTTGCTATGGAGACTTTACAGCCCCCTTGTCTGCAGGGGGGGAGGGTCTTGCACTCCTCAATATTCAGTTCTATTATTATGCAGCCCAGTTGGTTTAGATTCATTGGTGGCTTTTCCCTCAGGTAAATAATGCAACCACCTTTGCTGAGGCTTCTTTGGTCTCCTCTTATGAAACTCTAGGCAATCTCATTTAGACACACATACTTAATACCACCAGTGACACCTCAAAAAATCCTCCTTGCACATTTATAATCACTGTCTGAATTTACTAGCTGATCCATGCCTGATCCATTATTGTCTGATGGTCTGCAGTGCATAAAGGGCTTACTGTACTTGCACCAGCTATATCAAGGAGGTATATTTAAAACATGTTCCCAATTGCAACAAGATCTGAGATTTACTCCTGCCTGGCATTTTAAGTATGTCCAACTCAGACATGCCGAAGCACAGTCCAGGCTTAGAGATGTGCACCTCTGTATTTCCAAATTAGAACATGCCCTTCTCTCCCCTGACCACACATGGCTTGTTTCCACATTCTTTTCCTTACTTATGGATAGACCTTCTACTCAACTCTCTAAATTTCAAGCCTGTTGGCTAGTTGAAATACCTCTCTCCAGATAACTGGAATGAAGTGTTTACTTCCTATTCTGATAAAGTTTTCTCCACTAGGGATAAACTCATTCAAGTGAGATATTTTCATAGATTATCTAAACTCTGGGAACCATGGCTAGATACCCAAGATACTAGTGGCTCCTTGCTTTGTTTGGTCTCTGATTCTATATCATAGGTTACCCCTACATTTCAATTCCGTATCTTTATGTTTTTCACTTAGGATACATTATTGTACATGTGGTTGGAGTGCTCTTATACCATACTGGGTCAACCAATGCAATTGTATCACCTGTTGTATTTCAGTTTGGTTTGTGCTTCAGGTGAACAGGCTGCTAGGAATCCCATAACTGTGCAGATATTCCCACAATCATTATTGTTTGCCCTGGTTTTTCGTTTTCCATGTCTTTTTTCTTCTCTGTTGCTTTTTATTCAATTACTTGTGAAACTTGTGTATACTTGCACTTTTAGCCCTGGTTCACACAAGAGCGACTTGTCTGACCAGTCACGTCCCGTACTGTACTATGGAACCATTCTAATAGGAGCGACTCTAGTCGCTCCGACTTAGAAAAAGGTTCCTGTACTACTTTTGGGGCGACTTCAGGCAACTTGCATTGACTTCTATACAAAAGTCGTTTTGCAAGTCACCGCTGAAGTCGTGTGCAGGTCGCCTCACAGAGTCGGCCTGCAAGTCGTGTTGCCCCTGTGTGACCTGGCTCTTGTGGTGCATATTGGATTTGTGGTACCCATGTCCTCTTTGATTTTATAGTTACTATTATTAGCTTGTGTGTCATGCTGATTACATATTTTAAAAATGCTTTTGTACTTGTGTGATATGTATTTTTTGTATGCATAGTTTTCAGTAAACCGAGTTAAAAAAAAAAGGGAGAAAGTACAGTTACAACACAAAAAAGAACAAGAAGGCAAGGAGGGCCCTGCTTGTAAATGTGTACAATCTAATAATAAACTTAGGAAGCATGTAATCATTTGTGTAACTGAAATTCATTTAACTGACAAGCATGTAACAGCATGATAACACAAACCTTTATACAAAAGTATAATGAAGGGATAGACAATAACATGTCTAAAAATAATAGTTTAATCACTGGTCCACAGGAAGGTTTACCCCCTTCATTAACAGGCCATTCTTTGCGATATGGCACTGTATTATTTTAACGGACAAATGCACAGACGTGCAACACTGTACCCAAACAAAATTGATGTCCTTTTTTCCCCCCACAAATAGAGCTTTCTTTTGGTGGTATTTGATCATCTCTGCAGTTTTTATTTTTTGCGCAATAAACAAAAAAAGACTGACAATTTTGAAAAAACCCAATATTTTTTACTTTCTGCTATAAAACATATCCAATAAAAAAATTGAAAAAAAAATGTAATTTCTACATCAATTTAGGCCAATATGTATTCTGCTACATATTTTTGGTAAAACAAAAACCAATAAGCGTATATTGATTAGTTTGTGCAAACATTATAGTGTCTACAAACTGTGGGTTATTCTTTTTTTTTTTACTAGTAATGGCGGTGATCAGCAACTTATATCGGGACTGCGATATTGCAGTGGACAGTCGGTACAGTAACTGACACTTTTGACACTTTTTGGGGACTAGTGACATTATACAGTGATCAGTGCTAAAAAAATATGCACTGTCAGTGTACTAATGACACTGGCAGGGGAGGGGTTAACAGTAGGGTGATCAAAGGGTTAAATGTGTGCCTGACCATTGTTCTACTACTGTGGGGGAGGTGCTTGTACTAGGAGAAGGCATGGATCGGTGCCCCTGATTAGCAAAGACACAGGATTCATGTCTTCTGTAGTGACAGAACGGCGATCTGCCTTGTTTACATAGGCAGACCACAATTCTGCCCATGTACTGAAGCATTGGCAGGTGCCGGTAGAAATCGAGTCCGCTGTACCTGCCAGCGGTTGTAGCGGTTAGCGGTTGTCTAATCACAGAGAGAGCGGGCTGCCAGCGGCGCGCATTCACACCTCAGATTTGGAAGTGCAGGATCACGTACTAGGATTAAATCTGCTAAAGGAGAAATCCAACAATTGAAAAGCACAAAAAAGTATATGCTAGGTCAGTTCTCTTAGAAGCATGATCCTTCTTCCTTTGGCACAGATGACCAATATGCTCTCTGTAGAAAGTGGCCAGACTGAGGTACCTGCTGTGGTGTGCCTATCAGAGGAGAGCCCCAGCATTAAACACTGCATATCTAGATGTGCGCTATCTTTTTCTAACTTGTCAGCCAAGTGGTGCTGGAGAAGAAGGACCAGGCTACCATCTAGTAGCACGGCTAGCACGGCTAGCCCCAATGTCTGCAACCCTCCCTTTTTACTCTCTTTTTCCCTTGCAGAAGGTGGTTGTGACAAAGTGCCCTTGACTTAAAGTGGTTGTAACCCTCAGACAATAAATATAAACAAAGCATATCCCTCTATAGTGTGTACTTGTCTCAATTAAGAGCACTAAGTGTCAATTCTGTCTGCTGCTTCATTCCTCTGCTATTTGCATGAATCACTTCTGACAAGTTTTCCTGACACCAAAAGAAAAGAGGTGACAGAGGAGGAACCTCCAGCTGACTGACAGCCTAAGCTGTGTTCCTGTGTGCTGTGTGAAGGGGGGGGGTCCCTTCCCTCCAATCAGCTCTCAGAGCTCTTCTTGCTGAGCTCTGCAGAGTGTAATTTCAGCTCTCTGCCCTTTCTTCTGACAGCTCAGACATGCTGTGTAAATTCTGCACTTTGAATGGGTGTAGAGCATACTGCAGATAAACAGGTACAACTGATGTAGAAAGTTTTTTTTTCATCTCCGTGTATTACCTGAGGCCAATCACTTTACTGTAAGGGTTACAACCACTTTAAGAAAATGTGATTTTTATACTGTTTTTAACTACCCAATAGAGTGTTAGCTTTTATTGTACCAGATTGAAGCACTTTCTTTTTCTTCATTTTTGTTTTTCAAGAAAGGGATATTTCCACCTTCTCAAATTAATTTCTTAAGACCAGGAACATTTTTTCCTATGGATACGTAGGAGATGAACTGGACATCTGGAAAAATGAAATTCCATGGGCCAGATTCAATACTCAAAAGTATAAACAAATAATATCATACCTTATGCTTGAAAACGCTAGTGGTCTGGATGTTCTGCTGACCCATTGCTCCGCATACTACCTGAGTACCTAATCTGGAACAAGTTTTCAGATCAAGAAAACTACAGAAGAGTCATATATTCCTATTTGCAGGCTTAATCTGGGTAAGTGACTCACACATTGAAACAAGAGAGTCAACAGAGCATCCAGGGAAGTAGCATCTGCAAAAGTAATGATCAGCAATGGCAACCTTCATGCCTCTTCTCATGACAGGTTTTGCTTCCCACTGTGACACACTGGGGTTAATTTGCTAAAGGCAAGTAAGCTGTTCATTTTCAAGGGGATTTTCCCCAGAGCTTTGTCACTTTGCAAAGAATACTGAATCATATGCAAGGAAAAAAAACACCATTTTACTTGCACATGATTGGATGATAGAAGTTAGCAGCACTTCATCTCATTCACTTGTTTCTGGGGAAAATTCCCTTTAAAAGTGCAACTTCCTCTAAAAAGTGAAGCTTATTTACCTTTAGTAAATCAACATTACTAGCTATGTTGCTTCAGCCAAAGGGCCTAGTCACACCAGCCCCATTGGGTTGTGTTGAGTAGTGTTGCCCAACAAAATCCCAATGCATCACAAAACAGGAAATCATCCCGGGACTTTAAATGAGGTGAATGCATTTAGCCAACAATTGACAGAGTAAATGCAGTCTCAAAATGTATTAAAATAGTCATGCAAACATAAACATGAATCATAGTCAAGCCACTGAAATGATACATCCAGTAGAAAATTTCATTACACGTATCAAGGTATAAAATGTAAATTGCAGAGTACACATGCATAAAAAGTATCCCAATGCATTTCGCAAGACCATGCTCACTTCATCAGGGGTAGATGCGTGTGTAGTACATCTGTAGGGGGTATAATGGACCAAATAAGTATCAACACAGACATGGTATCATGACAATTAGTCAAGTGGGTCCAAAAACGCAGGGCCCTATACTCACCAGAGGCTGGATCAGACTACCAATTGCTTGATACCCAGAGGCAGCAGTAATGAGCGTCCAACTCGGGAGCTGAGGAGGCAGAGGGAAAACCAACCCAACAGAGCACAAACAGGGGGCAGACATGGCCGGGATGGGGGAATATGTCACCAAAGATCTCCCAGTATCCATTAATAATGTCAACTGAAACATACCGTATTTATCGGCGTATAACACGCACTTTTTTCCCCTGAAAATCAGGGGAAAATCGTGGGTGCGTGTTATACGCCGATCCCCCGCCGATTGTGAGCTCTTCGGCCGCTCTCAGCGGCTTTTGGCTCTTCTCGACGGCTTTGAAAATGGCGCCGCCATTCTCGGCTGCTTTCGGCCATTCTCGGCGGCTCTCGGTCGCCTTCGGCCATTCTCGGCGGCTCTCGCCTGCCTTCGGCCATTCTCGGCGGCTCTTGGCCGCTTTCGGCAATTCTCGGCGGCTCTCGGCCGCTTTCGGCGCCTCTCGCAGTTCCGCGGGAAGCCGAGTGCGTCCGAGAGCCACCGAGAATGGCTGAAGGCAGGCGAGAGCCGCCGAGAATGGCCGAAGGCGGGCGAGAGCCGCCGAGAATGGCCGAAGGCGGGCGAGAGCCGCCGAGAATGGCAGAAGGCGGCCGAGAACGGCGGCGCCATTTTCAAAAATGATGCAAACGACACAGGCTGCAGAGTAACACTGACAAGGCTGCAATCGGGATAAGGCTGCAATGGGGGACAAGGCTGCAATGGGGGACAAGGCTGCAATGGGGACAAGGCTGCAATGGGGACAAGGCTGCAATGGGGGACAAGGCTGCAATTGGGACAAGGCTGCAATGGGGGACAACACTACAGATGGACACTGACAAGGCTGCAGATGGACACTGATGAGGCTGCATTGATGGGCATTTAAATGTAAGTTTTTTTCCTTAAACTTTCCTCCTAAAAGTTTTTTTCCTTAAAATTCCCTCCTAAACTGTGGGTGCATGTTATACACCGGCGCGTGTTATACGCCGATAAATACGGTAAATGCATATGTATCAATAGGTGCTGCCATACCAGCATAGAAGTAAAGTAGTATATGATAAGAGTATGTATATGCTTTAACCAAACTGGTTCAATAATGGTATGAGCTAGGAATCTAGGGGACAATAGAGAGAAAAAAATATATATATAGAAATAAAATAGAACAAAAACAATGTGATAAAGTGTGTGTCCTATATAACATGTATCCAAGTCCATTGTATATGTCAGCTGAGATAAAAAATATATGTATATCAGTTAGTACTATACCAACAGAGTAACCATGGAGTATGCAATGTAATGAAAAAAATATGTATGAGTATATATAGATATATATCTATATCTATATACTGTATCTATATATACATATGAACCAATGTTGTTCAAAGCTAGATGGACTTGGAAACTCTGAGAAATGAATGAGATGAATGTGTAATGGTGTGTACATGAATGAACCATGAGAGTGAATATAATGATGTATGAGACAATGTATATGGCAGACCATGCTAAAGTTAAGTGCTCAAATGTGAAGGGAGTTTATGAATGATTAACATCCATCAAGGAGTGTGGACTCACCTTGAAAGAAGTAAACTGCTGCATGCGAGTGAAACAGGAAACAGGAAGTGACAAACAGATCCCAGCCATGACTAGCCCTTAATTTTTATCCCCAGAGGGCCCAGCGAGCTCTGCTTCCAACGCCATGTGTGTGTGTGACAAGGCAAGTGAATGTGGATAACGCTCGCCGCCAAATGGGGGCATGCCTGTGCAGACGCCCCCAAGTCACACATGCTGACATTCCATGCAATACCGAGCTGACGCCGCCACCGCGAAAGTCACACGGTAGGAGTGGTCGCATGGCGCCGATGTGTAGGTGGCCCCACCCATCAAAACAGGGCAGGGGGGACAGCAAACCTATGTTTTATAAAGCTTGCATATTTTTGATGTTGTCAATCTGTGTTGTTTGTAGGTTGTTAGTTTCACTTTGATTTAATTGTCTGTGCTGCATTATTTTGCAAAATCTTCCTCAAGCTGTTGTGACTACTAAATGTTTAAATCCTTAAGAGACTGTCCACAGTCCTTTTAACTCCTGTTAATTTCTTCTGCAAAATGGTCAGACCTCAAAACCATATTCTGTTAGTGTCTCAAATTAACATACACATGTTTTTTGTTTTCCTTGCTCTTCTCCAAGTCCTGTTTTGCTGACCAATAAAATTTGCAGCATTTTTTTATGTTTTATGTGTTTTGTTAACAATTTGTTTTGCAGATGCATGCTCAATCCAAGTAATGCATTTTACACTCTCTCCCCCCCCCCCCCCCAAACAATTTTCATGCAACAGATTTCCCAGCTGCAGCTTAACTTGGCTGATTGGCATGGCAAAACAAAAAAGGTGTGATTTGTCTAAAAGCTACTTTCCTGGCATGGATAGGCACCAGGAAAGGAAAATTACAGAGAGGTAAATATTCCATTTTCCATTTTAGCGCAGTGATTCTCAGCCTCAGTCCTCAAGTGCCCCGACCGGACATGTTTTGGGAATTTATCTTAGCTAAATAGCTGTCCAAAATACGAAGCCATTGACTCTGATTTAAAGCACCTGTGCAAGATGAAGGTAAACCTGCAAACATGGCCTGTTGGGGGTACTTGAGGACAGGGTAGAGAACCACTGATTCAGAGCACTGATCTAAAATCTAGCTCAAGACAATCCTATTTTAATTGTGGGAAAACCAGATGAGTGTTAGAAATCCTGCTTGTCTTTTTTAGGTTGGGCTTTTTGTCCCTTTTCTGAAAATTTCCTTCACTTCCTGTCACATAGCCAAACAGGAAGTGAGGGTAAAACCCTACCAATGTCTTTCCTTGGGGAAACACAGGTCAATCTAACTAGTGTCCCCATTAGGCAAATTGCACTCTAACACTTTGTTGTGTACACTCCAAATGATTAGGTTTTTGGGGTTTATTAAAGGCAAATCCACTCTGCAATATAAGTATACTCACTGTAAATCTGAGGAGAAGCACTGGTGATTTTTTTATCCAATCATGTAGAAGCAAAGATGCTGTTTTTTTTATTTTCCTTGCATGTCCCCCTCGGATCTCCAGCAATTGCACTTCCAAGTGCACTTGTAGTGCAAAGTGGATTTGCCTTTAGTAAATAAACCCCAAAGTCCAAGATTCCTAATAATAATTTGGGGTGTACACAGCAAAATGCTAGAGTGCAATTTATCTAATGGGGAAACTATTTAAATTGACCTGTGTGTCCCGAAGGAAAGACATTGGTAGGGTTTTACCCTCACTTCCTGTTTGGCTATGCAACAGGAAGTAAATAAATTTGAAGGAGAAACTGGCAAAATTTGGAAGGTGTCTTCACTCTATCAGGGGTGCAGACATTCCCAAAAACTGACAAGACTTTTAATCCCTCTGCACTCTATCCCCAAGCAAAAATAAGAAAGGATTTCATTTAGTTTAACGTTGCAAATACACATTCCCAAGTTCAACTGTGATGCATGTCAATGGCCCATTTAGACCTCGTTTAATAGAAAACAACAGTTGCCTTTCACTATAAACATTTTTTAGTCCAGTCCTGGAAATCTGCATCTGCTTTACTATTAATTTTCTTAAAAATTGGGTTCCTGCATCTAGATGCGCCAAATGCATCTAGGTGCGCGACTACTGTGTATGTGAGATGCGCAACTGCTGTGTGTGTGGAGGTATGTACCCGTGGTGCATATCTGGTACCCAGAAGCGGCCAGCACACAGGAATGATATCATAGTTACATAGTAGGTGAGGTCGAAAAAAGACACAAGTCCATCAAGTCCAACCCATGTGTGTGTTTATATGTCAGTATTACATTGTATATCCCTGTATGTTGCGGTTGTTCGGGTGCTTATCTAATAGTTTCTTGAAACTATCGATGCTCCCCACTGAGACCACAGTCTGTGGAAGGGAATTCCACATCTTTGCCGCTCTTATAGTAAAGAACCCTCTAAGTAGTTTAAGGTTAGACCTCTTTCCTTCTAATTTTAATGAGTGGCTGTGAGTCTTGTTAAACTCCCTTCCGTGAAAAAGTTTTATCCCTATTGTGCGGTCACCAGTATGGTATTTATAAATTGAAATCATATCCCCTCTCAAGCGTCTCTTCACCAGAGAGAATAAGTTAAGTGCTTGCAATCTTTCCTCATAACTAATATCCTCCAGACCCTTTATTAGCTTTGTTGCCCTTCTCTGTACTCGCTCTATTTCCAGTACATCCTCCCCCCCAGGTCCTTTTCCATCCTAGATTCCCCAGAGGTTTTCCCCCAGTGTATAGATTGCATTCATGTTTTTGCCACCCAAATGCATTATTTTACATTTTTCTACATTAAACCTCATTTGCCATGTAGTTGCCCACCCCATTAATTTGTTCAGATCTTTTTGCAAGGTTTCCACATCCTGCGGAGAAGTTATTGCCCTGCTTAGCTTAGTATCATCCGCAAATACAGAGATTGATCCTCCAGGTCGTTTATGAACAAATTAAAAAGGATTGGTCCCAGCACAGAACCTTGGGGGACCCCACTACCCACCCCTGACCATTCCGAGTACTCCTCATTTGTCACCACCCTCTGAACTCGCCCTTGTAGCCAGTTTTCAATCCATGTACTCACCCTATGGTCCATGCCAACGGACCTTATTTTGTACAGTAAACGTTTATGGGGAACTGTGTCAAATGCTTTTGCAAAATCCAGATACACCACGTCTACGGGCCTTCCTTTATCTAGATGGCAACTCACCTCCTCATAGAAGGTTAATAGATTGGTTTGGCAAGAACGATTCTTCATGAATCCATGCTGATTACTGCTAATGATACCGTTCTCATTACTAAAATCTTGTATATAGTCCCTTATCATCCCCTCCAAGAGTTTACATACTTTTGATGTTAGGCTAACTGGTCTGTAATTCCCAAGGATGTATTTTGGGCCCTTTTTAAATATTGGTGCTACATTGGCTTTTCGCCAATCAGCTGGTACCATTTAAGTCAGTAGACTGTCAGTAAAAATTAGGAACAATGGTCTGGCAATTACTTGACTGAGTTCCCTAAGTACCCTCGGGTGCAATCCATCTGGTCCCGATGATTTACTAATGTTAAGCTTCCCAAGTCTAATTTTAATTCTGTCCTCTGTTAACCATGGAGGTGCTTCCTGTGTTGTGTCATGAGGATAAACACTGCAGTTTTGGTTATTGAAGCCCCTCGATTCCCTCGTGAAGACTGAGGAGAAGAATAAATTCAATACCTTCGCCATGTCCTCATCCTTTGTAACCAGATATCCTTCCTCATTCTTTATGGGGCCAATATGGTCTGTCCTCCCTTCTTTACTGTTTACATACTTAAAGAAATTCTTGTGATTTTTTTTGCTCTCCTCCTCTATGTGTCTTTCGTGTTCTATCTTAGCCGTCCTTATTGCACCCTTACATTTCTTGTTGCATTCTTTATAAAGTCTGAATGCTGATGATGATCCCTCAACCATGTATTTTTTTGAAGCCCTTCTCCTTTGCTTTTATATGCATTTTTACATTGGAGTTAAGCCATTCAGGACTTTTGTTCGCTCTTTTAAATTTATTACTCAATGGAAAGCATTGGCTAATGCCCTTATTTAATATGCTCTTAAAGCAAACCCATCTCTCCTCTGTGTTCTTTGTTCCTAAGATTTTATACCAATTTATGCCTTCTAGCAAGGTTTGTAGTTCAGGGAAGTCGGCTCTTTTGAAATTCAGTGTCTTTGTATTCCCCTTATGTTTCCTATTTGTGTGATTTACAGGGTATACTGAAGCCAATTGACCCGTGATCGCTGTTACCTAAATTGCCCATTATTTCCACATCCGTAATCAGGTCTATATTGTTGGTAATCAGTAGATCCAGTAATGCTTTATTTCTAGTTGGTGTGTCTACCATCTGACCCATAAAATTGTCCTGCCAGACATTTAGGAACTGGCAAGCCTTAGATGAATGCGTGGTTTCCTCCGCCCAGTCTGTCTGGATAATTAAAGTGCCCCATTATGATAACACTTCCCATCCTTGCTGCTAATCCAAATCATGATAGGAGATCTGTCTCCTTTTCCACCCTCAGGTTAGGGGGCCTATAGCATACCCCCAGTATTATTCTCCCCTTAGCTTCATCCCTTTGGAACTCTACCCATAAGGATTCCACCTCCTCCCTAGCTCCCTTAGTGATGTCATCGCTTACATTCACTTGTACATTTTTCTTGATATATAGGCATACTCCTCCCCTTTTTTACCCTCTCTGTCCTTGTGATAAAGGGTATACCCTTGAATGGTTGCCAGCCAATCATGAGATCTGTTGAACCAGGTCTCTGAAATTCCCACAAAATCCAAATCCTCCTTGTACAACAGTAACTCTAGTTTACCCGTCTTGACTGCCAGGCTCCTGGCATTGGTAAACATGCCACGTAGTTTAGACCGGTCGCATATTATCCTCTTATTGGGTGTTTTGAAATTGCAACTAGGACTTTCTACTATACTTACCTTGGGCTTATGTGCTTTGGTTAACCTACCACTAATGCCCCCAATACTACCCTCTGGAATATGTTCCACGCTGACTATCTCTACCTCTGGACTCCCCCCATTGCCTAGTTTAAAAACATCACGCCCCTCCAGGAAGTTGCTTGTACTGCTGCTATTTTCTTCCCACCACCATGCCCTGCTCACTGTTCTCTGAGGAAGAGATGATCCTTATTTGCAAATTAAGATAATTTTTATTTATTTTTACATGGGGTGATGTTTGTGTGGGTCATGTGTGTATGTCTAAATGATTTGGCCTCAAAACACACACCTACTTCCTGTGTAAAGATTCACTTCTGGGCCAATGTATATTGCTTTCTACTTCAGTGTGTGTGTATATATAGATCTATCTATCTATCTATCTATCTATCTATCTATCTATCTATCTATCTATCTATCTATATATATATATATATAGATATATCTATAGATGTAGGTTCTTGTGTCCACCAGCAGAGAGAAGTTGGGTAGATGCCACACTCCCAATTCTGGAGGCATAATAATGGTCTAGCACAGGGGTCTTCAAACTACGGCCCTCCAATTGTTCAGGAATTACAATTCCCATCATGCCTAGTCATGTCTGTGAATGTCAGAGTTTTACAATGCCTCATGGGTAGGGATGAGCTTCGACTCAAACTCGAACTCGATTCGAACATCGGCTGTTCACCAGTTCGCTGAACAGCGAACAATTTGGGGTGTTCGCGGCAAATTCAAAAGCCGCGGAACACCCTTTAAAAGTCTATGGGAGAAATCAAAAGTGCTAATTTTAAAGGCTTATATGCATGGTATTGTCATAAAAAGTGTGTGGGGACCTGGGTCCTGCCCCAGGGGCCATGGATCAATGCAAAAAAAAGTTTTAAAAACGTCCGTTTTTTCGGGAGCAGTGATTTTAATAATGCTTAAAGTGAAACAATAAAAGTGTAATATTCTTTTAAGTTTCGTACCCGTAGACTTTAACGGTGTTCGCGTGTTCGAACAAATTTTTTGCCTGTTCGCAAGTTCTGGTGCGAACCGAACAGGGGGGTGTTCGGCTCATCTCTACTCATGGGATGTGTAGTTCCGCAACAGCTAGAGAGCCATAGTTTGAAGATTCCTGATCACTCTAGCATGTCTTGAAAAAAGTTGGTTTTTCATGTGCCTTGTATAATGCCCAAGAAATATCCTTAGGAAATACAAGTGGGTCATGGCACATCTACATTCCAAATTTGGAACTTAAGATGGTCATGCACTATGCAGTCTGATTGGCCAATCTCTGTACAACTCGATATTTAGGCAACATAGGTAATAGGAAGATGCACTTGAATAATGGATTCAAAATAGAGGAAATCAAACAGGCTCTTGCACTAAATCTAATTTATTTAAGATCTAACTGATTGCAGTGTATGGTCACCTTTAAAGATCAAGATCTGAAAATATTAATTTATTGGGTTTAGAAACACTTCTCTGTTCCTTGCAATGTATTGAAAGATTTGGGTAAAAAAAGAAAAAAACACATTTCAAAGATATATTAGAAGTGATAGGAATGAGATTAGCATCAAAAGGGTTAATTAACTGAGTACTCCTACTAATTGCCTAACAAGACACATCCAATGAGATGCAATTAACCAATTGTATTGGGCGTGCACTATTATTAATGAGAAAACTGCAGTTACCCTAGCGCCAGTTGCAGTTTACATATGCGGGTATTTATTATCGTTATTTGTGCTTCAATGTGTGCCGGGGGCATGTTCAATTAATGACTTTTCCCGTGCACCAATTAATGTATGAACTGGTGCAGTGCCTTCTTCTTAGTAAATCACCCCCATGGCTTCATATTTGTGAAGCGCAGAGAGTTGTTATGAGCTGTAATGCATCACATTGTGCTGCCACACATAGAAATAAATACAATTTAAAAAAGAAAAAAGTAAGCAAAACAATGCATTTTAACAATGCATGTCAGCTACGACAGTGTGAGTGCACAGCCCATACCAATATGCAGTTTATTCTTATCTTAACATGTCCTCACTGGTATAAATGAAGCCCCATATTCATACACATTGAGCTTGATTTACTAAATTGTAACGTGAGGTAAAATCCAGCAAAGTGATGCGAACCTTTAAATAAAATCCCTGCACATGATAGGACGTCCAAAGTGATCACAAGTTCACTTCACTGCACCTGACTTCACACTTCATTAAATCACATACAAGGACTTGCCTAATGTTTCTATCCATCTTTCTAATGGCTTTGCATAAGAAACTGCATACATAAAGTAAAGGTGTGTCATCAGTAAGCAAGTTCATTTACTCACCTGTATTGACTGAAATGACATGCAACCAGCATTTGTTATCTTTATTACCCCTTAGTCCTATATTCTATCACCAACATTGGTATAAGTCTGCTGCTTGCTTTTGGAAATAGTTTATTCCCTTCTGTCTTTTTTCCTAAATTTGTTGATATGCAAATCAATATTTTGAGGCAGTATGATTTGTACATTTAATCTTAATTAGATGTACAATTAATATGATAATGCAGCTTTCTACATGAAAGAAGGACGACTTGATTGCCTGGACTATTAAAATGCACATATGGCAGAAAGCCCAGTCACTCAGTATTAAATAGTAATCATTTAAGCAGTGCTATCTAGACTATTTCAGGAAAGCTAGACATGTTTTTGTTCTTTCGTGTCTATGCAGCAATCCTAAAAATAGCCTTGCCTAAATAATGTTACCTTATTATTATCTGAATAATTGACATGATGTACAAATGTTTTTTTAGAAATGTACCGTGCTTTGAATGAGCCATCTTAATCTTTGTAAATCATTCATGTCAATTTTAGTAAATAATGTTGGCATTAGGGTTGGATAGGATTCCATAGACATGCAAACTGGGGATTAGAAGCCCTGGTTCACATTGGAGTGATTTGGCATGCGATTTGACATGTCAAATCGCATGCCAAATTAGCGGAAATTGCAGGTAATGGCACCGTCCGAAATGGTGCAACGCCACATTTGTGGCGCCTCACCGAATCCCAAAAATTGTTTTTGCACTACTTTTGATGACTTCAGGGTGCGATTACCATAGACAGCAATCCACTTAGATGTCTCTGAAATGATCCCCCGATCTCGGGACTGACATGGAATGAAATTGTGAGAGTAGCTGAACTCGCAGGATTTCATTTGTGCTATCAGTGTTGTCATTAGGCTAAAGAGAGTGTTGTTCTTTTGAGAAAGTGGATGTGGCTAATGTAATATGGGCATGACTCAACTGGTGTGGTTAAATCAGTATAATGTAGTCTTAAAAAGCATATGAGCATTGCAAAACATACTAGATTTTCATTAACATTCTGATAAACAGGGAACTAAGCTAGATATTGAAAAACTAAAAAAGTTTACAAATGAATGATAAAACAATGACAAATCTGCAAAAATAAAAGAGATCCAAACAAGATAATTGCTAAGGAGAAAAGGGGAAAATGGGTTCAAAATTAGGTCAAATAGAAGTAGCTTTCATTTAGAATTTTTGATACACTTGCACATTATCCGGAGTCTTTGGCCCATTCATAAGCAGAAAAATGAAATCAACTTATGTATCAGTTGCAACATTGTAAAAAGATATTTATGAATGAAGCCTGCAAATAGAGACTGTGCAGTTTATATATTATCTACAGTTATTTTCTCTAAATACAAGTTATTTGTATAAAACTTAACTTTACTAATCTTAGGTCAGGATTTATATGTTGTCTGTTTCCCTGTTTTGGGGATTGTCTGTCTGATTTAACCCCTTAACACCTAAGGGTAAAACAAATCTAAATGCCTAAGCTCAATTTTGCAATTTTGACATGTTAGTAAAACCGTACATATCATCACAACTACTTTGTACATCCAGGTGGATTATGCCTTGTTTTTTTCAGGACAGATTGGGCTTTCATTTGGTAGCAAACAGTTATGGATATCTCCTGATTTTTATTTTATTATCAAAGGAAAACTGGCCCAAAATAGTTAAAAAAATATATATTTTTTCAATTTTGCTGTATATTTCTTGTTACTATTATAACCTACAACCAAAGAACATCCCAAAATAAGTTCTCCTGCTCCTAATGATTGCAATGTTACCACATATGTGTATGTTATTGTTTGTACCCATAGTACAGCCCAGAAGCAATAGTGCGCTTTTTGTCTTTTTGTTTGTCCTACCTAAAACACACCAGCACTAACTGACACAGATGTTAATTAAAAAAAAAATCCTGTCCGATATATATACTGACCCTGTCATTTGACCCTGACCTTGACCTTTGACCCTGACCTTGACCCAAGCACTAACCCTGACACTGACTTAGATTAAACCTTGATCTAGGTATTTTCTTTATTTTTTTATTTTTTATTATTTATTTACTTTACATTTTTTTTACAAACACTTTTTTTTCTGCAAGGAATGAGGCAGATATATTGTATCCTTCTACTCCATTCACATAAAGAAAAAAACACATGGGTGGGCTTTACAGTGACTGATCACTGTGGTAGCGGCTACCACAGCAATCAGTGACCCAGAACAGGGTCTCGGTGAGACCCCGATCTCTGTGCTGGGAGCACGCTGCGTGGCATGCTCTCAGCACAAAGGGAGATACACATATGTGGATCCACGTAAAAAATCCCAGTGCAGTGAGGCCCTGTTATGTCAGTGTGAAGGGGTTAAAGGGCTTTTCACATAAAATGCACTAATATTTTTTGCCCCTCAACCTAAAGTATCCCACTCTCATCCTTCCTAAAAGTGCACTTACCTCTACCCAACACTGCAATGTTGACATTATTCAATAAAACTTCTTTACACTGTGGGCTCTTTAAAGTTAGACAGAGAAAGTATGAAATCAAACATGTACTGCCCTGTTTTCTCTTTATAAAACCCAATAATGAACTTAGCAACCAGTGTGTTTTTTAATTATAATTAATTATAAATTGTTAAAAAGATATAAAATTCAGACTGCCCAATTCCAGGCCTGTTCGCCTACCAACAGAAGCTTGCTTCCTGCCTAAATTTGTCAGTCAAAAGAATGATTGACCAAGCTTGGAAGAAACCATCAGTTCCCTTGCAGTGGGTAAGAGATCACATGACCGCATTGATGCTTAACAAACAGATGTCTAGCATCCACAACCATACTCATGCTAAGTTTCTGAAAGTTTGAGAACCATGGCTGTCTTATGCCTTTCCTACTGTACCCGAAACCAGCTTCGGTTACCTATGATGGACAGCCTTGATTTGTGTAAGGCCCTTGGGGGCCCTTACCCCCCTCCCTAGGCCTCTAAACCGGCCCTGTTTTCCCTCTAGCTTTCCTCATCCTCTCCCTGACTCCCCTCTCATTAGGTGCACCTTCTTTCTTTCCTTAGCACCACCTTTCTGCCTACCTTCCTCTTGATTTATGGTCTATCTCTTATTCTTAGATATGTATAGCCTATAAACTGCACCATTGTGTGGATATTGGTGGGCCTTGCGGACACACTTTTGTTGTAGGGAACCTCCCCAGGATCCCTTGGCCCTCATGGCTTTATAAAAAGGCCTATCTCCCGTTGTGATATCAGTTCTGGTTTCACACTGCTACAGTTTATCTATCTTTGTTAGATACCTTTTGTCACCACTGTCAATGCTAGCCCCTGTGTGGGCCGAATGATAGCATGTTAGCTACTTGTCAAAATGAATAAAAATGATTGAAACAGAAAATAAAAAAAAATAAATAAAAATAAAAAAAATAAACTTCAAGAAAAAATAAAGTTACAAAATGAAAAATAAAAATGATTTCTCTTTAATACCAACGGAATTGTTGTGCCGTGTACACATGATCCAACATTCCAACAACAAAATCGTTGGATTTTTTCCGACAGATGTTGGCTCAAACTTGTCTTGCATTCACATGATCACACAAATCTTGTCGGAAATTCCGAACAAGAACACGGTGACGTACAGCACGTACAATGAGCAAAGAAAAATTAAGTTCTTCTGCTTGATTCCGAGCATGCGTGGAACTTTGTGCGTCAGAATTGTGAACACACGATCAGAATTTACAACAACGGATTTTGTTGTCAGAAAATTAGTTTTTTTTTTGTTGTCAGAAAAAGATCCAGCTCTCAAATTTTGTGTGACGGAAATTCTGATGGAAAATGTCCGATGAAGCCTACACATGGTCAGAATTTCCGGCAACAAGCTCCCATCGAACATTTTCCATCAGAAAATCTGACAACAATGCAACAATTTCCACAGTGTATGGATAATTAATGTAGTGCCAGTATGATTTCCACAGCAAACATCAGGAAGAGCTGGAGAATTTGTTGATTGAGCAGAACTAATTTAGTGCTATGCATTACTAACAGTCAGGGTCCTCAGGAAGCTTACCCAATGTTTACTGAATATTTTATATGCATAGCAGGAAAGGGAAGGATACTGTGTTAGTATGAGCATTTGGAACCATATGATCAGTATCCTTTGTGTATAGATCAAAGAGCTAGTTATGTTTTTATTAGAAAAAAATAAATAGTTGTATTGGCAATCGGTTTAGTGAAGAATGCTGAAAAGGAAAGGGCAGCTACTGTAATCCGCAATTACAAATATCATTTTTACCATGGTTACAGAAAAACAATCTATCAGTAAAAATAAAAGTATGAAAATCACTGGGCTACAATTGAGAAAATTGCTATTATTACTAATTTACATTAGCACAGAAAAATAAGATTAAACTGTGGCTATAGTAATAAGTTTATTGTACACAAATACATTGGGAAAAATTGGGAATGAGACGTCTGTCCAATAGAACTTACATGCTAAAAGGAAAATAGATGGATGCATACTGTAGAGGTTGATTTGCTAAAAGAAAATACACTGGGAATTTTGACTTCATCCAATCATGTGCAAGTTAAAATACAGATTTTTTTTTTTTTGGAACTTGATTGGGTATTCTTTAAAAAGTGAATTTTCACCACAGTCACTTAGTTAAGGGAATATTCCCTTGCACAGTGAGCAGCCTATTTGTCTAGAATAAAAACCCTATAATGTAAAGGGAGGTCTTGCGTTAGTAATTGTGTTAACAATGCATTATTGGAAAAGTCAGGAAATGTTGCATGGTCAAAGAAAGTTATAAATCAAGGTTATCTTCCTTTATGAAAATGTATGATTTATGGCCTGTGTTTCAAGAATGGGAGGAATAGCTAATACATGTAGCTAGAGCTGCACAATTCTGGCTAAAATGAGAATCACAATTTTTTTGCTTAGAATAAAGATCATGATTCTCGTTGCGTTTGAAAAACCACTGTGCAAATACAGTGTGACATAAAATATTGCAACAACTGCCATTTTATTCTCTAGGGTCATTGCTAAAAATGTATATAATGTTTGTAGGTTCTAAGTAGTTTTCTAGCAAAAATGTGACCCCTGATGACATCAAATGTGCTGACGGATTGCGTTGGATGTGGTCGAGCGTGACACATTAATTCCTCCCACAGTGGAACCCAGGTGGAGCGCATA
The DNA here is from genome assembly GCF_042186555.1 of Aquarana catesbeiana. Taxonomy (NCBI): domain Eukaryota; kingdom Metazoa; phylum Chordata; class Amphibia; order Anura; family Ranidae; genus Aquarana; species Aquarana catesbeiana. The sequence continues at coordinate 204,657,766 of NC_133326.1, read as the reverse complement.
ACACTGTCCCTAAGTCCATTTGTTCTATTAAACTTGGTACACTTGTTAAAGTGTTTTTAGCGCTTAATTTTAATAAAACACCAACGTACTTCAACCTGGAAGCCTGTTCCTTGTTTACGTCTTAATCCTGTAGTCCGGAGATTTGGCGGGTATCCTTTCTGATGATCGTTTGGAGGCTCCATCGCCGGGTATTGCGACGGATCATAGGAAAATCTTGCACCCTAATGCTGTATATGACTTCTGTAATGGGGGTCATGTATATCTGGTGAGTAGGCTGAGTGACTGGTGTTGGTGGAGGAAGATTTACAGTCACTTGTTTGTTGGATTCATGAAATCACTGTAGTATTGATTCATTTTTGGACTATATTTATATATTTATTCTTTGGACATTGCACAATTTTTGGTATCCACCAGAATATTGGGTGGTCATTTCTATGCTCATTCATTTGCACTTTATAATTGTCTAGCACATTGGTATAGCATTATTGTCTTGTCACCATCACCCACTGAGGACACCCAGTGGTTATTCACATTATTGCACTTTATTGTATTCTTTACTGTGAGGGTGCACAGTTCATCACCAATTTTTCACTTCTTAGGTATCAACCTTACAACAAGTAAGTAGCCCCTAATAATATCATTTTTATTTATTCATTTTTTTCACACACCTTTTGAAGGAAGCCTCTTCTAAAGATGATGCACAAGAAAGCCCGCAAACAGTTTTCTGAAGACAAGCAGACTAAGAACATGGATTACTAGAACCATGTCCTGTGGTTTGATGAGACCAAGATAAACTTATTTGGTTCAGATGGTGTCAAGCATGTGTGGCGGTAAACAGGTGAGGAGTACAAAGACAAGTGTGTCTTGCCTACAGTCAAGCATTATAGTGGGAGTGTCGTGGCCTGGGGTTGCATGAGTATGGCCAGCACTGGGGAGCTACAGGGCATTGATGGAACCACGAATGCCAACATGTACTGTGACATACTGAAGCAGAGCATGAGCAAGTATTCCAACATGATAACGACCCCAAACACACCTCCAAGATGACCGCTGCCTTGCTAAAGAAGCTGAGAGTAAAGGTGATGGATTGGCCAAGCATATCTCCAAACCTAAACCCTACTGAGCATCTGTGGGGAATCCTCAAATGGAAGGTGGAAGAGCGCAAGGTCTCTAACATCCACCAGCTCTGTGATGTTGTCATAGAGGAGTGAAAGAGGACTCCAGTGGCAACCTGTGAAGCTCCGGTGAACTCCATGCCAAGCGGGTTAAGGCAGTGTTGGAAAATAATGGTGGCCACACAAAGTATTGACACTTTGAACCCAATTTGGACATTTTCACTTAGGAGTGTACTCACTTTTGTTGCCAGCAGTTTAGACATTAATGGCTGTGTGTTGAGTTATTTTGAGGGGACAGCAAATTTACACTGTTATACAAAAATTTGAGGGGTGTACTCACTTTTGTGAGATACTGTATATATATAGATATATATATATATATCTATAGATATATATATATATATATATATCTATAGATATATATATATCTATAGATATATATATATATATGTATATATACACAGTATTTCACAAAAGTGAGTACACCCCTCAAATTTTTGGAAATATTTATATATATATGTGTATGTATGTATATATATATATATATATATATATATATATATATATATATATATATATATATAATTTTTGTAGGTTCTAAGTAATTTTCTAGCAAAAAATACATATTTTAACTTGTAAACTGACGTCATTTACAGACCAAGGTTCATCCCTTTGATCTAAAAGAACTAAATGATACTTTGTTTATAGTTACCTCATTGAGCATTGAGGAATAATGATGAACATTTGCCAACTTTTTTTTTTTTACAGCTCTGAACAGAGAACGGCTCTGCCCTTGTTACATGGAATCGAGGAAATGCTGGATTAAGATTGTGAGGGGGTTGAATCGAGATCACAATTTTTTAACAATTAATCATGCAGCTCTACATGTAGCCATACTAAAAAAGGTCCCACAGAAAAGAAACAACATACGAGTATTTATACGTGAGAAGTGATCTTAGGAGAAAAGAATAAATAATAAAATTCATGAATATGATAGGTATATATAAGCATAGATCTAGAGACAAAAGAGGACATATAATGAGCTGTGAGGCCACATACACACGACCGGTTTTGCCGTTGGAATAAACTCCGAAGGTTTCTCCGACGAAACTCCGACGGAATTCCGCTCAAGCGGTCTTGCCTACACACTGTCAAACCAAAGTCCGGTCAAAGTCCGACCGTCCAGAACATGGTGACGTACAGCACGTACAATGGGACTAGAAAAAGGAAGTGCAATAGCGAGTGCACCACCTTTTTGGCTCCTTTTGCTAATCTCATGTTTACAGAGGTGGCTCTAGACTTTGCGAGGCCTTAGGCAAAACTTAGACATGAGGCCCCACTCACATCCATAATGAGAAAAATAATTCAAGCAATAAAAAAATAACTGTATGTCCCCCACATCACTTCTGGCTTCCTTCCTCTTCTCTCCCACTGACTGCTGTGGGAGATCTTCAGGAAAAGGGGCTGGTAAATATGTCATTTACCAGCCCCTTCCTTTTCTAAATGAATACAGTGAGTGTGTGACTGTGTTTAGTCTGCTTCAGTTTATGAATGGAGAGGAGCCGTTGTCTCCTGTTCATTCATATGCAGTGCAGCTGAGGCTGCACAGAAAGTGGTTTGGGAATGTGTTTCCTCAGTCCCTTTCTTGGTCTAAAAAGTGAGACTTCAGGGGTCTGTTTAGACCCCTGATATCTCTACAAAGAAGCCAAAAAACTGTCACCAAAAAACGTAATTTAAAAAGCAAAACAAAATGTAAAATAATAATAAAACCATTCAAAAAAAAATCAGACTAAAATTTCTAATCAGACTAAAAAGCCATGCCCAATATGTAGCATAATTGAGCCATGGTCACTATATGCCACAGATCACCATCTCCCTAGTAGGGACCCCAGTGCATTACTTTGCCCATGGTGCTAGTATTATGGCACTGTACAATGGTGTGTAGGAGAGAAAAGTGGAGGGTATGATAGTGGGTAGTATGTACATTAGAGGGGTGTGGAATGTATGGTGGTGGGTAGTATGTACATTAGAGGGGTGCGGAGTGTATGCGGGGGTAGTATGTACATGAGAGGGGTGCGGAGTGTGTAGGGGTGGGTAGTATGTACATGAGAGGGGTGTGGAGTGTAGTGTGGTGATTAGTATGTACTTGAGAGGGGTGTAGAGTATATGGGGGTGGGTAATATGTACATTAGAGGGGTGCGGAGTGTATGTGGGGGTAGTATGTACATGAGAAGGGTGCGGAGTGTATGGTGGGGGTAGTATGACATGAGAGGGGTGTGGAGTGTATGGAGGTGGGTGTGTATGATGTGAGAGGGGTGCGGAGTGTATGGTGGTCGGTAGTATGTACATGAGAGGGGGTGCGGAGTGTATGGAGGTGGGTGGTATATACATGAGAGGGGTGCAGAGTGTATGGAGATGGGTAGTAGGACATGAGAGGGGTGCGGAGCGTATGGAGGTGGGTAGTATGACATGAGAGGGGTGCGGAGTGTATGGTGGGGGGTAGTATGCATATGAGAGGGGTGCACATGGTAGAAAAGTGGTATATGGTGTGAATGAGCCCTGATTTATTACTACATCACTGCAGAGGCCACCTTGCAGTGGCATGCATAGAGCAACTCAAGTTGCACAGCACCAGAACTGGCCTCCCAGCCTGCTGCAGACATTGCTCTCACCGCCCCCTCCCACATCTCAAGTCCCTGTACACAAGTCCCTGCACAAAGCCTGCCAGATCAATGATTAAAGAAAGTGCTGAAGAAGTAAGAATGTACTCATTAGAGTCCCTACAGTAAAGTGAACCTGTTATTTTATCCAGCATGGATACATTTGAGATAGGATTTTAAACTGAAATTGTGAATTTCCCATTGCAGACCTCCCTGGATGCTCTGGATATACAGTACTCACCTTTCTTTTCACCAGACTTACAGCTCACACAGGGCTTTGTATTTCATATGTGATGGGGTTGATTGTGCCAAAGTGATCATATATAGTGACAACATTATCCTCCTCTACTGAAAGCACCAAGTTCTTTGACTCCTGGCACTAAACAGAACAGAGGGGGAGAAAAAAAGTTAAGTATATGTTGCTGATAATGGGGAGTTTAAAATAAACCCATTGCCTGAATATTTTAAATTACAGGTTTGCATTAACAAAAGTAACAGTACTTTCGATGCCCTTAATTTATTTAATATTATCAATTAATCAGTGTCTTATGATCTTTGAAACTATCCAAATACTTTCAAATAAAGCACATTTTAATCCAGGCTTATATATATATATATATATATATATATATATATATATATATATATATATATATATATATATATATATATATAATGTGGTCTCAAAATGTGATTTTATACTCTGATTAGAAAAATGTAGCTCCTGTAATACTATATAACAATGAATTTTTTTAAATCTTCTGCTGTGTGCAACTTTTTCATGAAATGCTCATTTATGGGATCTGGTAGACTAAGTACTATAGCTTGCTTTGATCTTCATGGTCTTTTTTGAATCACAGCACTGACAATTCTTTTATGCATTCCTTGTCCCTAAATCAGTAAACCCTTCTCTTCTGGGGTTGCAGTGAATCCCCAGGATTCCTGTAGATTTTGGATTGTGAACTTCTGACCAAAAGCTTTGAAGGTTCACTGCAAGAAATAAGGAACAACCTATAGTGCTGCACATAACCTTAGCCCATCATCAGTTGAGTCACAAGAGCCAATAAATGAAATGAATAAATCAGCCCCTAAAAAAAGGGTGGGTTGGGGGCGGAGCTAGCCAGAGACCGGGACGGACATCTGTTAGAGGAGCCCCGGCACCAGTGGGTATACAGCGGCTAAAATCAGCCCATACGAGCCACGATTATCAAGGCGTTCCAGCTCTACAACATCCTGGTAACTATTACCGAAATGCTCAGGCATAACAAAGATGGGAAACAACCCCAGAAGTTGATGGAGTTCTTCACTCCCGGGCCAAGGCAAAATGGCGCCAGCGCCACATCCACACCGGCATCCAGCTCACAATCCCAGCCGACACAGCAGGGGAAAACAAACAAAAGGAGCCGTCCTCCTAAATTCCCCAACTCTTCACCACCTACACCCTCAACAGGGAGCCCTGAGAAGGCTAGATCAAGGATGGATGCAGAGGATATAGAGGTGAGCCCTTACTATGACTCACGGGATGACACCAGGGAGCTGCCAGATTCCATTGACATGTTTCCCACTAACAACCAGCCAGTATTAGACACAGTTTTAAAAGAGATGCTAGTCTCCCTGAGAAGCTCACTACACTCAGATATGGTCTCCTGTGTGCATAAGTTCAGCATGGATCTGAAAACTGTATCTGATAGAGTGACACGTGTGGAAAGCAAAATGGGGGAATATGCTGTTACAATCAATGACTTGGTTGATGCAAATGACAGTAGAGATGACAAACTTGAATTGATTAAAGCCAAAATGGCAGACATGGAGGACAGAAGTAGGAGGAATAATGTAAAGATAAGGGGAATCCCAGAATCTGTCCAGCAGCATGACCTGCACAACTATGTCTCCCAGCTTTTAAATGCAATTCTGCCTGACATATCTGCATTGGATTTTACCATAGACAGGATACACCGTCTTCCTAAGCCCTCCTATCCATCCAATAATATCCCAAGGCATGTCATAATGAGACTGCATTTTTACCACACCAAAGAGAGGCTAATGACAACATCCAGACAAAAAGACCAATTTCCTGCACCATAAGCCACCTTGCAATTTTACGCAGATTTGTCACAGTACACCTTGCAGAAACGCAGAAATCTGAATACAATAAGGAAAGCCCTCAGGAATCACAAACTGAGCTACAAATGGGGATTCCCAACAAAACTGATTGTCACCAGAGAGGGAGTGGACTACGTGATGGAGTCAATGGCGAAAGCCCTCCTCAGCTCCTGGGGAATAGTCCTAGAACCGCAAACACAACCCCGCCAATCAGGTAGTTGCCCTGATTTTGAACAGGAATGGCGCACAGTAAATCATAAAAATGCCCGCACTCATAACTAGCTCGGATATGGGCACAACTGGACACAATTACCCACTATCTGGTGAAAATGCCTATCACATCCACATTACTTTTCCAGCTTGAACTTTCACTACCCCTTCTATATATGAGTGGCCATGAGCCACACTCAAACTTTGTTTTTTTCTTGTTTGGCTGATAGCCTCAGTTACTATATGTTATTGTTCGAACAGAAGTGACTTGGTTTTCTCACCAGTCAGGAGTGAACACATCTCTCTACAGAACCTGCAGAACTACGTACTGGAAACTTCAGGAACTACACAGCACTATCAGACGGAAGAACCTTCCCAAACCTGGATCCCTTTACTACTAAACGTGAGTGAAATTATTACACCACATAACACTCAGCACCATTCTAAATTCAGATGGCGGTGAATTTCATGTCCATCAATGCAAAAGGCCTTAACCATCCAGCCAAAATAAGATCCTTATGGAAAGAAGCGATATCCCAAAAGTGCGACATTCTGTGTGTCCAGGAAACACACTTTAAAAATCAATCTCCTCCCAAGTGCTCGCATCCTAAATTTCCTCAAACATACTATGCCAATGCGGTCTCAAAGAAAAAAGGAGTGATGATATTGATAAAGGACTCAATGGCCTTCAAACTACACAAGATTAATGTAGACTCACAAGGCCGCTTCATAATTTTGTTGTGCAACATAAACTCCACCACATACACAGTAACAAACATTTATTCACCGAACAATGGTCAAATACACTTTTTGCACAGGATAATTAAAAAAGTCAGGGCAATACAGCAAGGATTAGTTGTAGTGGTAATGTGTGGTGACTTTAATATTACCCCTGACAATAATACCTGATATCAACATTAAAGCATGGGTAGACAAAGGCATGGGTTATCTTGAAGATATAATGGAGGGAAAACAACTCAAACCGTTTAAAACTTTACAGCAGGAACACCAACTAACTTCTACGGCACAATACCAACACATGCAAATAGACCATCTACTAAAAAAAATCCACAGATTCTCACATTCTTACCTGTTAAAATAGCATGTTACTACCAAAGCACTACAACATCAACTAAAGGCATATCGGCCATTTACTCCAGTTTACAAGACAAAAACATATGTGAAAAAACCCAATCAATCAGGGCTTGGGCAAGGGAGATAGGCACAGAACATTTGGCCCAACACTGGGAGAAAACCTTTAGTCTCGTTTATTCCTCAACCAAAAGCACAAACCTATGGGAAATGCAACAAAAAATTACACTTAGATGGTACCTCACACCATACCGAATTTCCAAGATTTACCCAGAGGCTTCCCCACAGTGCTGGAGAATGTGTGATGACACTGGTACTCTGTTACTTGTCTTGTGGTCATGCTCTTGGCTGCATGCACTATGGTCACAGGTGGAAAGAATAGTATCAATTATAATAGATACCAAGCAAACTTTAACACCAGACATGGCAGTTCTATCACTAAACCTGCATGATACACCTCTACCATACAGGACAGTAGTTTCAAATATTATAATAGCTACGCATTTTACCATTCTTAGACATTGGAAAACATCAGAGGCACCCAACATCACAGAAGTGATAAACATAACCCACACACATGGCACATATGAGGTACTACACTCCTCGACGACAGGGAAATATGATAAGATTTCAAAAGATTGGAGTCTTTGGTTGGATTGGTACTCTAATGCCCCATACACACGGTCGGACTTTGTTCGGACATTCCGACAACAAAATCCTAGGATTTTTTCTGACAGATGTTGGCTCAAACTTGTTTTGCGTACACACAGTCGCACAAAGTTGTCGGAATTTCCGATCGCCAACAACGCGGTAACGTCAAGCACGTACGACGAGACTAGAAAAGGCCAGTTCAGAACCAAGCGCGGCACCCTTTGGGCTCCTTTTGCTAATCGCGTGTTAGTAAAAGTTTGGTGAGAGACGATTCGCGTTTTTTCAGACTCGTGGCTTTCAGATCGTTTTCTGCGGTTCAGTTTGTGCTTGTGGGTTTGTATCTGCTCTTCAGTGCGTGCAAGCAAGTTCCGCGTGACTTTAAGTAGTCATTGTGTTCTTGTTCGTTCGTTACTGTTTTTTCAGGTCGCTCTTCACAGGCCTTGCTGTTCTTCAGTGCGTTCTGTTACTTCGTTCTGAGCAGCCGACCGTTTTCTAGCTATGTTGGGTATACATACTCCTCGTAGAGTTCGTGCTGTGTGGGGGCTTGGTGTTGGGGTCCTGACCTTGACACAAGTCCAGTCCATGAACAGGGTGGGGAGGAGTTCATGGACCAAGAATTGGTTGCTTCAGCGTAACCAGTTCTCTCATATGCCTTTGCTCCATGAGATCCGTGAGAATAATTTGATAATATATTGTATTTCTTTCCTCATTCCCTAATTACCATGATTGTAATATGCTGTGAATGTCCCCTTTGTCCTCATGCATGCTGGATTTTTATGTAATTATTTTTTTAGTCCTTCATACAGATTGGCTTTCAATAACCTCCCCAGAATGGTCTCCTGGCCCTATATTCACCTCATGTAGTCACTTAACAATGTATTTTGTCAGCTCCATAGTAGTGTTTTACCCCAAACACCCCTAAAATGATTTTAAATGTGATTTGTGCTTTAAATTCAGGCAGAGTGCCAGAGGCTTTTTTTTTGTGGTGTCCCCAAATCATTTTTAGTAACCCTCCCTCCCCCCAACTGCTAAGTCAGCTGATCCCAATTCTCTATCTATCCTCAATCATCTATCTGCTGACTTTGCCAAACCCATACACACTATGCCCATCTCTTTTGTGGTCAGATGAATTCCCCAAAGCATGTAGTGCAAGGGCCTGCCTGCATACTTTCAAATGGTACTGTTTAAAGTGTTTGTATCCTATTATTATCTTGACAGGTAATAGCAGAATGTCCAAATGTCCTCAAATGTGTACAGTGTGTATTTATATCTTTGTATTATGACACTTCTTACCTGTCCAGTGAGCTGCCAATAGTGTAACTAAGGAGGGTCTGTTCCAAGTAATACCCTGTATTTAGGCATTCATCTCTCAATGAAGTGGGGAGGGTTACCTGTCCAAGATCCCCCCCCCTATAATGTTAGAAATGGCCCATGGGGGGTGGGGGAGGGGGAATATGATAGGTGTACCTTATACTTTGGTGTTGTTAAATTCCCCTTAATAAATGCTATCTGGAGGTTGGCCAAGAATGTTTGTGTCTAATCTGCTTGCCATGTTTATGTGCAAAAATACTATTTTTTTTTTCCTCAACAGTTTCCTTCCACGCCACAGGAATGACAGACTGTGGCCTCCCACTTTGCCCAGCGGTGGGACTTTCCTAACTGCGGAGGGGCAATTGATGGGAAACACATCCACATCGTCCCACTACCCAACTCGGGGTCGTACTATTTCAACTATAAGGGGTTCAATAGTATTGTGATGTTGGCGGTGGTGTTGGCTAATTACGACTTTTTGTATGTGGACGTGGGGAAGACTGGCCGGATGTCCGATGGTGGAGTCATCGCCCAGACGGAGTTCTACAGGCGTCTCCAGAATAGTCAGCTAAGTCAGCTGATCCCAATTCTCTATCTATCCTCAATCATCTATCTGCTGACTTTGCCAAACCCATACACACTATGCCCATCTCTTTTGTGGTCAGATGTATGGATGAATTCCCCAAAGCATGTAGTGCAAGGGCCTGTCTGTATACTTTCAAATGGTACTGTTTAAAGTGTTTGTATCCTATTATTATCTTGACAGGTAATAGCAGAATGTCCAAATGTCCTCAAATGTGTACAGTGTGTATTTATATCTTTGTATTATGACACTTCTTACCTGTCCAGTGGGCTGCCAATAGTGTAACTAAGGAGGGGCTGTTCCAAGTAATACCCATTATTTAGGCATTCATCTCTCAATGAAGTGGAGAGGGTTACCTGTCCAAGATTCCCCCCCTATAATGTTAGAAATGGGCCATGGGGGGAGGGGGAATATGATAGGTGTACCTTATACTTTGGTGTTGTTAAATTCCCCTTAATAAATGCTATCTGGAGGTTGGCCAAGAATGTTTGTGTCTAATCTGCTTGCCATGTTTATGTGCAAAAATACTAATTTTTTTTTTTCCCCAACAGTTTCCTTCCACGCCACAGGAATGGCAGACTGTGGCCTCCCACCTTGCCCAGCGGTGGGACTTTCCTAACTGCAGAGGGGCGATTGATGGGAAACACGTCCACATCGTCCCACCACCCAACTCGGGGTCATACTATTTCAACTATAAGGGGTTCAATAGTATTGTGATGTTGGTGGTGGTGTCGGCTAACTACGACTTCTTGTATGTGGACGTGGGGAAGAATGGCCGGATGTCCGATGGTGGAGTCATTGCCCAGACGGAGTTCTACAGGCGTCTCCAGAATGGCAGCTTGGCAACTTGCCACCTCCAGAGGACAATGTGGAAGGACTCTCATTCATCTTCGTTGCGGATGAAGCATTTGCGCTGGGGGACCACCTGATGCGGCCATTCCCGATGAGGACCCTCACCCCGGAACAGAGGGTTTTTAATTACCGTCTGGCCAGAGCCAGAAGAGTGGTGGAGAACACATTTGGAATCATGGCCAGCCGGTTCCGCCTATTTCTGACACCCATTCATATGGTGGAGTATAAACTTAATCATATAATCCTGGCGTGCTGTGTTCTACATAACTTTTTATGCCAACATTCTGACAACTATGCTGGCTCAGTTGGGCCTGAGGCCGAAATTCTACATGATACAACCCTGACGGCGCTTGAAAGTGGCCGTCCTGGCTTGCCCTCCCTGAGTGCCCGTGATGTCCGGTTAAGATACCTTGAGTTCTTTGCGGGTAGGGGGGCCATCAATATGCCAGACAATTTGTGAAGCATTTATCAAATAAAAAAAAAAAGCTAATCTTTGGTGACATTTACTGCTTGTGTTTGTTTTAGTTGACCCTGACAGCAATGTGGGGAGTCCTGAAAATAGCGTGATTGTGTAACCTTTTATACAAAGCACTGTTGGGTGTTATTTACTAAAGGCGTAAACACTTTGCACTACAAGTGCACTTGAAACTGCACTGAAACTGCACTGAAACCCCCATTTTCACAGAAAACAGCAATTACATCACCACAAAAGTGTTGTAGCGTTCAGACAATAATCCACACATTCTTGATTAACAAACTTTTTAATACCTGCACAATCACATGTGCATTTAGAAAAGGTTTTTAAAACAAACCAACACGTTTGTTGTATAACAATTTTTGGGGTGGCATTATCAAAAATAGAAATGTCCATTTATGATAAAACAGGCCTGTGTAAAACCAACAAGAAAGACAAAAATCTTGAACTTACAAAGTTCACATATGGTAAAACTTGAAGGCAATATCAGACATGAGTATTTTGGAACTGTGTTTGATATTGCGGTCAGATGGGGTGAAGTCACCCCTTGAAAAGCCACATTTGGAAGATGCACACCAATTTACGAATGCCAACATGTGCTAGCTGCCATCACGGGGGATCAAGGGATGTGTTTTGGGGGAGCAACCCCTTCCTCACCGCTACTTTATTATTGAGGAAGGGGTTGCACCCCGAAAACGCGTCCATTGATCTCCCGTGATGGCAGATAGCACATGTTAGCACACTGTGTGCATCCTCCAAATTTGGCTTTTCGAAACATCGCTAAAAAATGTTTAAGATTGTAGCACACAAAAAAACAAAGTGATTTTGTGGGGTTTTAAAGTCGCCCCAAAACATCAATGATGTTATTATTTTTTTGAATAACATCATTGATTTTTTTCTTGGGGTTTTCCAATTCTAAATTACACCCCATGATCTCCCCGATCAGGATCTGGGCACTTTCTGATGTGAAAGGATCTCGATCCACAACATCACGATCACCTAAAAAGAGAGAAACAAAACAAAAACAGGTATCAAAAATCTGCCGGCATCCATCTCTTACCTGAGCCTATGGTCGCAGACACTCACCTGTTGTGGTGCCAATTTCCACCACATCTTCTTCCTCCTCTTGCTCAGCTTGGGTTGGGGGTATTTCCCCTTCTTCCAGAGGTGGGGGGTCTGTGGTCTCCTCGGATGAGGGGTGTCCTCCGAGTCTTTTCTCCCCTATGTAAAACAAAAATGGTATAATTAGCACACAGATATTTGATGGCAGAACTATAAATAGGAAACATTGCTTGGAAGTGGGGTACAATTGTCTATTTGGGCAGAGTTCCAAGATGTTTCATTTTTATTGTCCTTTGTCAAGCTTCAATACTTTACCTGTCTTGTACAAGCTTCACAGATGGAGACTCCCCTATAGTATACACTGGAGCACCTGTGTGGCCCCCTAATAAAAAGGGTGTTCTTGTGTCCCACACTAGTGCTCCAGCGTCCAGATGTGAAAACAGCTGCTGAGTGTCCTCTCCTTACACAGAATTTAGTTTGCATTTCATTCTAGTAACAAACCCATCTACACAACCAAATATTTTTCATACAAGTAGGCCCTAAAAAATGTAGGAAAATGCATATGGCCTAAACAATGGTGTTTTAGAGGCCAAAAGAAAAATGTTTGATACGAACGAATAATGGGCCTATGGAGCATATGGAGCAGCACGAACATAATAAAGACAAAAAGAATAGGAACACAGCACAACTACTTACTTTTTTGCAGCACTCTCCGGATCTTTCGGTACTGCTCGGGCTCTCTTAATTTCAGGTCCGACCACGGCTTCCCGTGCTGATCTTTCGATCGTCGTACCCCGAAATTCCAGTGCAGACTTTGACCACTTTCGCAATGATCTTGGCCTTTCTGATATTGGGGTTGGGGTAAGGCACATACTTCCCGTCATAGTCGGCCTTCTTCAGGATATCTACCATCTCCAACATCTCCCCAAAGGACATATTTGTGGCCTTAATTCTTCTCCTTCTGGATCGGGACGTGTCCGGATCCAGGCTTTCCTCCTCCTCGTTCCTGTAATTAGCACGCACCTGCTGTGTATCCGCCATGTGCTCTTCCCCCACTGCGCAGAACAAAAAGGGGCGGGGAATAGACTAGAAAGAACGTCAGGGGCGGGCGGAGTTACACGCATGCGCAGTGTGTATAAAGCGTACCACACGTGCGTATTACGTACGATCTGTGAGCGGAGGAAGGAGCATTGGAGGCGCCGATTGTCAGAACGAAGGTAAGAGACATACTTGTGCCTATACTGCTTCTACATTGAGGCCTATAATGTAACAAGATTAGGAGAGTTTGGCCTGGCATTAGGGTTTGTCTTGTGTTGTGTCTTGCAGTGAAAATGGATATCTTTCAAGATAGTGACTTCATGGCAATATTCATTGACATGTTCAGGGAACTGCCTTGTCTGTGGGAGATCAACCACCCACATTACAGAAACCAAACAAAGAGGAAGGCAGCGCTGGATCAATTTTGGAATTTGTGAAGCAGGTGATCCCCACGGCAGATATCACATATTTGAAGATCCTAATTGGTGGCCTGAGGAGCACATATGTAAGGGAGCGCCAGAAAGTCCAGGATTCGCAGAGATCCGGAGCAACAGGTGACATCTATATCCCCAGGATGTGGTACTATGACAGGCTGCATTTTCTGGCAGGTCAGACTGAACCCGGGTCAACACTCTCCAGTCTTCCTTCCACGCTACCTTCCCCCCCGGCTGAGGCTTCTGACGCCCAACCTGGGCCTTCCAGGCAGCAACATGTGGAGGAGCCCAGATTGAGCCAGGTATAGCATTCCTCTAAATATTGCTGAGTGTCCAATCAATGATGTTAACTAGATGTTAGTTTGGAGTACTAATTTCTGATTGTGATTGATGATGCAAAAACTAAAACCATGTCCCTTTTTCATACACAGGGAAGTCTCAGCCAGGAGGTGGCCGGGCCGAGCAGGCTGTCTGATCTGCAGGTCCCTCCCCTACACCTGGAAAGAGAAAGTGGCAGGAGGAGGAGTGCCCTAGAGGAGGCTGCCATAGGCCTCTTTTTGAGGGCTACAGAGGCCCTGGGAGCACCACACACTGTGGAGGAGGACTTCGCTGCCATCATTGCCTCTAAAATGCAGAGGATGGAGGAGGGACAACAATTCATGTGTGAGTCGTTAATATTGGAGGCTCTTAATAAGGGGATGAGGGCCCAAATTACATCTGATACACACCTTTGTGAACTCACACATGGTCCTCCTCCTGCAGGTCCTCCTCCTCCTCCTCCTTTTCCTCCAGGTCCTCCTAGTCCTCCTCCTCCTCCAGGTCTTACTCCTCCTCCTGCCACATCTCCAACAGCAGAGCCACAGCCGGGAATGAAGTGTGGAAGGAAGACCAGAAAGTGAGGACCCTGGATCCAGTCTGGTCGGCCAAAAGATGCAGCCTCTTGTGGTACCACAACCTGGGGACACAGATGTCATCTGCTGCTTTCCGGAACTCTGGGACTTCTGGACCAGACTGCCCTCCCTTACATATGGACTCCTCAGGCCACCAATTTTGATGTTCAAGAATTGATGTCTGCCCTGGGGGTCCCAGGCTTCGCTAATTTCTCCTGTTTATCCAGCGTTGCCTCCCTCTTTGTTTGGTTCTGAGCCCTTAATAAAGGATTTTTAGTTTGAATTATACTTGCCTATGTGTGTTTTACTTCAAAAAGGACAGTTTGTTTGTGAGGATTCAGGTACATTTCAAAAATACAATGTGAAATTAACAAGGGACACCAACAACAAACAATCTCCTTGAGATTAAATAATAAAAGATATCAATGGTGTTGTGGTAACTTGACACACAAAACACACACAAAAATAGTCTGGAGTAAAACTAAAAATAACATTAAACAAAGATCAGCCTTTGAAAAAATATAAACATAAAATCGAAAAAAAAAATGGCTTTAAATCCAAAAAAAAAAAAAAAATTATGTCAGATGTGACAAATAACAATATATTCAGGGAATCCCAAGAAAAAAAAAAAAAGTTTGTGAGTAGTGTGTGTGAATATGAGCAGCAAAACTACTTAATTCTTGTCACATTATAAAGAAGAAGAGAGTGCGCTGTATTAAACCATTTTTAACATTGCAGCGTGACGAAAGTGCTGTATCCATTTCGAACGCTAATTTTACCAGACCAAGCTGTTCTGTGTCGGAATTTCTTCTGAGCATGCGTGGCACTTTGTGCGTCGGAACAGGCCACACACGGTCGGAATTGATGCGATCGGATTTTGTTGTCAGAAAATTTTATAGTCTGCTCTCAAACTTTGTGTGTCGGAAAATCCGATGGAAAATGTCCGATGGAGCCCACATACGGTCGGAATTTCCAACAACACGCTCCGATCGGACATTTTCCATTGGAAAATCCGACCGTGTGTACGGGGCATAAAGGAGCATTGTTTTACTAAAAGTTCCATAGATCTTCATGCCTTTATCTGGAATTCCCCTAATTAAAAAGGTAATCAACTCAGTTTTTCCCATTTATTTATGTTTAATATCCTGACTGGTTTAAGACATTCAACTTAGTTAAATGTCACGTTGTTGCTTTTCTCTGGACTCTTTCCAGCCCCAGCACATCCTTCCTGAGGATTGGTGACCAGAACTGGATGGAAAACTCCAGGCATGGCCGAACCAGAGTTTTATAAAGTGATAGGATTATAGTTTTATCTCTGGAGTAAATTCCCTTTTTTAAGCATGCTAATAGTCTACTGGCTCTGCTTGCCACAGCTTGACATAGCCTGCAATTGCTCAGTCTGTCTTCTACCAGGACCCTCGTATCTCTCTATCCCCAGAGGTTCTCCCACTAGTGAGTAGTTTGCATTTATATTTTTAGCCCCCAAGTGCATCACTTTTGATGTTTTAATATTAAACCTCATGTTCCATGTAGTTGCCCACCCCATTATTTTATTCAGGTCTTCCAGTAAAGTTTCTATATCCTGATGTAAAGTTATTGCCCTGATTTTTTTGTGTTGTCAGCAAAAACTGAAATCAAGCTATTTGTACCAACCTCTAAATCATTTATGAATAGATTAAACAGAATTGGTCCCAGGACAGAGCCTTGGGGTACCCCACTTACCACTTCAGACTATTCTGAGTACACGTTACACCTCAGTTTGTAGATTAAGCGTTTATGGGGAACTGTATCTAATGCCTTTTCAAAATCTAGATACACCACATCCACAGGTTTTCCCTTATGTTGATGAGGACAAGGTCTTCTTTCCCACAACTCTGCCCCCAGATCCCATCCCCCATGTGAATGAGTATGGGGTACGTAGTACCCCTACTCATTCACCAAAAAAAAGTGTAGTGTAAAAAAATAACTGTTTGAAAATTTCTTTATTAATAAAACAAAAATAAAAAAAAGTCCCCACCAGTGTAGATCCATGATCAATTATACCCTCCGCCGCCACCACCACCGACCCGAAAAAAGAAAAACCTCCGGCCCCAGCGAAGGCTCCCGTTGTGTGACAGCTTTTAAATAACTAAGGGGCAGGGCCACCCAGTGTCTTGTTAAGGGGGGCTTCCAGATTCTAATAAGCCCCCGCCCTCAGAACCCACCAAACCACCAACCAGGGTTCTCCTCAACATGGGGACAATTTGCTTTGGGGGCAGAGCCCCCCTGACCCAAAGCACGCCCCCATGTTGAGGGCATGTGGCCTGGTATGGTTCAGAAGGGGAGGCACTCATTTGCCCCCCCCTTTCCTGACCTGCCAGGCTGCATGCTCAGATAAGGGTCTGGTATGGATTTTGGGAGGGACCCCATGTCATTTTTTTTAACTTGGTGTGGGGTTCCCCTTAAAATCTTTATCAGACCCAGAAGGCCTGGTATGCATGGGGGAGGGGGGGGGCATGCCATTTTTAAAATTTATTTTTTATTGCCAGTGTTCTTTTTTTTTTACATTCAGCTGTCAGTGGGGAATCCCGCTGACAGCTGATGAGTTATCAGTTGTTAAGGATGCAGCGGCCAGATTCCCAGCCCGCTCCTTAACAACCAGCTATTCTTATCACAGAATTCAAAACGGTCAATCAATTTTAGATGCAAATTCAAATTGTTCTGAAAATTTGGAATTCGTTAGAAAATAAAGAAACCAAACAAAACAATTTTTTTCCGTTCTGCACATGTCTAACGACTTTGTAGGACACAAGCAAAATGATCACACTGGCCAAAGACATATCAAAATCACATCAAGTCACATCAAGTCGCAATGGAGATAGCATTTTTTAAGTCACACAAGTGTGAATGAACTCTATTTCAGTGATCAGTGCTAATACTGTACAGTGTCACTGTACCAATGACACTGGCTGGGAAGGGGTTAACATCTAGGGACCACTGAGGGGTTAAATATGTACCTAACTATGTGTAATGTGTGTGTTATGTGCTGCTTTTACTAAGCGATTCTGCTGTTTTTTCCCCACTTTGGAGGGAATAAAAAAAACAGCAAGATTGCCTGTTACTATTCAGACTTTGGGGTTATATCCACCAGCAGTGATTGAATGAACAAAACTTGATAGGCTGGTTGTACTGAAGTTGATCTATAGATCAATTTCAGTACAACCAGCCTGCCCATACATGGATCAAAACTTGTCTGGTTCCTGCTGAACCAGACAAATTTAGTTCCATATATGGCCAGCTTTACCCTATATGAATGGCGAAAAGATGATTAATTTAGTCAGCAGTAACTATTTATAATGTATTAAGGCATTTGAAAATGTAATTATGCAACTAAAAACAAAGAAAATAAGACCAAATAAAAAAAAAAAAAAGTAGGAACATATTACAGTAAACAAAAATGGTGTAAGAAAGACAGGAAGTGGAGCTTAGCATATGATTTGCCAGATATCCTGATCTAGTAAAAAGTGACAAGACGGTCTTATGAACACACATAGATGTTCAACAGAATAGGGTTATATGTAATAAGGGTATAAACGAGGCAAAATTGTTTGAGAATGGTTATGAAGAGTTTAGTTAGAAAGGAAGGAGTGTATGTTATAAGCTTAGGAAGGAAGCTCCGTAATTAGAATGAAGGGAGTAAAAAGAGAGTGAGGGGTAGGAGAGAAGGGAGGTCCACAGAGATGGTCCGGTTGTCAGCTATAAATTTGTTGGGAGCCGGGGGGGATGATGGCTACCATGGCACGAGGACTGAGTGGTCAAAAGATGGCGGTAAGTGGGTCTACATTCATTTTCATTGCTAAAATTCAATCAATAACTAAAAAAAAATCTTCAAGTCAGCCTCATTTAAATAAATGTTTTTTTTTTTTTTTTAAAGCGGAGGTTTGCTGAAAAAAAAATATTAAAAGCCAGCAGCTACAAATACTGCAGCTGCTGACTTTTAATATATGGACACTTACCTGTCCAGGGAGCCCGCGGTGTCAGCAGCCGAAGCCGATCCGTCCTTCGGCTCTCGGCTGCTGCCGCCGCCATCCTTCGTGAGGGAATAAGGAAGTGAAGCCGTGGGGCTTCACTTCCTGGTTCCCTACTGCGCATGCGCGAGTTGCGCTGCGCATCCTCTCAGGTCCCTGCTGTATTCTGTGTCTCACAGAATACAGCGGGGGAGGACGGGGTAGGTGGCGGAAGTGGCGTAGGTCACCACAATCACCGCAGTGATCTATGCCAGGAAGTGGGAGCAAATACCTGTATTAGACAGGTATCTGCTCCCTCCTCCCCCCTGAAAGGTGCCAAATGTGACACCGGAGGGGGGGAGGAATCCAAAAAGTGGAAGTTCCATTTCTGGGTGGAACTCCACTTTAACTCCTAATGTGCATCTGGGTAAACACAATGTTAAAAAAAAAATCCTGAGATTGTATTGTCTGTTCTGTGCCAAATCTGATAGGTGATTGCAAAGTAGACAAGATGTAATTGAATTTCTTCAGACTTGTGTGTATTGAAGCAAATAAAGTTTAAGACTCTTGCCTTTTATAGACAGTTGACTAAGGCAAACAGCAAAGGCAAAAACTACGGTTATGAAAGCTGTATGGGATTGTATGCAAGTTGTTTAAGAAAGAACATTGTTTTAATATAAAATAGTTTAGATTACATCAAGTGTAGAAACATATGAAAATGGATGCAATGGCAATTAAAATGATTTATATTTATTGTTATTACTGTAGCATAAATATTTTTTCTGTATTTTAATACATAGACAGATATCTGACATTTCATTAGACAGCACATACCAAACAATTCTTTAACAGTTCCATTGCCAGAGCCATTTTTCATTGTTCTTAGGAGACGCTTTAAAAGTGTCATCGATTTTTGTCATCAATTTAAAGTTAAAGTAGTATTAAAGTTATTTTTTTGTTTAAAAATAATAAACATGTTATACTTACCAGCTCTGTGCAGTGGTTTTACACAGAGCAGCCCAGATCCTCTTCTTTTCAGGTCCCCCACCAGAGCTTCTGGCCCCACCCTCCTGCCAAGTGCCCCCAGAGCAACCGAGCTGCTGCTCTGTGTGTCCATTCAGACATGAATCCGCCGTCCGGCTCCACCCCACCCCCTCCCTCCCCTCATTGGCTCACAGACTTTGATTGCTAGAAGCGGGAGCCAATAGTGCCCCACTGCTGTCTCAGCGAATGAGGAGGGAGAGCCCCAGACAGCTGAGACTCTTGAGACTCTTGAGACAGCTGAGACTCTTGTGCAACATTGCTGGATCAAGATGGAACTCATGTAAGTATTAGGGGGGCTGAGGGGGGCTGCTGCACACAGAAGGGTTTTTATATCTTAATACATAGAATGCATTAAGATAAAAACCTTCTGACTTTAGAACCACTTTAACTATGAGTGATGGCCAAAGAAGGACAATACAATACAAGGACACAGGACGCGGGGTGCTGAAGTTCTTGGTGGGACCAGATGGTAAGCCAATGGGGGCAGCCAAGAGGAGTCTAGAAAAAATAATACTATCATTGTATCATATTAATTATCCGCCAAGAATAATTAATCCAGTTGGATAGACGATACTGAGGGTAAAGGGTGTATGTTAACCTGCAAGTGGCGTCCTTGGGTCCCAGAAAAGGTGTGGAGATAAGATGTGACATCCGAGGATATGGCGTCAAGACTGTGTCAGGGGAGGCTATATATAGCCGCCCAAGGCACGCGCACGCCATCCGCCACCAGCGTCACGCTGGGTCTGGCAGAAAGGAGGAAGGCGTCCCGACGCAATGTTGTTCAGATGATTCATGTACATATATTAATTAATTTCATGTCATAACCTATTTATTCAGACCACTATGTGGTGCTTGTTTGGTATGAACTGTTGTACCCTTGATGCCTGTATTTAATGCGCGCATACTTATGTGTGTGTCAATATTTATAGAATCACATTTATTACAATGCCCTTTTTGTATGTGGTTTCTGTTTTTTAGATGTATTATGAACTTATGATTAATAAAGTTGTACCTCCATTCAACCAACCTTCACAATGTTTACTGCCTCAACCAAAGTCCCAAAATCCCTTTTTCTCACTCTTTGTACCAGGGATGGAGGCACACCGCATATGTGCCTCATTTTAAAGTCCCAAATTCCCCCCCTTCTTTATTCTTGCAACAGGGATGGAGGCATGTTTTACAGGGTCAGTAATGTTCCCTTGTTCCCTGTTCAGCAGTCTCGCAGTATGACATGGTTCTGTGTTTGATATGTGTCTGGCTGTGTATCCGTGGCCGTTATTTGTTTATTCATGGGAGCTGCAATGCGCTCTGCATGCCTCCTCCCCACCGCCCTTCTCTCCGCCCCTTTTGGTCAGGAGGATGCATGTGGGGATTCCTTGGCGCACAGAGTGCATCGGCGCCACGCCTCCCGCTTCACGTGTGACGTCAGGCTTGACGTCACAACGTGGAGTGTTCGTCTTACCATCTCCGGTCTGGCAACGGGGAATATGGGCGTTCCCTGCGGGCGGTGTACGCCGTCTGCGTTGGGACTCCTTCCTCCTTTCTGCCAGACCCAGCATGACGCTGGTGGCGGATGGCATGAGCGCACCTTGGGCGGCTATATACAGCCTCCCCTGACACAGTCTTGACACCATATCCTCGGATGTCACATCTTATCTCCACACCTTTTCTGGGACCCAAGGATGCCACTTGCAGGTTAACATACACCCTTTACCCTCAGTATCGTCTATCCGCCTGGATTAATTATTCTTGGCAGATAATTAATATGATACAATGATATTATTCCAGATTCCGATAAGCCCCCCGCCCGCAAACCCCCACAACCACTGGCCAGGGTTGTGGGGATGAGGCCCTTGTCCTCATCAACATGGGGACAAGGTGTTTTGGGGGCTACCCCAAAGCACCCTCCCAAAGTTGAGGGCATGTGGCCTGGTACGGTTCAGGAGGGGGGGCGCTCTCTCTCCCCCCCTCTTTTCCTGCGGCCTGCCAGGTTGCATGCTCGGATAAGGGTCTGGTATGGATTGTTGGGGGGACCCCCACGTCATTTTTTTTTTTAATTTTAGCCGGGGTTCCCCTTAATATCCATACCAGACCTGAAGGGCCTGGTATGGAATTTAGGGGGACCCCCACGTCATTTCTTTTTTAAATTTTGGTTCGGGGTTCCCCTGTGGGGATGTCCCATGCCGTTTTTATCAATGAACTTTTATGTGTATTGTCAGACTGGCAATGCAATAGCTGCGAGTAGCTTCTGTTCAGCAGTCTCGCAGTATGACATGGTTCTGTGTTTGATATGTGTCTGGCTGTGTATCCATGGCTGTTATTTGTTTATTCATGGGAGCTGCGATGCCCTCTGCCTGCCTCCTCCCCACCGCCCTTCCCTCCGCCCCTTTTGGGCGGGCGGATGCGTGTGGGGATTCCTTGGTGCACACAGTGCATCGGCGCCACACCTCCCGCTTCACGTGTGATGTCAGGCTTGACATCACGACGTGGAGCGTGCGTCTTACCATCTCCGGTCTGGCAGCGGGGGTATATGGGCGTTCCCCGCAGGCGGTGTACGCCGTCTGCGTTGGGACACCTTCCTCCTTTCTGCCAGACCCAGCGTGACGCTGGTGGCGGATGGCGTGCGCGCACCTTGGGAGGCTATATGTAGCCTCCCCTGACACAGTCTTGACACCATATCCTCGGATGTCACATCTTATCTCCACACCTTTTCTTCCTAGTGATCAGGAACAGCAATCTCTCTCCTCCTCTAGTCAGTACACTGCCCCCACAGTTAGAAACACCTCCCTAGGGAACACCTAACCCCTTGATTGCCCCCTAGTGTTAACCCCCTTCCCCGCCAGTGACATTTATACAGTAAATCAGTGGCTATTTTTAGATCGTATCGTTGTATAAATGTCACTGGTCCCAAAAAAGTGTCAAAAGTGTCCGATCTGTCCGCCGAAAAGGTGCAGTACTGCTAAAAATTGCAGATCGCCGCCATTACTAGTAAAAAATAAATAAATAAGACATAATAAATCTAACCCCTTTTTTTTTTTTTTTTTTAGACATGATAACTTTTGCGCAAACCAATCATTATACGCCCATTGCGTGTTTTTTTACCAAAAATATTTAGAAGAATATATATTGGCCTAAACTGATGAAGAAATTTGTTTTAACTTTTTTGGGGATATTTAGCAAAAAAATTAAAAACATTTTTTTTTTCTTCAAAATTGTCGCTCTTTTTTGTTTATAGCGCAAAAAATAAAAACCGCAGAGGTGATCAAATACCACCAAAAGAAAGCTCTATTTGTGGGAAATAAAGGGCATAAATTGTGTTTGGGTCGCAAGACCGCGCAATTGTCAGTTAAAGTGTCGCAGTGCCGTATTGCAAAAAATTACCTGGTCATTAAGGGGGCAAATCCTTCCTGTCCTTAAGTGGCTATGCTGCTGCCGACATAATCATTATATTGGTGGGAGCAAAAGGGTTAAGCATATCATGGTGATATAGTAAAGTTTTGATAACTGGTACACTATTTATTTATTTTTTTTGGTTTATAAAATGTTTATTCAAGATAAATTGCATGGCAAAAGATGACATCTGCAATACCTAAGTTAAAACAAAAATATCTTCTGTATAACTTTAGTTGTCAAACTATACAAAAATCATACATTAGAGTAATGGCTCGGAGTTGTTGCAAGCTAGTAAATGTGAACAAACAGAAATAGCTGGGGGAAGCAACCCAACTGCTAACCAGGCATTATGTTGGACTGTCACTCATGACACCCCAATCGGGTGCAAACTGTGTTATGAGATGGCATCCAAGGAAAGGAGGGGCTGGAGCTTTCTGTGGAGTTACACATTGAAGAAATTTGGTCATGACAGTGGTTTCCTGGAGTGCTACAGTAAGTGAACAAACAGTGTAAAGTATAGTAAGAGAGGGAACAATCCCATGACAACAGTGTTTTTTGCTAGGTACTCAACCTATGGTACTCCCCCACTGTCTGCTATTCAGATGTCAGTGATAGGTAGACAACAACTAAATTCAAACTTGGTTTTTGTCATCAAACAAGTCACATTAAAGAGAGGGAGAAGAAAGAGGGAAGAGGAATAGGAGAAAGGAGGAGGAAGTGGGGAAGTGAAGCCAGAGTCCAGTGATAGCTCCTATTGCTTGTAATTTAGGTTCCAGGGATGAGGGGGATTCCTACATATCTGGCCCAGGGTTCCCATATTGCTTGAAATGATTTAATGGTGTCCAGAAAAGAAC
Organism: Aquarana catesbeiana; assembly: GCF_042186555.1. NCBI lineage: Eukaryota > Metazoa > Chordata > Amphibia > Anura > Ranidae > Aquarana > Aquarana catesbeiana. The sequence continues at coordinate 204,634,013 of NC_133326.1, read as the reverse complement.
TATTTGGGTTTTTTCCATGCTTTTGCAATTGTTATTTTTGCCCTCAGAAGGATATAGAGAATTAATTTTTGTGTATATTTGGGGGTTCGCCGTACAGGGAAATTCAGGAGGGCCAGGAGGGCCACTTGGGCTGATTTTTGAACTGAGTTTCCCGTAACTTTCCTGATGAGGTTGAACACTCTGTTCCAAAATCCTCTGATATTCGGGCATTCCCACCATATGTGGATCATGGACCCAAGAGCGTGACATTCCCTAAAGCACAGTGGAGAGGTTGAGGGAAACATAGTGGCCAATCTGGTGGGGACCAGGTACCATCTGGTAATTACTTTTAAGTTTGCTTCAACAAGGGAGATAGTCATTATACCTTTGGAAGCTCTTGCTGTTGCTTGGTTCCATTCCTCCAGGTCCCAGGCCTCTTGTAGATCACTCTCCCATGCATCCATATATGGAAACCTGGAAGAGGGTTTGGAAAGCTCTGCATATATTATTGAAATCCCCCCCCCCCCGTTCCGTCGCCTGCCCACACCAGTGTTCATAGTTTGTGAATTCAAGGGGTAGGGATTTGTTCTTCCAGATGGAAGAGAGGAAGTGAGAGATTTGATGAAACCGAAATCTCTCTGACACTGGCAGATCAAGTTTATTTATGCAGTGTTTCAGGGACAGCGGACCTGTCCTCGAGAAGTAGTGTCCAATACGGTACATCCCTTTGTCCAACCACCATTGGAAAGATTTGATGTTCATGCCCAGAGGGAAGTTTGGGTTGCGAAATATGTGCGCTAAAGGGCGAATATCAGAGGTTAGAGAGGGTATTTGGCATAGTTTGTCCCATAACGTTAGTGAATGGGAGAGAGTGGGAGACATTATGGGAGGTCTAGCTTTTCGGGGGCACCACATGAGATAGTCTAAGGTATATTCCGGGACCGCCTGTCTTTCCATTTGAATCCAATCTGGTTTCTTATATTTGGAGTACACCATGGATAGCTGCGCTCATCTAGCAGCTTTATAATACCATAGGAGGTTGGGTGGCCCAAGGCCCCCTTCTGTTTTGGGGCTGAATAGGAAGCATTGGGCAACCCTATGACCCTTTTTCCCCCAAATAAATTTGATGATTTTCTTTTGGAATGTTCTGAGGTGATCTCACATTAAGGTAAGGGTCTACCGGGTCTCCCTTTCTTTTAGAATTGAAGAATTTGGCTAGACTTGGGGTCTAGGGTGTCTGAGAAGGTTTTATAGTACGGAACTGAAAAACCATCAGGACCAGGGGCTGAACCCCTTTTCAGATTCTTGATTACATCGAGCACTTCGTCAGCTAAAATAGGAGCTTCCATGATTTCCCTATGATCATCTTTTAATGTGGGGATGGGTAGATCTTCTAAAAAGGAGTGTATTTTGGACTCGTCAGTGTTGGCCTCACCCTGGTACAGTTTGAAGTAGAATGATTCAAATGTATGTAAAATACGCTGGGGGTTTAGATTTGTTGAGCCGTCTTTTAATCTAATTTTCGGGAATGTGTGAGACCGAAACTTGGGGGTTAGTTTGGTAGCTAGCATAGTGCCCATCTTGTCTTTGTGCTGATAGAATTTTACACTGTTCCAGCGGATGGCTCTCTCGGCCCTGACCGTGAGCACCAAGTTTAAAGATAAGCGCGCAGAATCAAGTTGCGCTATGGAGACTGTAGAGGGGTCTTGCTTGTGGCATTTGCTTAGGGTCGCAAACTCCTGTTCCAATTTAATAATGTCTGAGGATCTTTTCTTTTTGAGCTGAGTAGCTATCTGAATGATCTTGCCTCAGATCGTTACTTTATGTGCTGCCCAAGGAGTCTCGGCCGAGATGCCATCCACATCATTAAGGAGAAAATATTCTTTTAAAGCTTTTTCAGTTTCAATGGCTCTAATGGGGTCGTTAAGGAGAGATTCATTGAGAGTCCAGTGTGTTCTATTTGGTCTAGTGGGGGGCCTCGAAAGGTAATGTGAACCATGGAGTGGTCTGAAAGGGCTGAGTCAGTGATGTGGGCTTTACTGACAAAGGGGATGTGTTTAGTGGAAATGAATATGTGGTCTATCCTGGAGTAGACTTGATGGGGTGCGAGTAGTGTGTATAGTCACGTATTGTCGGATTAAGTTCCCATCATATGTCTGCTAGGCCTTGTTGGTAAATAAGTTTAGCAATGCTCAAGCTATTCCTGGTGGGGCGAGTTAGTTGTGACTGATCGAAGGCTGTGTTGGAATCTCCTCCAAAGATAACAGTCCCTTCTATCTTTGACCCTAGTGCTTGGAACATTGACCGGAAAAATTTAACCTGGCCCTTGTTTGGGGTGTAATAGGAGACGAATGAAAAGAGCTGTTCCTCGATGAATCCCTTAATTAGGATGAATCTGCTGTCTGGGTCTCTATACTCCTGCTGCACTGAAAATTTGCATTTCTTTGCAAATAGAATAGCTACACCCTTGGACTTGTCCTTGGCATTTGCTAAATAGAATTGCGGGAATTTAGCGTGGAGGAATGAAGGGATGTACCGTCTTGGGAAGTGCGTCTCCTGAAGCATCACCACATCCACTTTTTGTGAGTGGTAAGTTTGGAGCACTTTCTTTCTCTTGACCACTGAGTTTAGGCCCTGAACATTGTGAGAGACTACTCTGAGAGCCGGGGTATTTGTGGGACTATGAGGCATGGCAAGCGGAACAAAGGTTGACATCAATACAGGCAGCACTTACCTTCATCGGAGGAGTTGCGGGAGAATCTGGATGGTGTTGGGATTGGAGCCTGGAACCTGGAGGAACTGACAAGGGTGGTGACGATCATGCACTGGCAAGAGTGAAAGAGAGGTTGTGAGAGAGAGAGGGAGTAGAAGGAGGCATAGAGAGAGAAAGCCCTTAATGGGCCTGAGGTTATAGGGGAGAGTAAAATGTCTCTCCCTACCATCACCTGGTGAACAAACATAGCCCTCAAGTTGGGCCTGGGTCTCATCCTTCGTGTATGGAAATTCCATAGGCGAATGATGGGTGGAGGTGCACGACTGCTGCCCCAGCCAAAGGCAACTGTGAAAAGAAAGCAAGTTATCACATGAAAAAATAACAAATAGTAAATGTAAAAAATTGTAACGTTAACTGGATTAAGGATCACAACCAGCGATTAAGCATAGAACTAGGCCGTTAGGCCATTTTGGGTATTAAGAGAAACTGTAGAACTAGGAGTGGCTTGAGTCCTCATGAGCTGAAAACTGGATAACATTGAGGAGCCTTAAAGGGAGAGATCCTCCAAACAGTTTGTGGAGAATCAGGCAAGTTTAGCATCTTCCCACACTTCCTCTGCAGTGTGTTCAGTGCCTACACCCTCATGTGGTCTCCAAAGGAGTCTTTTAACATTCCTAGAAGTGTGACCTTCCCAGGCAACATTGAAGATTATGGGTGTTTCTGTTGAGTGTGGATAGTAAGCATTCTTTCCAATGTTCCTCAGTTTGTTAAGGAAAAACGGGAGATGCAAGAAGAAGATTCGAGCTGACAGTTCTGGGCTGAAAGAGGAATTTGTCTAAAGGTTCAGAGTGGGGGGCCAGAGTTGTCTCTGGGGTATAACCAAATTTGGTAGGTGGGTTCCAGTATAAGTAGCTAGGCAATGCCGAGCTATAGCAAGATGCAATGAGAAAAGCCCCTAGTTATGTTCAGGTAGGCATGGGTTCCCTCACTTTCCTGTTTTTTTATGGTTTTCCATGAAGGGGAGATTGGGCTCGTGGGCGTGGGTCATTTGGCAGAGCTTGATTGTAGATTTATGGTGTCCATCGAGGAGTCTTGGGAGATAAGATTCAATTGAAGAAGCACCCGTTCACCTTCTGGAAAGCTTGTGAAGGAATGGGTTTTTCCTTTAAAAGCAAATTTTAAGACAAAGGGGAAGCCCCACCAGTACTTGATTTCCTTTTGTGAGAGGATCAGTAGTAACGGTTTGAGGAATCTGCGACATTGGATGGTCATGGGAGAGATGTCTGCAAAAATCTGAATGTCATTGCCCTGAAAGGAGATGTGTGTTTGCTTGTGTGAGGTTTTCATTATGTCCTCTTTCACCCCGTAATAGTGAGGCTTGACCACTACATCCCTGGGGGCTCCATCTTTCCTAAGAGGTCCCAGAGATCTGTGTGCTCTGTCTAGCTTGAGTTTATGCTGAGCTATGGAGGGGATGAGGGTTTTGATGAGCTCCTGAACTGTCTTGGGGATGTCCGTGATGGACTCTGGAAGACCTCTAATCCTAAAGTTGTCTCTCCGTGAACGGTTTTCAAAATCATCGATCCTGGCAAGGGCTGTGTCTAATTGCTCCTGAATGATTTGTATATGGTCAGTGTCCTGGTTGGCCCTGGACACTGTTATGTCGAGTTTGTGTTCAATCACCTCCATTCTGGCTCCCAGGTTCTGGAAGTCAGAACGGATGTCACTGGTGATTTTGTTGGCGGCATGAGTGAGACCCCTTTCAAGAAACTCAGACAGTTTGAGGTACAGGTCTCCTGCGTTCACGGGGGTGTCCATCTCAGGGCCTCCTGGGGTAGTGACATTGTCCATGTGGACAGGGGTTTCTCCCATGGGAGAGAGCCTGTATGTGTCCAGCGATCGCTCAATTAGCGACTCTGTGGAGGCAGGAGAAGGGGAGGGGATGTCGGGGATGCTGGTGGAAGCCAGGGGGGTGTAGGCAAGTGTAGCTGGGGTCAGAACTTGCCTATGTTCTTGCTGTCCTCCTGAGAGCTGGTCTCGTGGCTGAGTAGCGGCCACCATCTTGGAATCGGCCTGTTTGTAATCGGCGGAAAATTGCGGCCCGAGGTCCCTTCTAGCAGTGCTGCTCGGCATGTAAATGCTCCTGGGGGGTTCCCACGATCGGATCCCACTATCAGTGGGGGTCGCGCTGGTCCCCATCTGGCTTTAGGGTCGATGGATAGCTGAGGCAGTGTGGAGCTCCCAGCTTACGCGGCCATCTTGGAAGCTACCGCGCATGCGCCCTGTTTATTTATTTATTTTATGTATTATATGAACAAGGAATTGTTCCAAACACCACAATGACTAGCAGTTGCATATTTCAAACAACATGCCTGCCACACTGAGCCAGATATATTTAAAGTATAACTAAAGGCAATTTTTTTTATATTTTTTTAAGGCTTGGTCCACATATATGTGAATTGGATGCGTTTTTAACTACAATTCATATAACATGTGAATCAGACTGGCTTTCAATGGTGCCGGTTCACACATGTGTGGGGCGGTCATGGTGCGGTTTAAAAATGGGTCCTGTGCATTTTCATGAATGCTGCTGCCAGACTTATACACCTTACCAACCGCTCAGTTTCTGCCAACCCTCTCCTCCAATCCCTACACTGGCTCCCAATCACCCAGCGAATTAAATTCTAAATACTAACCACAACATACAAAGCCATTCACAACTCTGCCCCAAGCTACATCACCAAACTTGTCTCCAAATATCACCCAAATCATCTTCTCCGCTCTTCTCAAGACCTCCTACTCTCAAGCTCTCTCACCCCCTCCTCCCATGCTCGTCTCCAGGGTTTCTCCAGAGCCTCTCCCATCCCCTGGAATTCACTACCTCAACCTGTCAGGCTATCCCCTACTCTTGCTACCTTCAGGCGATCCCTGAAAACTCATCTCTTCAGGGAAGCCTATCACATCTCCAACTAATCTTTTATCATTTCCATCAGCTCATTCCCCACAGTTACAACCTTTTGTACCACCTGCCCCACCCTATTAGATTGTAAGCTCTTCTGAGCAGGGCCCTCTTAATCCTCTTGTATTTTATTGTATTGTAACTGTATTGTCTCTGCTTTATATTGTAAAGCGCTGTGTAAACTGTTGGTGCTATATAAATCCTGTATAATGATCATAATAATAATAACGATAATAATAATTTTTGGTCTGGTTCAAGTGTGATTTCCGATGAAAATTCAGAACAACACCGGACTGCTGCACTGAAACCACAACCGCGTATATGTGAACCGAGCCTTAGTTTTAGGTTGGTGAGTGATTATAATGTGTTAGAATACCTGTAGTGAGTGAAGACCAATGGCCGATAACGTTAGGCTAAGCCCAGTTCCCAATTCTGTAAGAGATTGAATTGTCTGAATCGTTAGACCAATGATCAGTGTTGGGGTCACAAGCCAAGGTTGGTGCAGGAGAAGAGTTTTGTAGTTGGGTCACAAGCCAAGGTCGATGTAACAGAAGAGTTTCATATTCGGGGTCACAAGCCAAGGTCGATGCAGGAGAAGAGTTTCATAGTCGGGATGACAAGCCAAGGTCAATTCCAGGTAGCAATAGTGGTAGCTCAAGGCAGCAGCCAGGATAAGAACCACAAAAATCTGACAACAGGAAGTGCAGAGACATGGCTTATATTAGGAAGTTCATGGGAGGAGCAAAGAGTTCAGGGTTCAACAGAAAGAAAGACTCAAAGCAAGGTTGTCAAATGCATTAGGCTGGTTGCTGTCCAGCATCTCAGGTAGCTCATCAAGAAGAGTCATTGCCAGACACAGAAGAGGGCCTAGGTTCAAATCCAGGCCCTGACAGAATACCTGCCAGATTTTCATTACTGTATGTGCCCCTATTGGAAGATTCACTCTGTTTGTCACAATGAATGTTATCGTCAAAAGTGTACCCAAATCCTACATTTTTGATTGTCAACAGAACAAGAATAGAGGGATAATTTTCCAATGGGGACATTAGTTCTGGTGTCCCTGGTAAAAACCAGGAATTCCTTCAGTTTGGAGAGATTTCTTCCCACTTTTGTTTTTGACTATGGGACAGAGAGTGAAGAAACATTTTCCCAATGCAACACAGATGACAAAAAACTGACAGAGGTTATAACCTTCCCTTACCCTATATAAAATAAGAAAAAAGTTTTTGTCTTTAGATCCACATTTAATGTCAAGTGAACTGAAAGGACAAATGTTTGCATAAAACATTCAATTATGTAAATAGGCTGTTCTATTTCTATTTTTATTTCCCTGTACATGACTGGTTGCAAGTTAACAAAGTACTTTCTAGCCCAATTTGTACTTTGGTTTTTTTTTTTGTCTCAGTGGATTCATTTCATTGCACTTCAGCTCACTTCAATCCACTCCACATTTTCTTGAATCAGGTCCAGGGTTTCTTTCTGAGTTCACTTGGCTTTTTAATATAATTATAATTCTTTTTATAGTTTTTTATTTTAAACTGCTGTTTTATATCTGTTTTACAAACAAACATTTAAAATACGAAAGAGGATTCCCAGAAGAGTTGGGGTTAAATAAAGAGACAACATAGCAGAGCTGCTTTCTTTGAGGCACAATTTTCTAATTGGACCTTTGGATTGAGTTGTGAGATTAGGGAATAGGGATAAGTCATTGCTGATGAGTCACTGAGGTGTGGAAATAACAGATTTTATCAAAGAAACAAATTGAGCCTAAAGCTTTACCTGCTCAAAATAGGGATGCAAAATAAGAATATGCTGTATTTCATATTTACTAGACTTCAAAAAATAAATGTTATTCCTGACTACACAAAATAAAGAAAGCAATTGAGTAGAAAATCACTTTGCATGTATGGTAACGCCCAAGTAAAATAATATTTCCAGTGGATAATTAGGACTTAGTTATATATATTAAGAGCCATTTTTTTATAATACATAGAAATCATATGATCAGATTTTAGAAAACCAAGCTCCGGAATCATTGGTTACATTTTATGGCCCTATAGTTTCAGCTAAGGCGGAATGACATAATGACACATAGCCCAGAAAATATCTTTCTAGTTTCTAGAGCTTCTAGGAAGTGAGAATGGTTCCAAAATCTGTAATGGCTCACCATTTCAATCAAGGGAGTATCCAACAGCTTGTCATATCATGTGGGGATCATGCAGTATATGTCACCTTGTTATCTTAACATGCAGTGGTCATATAGCATACTTCATACTATCACGCTTTTTGTGATCAATTGTGATTGGTTAAAAATGGATGGTACTTACTGCTTGGGCAATGCCCATATCCTATTTAGCCTCATGCCAGGACTACTAAAAGGTGCAGTACGTGCCTGAAAGTGATCAATGCAGACTTCAGAGATAGACAGCACTGTTCCATGGCTGTCCAGAAGACTAAACTGTAGCTAAGTGTTTTCTTTTCATATATAACTTACTTAATACATGTATATTCTATTGCTTTATGTCTTAGACTATCCAGCGGGATATCATTTAAAACATTTCTACTGACTTACAAAACTTCTACAGTCACATGCCGCGTACACATGAGCGGAATGTCCATCAGAAAAAGTCTGATGGGAGCTTTTACACATGGTCGGAAAATAAGTTTATGTCCCATCGGACTTTTTCTGTCTAAAATTCTGAAGGACTTAGATAGTGAACACGTTCTAAATTTTTCCAACGGAACAAATTACTATCCGAAAACCTGCTCATCTGTATGCTGTTCCGACATACCAAAACCGACGCATGCTCAGAAGCAAGTACGAGACGGAAGTGCTCGGTCTGGTAAAACTAGCGTTCGGAATGGAGATAGCACATTCCTCACGCTGCAAAATCTGTGATCGTTTAATGCAGTGCATTCTTTTGTGCTTTATAATGCTAGAAGAATGAACTTGTTTTGCTGCTGATATTCACACAGAGTTCTCACAAACTTTTTTCTTTATTATTTCTTGTGCCAGATCTCCAGAATACTGTTGAGAATTATGTTTTATAGTCATCTTTTTTTATCATTTTTTTTTTCATCAAGATCTCCTTTTTTTTGATTATTTAAAAATTATTTTCTAATGATCTCCATAATTTTTTTTTTTGGTGTGTCAAGTTACCACAATAACATTATTATCTTGTATTTTGTAACCTCAAGGAGGCTGGTTGGTGTCCCTTGTTAATTTGACATTGTCTTTTTGAAATGTACTTGCCTACTCACAAACAATCTGTCCTATTGTAATAAAAACACATAATATCCTTTTACTCTGGTTAACAAAATAAAGAGGAAGGCAAGGCTGGAGAAACTTTTGGAATTTGCGAAGCCTTTTGGCCCCAGGGCACACATCAAGTCAGTGTGAACAAAAAATTTTATCTTGAGGAGTCAATTTTGAGCCCAATCTGGTCCAGAACTCCCCAAGATCAGGACCAGCAGCAGATGATATCTATGTCCCCAGGCTGTGGCACTACACCAGCCTGCGTCTTCTGTCAGACCAGACTGAACCCAGGCCATCACTTTCTTTTCTTCTGTGCAACCTTCCCTCCACGCTTCCCTGCAGCCTTCCTTGGAGGCTGTGGCTCTGATGGTGGACTTGTGGCAGGAGGAGGAGGATGGGTGAGATCATATATGTGGCTGTTCTCTGTCAGCTGGCCCCTCAACCCCTTCTGAAGGCCCTCAAAAATAATTTGCTCACAGATTAAGTGTTGGCCCTCCTCCAATTTCAACAATCTTGTGGCTATATAGCAGCTATAGGCCTCTTCAGTGTTGGGGGGGCCTCTGAGCACATCACTCGCTTCCCTAATGATCCCTAGTGCTGCCTCCTCCGTCCTCGTCCCCTTCCTGGGCCTTTTTGTTTGAAGGCAGAGGGGAGGCACCTGGTATTGGGTGAAGCTCCTACTGGGCCTGCCCACCTCCTGGCTGACACTGGGGCCGCCCACCTCCTGGCTGTCACTGGGCACGGCCACCTCATGGCTGTCACTGGGCACGGCCTCCTCCTGGCTGTCACTGGGCACGGCCTCCTCCTGCCTGCCACTTTTCAGACCCTCCTCCTGGCTGAGCTCATCCTGTGTATAAAAAAGAGACATTGTTTTAGTTTTTGCTTCATCAATCACACACAATTTTTAGCTCATGACTTGCAAATTGAATGTTAATAAATGAAAAGACTATCATTCTGACCCCAGCATTTTTCTTTCTTGTCCCAAACATTTTGGCCACTACTGTCTATTCATATGTAAATCACTTTGTTTAAAATCATTAATTAGTTATCAATTATAACATCTAGTTAACATCATTAATATTAGGACAATAAATATGTCTACAAATAATATACTTGGCTCCAGCTGGGCGCATCCACTTCTTCCAGGATGGAAGGCCCAGGTTGTTCCTCATCAGCCTCTGCTGGGGTTGAGGTAGGGATTAGCCGAACACCCTGCGATTCAGTGCGCATCCAGAACATGCGAACAGACCGAAAGTTCGCCTGAACTTTCGAACACCTTTAAAGTCTATAGGACTTGAACGTGAGAAATCAAAAGTGCAAATTTTAAAGGCTAATATGCAAGTTATTGTCCTAAAAAGGGTTTGGGGACCCGGGTCCTGCCCCAGGGTACATGTATCAATGCAAAAGAAGTTTTAAAAAAGGCCATTTTTTCGGGAGCAGTGATTTTAATGATGCTTAAAGTGAAAAAATAAAAGTGAAATATTGCTTTAAATATCGTACCTGGGGGGGTGTCTATAGTATGCCTGTAAAGTAGCACGTGTTTCCCGTGTTTAGAACAGTCCCTGCACAAAATGACATTTCTAAAGGAATAAAAGTCATTTAAAGCTGCTTGAGGCTATAATGTAATGTCAGGTCCGGGCAATATGGATGAAAATTATTGAGAAAAACGGCATGGGTAACCCCCCAGCCCATTACTAGGCCCTTTGGGACTTGTATGGATATTAAGGGGAACCCCGCACCCAAATTGAAAAAAAGAAAAGGCGTGGGGCCCCCAGGCCCTATATACTCTGAACAGCAGTATACAGGCGGTCCCAAGAAAGACAGGGACTGTAGGTTTGTTCTTAAGTTGAATTTGTTTGTAATTTGGAACAGGTACATTTTGTAAGTGTAGCTCCAGCCAAAAAATCTATTTTTAAGCTTTTTAGAAAACATAGGGAAGGGTTATCATCACCCCTGTAACATTGGTTTTGCTGTCTGTGCCCTTATTCAGAAGATTTCACCTCACTTTCTGTCCCAATGACAATTGGATTTTGAAAATTTGGGGTTTTTAAGGAAACAAGGATTGGTGATAAAGCATCAGTGGAGGAGACACCTTTTTCCCATAGTAACTCTAATGCCCTGTACACACGGTCGGACTTTGTTCGGACATTCCGACAACAAAATCCTAGGATTTTTTCCGACGGATGTTGGCTCAAACTTGTCTTGCATACACACGGTCACACAAAGTTGTCGGAAAATCCGATCATCTAAACACGGTGACGTAAAACACGTACGTCGGGACTATAAACTGGGCAGTGGCCAATAGCTTTCATCTCTTTATTTATTCTGAGCATGCGTGGCACTTTGTCCGTCGGATTTGTGTACACACGATCGGAATTTCCAACAATGGATTTTGTTGTCGGAAAATTTTATATCCTGCTCTCAAACTTTGTGTGTCAGAAAATCCGATGGAAAATGTGTGATGGAGCCTACACACGGTCGGAATTTCCGACAACAAGGTCCTATCACACATTTTCCGTCGGAAAATCCGACCGTGTGTACGGGGCATAACAGGAGAGAATTTCCCTTCCTAGGGGTAGATTTCCTCTCACTTCCTGTTGTCTCCCTCTGTTTGTAAGTAGGAGTCGTTTGTAAGTCGGATGTTTGAAAGTTTTAAAATAGATTTTTTGGCTGGAGCTACACTTACAAAATGTACCTGTTCCAAATTACAAACAGACTCTACATAAGAACAAACCTACAGTCCCTGTCTTGTTTGCACCACCTGTATACTGCTGTTCAGAGTATATAGGGCCTGGGGGCCCAACACCTTTTTTTTTTTTTTTATTTGGGTGCTGGGTTTCCATTAATATCCATAAAAGACCCAAAGGGCCTGTGTCACGGAACGTCCCACACTCCGCTTGAGTGTTTCCGTCCGTATACCACTTCCTCTCAGTCTGGACTCAGATATCAGATATTCCAACCGCTCATAAGCACAAAACAAGGCAACACTTGTTTCACTGCTAACATGGACTATTTTATTTAGAATCAAAATTACAAGACTTTATATGCCATTGGAACCTCCTCTAATAATACAACTGTAACCTAACATGAGCTAGTTTACTAAATCATTTACCCAGACTAGGTGACTATTCAATACACATTACTATAAACATCAACACAGGGTTAATTAGAACAAACAACAATGTGTTGAATACCCTTAGAACCTGTGGTAAGCCAGACTAGACTCATTTACATTAAACACATTATAGCAGACAACAAGACAGGTAGTTGGAGTTGATGACACCAGCATCTCCTCACAGTATGTGTCCAAACAGTATGAATCAGTCTTATCAGCAGGGGGGCTGCTGGAGGAATCCTCCCTCCTCAGCCTAGTCATCAACAAACTATAGTAGGAGTAGACTGTTCATCTCCTAGCCAGTCCTGGAGGCCAATGTGATCAGCTCACTCAATTAACATGTTGAGTTCAGAATCAAACAAACCAATAATAGTCTTTACATATATATCCTGGGAGATATTGGAGATAAATATTACTGTTCCATTTTAAGCAATCCAAGACATACCCTCCAAGTCACCATTTCCCATATGGCATACACAGGTATACAGCTCACAAAGACCACCTTTCCCCCAAATGCTAGGACCCATAATCGGTCGGCAAGAGGCTTGCATTCAGTCCCCTCCAAAAGCCTCTATCCCGGGTGAGTCTGTCACAGCCTGGTAATGGGGGGGTACCCATGCCGTTTGTCTCACCGATTTTCATCCATATTGCCGGGACCCGACATTACATTAAAGCCTCAAGCAGTTTTAAATGACTTTTATTCCTTTAGAAATGTCATTTTGTGCAGGAACTGCACAGGAAACACGCGCCACTTTACAGGTATACTATTGACACCCCCAGGTACGATATTTAAAGGAATATTTCACTTTTATTGTTTCACTTTAAGCATCATTAAATCACTGCTCCTGAAAAAACGTCCATTTTTAAAACTTTTTTTCCATTAATACATGTTCCCTGGGGCAGCATCTGGGTCCCCAAACCCTTTTTAGGCCAATAACATATTACACATGCATATTAACCTTTAAAATTTGCACTTTTGATTTCTCAGTCCCATAGACTTTAACGGTGTTCAAATGTTCGCATGAACTTTTGGTCCGTTCGCATGTTCTGGATGCGAACCGAACCATGAGGTGTTCGGCCCATCCCTAGTAATGACTTACTACAAATTGAATGCAAGGGGAAATCACTATGAAGATACAATAAAATCTTGGTTTGAGAGCGTTTTGCAAGTCAAGCAACATTTTTTTAATAAATTTTGACTTGATAAACAAGCGATGTCTCGATATACAGTACAAGTAGTCACGTCACAATTGAGTATAAAAGAGAAGAGAGGTACCTCTAAGTGTAGCAATATGGTTACATTTAATGAAGGTACAACATTTAGAAACTCACATGGTTGATGATTAAAATAGGCACATCTAGGTATGGCATATGGGATAAAGCTGTCCACATCAAGCCTCGCTGTCAGATCGTTCTACTGCAGGGTCGTCTTCCTGGTCATGATTGCAGACTGAGAGCCAGCAGTGTGGAGGATGGTTTATGTGGACAGCTTTACCCCGGAAGCCTGCATATGTAGATGTGCCTGTTTTATATTCATATGAATATTCTCATCTGAAAATTGATTCATGTGGCCAGCATAAGGCTCAGTACACACCTATGCAGTTTGCTTTTGATCTATTACTACAGCGCTTTTTGCTGTGTGTTAATTACAGTATAGAGTGCCCCAATAGCAAGGTAAAGAAAACTTCTGCCTTTAGAACCACTGACTTCCTGCCCAGGACTACATGTCCCATGAGGCATTGCTCCTCACACATTCACAAGTTCTTAGGCACTTACTGACATGTATGGATGATGTACTGAGCTGTATGTGTGCTGCACTGTTTTTCCTGATATGTAAACAAATAATGCATTTTGTATGCAGGCCAACTAATCGGCTGGCCGATTAATCGATTATGAAAATAGTAATCGATTAATTTTTATAATCGATTAGTTGTCGATTAATCGATTAGTTGTTTCAGCCCTACTCCATATATACAAGGGTATAACCAAGCAAGCTCAACAAACTATAACAGAGAGAATAGAAATCAAGGTTATAATGTTCCTACATATAACCTTTTTTTTCCCCTATCAGACTCTGAGGCTCCTGGGGGCTATGGATCCAATGATGGTGGATATGGTCATAATACCTTAAGGAGGAACCCAGATATGTATTATTCAGGCACCTATGGGCAGGGTTATAATCAACAGAGATCAGAGCATTATTCTGGACCCCCTGGTAATCGGGGAAACCAAAATTGTGTTTTTCCCAGGAACACCCAAGGTATAAAAATGCCAGTAGAGTTAAGAGAGGAATTAGAGGGGGGAGGCATGCCCAGTCAGCAAAAAAGAAAAAATATAGGAACTGGGATTTATGATCTAAGTAAACAAAACTGTTAGATAAGGGCCTGAAATTTGCTCCACCAAGGAGTTTGAGCAAGTTTCAGACCTATATGGATGTACATAAATTTGTACAAAAATTGAACATCAAACGTTATATGTTAACCAATCCCATTAGAGAGAACAATATGGTAAGAATGAAATTTCAGCACTCCAGTCTTTCAAATGCTTCCCTCTTTAATCCACCAGGTGCATTAGCACCCTCCATTAGGGTCTTTAGAGACGTTCTACGAGACCTTGAACAAATTAAGGTTAGAAAGGTCAAAATGCAGAAAGATTTGGAAGAGGGTTTGGATTCCCTTTGTAAAAACAAATCTTTGGTCATTAGACCAGCTGATAAAGGGGGGAATCATGATCCCAGATAGGTGCGATTATTTAGCGGAAATGTATCGCATCGTGGGAGATATCGAGACCTATACCCCTTTAAGTAGGGATCCAGTTGTTAAGTACAAAAAGGAGTTGGAGAGTATTGTTAATAGAGGCTTTCATAAAGGTATCTTGAATGAAAAAGAAAAATTATTTTTGGTACCAAGTGCTCCCCGTACACCTGTCATATATTATCTCCCAAAAATTCATAAGAGTCAAACTTGCCCCCCGGGACGCCCCATAGTCAGTGGTATTGACCCCTGTCATGTCCTGGGTGGGCAAGTATATTGACTATTATTTGCAGCCCGTGGTCTAGAAAGTTCCATCATACATTAAGGACATAAGACATGTCATTAATTTGCTGTCCCGAAAAGAGAGGGCTGTGGTTGGTTACAGCAGATGGAACCTCTCTTTATACCATCATTCCTCATCATTTGGGTTTAGAGACCGTGAGGTTGCATCTGGTAAGAGGATCTGGCTTAGTTCCATCACAGATTGAGTTTATTATGGAACTGTTGTTATACGCAGCCACCCATAATTATTTTTGGTTTGACCATCAATTTTATTGCCAAGATAGGGGTGTGGCGATGGGGGCGAAATACGCCCCAAGTTTGGCCAACTTGTTTATGGCCAAATGGGAGGAGGACATCATCGATGCTCAAAATAGACCAGAGTTGGTCTTGTGGGCGAGATATATTGATGACGTCCTCCTCCTGTGGGATGGCAGTGAGACTGATCTTCATAGTTTCATGGCACTTCTCAATGAGAACAATAGGGGTATTAAACTTAATTTTGAGGCTAGTTTGGAGGAGATAAACTTCCTGGACCTCAAAATTTCAGTTAATGAAGAAAAGTTTGTCACATCTACTTATTTCAAGCCGACTGACAGAAACTCTTATATCCCTTTAGATAGCTGTCATTTTGAACCCTGGTTAAGAGCAGTTCCCCAGGGTCAATTTATGAGTCTTAGACACAATTGTATTAGAGTAGAGGTTTTTGACCAGCAGGCAGCTGTTCTTTCTAATAGATTTGTAGAAAAAGGGTACGATCCAGAACTATTAGCCAAGGCTGTAAAAACAGCCTTGGCTAATAGAATATAATATAGGTGCTAATATAATAGGTGGATAGAATGTCGCTCTTGGCAGAAAAACAACATCATGTAGTAGACACCATAATATCTCTACCATTTATTACAACATTTTCTGTGCAACATCGAAGTGTTAAAAAATTGATCCAAAAACACTGACACCTATTGTGTAGTGATCAAGTTCTAAATACTGTCCTACCCGAGAGACCACAGGTAATCTTAAAAGGGGCGTTTTCATTGAGAAATAGGATTGCCCCCAGTGTTTCGGATCCCCAAAGGTGAACAGGTGTTTCTTCCAAAACCTCGCAGGTTATTATTGTAAAAAATGCCAGGTCTGCTCCCTTAACAAATGTAAAGATAGAAAAATCTGCAATTTTGTACCTGCTAGCACCTCTGGGGTTTTTGAGGTAGAGCCATTTATTACTTGCTCATCTGAGGGTGTGGGCTATCTCATACAGTGCCCCTGCAGGTTACAGTACGTAGAGAGGACCAAAAGGGCTCTTGAAGCACATCAACAATATTAGAAAGGATTTTAAAAACCATTCAGTGTCCAGACATTATGATCAGGTACACAATAGAGACCTCTCTAATACACTTTATATGGGGATCAATAAGTATAGGCCTCATTGGAGGGTTAGTTCATTGGTCAGAGAAATCTCTAAACAAGAAATGGCCTGGGTATATAGACTTAAGACATATGTTCCTTTTGGTTTAAATGTAGACACTGATGTGAATGCATTTAATAACAATTCTTAAACCCCTATCGCATAGATCACATAGAATGGGGTTTATTGAACTCCTTGTGATAACTATGCTATTATGGTTATACGCAGTTGAAGTTAGCATTATGGTTATTTCACTCTATTTTTATTTTTAACTTATAATATCAGTATATATTGTACTTCTATTTTATTTTATTTTTAATTGTATTTTTCATTTTTTACATTTATTTCATTAAGCTTAAGGTGTTTATACACCTATTATGGGGTGGACTACATTTATAAATAGACATGTATTTGTTATGGAACAATTTTTTAGCCTTGCTTTTCTGAGCCTCAATTCGCTGGGGACTAATATTTTGTAGTTACTAACTTTGGACATTTAGATTAGTACCTGATGTCAATATAGGGAACCTGTGACTATTTCCTTGTGTTTCCGGGGTTTCTTTATATGTCCATTTTTTCTCCTTTTTAGGTATTTTTGGGCGATCAGGTAATACGGTATTTTTTACATGGCAATTTACATTTTGTCCACTAGGTGTCATCCTGCTATATAGCTGTGTATGGCACCAGGATAAAGATTTGATCCACTTCCGCCTTGTGTGCGGGAAGGAGGATCATTCCAAATATCCTTATCTTCTTTTTGTGTCCTGCCATTGGTTTGGTATATTTGATATTTGGATATCTAAAATGATTAGTGGTATGTTATTGTTTTTATTTGTAGATTGTTTAAAATGCAAGGTTTTTGAATAAATGCGGCTCAGAATGAGGCTTGGTCAGTTAATTCTTGTATATAGGGAGGGGACTCAGCGAGCTGCCCGTGCCCCTGCTGGATGACATAATCTCTTACAAAACGCGTAGGGCGGAGCGATGCACTGACGTCACCTCGTATGCTACTGTTTGTTTCCCAGAAGGATGGGTTTGTCTGATTGTGCACCGCCGGCACATCAAGGCTTTGATTTTACGCTACTATGTGTAAGTGCAATACTTTGCTTCTTTTAATAAACTTATAAAGGTTTTACACTATTTGGAGCATTTATATTTTATATGTACCACATGTATCCACTCATCAGTCTGAATGGTTAATGAAGTGATCCGGAGAGCACTGAATGTGTTTGCTGTGTATTGGAATAAAGCTGTGCTTTATACTACATGCTTTCCTTGATCCTCTGTAACGGGGGATCACGGTCATCTGGTAAGTAGTGATTTCTCCTATTTGGTGGTGGATTCAGCACGACATTTTTTTTATAACGTTTGGAGCTGCCTTCGCATTTAAGGATGGACTTCATTGATTGAATTTTGAGCATGGGAGACTTTATATAGATGAATATTGTTGGACTTTATTGGTTCTTCGAACACTGGTGGACTTTATTACTATATTTATTTATAATTCTTACAATTAATTTTTATGGTTTATATATAATAATAATTTTTGAGCACTAGTGGGGTATTTATTGATCAATTATCATTTATGATCTAAAGGTTTAGCTAGATTCTAATTTTTCTAATTGTCAAATGACATCCGCAGGAGAGAGCTCCCATCCTGGGCAGGTGTCATATGATGACTTGGGCTTTCCGGCCATTTAGGGAGCCAGTGCGTGTGCCTGGTGGCTGGGATGTCTGCCAGGCACCCGTGATTGCCGGTAACAGAGTCGGGACGTGGATCTGTGTGTGAGGAGAGGGCAGACTGATCTTGTGTTCCCAGTACGGTGGAACACTGATCAGTCTCCTCCCCTTGTGAGTCCCCTCCCCCTACAGTTAGAATCACTCCCTAGGTAATACAGTTAACCTATTGATCGCCCCCTAGTGTTAACCCCTTCCCTGCCAGTGACATTTATACAGTAATCGGTGCATTTTGATAGCACTGATCGCTGTATAAATGTGAATGGTCCCAAAATAGTGTCAAAAGTATCCGATGTGTCCGCTGCAATGTCACAGTCACGATAAAAATCACAGATCGCTGCCATTACTAGTAAAAAAATAAAAATAAAAATGCCATAAATCTATCCCCTATTTTGTAGACACTATAACTCTTGCACAAACCAATTAATATTTGCTTATTGCGATTTTTTTTTTTTTTTTACCAAAAATATGTAAAAGAATACATATTGGCCTAAACTGAGGAAAATATATATGTATATATATATATATTTTTTAAACTTGAGATATTTATTATAGCAAGAAGTAAAAAAATATTGTGTTTTTTTCAAACTTGTCACTTTTCTTTTGTTTATAGCGCAAGAAATAAAAACCACAGAGGTGATCAAATACCACCAAAAGAAAGCTCTATTTGTGGGTAAAAAATGATAAAAATTTCATTTGGGTACAGTGTTGCATGACCGCACAATTGTCATTCAAAATGCAACAGCGCTGAAAACTGAGAATTGGCCCGGGCAGGAAGGGGGTGAAAATGCCCTGTATTGAAGTGGTTAAATATATATAGCCACACATCAAATATATCTCATTAATCTGTAGTGTATAGCAACCACAGCCTGGGTTCCAACCAATCCACGCCCCCTGCGTGTTTCGCTCCTTCCCTTGGAGCTTAATCATGAGGATAGAGATCACAGACATGAGGGGAGTTTGTGTGCATCATCGGCGTATGCAAGTCTGATTATGGAGCTCTGTGGTTAAGCACAACAAAATGAGCTGCTATTGAGATCAGACCGCGGTGGTTCAGTTATCTTGAGTGGACGTCCTTCAGGATGTGTCGCTAGTGCTTTTTTCGCTTTTTGCCACATGATCGGCTGTGTCCAATCACCGATCCTGTGTGAGGAGAACCAAGTTAACTTACTGTGAGATTTCTACACACACTACTGTGTACCACACGCCTCCCACCCAAATAAAGAGAACCCTTTTACATCAGTGGATTTATACAGCTCATCCTGATCTGTTATACAATCCATCAATGGATCTGTCACAAAGCCCATTACTGGATCTTTCGCATAGTCCATCAGTGGATCTATCATAGAGCTCATCGGTGGATTTATCATACAGACCCCTCAGTGGATCTGTTATAGAGCCCATCGACCCCTTAGTGCCACCATCAGTGGATCTGTCAGTGTAGCCCATTAGTGCAGCCTAATCAGTGTCACCCGTCACAGCCAACATCACTGCCACTTATCAGCCGCCATGTCCAAAAAATATTTTACTTGTAAGAAGGCATATAAAATCCTCAGTATGTCGGATGAAAGCAGCAGGGAGCTCTAAGTATCTGATTCGGAATACGAGCCAGTAGAAAGGAGTGGATCAGGGACAGAATTGGAGGAGGAAACAGTCCCTCCCAAAAGCAAATCAGAAGACCAGGCAACCACCAGCTGTGCCATACACCATAATGGCACCAACATCATAGACCCCAGAAAGAAAGGCCAAGTACCAGCAATGTAATAATGCACCAGACCCAAAGAATCAGGGCTTCTTCCAGAGCCCTGGCAAACCCCCTTTCACTGCACAGCCAGGTGTGCAGCTCAACACTCATAATTTATCTGAAATAGATGTTTTTAATTTTGTTTTTTCCCTGAAGATTTACTGCGTGGACCAAACAAATTTTTTTGCAGAGGAATAAATTGCCACCAACCCCAATTCATCCTATGCCCATATGTTTCATTGATGACGTCTCACAGTGGAGGATTTAAAACTGTTTTTGGGCCTTACATTTAAAAAGTGTTTTACAAAGTAAAATGAATTGCGGGCCTACTAGTCCACCAACCCCATCCATCACATGCCAATCTATTCTGCTGTCATGTCCAGGACACACTATGAAATGATCATGCTCTTCCTGTATTTCAATGACAACTCAGTGTCCTCCCCGAGATCATCCCAACTATGATAAATTATATAAAATATGCCCACTAATAAATTTCTGCAAATTGCTTAGAAAAATACATTTATATCCCAGACCAAAATATTTCTGTGGACGAAATCCATCGTCCACTTTACTTGCCAGCTGAAATTCAGACAATGCATTTCCAGTAAAAGGGCCAGATACGGAATGAAACTTAACAAACTTTGTGATAGAGCCACAGAATATGTGTATGCCTTCCACGTGTATGAAGGCAAAAACTCCCAGCTCTAGCCCCCTGAGTGGCCATCGTACATCGGAACAAGCGGAAAAGTTGTCTTGGACCTGGCACACCCACTGTTCAAAAAAGGCTATTGTATCTAACTAGACAATTATTATACCAGTCTGCCCCTTTTCCGCCACCTGTACCATGAAAAAAACCTTGGCCTGCGGTACCACCAGAAAAAACAAGAAGGGCTTACCACAAAATTAAGTGATGGCAAGGCTACAAAGAGGGGAATCAGCAAGTCTGGCGAATGAGGAAGTGTTGGCCGTGAAGTGGAGAGACAAGAGATTACATCCTGTCCACCATCCACAATGACACCTTGGTGGAGATTCACAGAAGATGCGGTCCCATTGTAAAGCCTGAATGCTTCCATGATTATAATCAGTTCATGGGGAGGGGGGTGCATTTAAATGACAAGATGCTACAGCCCTATTTATCAACTAGAACAGGGTTAGGCAACCTTGGCATTCCAGCTGTGGCAAAACTACAAATTCCATCATGCCTCTGCCTCTAGGAGTCATTCCTGTGATTGTCAGGGTCTTGCAATGTCTCATGGAACTTGTAGTTTCAAAACAGTTGGAGGGCCAAGGTTGCCTACCCCTGAACTAGAAAGTCCAATTTCTGGTATAAAAAGTTGCATTTTATCTATTCCATTTGGCCATGTATAAGACGAACATCATCTATCAAAAGTCAACAGAAAGACCCAGCACCTACCTCAGATTTATTGAAGAAATTGTCACTGTCCTGATCTACCAGAAAGGATACCCCCAGGAAACATTTACTCTAAATGTGTGAGTCAACTTCATGAGCAACATTTTGCAGAAAACATTCCAGCCACAGAATCATAAAAAAAAATGTATTTAGCAGAGGAGAAGTTAGAAGAGACACCAGTTATCATTGTCCCCAATGTCCAACCCAACCAGGCCTATGCATCAGAGAATGCTAACGACGTTATCACACATCCCTAAGATATTATTTCCCCTTATTTTTATTTTCGATATATTTTTATTGGAGGTTTTCAAGTTCCTCTTATTTTTAACAGTCTGCCATTCCCCAGTTTCTAATACCTCTGTGGATTATTTGCCTGCTGTCTCAATTGACCATGACTCTACCTTCAAAGTTAAAGTGGTTGTTAAGCCACTCTGTTGTCGTCACACAATCCTCTTTGGTTAATAATGCTGTGTACACCAGTGTCTGTGTTTTATTAAAAAAATTGCCATTCTATACCTGATTTCAGAGAACTGCTCAGCACTCGCGTAACCTGCCGCCTCTCCCCTCTCTCGATCTGACAGTTACAGCGGGAGGGGCCAAGAATCCCGCTCTGACATCAGTTGGCAGGAGAGGAGAAGAGAGGTGGTTGGTGCTCTGAAATCAGGTATAGAATGGCATTTTTTTTATAAAACACAGGCACACAGCACACAGTGGGGGCACACAGCATTATTAACCACAGAGGATTATATGAATATTTAAAAGTAATTTCTGGAGGGGATGGGGCAGGCACTGTCACTA
The DNA here is from genome assembly GCF_042186555.1 of Aquarana catesbeiana. Taxonomy (NCBI): domain Eukaryota; kingdom Metazoa; phylum Chordata; class Amphibia; order Anura; family Ranidae; genus Aquarana; species Aquarana catesbeiana. Next base: position 204,611,867 of record NC_133326.1, on the reverse strand, counting down.
ACTGACTGGCAGGGAGGGAGGGGGGAGAGGAAGACAGAGGAGAGCTGTGGGTGACGGAGGGACGTAAACTGACCACGGTGTCAGCGCTCAGCAGCCATGATAAACTGTGCTCAGTTTACAGGGGGAGGGCAGAACCAGGCAGTATCAACCAGGTTTTTCAGGTGATACAAGGGGCCAAATTACACAGCAAAGGTACTGTGCTGTTATGTATGCTTTAACCAGTTCCTGACTGGCTCAAGCAAATATACTGCGCCAGAATGGCTCTCCTGGGTGAAATCTCGTGTATATATTTGGCTTTGCCCAGGAGAGCTGTCAGAGGGCAAACAAGCGCCGCCAGAGGCATGCCCACTGTGCGTGGGTGGCAGGCGTGATTGCCGTTGGCCACACGCGATTGCATGCATGCCAGCCAGCATGGGTATTTGTGTGTGTAAACACACAAATCCCTGTGCTGTCAGAGGAGAGAAGACAGATTGTGTGTTCCTACAAAGTAGGGACAGCGAGAAGACAGATCGTGTGTTACTACAAAGTAGGGACAGCGAGAAGAGAGATTGTGTGTCCCTACAAAGTAGGGAAAGCGATCTGTCATCTCTCCTAGTCAGTCCTATCCCCACACAGTTATAACACAGTGGGGGAACACACAGTTAACCCCTTGATCGCCCCTACTGTTAACCCCTTCCCTGCCAGTGACATTTATACAGTAATCCGTGCATATTTATAGCACTGATCACTCTATAAATGTCAATGGTCCCAAAAATGTTTCAAAAGTCTTCGATCTGTCCGTCGCAATGTTGCAATACCGCTAAAAACCGCAGATCACCGCCATTACCAGTAAAAAAATTAAAAACGCCATAAAAATGAAATAAATCTTTCCCGTAGTTTTTTTACCACAAATATGTAGAAGAATACATATTGGCCTAAACTGATAAAGAATTTTTTTTTTTTTTAAACGGTGGATTTGGGCAATATTTATAATAGCAAAAAGTTAAAAATATTGTTTTTTTTCAAAATTGTCACTATTTTTTTGTTTACAATGCAAAAAATAAAAAACGCAGAAGTGATCAAATACCACCAAAAGAAAGCTCTATATGTGGGAAAAAAAGGACGCAAATTTCGTTTGGGTACAGCATTGCATGACTGTGTAATTGTCAGTTAAAGCGATGCAGTGCCAAATTGTAAAAAGTGTTCTGCTCAGAAAGAGGGTAAAATCTTCTGGGGCTGAAGTGGTTAAAGGAACAGGATCCTTTTTTGTTAGTGTAACAAACGCTTTTACTGACCCTGTCCTGTTTACTGATGATGCCTCTGCCTACCGTTTTGATTGTTGCTAAACCACGTTTCTACCTTCCATACTAACTCATCCTGGTCTGTTTATTGACAATGCCTCTGCCTGCCATGTGGATTGTTTCTAAACCACATTTCTGCCTTTCACCTGCACTATCCCCATCCTGTTACTTGACAATGTTTTTTGCCTGCCACTGATCTTCTGCCCTACTATTGTAGTAGTGGGATGCAGGATAACACAGGGGACTCACATATGTGAGGGGATTCAGAATAATGTTCTTAGAGAAACATTTTTTTTGTAATTCCCAGAAGAAGGTCTGGAGACCGGAGGCCTTGAAGAGATTATTTCCTGACTGAGGCCCTAAGCTTGATGTTCCTGCCTTCTGCCTGGACCAATACTTTGGCTGTGCTGACCATATCTCTGCCTGCTGCCTGTAATGACCCAAGATTTTATGGACCATGTTATTTCCTGCTGCCTGGACCAATACTTTGGCATTGCTGACCATATCTCTGCCTGCTATGTGTTAGAAAAATTGTAAACATTTACAATTTTGTGTAAAATATATATATATATATATATTTTCATTTTCTTTCCACATTTTTCGAAAAACTTGTGGAAAAAATGACAAGTTCAAAAGACTCATAATGCCTTACAGAATATAGGTAAGGGTGTTTGCTTTCCAAAACGGGTTCATTTTGTGTGTTTCCATTGTCCTGGTGCTCCAGGGCCTTCAAAAGTGTGATAGGTAGTCATGAAATTAAATGTGTAATTTATGTTCCTAGAAGGTGCTACTTGGATGCTGGGACTCTGTATATAGCCAGGCTAAGAAAATTTCTCACACATATGGTATCACCATACTCAGAACAATTGGCAAAATGTGTTTTGGGGTGTAATTGCAATTATTCCTACGCTGTAAGAGAAATAACTAAATTAAATGACAATTTTGTGTAAAAAAAAAATCTTAATTTTCCCAAGAATTCTGGAAAAAATTACAACTTCAAAAAACTCACCATGCATCTTATTAAATACCTTGGATTGTCTACTTTCCAAAAAAGGGTAATTTGGGGGGTATTTGTGCTATCCTGACATTTCAGGGCCTCAAGAAATGAGATAGACAGTCAGTACATCAGGATTGATCAATTTCCAATGATATGTAGTGTAGCTTGTAGAAGCTATAACTTTCACACAGACTAAATAATATACACTAATTTGGGTTATTTTTACCAAAGATATATAGCAGCATAAATTTTGGCCCACGTTTACGAAGACAAATTACTTATTTGTACAATTTTATAATTTTTTGCTTATATCACAGTGGTTATTACCCCCAAAAGAAAGCTCTATTTGTGTGAAAAAAATATAAAAATATATAAAAATTTTGTTTGGGTACAGTATAGCATAATTGAGTAATTGTCATTCAAAGTGTGAGAGCACTGAAAGCTGAAAATTGGTCTGGGCAGGAAGGGGCTAAAAGTGCCCTGTATTGAAGTGGTTAATATTTACATTTAAGTTCATATACCAGTAGATCTGTTCAGTATGTGTTCAGTAACACTGTCTATTGAAACAAAAGAACTTGCTGCTCCAGGTGAGACAGGAAGCCTAATGATATCACGGGTGCCCGCCTCGGCTCGCCTCTGCATACGATCAACACTGAAGAAATGGCTGCACTCCAAGATCCATCAAAATTCTTATTTAATGAATGAACATCCCAAGTGTTACAAACAGTTCAAATGGTAGACGCGTTTCACACACTAACAGGTGCGCTTATTCATTACTTTTGAGTTTCTTCATTTCTTCAGTGTTAACACTATCTATTGACTGATATGCCCATACATTTTATAATTGTTGTTTTTATTAAGAGTTTTTCAGGGGATACACAAATCGTACAAGTAATTGTATACAAGCAAAGTGTAAAAAACAAATACAAACAACAAATGTCCAAGTTTACAGAGCACAGAGGTGTTCTGTAGATCATATCAAAAAGGCAAGAGCAACTCAAAGAATGTAAAAATAGGTATCTCGAGGTCAGGCGAAGGAGCAAAGAAATTCTTTGAAAAGTATTTAACTATACACAAAGCATAGGCTAAAGAGACTTTCTTCATGGTTTACTGGGTAGCGGAGGTGTACCAAATTCGGATCGATCCAAGAGTTCCCAGATTTTGTTAAACTGGGGGATACTATCATGTACAGAGGCTGTCAGATACTCCATCCCTCGAATCTCAGTCATTAATTGTAAAAACCTAGACCAAGGGGAAGGTGAGTTGGAAAGCCAACACGGTGGAATGAGCCTTTTGGCTGCTAAGAGGATGTATGCAATCAGCCTGTTATCTTTTTTTGTAATACCAGGAAAGGGGAGTCCTAAAAGATAATTTAGGGGATCAAGCGGAAGAGACACCTCCACCACCTTTTGTATTAGCAACATTACTTCATGCCAGAAAGGCTGTATCATGGAACATTGCCAAAAGATATGGAATAAAGATCCAATTTCAGATCCGCAGCGCCAACAATTTGCCGAAGATGAGGGATCAAATTTGTGAATGACTTCAGGAGTCTTGTACCAAAACATGAGTACCTTAATGGACTTTCCCTATGTACAACACACCTTGAGGACTTGAAAGTGGAAGACCAGATTCTATCCCACATTTGGGAACTAATAGGTCTGTCTATTAAATGAGACCATCTACTCATGTAGCGATGAGTGTTCTCAGTGAGAGGTGTTGACTCATGGAGGAAATGGTGTATAGCGGATATTAGATGTAATTGTTGGGGGCCTTGTGCACATAGGTATTCAAAGGGAGTGGGTTTATCTAGGGTCAAGAGCGGAGACAGAGAATTAAAAAAATGTCTAATCTGTAGATAAAAATGGAATAGGTTCGCTGGGGTACCAAATTTCTTACGTAAAATATCGAAACTATGTAACCTACGGGAGATTGGATGTACCAAATTCCATAGCTGGAACAACGTTCCACGGGAGTACTCTACCCAGGGACAGACTATCTGGAATGGAGGGATTAAAGAGCACATTTGCTAGGGGAGAGCAGGGTGAGCCAGATATTTAAGGTAAAATTAATTGGAGCAGTACTCTGAAGTCTATATATGGGATCCAGAGAGGAGGCGGGAGACCAATTTAGAGAGCAAGGATGTACTGGGTACAGTACTCCCCTCTCAATAGCGGTCCAATGGTTATGGGCATGAAGGGAGGACCATGATGCAATGACTCTCAAATGTGAAGCATAATGATATTTAATAATATCCGGTGCTCCCAATCCCCCCCTGGATCTTTTTGCGAAGATCACCGAGCTTGCTATACAGTGTGCCCTATTATTCCAAATGAAGTTAAGAAAGCTCCTCTGTAGCACTTTAAGTTGGGAGGTTGGGATTGCAACAGGTAATGTCTCAAAATGATATAATAATCTAGGCAAAACAGACATTTTTTTAAAACGTTAATCCTGCCCAATAATGACAGGGGGAGTTTTGCCCAGGTTTGTAAAGATTTGTTGATCTCGAGGAACAGAGAGGGGTAATTTGCAGAGTAAAGTGAAGGGTAGGATGGAGTGAGTAGAACCCCTAGATATTTGAGAGAGTCAATGCACCACCTGTAAGGATAGGAAGCTTTAAGTTGGGATAATAAAGGGGGGGGGGGGACATGGATTGGAAGGGCCTCAGTTTTAGAGGTGTTTACCTTATAACCTGAGATGTCACTAAACAAGGATAGTAGTTTGTGTAGAGATGGAAGCGATAACAGTGGATTTGTGATAGTCAGTAGTATATCATCAGCAAAAAGTGACAATTTGTATTCTCCCTGTCTCATCACCACCCCGCGAATGTCAGGATGTATACGAACGAACTCGGCCAGGGGCTCTAGGCATAAAATAAAAAGTAGCGGCGACAAAGGGCACCCCTGCCGAGTTCCGTTTGTCATGGGGAAGCTAGGCAACAGGAGAGAAGACATCTGAACCTGAGCAGTGACTTTCGAAAAAAAGAGCCTCTAGGGCTGTTAGAAAAGAGCCTCTGAAACCATATACCCGTAAGGTGGCAAACATATAAGGCCAACTCAGCCTGTCAAAGGCTTTTTGTGCGTCAAGAATTAAAACAATAGCCTGTCGTGAGGATAGATCAAGGTGATCGATCAGGTCTATCGTACGGCGGGTGTTGTCCCCAGCATGTCTGCCGGGGACAAAACCCACTTGGTCTTTGTTGATCAATTTTGGGATAATTCTGGATAATCTAGATGCAGGGATTTTCGTAAAGATTTTGTAGTCCGAATTTAAAAGGGCTATGGGCCTGTAATTGTCTGGAAGTGAAGGATCCTTACCCGGTTTTGGAATAACAGTTATAGTAAGAATAGGAAAATTGGGGATTAGGAGGTTTGCCTTTAAGTAAGGAATCATAGAGAGTCAGCATATGAGGTGAGAGTATGTCTATAAAGGTCTTATAGTAAAAATATGATAACCCATCTGGGCCTGGTGATTTGTTTAATGGGAGATCTTTGACTATACCGAGGAGTTCCGCTGTTATAGCTGCGTTTAACCACTTCCCTACCCGCCTATAGTCAAATCACGTCCACAGATGGGATCTCCCATGCTGGATGGACATCATATGATGGCCTCGGGTTCCCGCCTGCCTAGGGGGTGCGCGTGCCGGTGCGTGTGCCCGGCGGCCGTGATGTCCGCCGGGCACCCACGATTGCCCGTTAACCGAGCCGGACCGTGGATCTGTGTGTGTAAACACACAGATCCACGTCCTGTCAGCTCAGAGGAGAGCGATCTGTGTTCCCAGAACAGCGGAACATTGATCGGTCTCCTCCCCTTGTACGTCCCCACCCCCTACAGTTAGAAGCATTCCCTAGGACACACATTTAACCCCTTGTGTCCCCCTAGTGGTTAACCCCTTCACTGCCTGTCACATTTACACAGTAATCAATGCAATTTTATAGCATTGATCGCTGTATAAATGTGAATGGTCCCAAAAATGTGTCAAAAGTGTCCGATGTGTCCGCCATAATGTCGCAGTCACGAAAAAAAAACGCGATCGCCGCTATTATTAGTAAAAAAAATAAATAAATATATTTTTTTTTCAAAAATGCCATAAATCTATCCTGTATTTTATAGACGCTATAATTTTTGCGCAAATCAATATACGCTTATTGCAATTTTTTTTACCAAAAATAAATATGTAGAACAATACGTATCGGCCAAAACTGAGGAAAAAAATTGTTTTTTTTTTTAAAAATTGGGATATTTATTATAGCAAAAAGTAAAAAATATTGTGTTTTTTTCAAAATTGTCACTCTTCTTTTGTTTATAGCGCAAAAAATAAAAACCACAGAGGTGATCAAATACCACCAAAAGAAAGCTCTATTTGTGGGGAAAAAAGGACGTCAATTTTGTTTGGGTACAACGTCGCACGATTGCACTGACAGCACTGAAAACGAAAAATTGGTCTGGGAAGGAAGGGGGTGAAAAGGCCCGGTATTGAACCGTTTAAACTAGCCAGGTCAGGTGTAGACAGTTTTGGAAGCTTTAGGTCAGAGAAGAACTCCTCAAATGTCTCTTGAGTAAAGTTAAAATTGTTTGTAGGGGTCAGACAATTATACAGCTTTTGATAAAATTTACCAAAAATTTTTGACATCTCTTGAGGACAATGAGTTCTGGATCCATCTGTTTGAAGAAGAAAGTATGCCCATACATTTTAAACTGTAAATACAACATAGATACAAATGTTTTATGCTTCTTACAACAACTAAATAAGAAAAACATGGACAGTGTGTATATTAATATATGATCAATAGGATACTTGCACACGTTGAAAAAAGGCCAAAGTGCTGCTCAGTTATTATACAACATACAAAGAACAAACAAGGCACTCAGAGTTGTGACAGATGAATCCATGAAAAGTAAAATTTTGGTTGGATGCAACCCATCTCAAGGCCTTGAGAATGGTTGTTTGACAAAAAAAAAACCCATGTGTTAATTCATCTGACAAGACATGTATGCGTACCATACCTTTAAGTGATTCTGGATTATATGAGAACCTAAAAAATGTTATGTTATTTAATTTGATTTTCGAGAATGTATTACATGCACCACCATGCAATGTCCTGGATGTAGTTAATGTTTCCTTGTTATTCTACATACTGTAACTTCACTTCAATTAATTTCACTTGGCATATAAAAACTGAAGGGCCTTCCCCTTGATGCTATACCTGTCTTTTTTCACACCTGCTTAGTTGTAGCAGTCCAAATAGAGAACAATAACATATCAGGGGAGGGAGCTGTGTCCCTCAATGGACTCAGAGAAAAGGATTTTATAGTGAGTACAAAAATCTTACTTTTTCTATATTTCATTTAGGGACACCAGCTTGATAATAAGAGACCTAGGGATGCCTAGACTGGCCCAAACTGAGGGGCACAGCAACACAGGTGAACCAGCCCAACAAGAAAAAATTAAAAAGCAAATCAAAGTCATAAAATAGCTATCTGCAAAATATTTTGACCAAAGCTGGTATCTGCAGAATCAGACAGATCAACCTTGTATAGCTTTTATAAAATTAAGCCATAATAGCAGGGTATAGAAAATGGTATAATTACTGAGCCAACCTGACAAGTAAGCAGCCAACACAACAATAAGACTAATTGTAAATGAAAATGTAAAATAAATGTGTAGCGCTGAAACTATGTTAATCTTAGTCACCTGAAACTAATGCTAGACAGGTGGTAACACAATCTATAAACACAGTGATGTATCACTAATGTTCAATAATATAATAATATGCAACAAAAAAATGTGAACAAAAAAAAAATAATAGCAGGGTGCAGTCAAACAAAGCTGAGACACAGAGGTATGATGACAAAAAGGCCAGGAAGCATTCGTAGCCTAGAGGAGTGGGCTGTTTTGGGAAAATTAGGCACTTATCTAGCAAGTAACAGTTATTCATAATAACCTGTCACTTAGATATGGTGGATGTGGAAACCTGAGAAACTCGTTTGGGGCCTTCTGGAATGCCAAAAAAGTATCAGTCTGCTCAAAACAGGCAATGGCAAAAGGTAAACCCTAATGGCCTTCTTAATATCCAGTCAATGGAGAGAAAGCCCCTTGTGAAATTCAGAGAAGGCAACACTTTAACCTCAATAAAGATAAACGTGGCAACCATTCGGTAAAAAGGAGGTTCTGCATGATGTTAGTTGTTGCCCACAGCAAGTAAAGAATTGCAGATGACCAGGAAAGATAAGAATGTGTAAATATACAAAACATCCTTTATATTGATGAATGCTGAGAAGTCTCAAAGATGAAGAGAGACAATAATACAATGAATGACTTCCATTTCAAACTTTTGATGACAAACTGTCAGAAACCATGAACCAGACAGAGACAGAAGTACAGTAAAATCACACTTGTTTATTAATAAAAATAAAAAGGTAAATAGAGTAAGAGTAGTCAAAGCATATCCAGTAACCGGATCGGGTAGTCAGCCAAGCCAGAGTTCAGTAACCAGATCGGGTAATCAGCCAAGCCAGAGTTCGGTAAACAGATCGGGTAATCAGCCAGGCCAGAAGTCAGCGATCCAAGTAGAGGAACAGCAAGCAGGATAAGGAGCCATAAGGGATGTCAGCAAAGCCAGTCTTTAAACAGGAACGCAAGAGATGGTTTCTTGTGATGTGACCAAGGCAAATGCAGAAACGAAGTGAGCTGGAGATCTTTAAGTAGGCGGGGCTGAGGAGAAGATCCACAACAGCTGGTTAACTGTGGAGAGAGATGAGAGCTGGCAATTAGCCGACAGCTGAGCGGCCAGCTCGGAGAAGGAAGGGCTAAGCCAGTCCTGACAGTGCCCCCCTGTAACCTGTATAGGATGAGGACGTGGCACCGAGGTGGTAAAGCAGTTGCAGACCAACGGTTTCAATAAGGAGACATGAAAAACATTTGAGACGCGCATACTAGGAGGAAGGTCCAATGCATAAGCCACTGGGTTAATCCTGTGAAGGATATGGAAAGGCCCAATAAACGAGGTGCGAACTTCAGTGAGGGAACACAAAGTCGGAGGTTGCGAGATGACAGCCAGACCCTGTCCCCAACCTGGTAGGAAGGCGCAGGCAGGCTACCTATCATTAGCATAATGCAAGCCTCCTGGACTTGTACCCAAGTGGAATGAAGACCATGGAGATGCTCCTAGAGCGCAGGAATACTCTGCGGAACAAACAAGACAGGCAACATGGAAGGTTGGAAACCATAATTCGCCATAAACTGAGACAATCGGGAAGCAGAATTCAAGGCACTGTTGTGAGCAAACTCTGCCCATGGTAATAGGTCTGACCAGTTGTTGTGATGGTCAGAAATAGAGCAACGTAGGAATTGCTCCAAGGACTGATTGGCTCATTGTGCTGCCTCATTAGACTGAGGGTGATACACAGAGAAGCAAGCTGAATTCCCAGCTGTGCACAAAAGGCTCGCCAGAACCGGGACACAAACTGACTACCCCTGTCCGAGACAATCACCTTGGGTAGCCCATGTAAGCGAAAGATCTCCCGAGCAAAAATGGAAGCCAGTTCCTTAGAAGTGGGCAACTTCTTAAGTGGAATACAATAACACATGTTTGAGAACCGGTCAACCACCATAAGGATAACTGTGTTGCCTTGGGAGTTGGGCAACTCCACAATGAATTCCATAGACAGGTTGTTCCAGGGCCTTTCTCTATTGGGTATGGGTTGTAGGAGGCCCACTGGAAGGTGTCGTGGAGTCTTACTCTGAGCACACACGGAACAGGCAGCTACGAAGGCAGTTAAATCAGCACGTAGACTAGGCCACCAGAATTTTTGGGAAATGGCCCAAACGAGTTGATTCTTACCAGGGTGACCAGCTGCCTTGGGAGAATGGTAAGTCTGGAGCACAGCAGTATGGAGACACTCTGGGACAAAGCAGTGGTCACAAAGTTTCTCAAGAGGAGCATCGACCTGAGCAGCAAGAATTTTGTCACCCAAAGGAGAAGTAAGACTGGTGCGAACCGTAGCCAGAATACGATCAGGAGGAATCATAGGAACCGGAACCGACTCCAACTTGGAAGTGGAGGAAAATTGTCGTAGCAAGGCATCAGCCCTTACATTCTTAGTACCGGGTAAGAATGAGACAATGTAATTGAAACTTGACAAGAAAAGAGCCCATCGCTCTCTTCTGGGAGAGAGGCGTTTAGCCTCTGACAAGAATGTGAGATTCTTATGGTCAGGAAGAATGAGAATGGGCACAGTGGTACCTTCGAGGAGATGTCTTCATTCTTTCAGGGCTAAAATGATTGCCAACAGCTCTCTGTCACCAATCTCATAATTGCACTCGGCAGGTGACAATTTCTTGGGAAAATAGCCACAAGGATGCATAGCACTCTCAGAGGTTGGACGTTGAGACAGAAGGGTGCCAACACCAGTCTCAGAAGCATCAATTTCAAGGATAAAAGGTAACGTAGGATCAGGATGTGCCAACACAGGAGCAGAAACGAAGGCAGCCTTGAGACTTTCAAAGGCCTTAATGGACTCCGGAGACCAACTCTGTGGGTTACCGTTCTTTCTGGTCATATCAGTCAGGGGCTTGACCAGAGACGAGAAGTTACGAATAAACGTCTGATAATAGTTGGCAAAACCCAGGAAACGTTGCAGAGGATGTAACCTCATGGGTCGAGGCCACTGTAGGACTGTCGAAAGTTTCTCTGGGTCCATCGAAAAACCAGCAGTGGAAATGACATGGCCCAGGAATCTAACCTGTTCCCGATGGAACTCACACTTCTCCAGTTTACAATAGAGATTGTTCTCTCTTAATTTCTGAAGCACACGACAGACATCTGTGTGGTGGCTCTCCAGGGACTTGGAAAATATGAGGATATTATCGTGATAACCACCACACATAACTGCAACAAATCTCGGAGGACATCGTTAATAAATTCCTGGAAAACTGCCGGGACATTACAAAAGTCAAAAGGCATTATGAGATACTCATAATGGCCTGTTCTGGTATTAAACGCAGTTTTCCACTCGTCACCCTCCTTAATCCTTAAGATTGTAAGCCCCTCTCAGATCAAGCTTAGTGAAAACCGTTGCTCCCTTGAGGCGGTCAAATAACTCTGGACTCGGGATCGGGAAGACATTCTTAATCGTGAAACGATTGAGACCCCTATAATCAATACAAGGTCTTAGTTCGCCACTCCTCTTCTTCACAAAGAAGAAACCAGCAGGAGATGAGTATTTGCGGATGAAACCCAGAGAAAGTGCATCTGCAACATACTCCTCCATGGCTTTTACCTCCAAGACTAACAAAGGGTAAACCTGGCCACGAGGAGGAGTGGCACCAGGTTGAAGGTCAATTGCACAATCATACGGCCAGTGTGGAGGCAAATTACTGGCTTGACCTTTGTCAAAGAAATAGCTAAAATTACGGTACTCCTCTGGCAGGGAGGAGAGTGAAGAGGTACACAGAACCTTGGCTACCTTCCACAAAGCCAAGCAAAAGAGGAGTTGTGCCTCTGTAACCAAGGATAACCAATAACCAGCGGAAACTTAGGAGAGGAAATCACTTGGAATTGGATTATCTCATGGTGAAGAGCCCCTACGGCCATGGACAATGGAACCGTCTAATGAGTCACATGGGCAGGCTGTAGAGGTCTACCGTCAAGAGCCTCAATGGCAAGTGGAGTGTCACGCAGCTGCAGTGGAATCGAGTGCTTTGATACAAAGGCAGCATCAATGAACCGACCTGCAGCCCCAGAGTTGATTAGAGCCTGTATCTCGATAGATGACTTAGCCCAAGAAAGAGTGACTGAAACCAGGGACTTATCTTTCTGGATAACTGGAGACGACACAACACCACCTAAGGTCTGTCCATGACAGGACCTCAAGGTTCAGGTGTTCCCAGGATGGGTAGGACAAGACTTCAAAAAGTGACCTGCCTGGCCACAATAAAGGCACAATCTCTCCCTCCTCCTAAAGGCTCTCTCATCCGCAGAGAGATGCATGAAGCCCAAGTGCATGGGTTCATCTTCACTGACCGACTCGGTACCAGGAAGCATAGGAGGTGAGGGAGGCACGGGTGGGACTGCAAAGCTCGGAGGCAAATGTATAGGAAGCTTCTGCAAGCGCTCCTTAAAAGAAAGCCTTTCTCTGAGTCTGGAGTCAATGAGGATGGCAAACGAGATCAAGCCCTCCAGCTTAGTCGGTATATCTCAGGCTGCTATCTCATCCTTGATGGAATCCGAGAGACCATGAGAAAAAGCAGCCACGAGGGCCTCATTGTTCCAAGCAACCTCTGCTGCCAGAGTACGGAACTCAATGGTGTAGTCGGCAACTGTTCTCGTACTCTGTTTGATGGACATGAGGCACTTGGCAGCAGAAGCGGAGTGTGCAGGAACGTCAAATCCCCTTTTAAAGGAGGCCACAAACCCTGGGTAACTCAAGACAGCAGGTTTTTGCGTCTCCCATAGAGGGTTTGCCCATGCCAAGGCTCTCTCAGAAAATGAAGATATCACAAACCCTACTTTGCTTCTGTCCGTGGGAAACGTCTGGGGCAGCATCTCAAAGTATATCTCAACTTGGTTCAGAAACCCTCTGCATTCAACTGGATCACCCCCAAATTGCTGGGGGAAGAGGGGCGGAACCAGACATACCTCTTATAGAGGTAAAGCTCAAGACGGGTGCCTGCACAGAGATGGCGCAGCAGCAGGGCCGGCCTGCAACTCAGGTTGTACCAGAGCAGCCACAGTGGGGGATTCCAGGTGAGCCATGTGACTCAGAAGCGTTTGTAATGCCAAGGCAAACTGATCCATCTGGTGATCTTGCTCATCCAATCTGGAAAATATATTACCAACAAGTGGATTGACTGTATCTTCTGAATTCATGGCCTTCGCTTACTGTCAGAAACCATGAACCAGACCAAGGCAGAAGTACAGTAAAATCACACTTGTTTATTAATAAAAATAAAAAGGTAAATAGAGTAAGCGTAGTCAAAGCATAGCCAGAGTCCAGTAACCGGATTGGGTAGTCAGCCAAGCCAGAGTTCAGTAACCAGATCGGGTAATCAGCCAAGCCAGAGTTCATTAACCAGATCGGGTAATCAGCCAGGCCAGAAGTCAGGGATCCAAGTAGAGGAACAGCAAGCAGGATAAGGAGCCAGAAGGGATGTTAGCAAAGCCAGTCTTTAAACAGGAACGCAAGAGATGGTTTCTTGTAATGGGACCAAGGCGAAGGCAGGAATGAAGTGAGCTGGAGATCTTTAAGTAGGCGGGACTGACAAGCAGATCCACAACAGCTGGTTAACTGTGGAGAGAGATGAGAGCTGGCAATTAGCCAACAGCTGAGTGGCCAGCTCGGAGAAGGAAGGGCTGAACCAGCCCTGACACAAACAAAGGCATTTAAGGCCATTAATCCAGGATAGGGAGCATTTGAGTAAAAACCATGAAATCTTTTTGAGTTGGAGAAACGGGAAGGATAACAGCCTCGTTCAACATTCCTTGAATGGCTGAAATATTGTTGAAACATGGAAAGACATGGAAAGGCTGTTTCTCTGCTAAATGTACAAGCTGACTTTGTTACATTGAGGGGACAATGGATGGGGCCATGTATTGTAAAATCTTGGATGAGAACCTTATTCCCTCAACCAGAGCGCCAAAGATGGGTTATGGGTGATGGGTCTTCCAGCATGACAATGACCCAAAACATACCGCTAAGGCAAAAAGAGTGGCTCAAGAAGAAGCACATCAAGGTCATGGAGTGGCCTAGCCAGTCTCCAGACCTTCATCCTATAGAAAATTTATGAAGAGAGCTGAAACTTCAAGTTGCCAAGTGACAACCAAGAAACATTAAGGATTTATAGAAGATCTGTAAAAAAAAGAGTGGACCAACATCTTTTCTTAGATGTGTGCAAACTTGGTAACCAACTACAAGAAACGTCTTACCTCTGTGCTTGCCAACTAGGGTTTCTGCACCAAGTACAAAGTCATGTTTTGCGTGGGGATCAAATATTTATGTTACTCACTGAACTGCAACTCAATTTATAACATTTGTATCATGTGTTTTTTTTCTGGATTTTTGGTTGATATTCTGTTTCTATCACTTAAAATACACCTACGATAACAATTATATACCCTTAATTTCTTTGTAAGTGGCCAAACTTACAAAATCTGCAGGTGATTAAATAGTTTTTCCCCACTGTATTTTGTCTTTATTTAGCAGAAAGTTCTCCTACCATTCCCAACATTGGACTGCAATAGTTCAATAAACCTGTCATTGTCACCTGATTCACTTTGTAATTTGTGGTCTCAGTTTGTACATGCAGTAGACATATATGTGCTGTGCTTGCTAGTCTCAACAGAGGCTGTACAGGACTAAAGTGCAAATAAGTTTACTTCACTTTGTTAAATCGCCCCTTCTATTTCCCTGAGCATAGAAAGAAAACTGTCAGGTGATGACAAGAGCTGAAAAGGAAACTGAAAAAAGAAAATTTGATTTGTGTCACTAATAAAGGACAAAAATGGGAAAAGACCTTCATTTTGCTTTTTGGTAAGTATGTGTATGAGCCTACGTTGGTGATTTTTTTGTCATCTTAATTTCAGTACTAAACTCACTAAAACATAATTGCTTAAATTAGCTATTGATCACTAAACTTAACTGGATTGCTACAAATAAGCTGCACAACTAGCATGAAAGGGCCAACAACATCCAATAGTAATCACCTGTGTGGCTCTAGCACTATAACTAAATATATTCATATTTTATTCCTGGCTGCATTTCACTTTAAGTAGTGCTAATTAGCTATTCAAAGCAAGGAAAAGGTTCATGAGTTAAGTAAAAAAATTATACTTTTACCCATGTTTTGTACCATTTTTAACATGCATGCGTACAAAGATTTCTATTTATACTTGAACAACTTACTGTATATTTTTAGCTACACAGTTCCACTATTTGTAACTATACCTTTGTGAGTCATCTCTTTCTTTCTACTTCACTGGAAAAGATTATTTTAGAGGCTGGATTCATAACAAGATTCTTATGTTTGCTCTAGGGGTAGAGTCTTTGGGGATATGTTTGTGACAAATTTGCAAACTCCAAATTAGGAAAAAAATAAATGAGTTTGCCATACTGCAATGGCAAGAAATTCTACATCCTAAAGCCCCATACACACTTTTAGATTTTCTGCTGATTTTTTCCTTCAGATTTACCAAAACCATATAATA
The DNA here is from genome assembly GCF_042186555.1 of Aquarana catesbeiana. Classification (NCBI taxonomy): domain Eukaryota; kingdom Metazoa; phylum Chordata; class Amphibia; order Anura; family Ranidae; genus Aquarana; species Aquarana catesbeiana. The sequence continues at coordinate 204,596,385 of NC_133326.1, read as the reverse complement.
TGAGGTCAAACCTTAGGCGTTTCAATTTGCATGCAATCAGGCAGGCCCTTACACTACATGGTTTAGGTAAATCTGAAGACAAAAATCAGCAGAAAATCTGATAGTGTGTATGGGGCTTTAAGCTAATAAATGTATTCTAAGCAACATCTGCAATATTCACATACACACACACACACATATATATATATATATATATATATATATATATATATACATACAGTGGGGACGGAAAGTATTCAGACCCCCTTACATTTTTCACGCTTTGTTATATTGCAGCCATTTGCTAAAATCATTTAAATTCATTTTTTTCCTCATTAATGTACACACAGCACCCCATATTGACAGAAAAACACAAAATTGTTGACATTTTTGCAGATTTATTAAAAATAGATTTATTCATCTTTCACTCGATTGCAACCAGTCGTCCTGTCCCTGCAGCTGAAAAACACCCCCACAGCATGATGCTGCCACCACCTGGGACTGTATTGGACAGGTGATGAGCAGTGCCTGGTTTTCTCCACACATACCGCTTAGAATTAAGGCCAAAAAGTTCTATCTTGGTCTCAGACCAAAGAATCTTATTTCTCACTATCTTGGATTCCTTCAGGTGTTTCTTAGCTAACTCCATGCAGGCTTTCATGTGTCTTGCACTGAGGAGAGGCTTCCGTCAGGCCACTCTGCCATAAAGCCCTGACTGGTGGAGGGCTGCAGGGATGGTTGACTTTCTACAACTTTCTCCCATCTCCCGACTGCATCTCTGGGGCTCAGCCACAGCGATCTTTGGGTTCTTCTTTACCTCTCTCACCAAGGCTCTTCTCCCCCAATAGCTCAGTTTGGCCAGATGGCCAGCTCTAGAGAGGGTTCTGGTCATCCCAAACATCTTCCATTTAAGGATTATGGAGGCCACTTTGCCTTTTTGTAACCTTGGCCAGATCTGTGCCTTGCCACAATTCTGTCTCTGAGCTCTTCAGGCAGTTCCTTTGACCTCATGATTCTCATTTGCTCTGACATGCACTGTGAGCTGTAAGGTCTTATATAGACAGGTGTGTGGCTTTCCTAATCAAGTCCAATCAGTATAATCAAACACAGCTGGACTCAAATGAAGGTGTAGAACCATCTCAAGGATGATCAGAAGAAATGGACAGCACCTGAGTTAAATATATGAGTGTCACAGCAAAGGGTCTGAATACTTAGAACAATGTGATATTTCAGTTTTTCTTTTATAATAAATCTGCAAAAATGTCAACGATCCTGTGTTTTTTTGTCAATATGGGGTGCTGTGTGTACATTAATGAGGAAAAAAATGAACTTAAATGATTTTAACAAATGGTTGCAATATAACAAAGAGTGACAAATTTAAGGGGGTCTGAATACTTTCCGTCCCCACTGTGTATATATATATATATATATATATATATATATATATACAGGAAATTAATAGTTGCAGAGCAGAGAATAGTGCAGCATCAAAAAGTGTTGCGCAATACTGCAGCACAGAAACTGTTAAGATTCTTTAATGGATCAGTAAAGAGCAGGGTCAATAATATCAAACAGGGTAAATTAGATAACAAAGCTCTGATGACAGGTGATTATGCTTTCCCAGCTGTAGTAAATACTGTTGCCAGTGCACAAAAAACAGCATGCTCTGTGACATTTTCTTTGTATGCCGTCTGCTGAAAAGGTTACGTCTTACGACAAAGTAATTTATTGTAATAATTAATTTTCTGATCTTTATATTAAAAGAAGACAGTTTTCTTTATTAGGTGAATCAGTGCAATGAATTTGAAATTGTTTATCTATATTTTGATCAATTTAAAAGGAAACCATTATCTGATAAATCGCATGTAAGTGCTATTGGATGGTGCATAGTTATTTCATTCAGTTTTGTAAAAATGCGTATAATAGAAAACAGGATTTTCCTTTTCTGATGCTAAAGCATAACAGCATAAACACATGGGTATAGTTCTGCCCCCTGTCCATTCAGAGTACATTCTTGTTACTTATACTCAATGCAAAGACCTAGGAAGGATCTGTATTCTGTCATGTTTTAATGTCAGGAAAATTACCAGCAGGTGAGTATATAATTTTCCATTTACCTGACACAAACATGGCAGCATACACTCATGGGAAATAGCACGCAAAGATAAAACAAGGGAGGGTCATGCTGAAGTGTTTTTAATCAACAGACATATCATTAGGTCTGATTAAAAACTTATTGCCTAAATTCCACTGTGATTAAGGCTGCTGGATCCACATTGAAACGAGCCATGAATGTGTCAAACAGGAACCAGGTGGCTGTGATGCAAATTCGTTCTGGGGATACTTTTCTGAACTCTGCCAACAAGGCCATCAGTCCTCTGGTGGATTGAGCCCTCACATTAATGGGTGGCTCCATCTTCATCTTTGCCTTCAGTAAAGTCTCAATTACTGCGGCAGAGATCCCCAGCTTTACTAGCCCTCTCAGTTTACAGTCTGTTAGGAGATGCTTGGCTGGGTTTGGATGTGACACCTGACCTTGTACAAGGAGATCTGATATCTGGGCAAAAAGGATAGGAGATTCCAGGGCCAGAGACTGTAACAAAGCATTATCCTGACTCATTCCTATCTTAATGCTGCACTAATGGTCTATGCCATAGACCATTAGTGCAGCATTAAGATAGGAATGAGTCAGGATAATGCTTTGTTACAGTCTCTGGCCCTGGAATCTCCTATCCTTTTTGCCCAGATATAAGATCTTGTGTAATTGTGTACTACTGGCAAAGGTCACTGGCAGTATAAATGACTGTATATACCTTTGTTAGGCAGGTGCTGGCACTCTCTCCTTCCATGTTTTTGTGTGTTCAGGCAGTGGTTTGGCTCGCTGGGACTTGTAATTCACCGCCTCCACATGTACTCCTTTCAGGAAGCTCAGAGTTGAGCAGGTGAGGTCAGAGGTACCAGAATGCTCACTGCTGATTTGCATGAGCTTCTGTCCTCTAGGCCAGTGTTTCTCAACTCCAGTCCTCAAGGCGCCCCAACAGGTCATGTTTTCAGGCTTTCCATTATTTTGCACAGGTGATTTGATCAATTCCCACAGCTGTTTCATCTGAGGGAAATCCTAAAAACATGACCTGTTGGGGCGCCTTGAGGACTGGAGTTGAGAAACACTGCTCTAGGCTGATCTCAGTCTCCAGCTGGTCAATCTGCTACTCTGCTCTGCTCTGGTAAGCCTCCTTCCAGGTCTCTCATTACTTTCTGCTGTGTTACTTGTCCGTCAGAGTATTTTTATTATCCTGTACCTTCTAGGACTGGGGAATTTTGCCTGCCTGCCTAGCTGCCTTAACACTGAAGATTTGGATGGAGAAGTTTATTTTAATTGTATTTATTTAATTTTGTTTTGAAAAAAAAAACAACTTTTTTTTGTTTTTTTATTTTCTAAAAGAGAGCACATCCTCTGTGTTTTACAGAGAGAAGGGCCCACTGCAAGATAAACTCCCGCAAAGAGGTTCCAAATCAGCATTCCAGCCTCAAAAGAGTAAAGAAGGGACTAGACATGACAAATCGCAGAGTCGCTTGCAGCTGGATAGACGCCTGTTGTCACAGCATTCCAGATCTCCCTCACTCTTACCTCACTTTAGTCGCTCGGACCCAAGCCAAGAGAGGTCAAGACATCAGACGGCTCAGGACAATGCTGCAAAAGCACGCCAGGTTAAATCCTACATTAAGCACGCAGTCAAGGAAGGGTTAAAGAGTGTTTCAAGGAATCCTGCTCATCCTGCTGTATCTTCACCATCTGCAGATTCAGATCATGTGTTTTCAGTGCTTTTGAACACTGAAGTCGATAGCAATTCTGATCCATCTGAGGCTGAGATGGTCTCAGAATCGCATACGTTTGATTTTTGCACTGTTCCCCCCTTGGTGGAGACTGTTAAGGATGCGATGAAGTGGCAGGAAGAATCGTCGCCTCCAAAGAAACAGCAAAGATACTACCCGTATTAAAAGAAATCATTACCTTCCTTCCCATTTCATTTCTGAAATTAAAAAAGTAATTGACGATGAGTGGGGGGGGCCCGAGAAGAAGCTCAATGTGCATAATGGAGTATCAAAGCTGTACCCCTTGGGACACTACGCCTAAGGTGGATGCTTCATTACATGTATTCGCCCACCACAATACGCTTCCGCTGGAGGATTCGGTCTCTTTTAGGGATCCTATGGATCGCAAAATAAATGCAGACCTAAAAAGGTTGTATAGTTTGGCCACAGCAGCCTGCAGACCGGCGGTGGAACTCACTCCTGTGGCAGCAGCACTTGGGCTGAGTTCGCACCTGTGCGTTTTTTGGTGCTTTTTGCGTTTTGCAGATTTGCACTACCGTCCATTTAACATGGTCTCATGGAATGCGCTTGGAGTGCATTGGTGTGAATCCAGCCTTATGCCCTGTACACACGGTCGGATTTTCCGATGGAAAATGTGTGATAGGACCTTGTTGTCGGAAATTCTGACCGTGTGTAGGCTCCATCACACATTTTCCATCGGATTTTCCGACACACAAAGTTTGAGAGCAGGATATAAAATTTTCCAACAACAAAATCCATTGTCGGAAATTCCAATCGTGTGTACACAAATCCGATGGACAAAGTGCCACGCATGCTCAGAATAAATAAAGAGATGAAAGCTATTGGCCACTGCCCCGTTTATAGTCCCGACGTACGTGTTTTACCTCACCGCATTTAGAACGATCGGATTTTCCAACAACTTTGTGTGACTGTGTGTATGCAAGACAAGTTTGAGCCAACATCCATCGGAAAAAATCCTAGGATTTCGTTGTCGGAATGTCCGAACAAAGTCTGACCGTGTGTACGGGGCATTAGAGTGTGGGTAGCGGAGCTGGTGGATGGATGTGTGGATGAAAGTCTGGGAAGTGGCAGTTCTTCTCCTTTGCAGTTTTTAAGACTGCTGTAGAGTTGTGGCTGAAGTGTCTGTCGACCAGGTCAAGATGACAGCAAAGATAATGGCTCATTCCGTCACAGCCCGCAGAGCCTTATGGTTGAAGCATCGGTCGGCCGATAAGGCTTCTCAGCACAGTCTGTGTTCGGTTCCATTTGATGGGAAGCTACTCTTCGGGAAGACTTAGAATCAGCAATTCAGAAGGTTTCCGGTGGCAGATCTGGCCTAATCCCGCAGAAGAGAAAGACACAGCAGCCCTTTTGGTTTAACAAGGGATCCAAAGAAGGATTCAGAGAGGCCAGGGCTTACAGACAGTTTTTCAAACAGTGGAGGGGAGCTGGTTCAACCTACCAGAAGCCTTCAAAGCCCAGGGCCAACAAAGCTCCTGAGGCTGTGTTTCCACTGCTGCGTCCCCAAAGTCGCGCAATTTACACTGCGACTTTGCTGTGCGATTTGTGATGCAATGTCATTCGACCTGTGAAAACCATGTGAGAACAAGTCACACAGATGTCGGAACAAAGTAGTGCAAAAACCATTTTTGGAGTCGCTATGACTTAAGTTGCACCAATTAGAACGGGGACCATTGAAATACATGGGTTTTGACTTGTCATGCGACTTCGCAAGTGTCAGGTCGCACAACAACTCGCAGTAGTGGAAACAGAGCCTAAGGCTTCAAATAAGTCCTTCAGAAACTGTCTCCGCTTAACCCTCTCAAGTAGGAGCAAGACTAGCCCAATTCAGGGGGGTTTGGGTGGACAAATGACATGATGCCTGGATTATAGCCGTCATTCGATCACATTATCATCTCGAGTTCAGAACAAGGCCCCCTCAGACCTTGTTCATAGAAACTGGACTTCCTACGGATTTGGAAAGGTGGCAATGTTTGCAAGGATATATAGGGGAGCTGTTGGCAGCAAGGGCCATCCTTCCATTTCCAAGGCACGAATTGGGTCAAAGAGTATGTTCTCCTCTGTTTTTGGTCCCAGAGGCTTCAGGGGGTTTCGGACCAGTTTTTGACCTCAAAATCCTGAATTCTTACATGAAGGTTCCACCATTCAAAATGAAGTCAGTGGAAACGATCATTTCGGTTATGGAGTCAGGAGACTGGATGGTTTCCATCGATCTGGCAGATGCGTATCTTCATGTCTCCTTAGACGCATCTCACCATCGCTTTCTCAGGTCTTCCGTGGAAGGCTCTCATTTTCATTTTTAATCTCTCCCATTCGGTCTCTGCATGACTCCGAGAACGTTTTTAAAGCTACTGTATGCTGGGAGTGCAAATATTCCATTATCTAGATGACATGCTACTTCTGAGTCCGTCAAATGAGCTCCTTATAGTTCATGTGAATTCACCTGCAAAACACTTGTTTCGATTGGTTGATCAACTTTCGGAAGAGCCAGATGCATCTGACCCAAATGTTGGAGTATTTAGCAGTACAATTCAACACGGATCAGGGTTGTGTTTCTCTTTCTCAGAGGAAGGTCCAGGAGATCCAGTCTCAGACAAAGCAGTGATGGCCAAGCCTTCTATGATGCTGAAGGTAGCTGGGGGTTTTATCAACCACAGTTCCAGTAGTCCCGTGGGTTAGGAGGTGCAGAAGGAGGTTTCAATGCACCTTTCTTCAGTGGGATCGTCTGCCAATTCCGATAATCTGGCCTCAGAACCAATAGTGGTGTCGACCAATGTCATTCTGGCAGGCTGCGGGGCACACTGCCTGGGACAGCATGTTCAAGGCCAATGGATCCTTTGTGGGACGAAGAGTTCAAATTTCCTGGGATGAGATGCTGTCAGATGCGCTCTTAGCGTTCCAACCTATGTTGCAAGGTCGAGCTGTCAAGATTGTTTTGGACAACAAACTATGGTGGCTTATGTGTCTCATCAAGGGGGCAGAAGAGGAAGAATCTCGGCTCTCTTACAGCATCTTAACTCCCAGGGCCTGGCAATGTTTTAGCAGATCGCTTGAGTCGAGGCTTTGGGGATCACAACAAATGGGGCCTCAACCCCAAGTACCTACGCAAAATCTTCAGGGTCTGGGGGACACCTTTGATAGATCTTATGGCATTGGAGAATTGTCAACTGCCTTGCTTCTTCTCCCGGACCTAGCATCTACAGGCATTGGGTCAGGGTGCTCTGTCCAGGTCTTGGAACTTCCCCTTGGTGTATGTGTTCCCGCTGCTTCCATTGGCTCTCAAAATCCTGCTGAAGATTCAGCAAGAAAGGTTCACAGCAATGGTAGTCCTACCTTACTGGCTCAGGGAGCTGTGGTTCCCTCTGGCTTGGAGGATAAAGTTGGGCTCACCAATCCCTCTGCCTCCTTGTCAAAATCTCCTTCTGCAGAGTGGGGCCTGACACCCGAACCACAGGAGGATAAAGTTAATGACATTATTACAGGATCGTCAGAACGAATGTAACCTATCGCCGGATCTGGAATACTATGGAAAGGGGTTGAGACCTTGGATCTCCTTCAGTATCTAACATTTTGGATTTTCTGCAGAGTGGTCTCCAAGGGTTAGCTTATAATTCCCTGAAGGGTCAAATCCCTGCCTTGTCGGCTATGTCGTGTACAAGATATGCTCTACATCCATTAGTGATCTGATTTTTAGGGTAGCCATAGAAATCAGACCTCCATTGAAATCGTTTTTTTCCAAAAGAGGACTTAACACTAGTCTTGGGAACATTGCTGGTTCCTCCGTTTGATCAAGTTTCTCTTGTTCATTATTTCTTTTGACAGTTTTTTGTTTTTGTTATTTACTAGCCGTGGCCTCGGCCAGAAGAGACTCCGAGTTGTGCGCCTTCTCATCTAAAGAACCATATTGTTTGGTGCTCCCAGACAAGATAGTCCTTAGGCCGATACCAAGCTTTCTACCTAAGGTAGCCACATCATTTCGTATGAACTGGGAGGTCATTCTCCCAGCCTTTCTGGCGGATACAGCTGATGATGAGTGGAGTAGGTTAGACCTGGTGTCTGCGGTTCCAACCTACCTGAAATGGACTAAAAGCTTTAGAAAACAAGATCAGCTGTAGGTTTTCCCATTGGGGCCTTAAAAGGGTATGCCAGCAACATCCAGAGTTGTGTCTTCCTGGTTTGTCAAGGCCATGCATATTGCATACAAAATGCTGGGCCTTCCTCCACCTTCAGAGATGAAAGCACAGGGGTATGGCAGCATTCTGGGCATACGTGAAGGTCGCCCCTGAGGTAGTTTGCAGAGCAGCAAGCTGGAGTGCGCCCAACACTTTTTATTAGGCATTACAGGCTTAATATGGCTTGTCCACCTGAGGAAACATTTGGCTCTACGGTTATTACGGCGGCTGTTGCCCATTAAAAATTTTGAGTGGCATTGCATTGAAGGTTTGGCTTATTTTTTATTTTTGTCTTCCCTCCCTTCTTAATATTGCTTGTAGGGATGAGCTTCGTGTTCGAGTTGAACCCATGTTCGACTCGAACATTGTCTTTTCGATCATTCACCGAATTTAGAACGATATGGGCCGTTCGCGCCAAATTCGTGTGGCGCGTTACGGCCCATAATTCACTGCGGTATCGCAGTGCATTACTGGCTGATGATTAACCAAGCATGCACTATGACCCGCATGTTTGGCCAATCACAGCGCCGTCAGTAGAGAGAGCTGTAATTGGCCAAAGCCAGGGTGGCCCTGTGTAGTGTGTTCCGGCGTGCTTAGATAGAGAGAGAGACAGTGTCATGTCATTTGAGTTAGCTAGATTAGGCAGGACAGTCAGTGAGTTAGTTGCACTTACAGTGTATTGTGTATAAATATGCATCCCAGGCGTTGTGTGTGTGTGAGTGTGTGTGTGTGTGTGTGTGTGTGTGTGTATAAATATATATATATATATATATATATATATATATATATATATACACTGCATTCAGTTTAGCTAGATCCGTTCCTGTTATATTCCTACTGACAGGCAGGCTTGTCTTGTTACAGTATTTACAGCTACCTGAAGAAAATTTCTGGTGTTCGTTTGATCCTATTAGTACCACAGTCAGGCAGCTAGACTATTTACAGTTAGTGTAGTGCGTCCTCCTCACAGTGTTCAGCTAAAGCTACAAGTTAGTTTAGTGCGACCTCTGCACAGTGTTCAGCTAAAGCTACAAGTTAGTGTAGTGTGTCCTCCTCACAGTGTTCAGCTAACACTACAAGTTAGTGTAGTGGGACCTCTGCACAGTGTTCAGCTAAAGCTACAAGTTAGGGTAATGCGTCCTCCTCACAGAGTTCAGCTAAAGCTACAAGTTAGTGTAGTGCGTCCTCCTCACAGTGTTCAGCTAAAACTACAAGTTAGTGTAGTGCGACCTCCTCACAGTGTTCAGCTAACACTACAAGTTAGTTTTTTGTGAGCTCTGCACAGCGTTCAGCTAAAGCTACAAGTTAGTGTAGTGCGTCCTCCTCACAGTGTTCAGCTAAAACTACAAGTTAGTGTAGTGCGACCTCTGCACAGTGTTCAGCTAAAGCTACAAGTTAGTGTAGTGCGTCCTCCTCACAGTGTTCAGCTAAAACTACAAGTTAGTGTAGTGCGAGCTCTGCACAGTGTTCAGCTAAAGCTACCTGTAGAAGATTGGTGGTGTTTTCCTGATCCTATCACTACCGCAGGCAGCTAAATAAGCTACAAGTCATTTTTTTGCGAGCTCTACACAGTGTTCAGCTAAAGCTACCTGTAGAAGGTTGGTGGTGTTTTCCTAATCCTCTCACTACCGCAGGCAGCTAAATAAGCTACAAGTTATTTTTTTGCGAGCTCTGCACAATGTTCAGCTAAAACTACATGTTAGTGTAGAGCGAGCTCTGCACAGTGTTCAGCTAAAGCTACCTGTAGAAGTTTGGTGGTGTTTTCCTGATCCTATCACTACCGCAGGCAGCTAAATAAGCTAAAAGTTAGTTTTTTGCGAGCTCTGCACAGTGTTCACCTAAAGCTACCTGTAGAAGGTTGGTGGTGTTTTCCTGATCCTATCACTACTGCAGGAAGCTAAATAAGCTACAAGTTAGTTTTTTGTGAGCTCTGCACAGTGTTCACCTAAAGCTACGTGTAGAAGGTTGGTGGTGTTTTCCTGATCCTATCACTACCGCAGGAAGCTAAATAAGCTACAAGTTAGTTTTTTGCGAGCTCTGCACAGTGTTCACCTAAAGCTACCTGTAGAAGGTTGGTGGTGTTTTCCTGATCCTATCACTACCGCAGGAAGCTAAATAAGCTACAAGTTAGTTTTTTGTGAGCTCTGCACAGTGTTCACCTAAAGCTACCTGTATAAGGTTGGTGGTGTTTTCCTGATCCTATCACTACCGCAGGCAGCTAAATAAGCTACAAGTTCATTTTTTGCGAGCTCTGCACAGTGTTCAGCTAAAACTACAAGTTAGTGTAGTGCAAGCTCTGCACAGTGTTCAGCTAACACTACAAGTTAGTGTAGTGGGACCTCTGCACAGTGTTCAGCTAAAGCTACAAGTTAGGGTAATGCGTCCTCCTCACAGTGTTCAGCTAAAGCTACAAGTTAGTGTAGTGCGTCCTCCTCACAGGGTTCAGCTAAAACTACAAGTTAGTTTTTTGCGAGCTCTGCACAGTGTTCAGCTAAAGCTACCTGTAGAAGGTTGGTGGTGTTTTCCTGATCCTATCACTACCGCAGGCAGCTAAATAAACTACAAATTATTTTTTTGTGAGCTCTGCACAGGGTTCACCTAAAGCTACCTGTAGAAGGTTGGTGGTGTTTTCCTGATCCTATCACTACCGCAGGCAGCTAAATAAGCTACAAGTTATTTTTTTGCGAGCTCTGCACAATGTTCAGCTAAAACTAAAAGTTAGTGTAGTGCGAGCTCTGCACAGTGTTCAGCTAAAGCTACCTGTAGAAGGTTGGTGGTGTTTTCCTGATCCTATCACTACCGCAGGCAGCTAAATAAGCTACAAGTTAGTTTTTTGCGAGCTCTGCACAGTGTTCAGCTAAAGCTACCTGTATAAGGTTGGTGGTGTTTTCCTGATCCTATCACTACCGCAGGCAGCTAAATAAGCTACAAGTTATTTTTTTGCAAACTCTGCACAGTGTTCACCTAAAGCTACCTGTAGAAGGTTGGTGGCGTTTACCTGATCCTATCACTACCGCAGGCAGCTAAATAAGCTACAAGTTAGTTTTTTGCAAGCTCTGCACAGTGTTCACCTAAAGCTACCTGTAGATGGTTGGTGGTGTTTTCCTGATCCTATCACTACCGCAGGCAGCTAAATAAGCTACAAGTTAGTTTTTTGCGAGCTCTGCACAGTGTTCAGCTAAAACTACAAGTTAGTGTAGTGCGAGCTCTGCACAGTGTTCAGCTAACACTACAAGTTAGTGTAGTGCGACCTCTGCACAGTGTTCAGCTAAAGCTACAAGTTAGGGTAATGCGTCCTCCTCACAGTGTTCAGCTAAAGCTACAAGTTAGTGTAGTGCGTCCTCCTCACAGTGTTCAGCTAAAGCTACAAGTTAGTGTAGTGCGTACTCCTCACAGTGTTCAGCTAAAACTACAAGTTAGTGTAGTGCGAGCTCTGCACAGTGTTCAGCTAAAGCTACCTGTAGAAGGTTGGTGGTGTTTTCCTAATCCTCTCACTACCGCAGGCAGCTAAATAAGCTACAAGTTATTTTTTTGCGAGCTCTGCACAATGTTCAGCTAAAACTACATGTTAGTGTAGAGCGAGCTCTGCACAGTGTTCAGCTAAAGCTACCTGTAGAAGTTTGGTGGTGTTTTCCTGATCCTATCACTACCGCAGGCAGCTAAATAAGCTAAAAGTTAGTTTTTTGCGAGCTCTGCACAGTGTTCACCTAAAGCTACCTGTAGAAGGTTGGTGGTGTTTTCCTGATCCTATCACTACTGCAGGAAGCTAAATAAGCTACAAGTTAGTTTTTTGTGAGCTCTGCACAGTGTTCACCTAAAGCTACGTGTAGAAGGTTGGTGGTGTTTTCCTGATCCTATCACTACCGCAGGAAGCTAAATAAGCTACAAGTTAGTTTTTTGCGAGCTCTGCACAGTGTTCACCTAAAGCTACCTGTAGAAGGTTGGTGGTGTTTTCCTGATCCTATCACTACCGCAGGAAGCTAAATAAGCTACAAGTTAGTTTTTTGTGAGCTCTGCACAGTGTTCACCTAAAGCTACCTGTATAAGGTTGGTGGTGTTTTCCTGATCCTATCACTACCGCAGGCAGCTAAATAAGCTACAAGTTCATTTTTTGCGAGCTCTGCACAGTGTTCAGCTAAAACTACAAGTTAGTGTAGTGCGAGCTCTGCACAGTGTTCAGCTAAAGCTACCTGTAGAAGGTTGGTGGTGTTTTCCTGATCCTATCACTACCGCAGGCAGCTAAATAAGCTACAAGTTAGTTTTTTGTGAGCTCTGTACAGTGTTCAGCTAAAGCTACCTGTAGAAGGTTGGTGGTGTTCTCATACTACAGGCAGGTAGTTGATTTTGCTAGCTGGAGTATCAGTATATATATATATATATATATATATATATATATATATATATATATATCCCAGCTTAGTGTAGCTACAGGCCATTAGTATGTCTGGAAGGCTAACAAGGAGAGGCAAGCCAATAAAAGAGGGCAAGCAGGCTCTGTGTCTAGAGGCAACAGTGCTGGTCATGGAGACGGTGCATCCTCATCAGCACGTGGCCGTGGGACACGCTTGGCCTTTTTTTTGGCAGCTGTACGTGTTGAGCCGCAACATGCGGAAGACTTGGTCGAGTGGATGACCAAGCCATCCTCATCCTCCTCATCCTCTCTCACCCATGCTCAGGGTACTTTGTCTGGCAAAGCAGCTGCCAACGCGGCCTCTTCCCTCGGCTCAATGGCATCAGTGACTCCTTCTCTAGCCCTACCATGTTCTCCTGAGGAGTCCCTCGAACTGTTTGACCACAGTGTTGGGTACATGCTTCAGGAGGATGCCAGCGTTTAGAAGGCTCTGATGATGATACTGAGCTAGATGAAGGCAGTAACGTGAGCACAGACAGAGGGGGTGCCCAGGAAGGACAGCAATCTGGCAGTCATGCTCCCCCTGCTGCAGCATACTGCCAGGTTTGCTCCAATGATGAGGAGGGAGGGGATGATGAGGTCACTGACTCAACGTGGGTGCCTGATAGGAGGGAGGAGGAGGAGGCACAGACACATCACCAACGAGGCAGGATGCCCTCCAGGGGCCAGCCTAAGGGCAGCACACTGACTGCGTCACACCCCAAAGCTTCGCATGTGCAGGGTGCTGCTGTCTCTGTGCGTTATTCCAAAAGTTCTTTGGCGTGAGCCTTTTTGAGACGAGTGCATCAGATCGCACCGCTGCTATTTGCAACATATGTCTCAAGCGTATCTCGCGTGGCCAAAACATCTCCCGCTTGGGCACCACATGCTTGACCAGGCATGGTCCTCCTCTCTGCCCTCCGACAGGGACAAATGACCCATGTGCCCTGTTTGGCTCACGTCCTTAACTTGGTGGTGCAGCGGTTCTTGGGCAGGTACCCGGACTTACAGGATGTCCTGAGGCAGGCCAGGAAAGTCTGTGTGTATTTCCGCCAGTCATATAATGCCAGTGCTCGGCTGGCAGACCTCCAAAAGGAGTTTAACCTGCCCAAGAACCGCCTAATCTGTGACATGCCCACCAGGTGGAAATCAACGTTGGCCATGCTGCAGCGGCTGCACATGCAGCAGAGGGCCATCAATGAGTACCTGTGTGACTATTGCACCAGGACAGGGTCAGAGGAGCTTGTTTTTTTTCCCACGCCAGTGGGCTATGATCAGGGACGCATGCACTGTCCTGTCACCATTTGAGGAGGTCACAAGGATGGTGAGCAGTGACAGTGCATGCATCAGTGACACTGTCCCCCTTGTCCACCTGTTGGAGCACACGCTGCGTGGAATAATGGACAGGGCACTTGAGGCAGAACGAGGCAGGAAGAGGAGGACTTCCTTAGCTCTCAAGGCCCCCTTTATCCAGACAGTGTTCCTGCGTGCCCGCCGATTACACAGGAAGAGGAGGATTAGGAGGATTGTGTCAGTATGGAGGTGGAGCCTGGCACTCAGCATCAGCAGCAGTCTTTAAGGGATCAGTCCCAAGAAACACATGGACTTGTACGTGGCTGGGAGGAGGTGGCTGCAGACCATGTCGTCCTTAGTGACCCAGAGGACTCCGGACCGAATGCTTCAGCAAACCTACGCTGCATGGCCTCCCTGATCCTGCAAAGCCTGTGTAAGGATCCTCGTATTCGTGGTATCAAGGAAAAGGACCAATACTGGCTGGCAACCCTCCTTGATCCACGTTACAAGCGTAAGGTTGCGGACCTTATCTTGCTGTCACAGAGGGAGCAGAGGATGAAACATCTGCGGGAGGCCTTGCAGAAAAATTTGTGCAACGAGTTTCCAGAGCCTGGGAGGTTACAAATTCCTGGTCCTGAACAACGTGTTGCTGAGGCTTCGGTCAGTCACAGAAGGAGCGGTGGAGAAGGTTGCCATCTGACCGATGTGTTCAGACAATTTTTTAGTCTGCAGCCCCAAGGTATGATCGGTTCCAGCAACCATCGCCAGTGTCTGTTTTACATGGTGCCGGAATACCTAGGGGCAAGATCTGACTTGGACACCTTTGCCACCGAAAATCCTCTGGGTTACTGGGTCTTGAGGATGGATCACTGGCCAGAGCTTGCACAGTATGCAATTGAGCTACTGGCCTGTCCTGCATCCAGCGTTCTTTCAGAGCGCACATTCAGTGCTGCTGGAGGCTTTGTAACCAATCACAGGGTGCGTCTGTCCACCGACTCGGTCAATCAACTGACCTTTATAACAATGAATCAGTCTTGGATCACCGCCAGCTACCAAGCACCTGATGCTGATGTAACCAAATATTTTTTTTTGAAATCTCAGATCCCTTCAAAGACTGCCTATGCTGATGCTGAGTGACTATCCTGAGTAATTATCCTCTTCCTCAATGATCACGCTGATAGCTTGTAAGAACATTTTTGGTTCTGGGCGCCGCCACCAGTGCCTAAGGCCCAATTTTTCAGCCCCTGTTTAACAGGGGCGTGTAATTACAATTTTTGATGCAATACTTTGCAGCAGGGCTCATTCCTGCGTTCCAACTAGAGTATCTGTGAGGGGTTGCAGTGTTGTGGCACCAGCACCAGTGCCTAAGGCCCAATTTTTTCAGCCCCTGTTCAACAGGGGCTGTGAGGGCTTACAGTGTTATGGCCACAACAACACCTAAAGCCCAAATTTCTGCTGAGTATATAGGGCAGGCCCCTACTTTCAAACATCCAACTTACAAACGACTCCTAATTGCAAATGGAAGGAGACAACAGGAAGTGAGATGAAATCTACCCCTAGGAAGGGAAATTCTCTCCTGTAAGAGTTAATATGGGAAAAACATTTCTCCTTTCCACTGATGCTTTATCACCAATCCTTGTTTCACAAAAAAACCCAAATTTTCAAAAAACATATGTCATTGGGACAAAAAGTGAGGTGAAATCTTCTGAAGAGGACCACAGACAGCAAAACAAATGTCACAGGGGTGATAACCCTTCCCTATGTTTTCCAAAAAGCTTAAAATAGATTTTTTGGCTGGAGCTAAACACGTTAAAAATGTACCAGTTCAAAATTACAAACAGATTCTACTTAACAACAAACCTACAGTCCCTTTCTTGTTTGCACCGCCTGTATACTGCTGTTCAGAGTACAGAGCCTGTATACTGCTGTTTCCTTTTTTAATTTGGGTGCGGGGTTCCCCTTAATATCCATACAAGACCCAAAGGGCCTGGTAATGGACTGGGAGGTACCCATGCCGTTTGTCTCACTGATTTTCATCCATATTACCAGGACCCGACACTACATTAAAGCCGCAAACAGTTTTAAATGACTTTTTTTCCTTTAAAAATGACATTTTGTGCAGGGACTGTTCTAAGCACGGGAAACACGCGCCACTTTACAGGCATACTATAGACACCCCCCAGGTACGATATTTAAAGGAATATTTCACTTTTTTTACTTTAAGGATCATTAAAATCACTGCTCCCGAAAAAACTGCAGTTTTTAAAAGTTTTTTTTGCATTGACAATACCATGCAAATTAGCCTTTAAAATTAGCATTTTGATTTTGAACGTTTGAGTTCCAAAGACGTCAATGGGGTTCTAACGTTCGTGCGAATTTTCGGTCCCTTCGCAGGTTTTGGTGCGAACCGAACCTGGGGGGGTATTCGGCTCATCCCTAATTGCTTGGTACATCCCATAGTAGGCTGACATGGAAAGGTCCAGGAATAGGGAAAATTGTTATCCATACTTACCAAAATTTTCCTTTCCTGGATCCTCCCCATGTCAGCCGGAGGATTTCCACCCAGTTTATCCGTCGCAAGGCAGGGTTTTTTTAACACTGGTGTGGGCAGACAGCCGCCCTTTTATGGGCTAGAAAAGAGGTGGTCCTGGAGGGGTCAGAGGGGGCGGAGCTGACCCATAGTAGGCTGACATGGGGAGGATCCAGGAAAGGAAAATTACGGTAAGTATGGATAACAATTTTCCTTAATAAATAAATATATATATATATATATATATATATATATATATATGTATAAAATCTCCATTCACTTATTTGTGAAGACATCATTATGCAAATGTCCAAGTTTGAGCTAAACAAAAATTCAGTAAACTCAATAAGAATAGTCAGAGCTAGGGAAAAAGTAAAAAAGAGGATATTTATGCTGTTAGCAAGTAAGGTAAGTTGGTCCATTCAAGTACTGACCAGGACCGACCATACTTTTGAAATCAGACAAGTGAAATACTTTGGCAGCCAGCAAGTAAGGTAAGTATACAAACCCCAAAATACAATGTAAAAAACAAAAGTTCAGCGTACCTAAGTGATCAAGAATGAATAAAACAATCTTATAATACGAAACCAAAACTGTAAATATACTTATGACAAAAACAACCAACAAAAACATGACTTGAAAAAATGCATAAAAAAATCCCACAAACATGTGACTCTCTTTAGTGATAAATAATATCTATAACAATTGTCCGTGTGTAGTATTCCTCCAACAGTCCAAAAAATATCATCATGTGTTGTTCCAAACCATCACCTTTGCACACTCACCAGCTATTAAGTTGCATCAAAAAGGCAGCAGACAGCGTTTTTAGCAGGGCATAACAGTATGGGAATCCATCTGCATTGTAATCTCCCACTAGCACAGGGGGCTGCCAGCACCAGGGATATATCAAACCCAGGAGGAACACTCACCACACTGGAGCCACATAAAAAGGTAGTATAGAAATTTATTTGTAAAATCAGCTTCTATTCATTCATTAAATCCATACACCAATGTTTACAGGTATAGCAGAGTGTAAATCTACCATGTGGGGACATTCACTTACTAAGATGGCCACCGGTCCCAAATAGGGAAGCCGAAGCGTGAGGTCAGCATTTAGCACCTTCCAACACATTTCATGCATATGCACGTCTTCAGGGGAAATACCAAATAAAAAGCACAAAATAACAGCAAGTAGCACATACAAAATGAGCATGCATAAGTGAAGGATGGAGCCAAACCATAGCACTGATGGAAAGTTCCAGAGAAAAGGCACGGCAAAGTATCTTGCCTAGGCAAGATGGCCACCAAGCTGAATCAGGGCTGGAGTAGGAAAAAATGGTTGACCGTTAGGAATGGGCCCAATGTTCGAGTCAAACGTAAATTCGACTCAAACATCTGATGTTCATTTGTTCGTAGAACAAAGGAACATATGGGGTGCTCGTGGGACGTTCACCCACCGTGGAACGACTCTTAATGCACTGCGAGATAGCAGTGCATTGAAAGCTGCTGATTGGCCAAAGCACACACCTGACCTGTATGCGCAATGCACAGTGAGAGTCATGATTGGCCAAAGACAGGGTGCCTTTGGCCAATCAGGGCTCAGGGGCTAAGTCCACACCCCACACTATATAAGGCTGCTTCCAATGGCGGCTGTATATAGTGTGCATTAATGGAGAGAGATTAGGCAGGGTAGTTAGTGGATTAAGCGTGCAGTATGTATAGTGTATATAGTGCAGTCAGTGTAGTGTACATAACGCAGTGCAGAGTATATAATATCTTGTAGTGCAAAGTATATAGTGCAGTGCAGAGTATCTAATACAGTGAAGTTCAGAGTATATAGTGAAGTGCAAAGTATATAATGCAGTGTATTGAAGTGGTTAAGGGGAACCCTATGACAGAATTATGAAAAAAACGGCATGGTTTCCCCCCCAAAATCCATACCAGACCCTTATCTGAGCATGCAGCCTGGCAGATCAGGAAGGGGGGGATTAGCAAGCGCCCCCCCCTGAACAATATCAGGCCGCTTGCCCTCAACATGGGGAGGGTGTTTTGGGGTGCCCCCGAAGCACTTTGTCCCCATGTTGATGGGGACAAGGGCCTCTTCCTGACAACACTGGGCTGTGGTTGTTGGGGTCTGTGGGCGGGGGGCTTATCGGAATCTAGAATCCCCTTTTAACAAGGGGGCCCCCAGATCCTGACCCCCAATGTGAATGGGTATCGGGTACATCATACCCCTACCTATTCACTAAAAAAAGTGTCAAAAGGGAGTGCTTCCTGTGGAACCCTCAGCATTGACAACAACTATGGATGCTGTAGCAATGACCTCCTTATGAAGCCAGTGACACCCACCTCCTCCAGTTTGCTGGATCTTTCCGATGAGCAAATGTGGCTGCAAATTCCCACTCTGTCAGAGCAGCAAACAAAGGCTATAAGCAGAGTTTCCAACTCAACAGTACTCCAACAGTCTCCTCTCACTCCCTAACATGAGACTTCCCCAGTCTAGGCTTTTCCTTTCTTTTTTTCTCCTCTTTAGCACACTACTGCTCCTGAGACTTTAACACCCATAAAGTACTTTTTTTTAATAGAGGCTGTTGTCTCCTGAGGACTAAATGACCCATAGTTCCAGACAGCTCCCTGCAGTCCTTTTACAGTTCCCTGGGTGGGCTCTTCTTTTCCCAGGTTGCATTGAAATCACAGGGTCTCTGCATCTTTTATGCTGAGTCTTTCAGATGTTGCATCATAAACATCTCAACTGGAGATCTGTGTGCTGTTTCAACAACTTCCCTACCCAAACGATGCCAATCAATTGACTATCATTAGAATATAAAACCATATCCCTTTATAATAGATATTTGCTTTGTTTTTTATAGATGATCAGATGCCTAAATTCTATTGTGCAGGCAGCAATGCTATTTTCTGACTGTTCATGCAAAAGCCCTTTTCAATGATAAGGGTAGGGGTCATACTGGTAAACATTCACTACCACCTGATACAGGGTGATGGACTCTGCAGTAGTCTCTATAAAAGAAGATCACACATGCTCCTACCAAATTACTTAGGCTCCAGAGAAACCTTTACACAGCACAGGCCACAGTGGAGACAAAGAAATCAACTCTATATTTGGGTCCTATTTACTAATTTAGATATTTGAATTGGTTGGTGGGGATAGGCAGTGTGCTATGTGAATTTTATTGCAAATTTGTACTCTGCAAAATGATCAATATTTACTAGTTTTGGAGCTCAAAAACAAAAAACATTTACCATCAGTACCATGAAAGCTGAGACCAGTCTGTGTTTTATGAACTTTGACTATCTGAGACAGGCAATTCTGTACAGGTGGCATGCCCCCACCCCCAAGGAGATATCATAGAAGTCTATGGGAAAAAAATGATTTTACCAACAACCTGTAATTGTGTCAGACTACGGCATACAGGTAAGAAGACATTTTGGGTAGAAAGATATATTAGGAAGGGGGCATAATGGATAAGGGTACTTTGTCTAAATGTGCGCCTATTTTTTTTTTTTTTTAAAGATCATTCTTCCAGCTGTTCTGAAGCTGTTATGAATTCATTTAGGAATCTCTTCACTTAGCTTTGTACTAATTTCAACATTAGGGTAGAGCTGGAAGTATAACAGTGGTATCTCACCACTACTGGTAAATAATATAATTTTACTTTCTAGCAACAACTCAAGACTGCCAATTTAGTTTTGCAGGCCATTCTTTTTTTAACAACAATAAGGAGTTTTCTTTACAGAAAGCAATGACTTTTAATGGAATCTAAATCCATGCAGAATGTACCTAGAGAAAGCTGTTAACCAAAACCCTTTTTGCTGCATAGTTCTTTAAAAGCTATTAAAAGTTAGAATAGCCCCGACACACCATATACTGTACACAAAAGCCAACAAACCAGATACTTTCATGGCCCAGCGGCTTCGTCAACTTGATTAAGCGGGTAAACCTATTCGTCTAAAAAGTCTCGAAGGACACTTACACTAGTGACCCGGTCAAAGTGTTCTCTGAGTTCCATAAACATTTATTCCATTTATATGAGTCTAAGATGGATGTTGCACCATCCCAAGCTGACACCTTTTTTAGTGATATGTCGTTACCTAAACTCTTGACTGTGAATTGAAATGCATTGGTGAGCCTTATTTTGGTTGAGGAAGTGTTGTGTGTTATCAAATCCCTTAAACCTCACAAGCACCCTTGACAGTCTGTCAGGGTCCTATTACAAAAAATGTGTAAAATAGTTGGTCCCTCTTCTATCCAATGCCTTTAATTTCCTCCTAAAGCAACGTTCTTTTGGCAGAGACACAGTGACCGCTATTATTTCTGTAACGAGCCCCTGCTCATTAGCTTCCACTCTCCCGACACTCCTCTGCAGCTATAGAATCAGATTGCAGATCGCAACGTCTGATGGTTTGGCCATCCGATGCTCCGGGAAGAACTACAGCTATGTGCCGTTCTAATCCAGTTGTGTAGCTCAGAACAAACACCAGGTAGGCTGTATGTAAGTTCAACCAGGAATCTCCTTTAATGAAAAATACAGGCTCTTTTATACAGGAAAAGAGGAGGGGCATACCTCCTACTCATATTACTCTGAACATACACCTGTGACCAGAAACCTAATTAACATGGGCTAATTAACTAATCCCTTTAGACAGCCTAGATGACTCAGACATGACCTTTAGGCCAGACTGGCCGTCTTGTAGCTCAGAAAACCCAATCAACATTATCACAATAGCAGAGTTAATTAACACAAACAACAGTGGGGATCTAATGACTCTTAGATCCCATACTAGAGACTTATTTACAATACACATTCTAGCAGGCAACAGACAGACAGGTGGCTGTAATTGACATCAGCATCTCCTAACAGTATTTGTCCCAGCATTATGAATCAGCCACTATTTCTAATATAGCAAATCCAGGGTCCCCAGAGTCTGTGTGTCCTGGGGGACCAGGACCCGAATCCACAGTAATACCACCTCAAGGGTCCCCAGGCATACAGCTCACAAAGAGCACCGTTCCCCCAAATGCCAGGGCTCACGATCGATCGGCAAGAGGCTAGCATTCAGTCCCCTCCAAAAGTCTCTCTCCCGGCTAGGTCTGTCACAATTTCCATGATCCCCAAGCCCAATAAGCATCACACCTCTTGGTCTAACTATAGGCCCATATAGTTACATAGTTGGTAAGGTTGAATAAAGACAATAGTCCATCCAGTTCAACCTGTGTTGGTGTGTGTGTGTAAAAATGAATTTCCCTTAGTAATTAGTAACTATCGACACTATTGAATAATAACTTAAAGATCTTGACAAAAATTTTACCAAACAGACTATCTGTGTTCAGAGCCAAATGTGTCCATAATGACCAAGCGGGGTTCATACCAGGGAGACAGGGTCCAGGCCGGATACGGAGAGCAATAGACATCATCTCCATCCTCAGATCTAGTTGGAAAGGGGGCATCCCACAAGAGGGCCTTTTACTGTTTGTTGACCTACTGAAGGCCTTTGACACAGTGGCCTGGCCATATATCTTCGAAGTCTTGGAAAGGTGGCCCACGCTTCTTGGGAACAATGAGAGCACTGTTTTCCAACCCCAGCACCCAGGTGCATTTACAAGGATATTATTGCAATCCTTTTAATATATCAAAAGAAACACACCAGGGCTGCCCCCTTTCCCCCTTAATTTTTGCTATAGCCATCGAATAGCTATTAGAACTCACCCCAACATTTGGGGAGTGTCCTGTGGAATGACTGAACAGAAATGTGCCCTGTTTGCGGATGCCCTTCTCCTGTTTGTCTCCTCACCACTGGTCTCAGTCCCCAATATCTTTAAATTACTAAAGGACTTTGGCTCTGCCTCCAGACTACAGATTAAAATGTCTAAGTCCAGTGCCCTGAATGTCTCAGTAGACCCTTCACTGGTGCACTGGGTACAGACACATTTCTCATTTCCCTGGTATCCCAGCTCTATCCCTTACCAAGGCATACAATTGACCTCTAACATAGCTCAGCTGTATGAGGCAAACTATCCCCCTCTTTACAAGAATCTAGCTGCTGACCTTGTACAGTTGTTAAAACATGATTTATCCTGGATAGGCAGGATCAACTCGATTAAAATGACCCTCCTTTCATGTCTCTTATACCTGTTTAGATCTCTTTCTATACCAATAAAAAGGGCATGCTTGAACAGTTTCCAATCCAAATTATACAATTCATTTGGGGGAAAAAAGTTAACCGATGTCCTAAATCTGTGCTCTTTAGTCTACCAGCCTCGGGAGGGCTTGCCCTTCCAAACCTGTGGTGGTACTACCAAGCAGCTCAGTTGGCACAATTTTCCATTATTTACTCCTGAGGACCCAAACCTGACTGGGTCTTAATGGGGTGACAGGCGGTCCCTCAATACACATTAACTTTCTTGCCTGGTGCCCCTCTAAAAACAGACCACCGGTACTAGCACCCATCTTATTCCATGCTTTTGCCCTAAGTGATCAACTCCATAAACACCCCTTGTCTCAGAGCTTAAACCCCTGACTCACCTATTTCACAACCCAAAATTCAATCCAGGTTTAAACATTAAAGCATTTAAATTGACTGTGAAGATAATTGAACAACTCCGGACAGCCACACTCCAATGAAAAAAGATTTCTTGTGCCTTTTATTGTGAACACAGGATCACACTGAAGAAACCACAGAAAAGCAACACAGCCTAACGTGTTTCACACTACCAAGAGTGCTTACTCATAGCAGAAAAAAATAGCAAATATACACTGTTTGATGACACACCTGACTAGATAATTGACCAATTAATTGATGGGTTGATATAGATCAGGCTAATTACGTGAGGTCTCGACACTCGTCACCAAACTATTAATCCATCTCAGACTCACTTAGTGATTGTATAATGTGTAGACAAATATAAAGGTGAATGTGCAAAAAAGAAAAGAAAAAGCTGATGATGATAATAAACCATCATAATGAATATTACTATATGTGTATAAACATATGATGAATGGAAAAAAGATGATAAAAATAAAGTAAAATGTGAATAAAAAGGGGGGGCAAAATACAAATCAACCATGTGGAGATAATTATGATAAGTCGAGTTCCAACTGGATGATAGCTAAATGTATATAAATAATAAAGTAAAACATGATAATATCTATATTAAAAAATATATATGTGTAGATATGTATCATTGTGATTATGTGAAAAGAATATGTAAAATGGACTGGTAAACAGTTTCACAACAACGCGTAAATAATATTAAGTGAGTATCTTACAGTGAATGGATGTACTCAGGGATGAATTGTATAAATTAATGTTCTGTGTCCAGTGTGTGGGAAAATGAACAAATAATAACAATTCATTATTGAACTTCCAGTGGTGTGACAATAACAGGTGGATTAGCTGTGATGTGGTTAGTCTATATTCCAGCATTCCACATCATTTAGGTTTACAGGCAGTTGCAGTTCTGGTCAGAAGTTATTTTTCAGGTAACTACCTACACCCTAGACCTTTCCCCTGCCCAATTCCTTCTACATCTTTCCACTCTCCCACATGAAGTATACTTCAAATCTTTAGCAGTGCACATGATGAAAGGACGAAAAACAGTGTATGCCAATTCATTAGGGCTCCCATCAACCTCCCAAATCAAAGAATGGCTAACAAAGATAAATAATATAGCAGTGATGGAGCGCTTGATTAGCATAGCCCGAGACACCCCACCAAATTCTCGACCAAATGGGCCTGTTGGATCCACTTTCAAACAACTGCAGAATTCAACAGCCTGAGTAATCCGCTATCCCAACCCCCAAACGAAACCTCTCAGTAACCTGACACCAATAAATAACTAGACCAGTGATGGTGAACCTTGACACCCCAGATGTCTTGGAGCTACATCTCCCATGATGCTCATGCACTCTGCAATGTAGTTGAGCATCATGGGAAATGTAGTTCCAAAACATCTGGGGTGCCAAGGTTCGCCATCACTGAACTAGACGGTACCTGTAGCTAAAACACCTTCACGCCCCATAAATGCCTAATCTACCACTTCCACTGCCTACATTGAGGATAAACTCTCTCTATGTACACTACTGGAGGGAGAGGGAGATGGTCCTCTATCCCCCCACTTTATCCCCCCTACCCTTTCCTTCATCATCCTTCTCCCCACTCTCACTTCTCTCTCACATCCCCTTTATAACTCTCTTTGTCTCCATTTCACTCCTTCCCTAGCCCCCCATTTAATTTTGTTAGTTTCTTAATTTTATTTTATTTAATTTCTTCATCATCTAACACTCCCTCTGACATACAATGACCTCACTTTTAACACTGACTACACTACCTTACATTATTTCACACCAGTCCCTCTCATCACATTCCAGGCCCTCCTGCTCTAGCTGGTATACACCAGCCCCTGTCTTTAATCTTAGCTGCAACTCACACACTACGAATACCTAGGTATACCCATTTTTCCTTCAAATGCCATGTAAATACCTCCCTTATATGGAAACGGTTTTCTAAGACAACTTTTAAAGCCCACCCCAAAGCCGTGGGCTATAAGGTCTACCCACTCCTGATCCCTATTCACTACTAAGAAATACTCATGACCACCTGATTCCTCACTACATGACTGTTCCAAACGGTCAAAATGTATGTAATTATCTAGATAACAACAGACCATCCGGTCACTCTTGATAAGACTCTTCCCCAAAGGTTCTGCACATCAGTGAACTTGTTATCTGCAACACTGTATGTAGAGGTTATCATATATGCTTTTACCAATGCACTACTTGTATCTGTTACAAAAGGCATTGACTTATTTTATTTTATTCTCAATAAAAATCTTTATGAAAAAGAATAGATTCATCTCTGGAATGTGTGCCCCTTTTAAAGCATGGCAGCATTTTGCTAGCTTTGTTAGCTGTGGCTTGACATTGCATGCTATTGCTAAGTCTGTAATCTAAAAGCACCCCAAATCCTTTTCCATCACTGACTACTCAAGTGCTTAACAGTTTCCAATATTGAACCTCATCTGCCTTGTATCTGCCCAACCCTATTTTGTCAAGTTCTTCCTGTAATGAAGAAATCCTGTGCTGAAGTTATTTCCCTGAATAATTTGGTCTCTATATAATTAATAAACAATTTGCCCCGAGACAGAGCACTGGGGTACACTACAAAACTTTAGAACATTTAGAGAGGGCATGGCATGAACAGACACACTGACTGAGCGTGCTACTCAGTGATCCACGAGCTCCAAGAAGATAGGCTGTGGTGTTCAGCAGGCTCCAGACTGACTAAAGCATGTGTATACGCCGCTATACAGCTGCACTTCTGCCTGGTGGTGGTGGAAAGGGCCATGCTAAATGGCTTAGAGCTTACCTCTTGGCGCAGAGTGCAGATCCTGGGAGCGCAATTAAAAGAAATTCGGTCCAGGAGGGAAGGAAGTTTGACTACCCTGATATGAGGGGGGGACCAGGGAGGGTTGGATGCAATCCCTCCGTACAGGGCTGAGGAGTGACAGGCTTTGGAAGGGGTGTTGCAGCACATGGCAATGGCCAAATACCTCTGAGCCCAAAGCAGAGCTGGACAACCCTGGAAAGGGATCTCCCAGGAGAAGGGAGAGGCACCTCGGTTTATGCAGATGGAACGGAGGGTTCTGGAGGGGGAGTGTATTGGAGGGCACCCAAGTCTTTAGGAGGTGGAAGGAATCCCAGGAGGGACAATTGAATCCCTGGAAGTTGAAAGTCATGGTACTATAAAACCCAGCAGTGAATCAGCAAAAATTAGCAAAGGACTTGTGATGAATCCAGAGACAGCCTCTAAAGGCTCCAGTTAATATTGGGGCCATCTGCATCGGATAAGATTGAAATAGACAGAGTCCATCATGCCCTTGTCTCTACCCCCCAAAATGCATAAAAACCAAGAGATGTCATTTGTAAACGACATAGATATGCAGTGAAAGTAACCATCATGCAGTGCGAATGCGCGAGAGCTCCGTTATGGCTGCCTGAGCTGTGAGCTCCGCTCCACCCCGGACTGACGAGCCACACATGCCATGCTGTACCCCTTCGAAAGCAGTCCACATACCTGCATGAGTTCGGGAGCCTTATGGGATCACTCCGGGATGTCCAGTCCCACCGCACAACGGGACCTGGGGCCGCAATTTAACTTGGAGGTGGAGGATGGGTGTACCAAGATGGCCACCGTCAGGGCTCCAGAGAACAGGCAAGTCCTAACCCCAGCCACGTTGACTTATGCACAAGCGGCCAAGGGCAGCCCCAGCCTGTCCCAGGCGACCCCTCATGGCCTCCACAAGCCCCAGGCCCCCTCCCTGGCATCCACAGAGTCCTTGATAGGCCTTCACATGGAGGAGTATGCTTTATCTCCATCCGGGCCTTCTCCTCTCCACCTATCTGATAACCCGACTCCGGGCTATTCAGTCAGGGACATCACCACACTACAAGAAGACCTTTTTGCTAAATTCTCTACACTATTGGAGAGAGGACTGGCCAACACAGCAACCCAAATCACTAACACCATTAAATCGGATCTCGCTAGCTTGGGATCCAGAATGGAGGCCATGGAGGACAAAATAGAAAATACAGTATCCAGAACCAACCAAAATTCAGCGCACATTCAGACCCTACAGGAACAACTTGATATGGCCCTCTCCAGGATCGATGACCTTGAAAATAGGTCTAGGAGATATAACTTTGGAATTTGTGGCCTACCGGAATCCTTCACTGATTTCTCCCTCACAGTTCGGGACATTATCTCAGAGCTCATTCCAAACATACCGCCGCACCGTCTAGAACTAGACAGAGCGCATAGGGCCCTGAGACCCCACAGAAAAGATGGAACCCCAAGGGATATCATCTTTAAACCGCACTTTTTTGCTGTCAAGGAGGAGGTCATGCTGCAATTTTTTACTGAAGCCTAAACTACAGTACCAGGGGCACCAGATGCAGATTTTTGCTGATTTGTCTCCATCCACCATTCAAAGAAGATCTCTCAAACCACTCCTTACGGTCCTAGCTCAACGGGACATCAAGTACCGCTGGACCTTTCCTTTTGCTGTGAAGTTCACGAATAACGGGAAAACATATTCCTTTTCCAACCTTCTGGATGGTGAGAAGCTGTTTTTGACCCCTAAATTGATCTCACAGGAGGCACCCATGGACTTCTCCTCAATGCCCTCGGGGTCTTCCAAATGTCCCCCTCCTGCTAGCCCGGTCTCCCCTCTTTGGAACACGGGTTCCTCCAAGAAGTGCAAGGAAGGAAGACCGCCGTAAGACGACGTACAGAACTCCTCACTCCTCTGCCCTCTTATGGGCACATCCTTTTGGGACAGGAGTCCCTTCTGTTGATGGAGCTGGATCTCCAAACCCAAGTTTTGGATCAGTTCGGTCCCCAGTTCCCTGATCTCCATTGTTTCTCATGGACCAACTCCATCAAGTTTTCAGTAGCCAAAGCGGAGAGACTTCAGTAGCATTCCGCCCACCAGCACTACAGCCGTTTCAAGAGCATGATTTCCGTTCCCTCTATCTGCCCGTCTGGAAGTCGAATCTGATTGGAACTGGGTGGCAAGGGTTTTTCTCCTCCAGGACTGATCTGTGGTGATTTGAGCAGATAGGTCCAGACCTTTAGGGGGTTTCTTGACAACTTTTCTTCAAGGAGCCCTTACTCCCCCATCCGGGTGTTGGGGCCTGGATCCTTTTTAACCCCTGGACCCCTGGCCTCTCCGGCCTCTTCCCCCTGCCCGGCGGGGGAGGGGCCGGAGGGGACCCGTGGGCACCTTGTGCGAGTTGGTTGTCCTAGAGTGAATAGTTGTGTTTATTTTTATCTGTATTTTCTATTAAGTGAAAATGGTGGATTGCACCGAAGACTAGCATATATTAGTTGTGCAAAGTTTATGTTTTAGTCTCATCTTGTTGCAAAGGTCCGGGGTGGCCCCCTTGCGCCTCCACCCATTCCTTGGAAACTAAATGTGTTTCTCTGGCATGGGTTGTCGGTCAGTCCCTAGGAGTGACTGACGAATAAGAGTAGGGGATTGGCAGATATCCCCTCCGCCACTCGCCGCGGGTCTTGTTAGAAGACCCATGTCTTTGTTTTTGTTTTTGTATTATTTACCCCCTCTATACCCCACATTTATTCTTCTTCTCTCTTCAAGCTTATCATGAGATGACTCCATTCAGTCTCCAAACTGCCTACGGTCTTTTCAACGCCTATTATCAACACCTCGTAGGTAGAAGTCATCGAAGGGTGGGTGCCAGTGTGATGGTTTCCCCCCTCTGTTCCTATGGCTGACAAGACATCAAAAGGAGTGGATCTCAGGGTGGCATCTCATAACGTTCAGGGCCTGAATTTCCCTAGGAAAAGGAGAGTGGCATTCGATCACTACCGTTCCCTTAAAATGGACATAGTGTTGCTTCAGGAGACGCACTTTCCGATTCGATACAACCCCAAGTTCCTTCACTCACACTACCCGTCGTTTTTCCTTGCGAACGCACCAAACAAGACGAAAGGGGTTGCAATTCTTTTCTCAAAAAACAGTACATTTTCCCACATCTCCGATTTAAGGGATCCAGAGGGCAGGTTTATTCTCATAAAGGGCACTATAGAAGGAATACTATATTCTATAATTTCCTACTACGCCCTTAATAAGGGACAAGCCACATTCTTCCAGAACCTCTTTACAACTCTAAACTCCCTCCTGGTGGGCAAGGTCATTTTTGGAGGAGACTCCAACGTGGCTTTTGACCAGGGACTAGACAAAACGAGACCCCTAAGGACCAGCTTACGTGCCCCATGAAACTGAGCAGCAGAATAGCTAAAATCCTCCATGCCAATGGCCTAGTTGACATTTGGAGGAAACTGAACCCCAAGAGAAGAGACTTTACACACTTCTCTTCCCCCCACCTATCCTACACCAGGATTGATCACATACTTATCCCAACCAACCTCATTCCCCTGTCTAATAAGGCTACTATAATGGACACAGCATGGTCGGACCACTCACTGGTCCTCCTTTCCTTGAGGAACACTCTTACTAGGAAGCAGGGTTCATACTGGCGACTTAATGAATCATTGCTTAGTGACCCCATACATACCAAAGTGATAGCAGACGCCATCAAAGAATATTTTCGTTTAAACGATGTAGACAACATCTCCCCCGAAACCCTATGGGCAGCCCACAAGGCTACCATTAGAGGCGAGCTTATTCGGATAGCGACCCAGGTCAAGAAGGAGCATCTGATCGACATCCAAAGGTTGGAAACATCTTTTGTGGCCTTAAAAGCCGAACACAAAAAACAACATCTAAGGTCTTAATGGACCGATTGGATGCGCTGGCTGGAACTCAATCTAGCTCTAACAACCAAAGCAGAGAAACACATCCACTGGAGCGGTGCCAAATATTATTTTCAAAAAGACAAAATAGGCCCAATGTTAGCTGCCAAGCTAACCCCCAAATACCACACATGTACTTTCCCTAAACTTCGTATAGCAGGACAGCCACCAACAGCCAACCCGAACAAAATCATGACTGCCTTTCACGAATTCTACTCCAAGCTCTACAATTCTACCCAATCAGATAGAGGCCCCTTGACCACTTCTTTCCTTCAGAGCCTCCAGTTGCCCTCCATTTCCCTGGAACACAAAGACTTAATGGAAGAAGCCTTTTCAGCGGAGGATATAGGGGAGGTTATCAAAGGCCTTAAGACAGGTTCAGCTCTAGGTCCCGATGGACTCTCAGTCCCCTACTACAAGACATTTGGCGAAATTTTAGCCCCACACATGGCAAAATTCTTTAATTCCAAAAGACTAGCTCCCCCTTAGATTCCCACCTGAACACTGTGTTCATTTCAGTAATCCCCAAACCCAACAAAAACCATGAGGAAGTTGAAAATTACAGACCCATCTCCCTAATTAATAATGACCTGAAAATTATGACAAAAATTCTCGCCAAGCGTCTAGCCTCCTTTATTAATTGCTATGTCCACAAGGACCAGGTGGGATTTATTCTGGGCAGGCAAGGGCAAGACCAAATTAGGAGAGCGGTCAACATTGTCTCCCTGCTCCAATCTAATTGGGATGGGGGCTCCAGGCAAGAAGGAATGATCCTATCACTAGACTCACATAAAGCCTTTGATTCGATCGAATGGCCTTATCTATTCATACTTCTGGAGAAGTGGGGATTTGGGTCCCGATTTATGGGGGTACTCAGATCCCTATATTCCACCCCGAAGGCTGTGATCTGCCTACAAGGCCAGTACTCCAATCCCCTTAGTATCACAAGAGGCACTAGACAGGGCTGTCCTCTCTCCCCTTTAATTTTTGCTTTGGCAATCGAAACACTCGCAATAGCAATACGTTCTAATCCCAACATCCACGGCGTGTTCTGTGGAAATCAAATCCACAAATGCACTCTCTTTGCGGATGATATGCTTCTGTTTATCATATCCCCGATCACCTCCCTCCCAAACCTTTGCAAACTCTTCAAGGAGTTCTCAGCGTTATCAGGTTTAAAGGTGAACTACACTAAGTCCTATGCTCTAAACATCTCTAACTAGACAGAAACAGTAGTTTCGCTTCAAAGCGCCTTTGACTTTGAATGGAGTGACTCCTCCATTGATTATCTGGGGATCAAACTCACAGCAAAAATGGAACAATTATACCCAGCTAACCTCCCACCCACATATCACAAGCTTGAAGCTGACCTAGGAAACTGGACCAAGGGGGAGGTATCCTGGCTAGGGAGAATGCACGCTGTCAAAATGACACTACTACCAAGACTCCTCTACCTTTTCAGGGCCCTTCCAATAAACATTATAAAGGATCATCTCACAGCATTCCAAAGAAAAGTCAACAAATTCATCTGGGGAGGGAGAGGACATAGAGTCCAGCAAAAAACCCTTTTCCTATCCAGATCTCAGGGGGGATTGGGGATGCCCCAGCTAATCTGGTATTTTCAAGCTGCCAGATTAGCCCAGCTCTCCTCAGTCTACTCCAGGGCGGAGAAACACGACTGGATTCAAATTGAAAGGCAGGCAACTTCATCCTACACCCTAGACTTCTTACTTTGGGTCCCCCCAAGAGGCCGCCCCCCAATTCTATCCCCTACTCTCTTCCAATCACTGAAAATCTGGGACAATTTGAAATCCAACCCTGCAATAACCTCGAGTAGCCACCCCCTAGCTCACATCTTCAATAACCCGGACTTTATTCCAGGCCTAGACATCAAAGCCTTTAAATGGTGGTTGGACAAGGGGTTGTATCGAATCGGACACTTCTTCACTCCCAATGGTCCTATTTCCCTGGACTTTTGTATGAATCATCTAGAGATCCCGAATTCAGAACGTTTTAGATTTTATCAAATAAGCCACTTCCTTCACAAAATCTGGCTGGGGAAATCCTCACCACCCAGATTCACACCATACAAATTATGGTGTGGGCATTCCACGGAGCAGAGGGGCGGAATCTCCATCATTTATCAGTCACTGGCCCATCAATCCACAAAGACCCCATACATGACCGCATGGGAGAGCGACTTATCCCTCAACTGGGACATAGAGAGATGGAGGGTCTCCTTTGCTAGATCCTACAAGGGCATTAGGAATGTCTCAGTAATAGAATCCAGCCTCAAGGTCATCACCAGATGGTACCTTACCCCGGACAGACTAACCAAAATGTTCCCTTCAGCAGACCCCCGGTGCTTCCAAGACTGTCAACTCACAGGCACCATGGCCCACATATGGTGGGAGTATCCAAGATTAAGGCCCTTTTGGAGCAAGATATTCTCCCTGATCCGAAAAGTTTCGAATTTTCAGATCCCGAAAACCCCAGCCATAGCCCTACCTAATGCAAATTTCCCCAAAACACCGAAACAGATGCACAAACTAATACACTTCATTCTCCTTGGAGCTAAGCTGACCATTGCCAAATCTTGGAAACAACCCAAGGTTTCCTTCAAGGCTGATTTATGTAAAGTATCCTGGATCATGTCCCAAGAGAAACTCACAAGCATTCTCCACAATTCCAAAACGCAGTTTGAAGCTACCTGGGAACCATGGGCCCATTTTATGGGCATTCCCCTTATTCCAGGAGTTCAACCGTAAAGTTCTTTAGCCCAATAGTGGCCGTGTGGTCCTCACCTGTTGATAGGCTCTTTAGACTCTACCCTCTTTTTCACCCCCTCTTCTTCTCCCCCCCCTCCTTCACCCCTCCCCCTCTTAGCCCTCTTATGTACACGGAGAGACCCTCCGACATTAGCGCAACTTGTCCTTCATTCGGAGGTCTAACCCGCTGGGGTTAGTGAATCAGGTCACAGAAACCTTATTGTATTTGTTATATTCCAGGCCTGACAGGTGATGTTTCGAAACCGGGGGCTCGTAGAGATTCGGCCGGGCACAGCATGATCCCTTTAGGGGTGCTGGTGGAACCTCTCCTTGTCCCCTCCTATTTTTGTCCTCAGGCCGGTCAGATAATATAAAGTCGGAAGAGCTATAATGGCTTCTAAGATTTCTTTCTATATGTTAGAGGCTTTACTGATATCTGTTGTTTGTCTCTGGCATTTATTGCACACCCAATGGGTATTTTATTGTATTGTTTTGTTTTATTTTGATTCAAATTTTTTTGAAATTCAATAAAGATTTTGAAAAGAGAAAGAAACCATCATGAAAGCAGCCCTCAATAAATCCACAGGTGATTTTGAAGGTGCACAAATAGCCTTATTTCCAGATTTTTCATATAGAACTCTTATCTATGCAACGCAGAATGATTAAACCCTTGTTGGAAGTTCTACAAGCAGCTGATGTTAAATATCACTGGGGATATCCCTTTTAAGGTTAAACAAAAGTGAAAGGCTGAATGTAAAGGTTTATTATGGTGCCAAAAATACAGCAATACAATATTATAAAAATAATTAAGTTTATTACAAAAAATTAAAATTGCAGTTCATAAAGGGTACAAAATGAAGAATAGGCAGATCATTACAACCAGTAGATGTAAATAGTTGAAATATCCATACTAGTTTCGCCAAAACGTTGGCTTCCTCAGGGGATAAGGTAGGTTGTAGTTCTACAGAAAGAAAAGATCTTTTATTAATATAACAAAATAACATAAGAAAATAACAGATAACACTGTGCATATCACTGAGCGACTGTACAAAAAGATTAGACAAGTGCAGTCTCCCCCATACAATTAATCCCAACCAAAAGGATGGAAAGCTGTCCCAAGGACATAACATCAATCAAGCATCATCACAACCTACCCACGGAGCCCAGCAGGGCATGATGGACAACATCCAATGTAAGGGGAATGGTCGTCCTTCACTGCCTATAGTGTGGCTGCAGGGGGCTTAAAATGAACCTTGGTATATAGCTGTAAAAATACATAAGGGTAAGGCTATAAACAGCTCAACTATCTATAATAAAAAAAGAACAATTCCTAAATACTCACCAAATACAAAGTATACTAACAAATAACCGGGACACTGAAAAGATCAATAATAACTGATCATATTGAACAATTAGGTTGGTACGTAGACCAGCTTCACTGAATAAAAAAATGAAGAAAGAATTGTAATTTACCAAAGATTGAAATGATTTTTGTTATGCGACAGGAATTATCCAATAAGTTTGGTTAAAAAATCCTACCTCCATGAGGGAATTAGGAGACAAACCCAGCAGTATAATAATGACCAGAAGCAGTATAGTAACTGCGAGTTCAAACAAAAAATGGGGTAGATGCACAGAGTATCCACACCAATTACAGTGCATGAGCCTGTTGGACACAAACAAAAACCCCCGGTGAATAGGCATAACAATAGATGTCCCAGTGGTCAATTATAACTGCATATAATGGTGGTATAGTAGCCAAAAAATCTAATTTACCTGTGACAACAAATTAAACACAGCACATACTATTTAAAGCCCCCCACCTGATTGGCAACTACAATTCGCCAATCAGGAGCGGACAGAGAGTGGCCCGTGCGCCTGCGCACTGACCGCCGCATACAGCCTACAATTCCCATAGAGCCTAGCGCGTGATAAATGCATCAGAGGACGGCGGCCATTCAACGCAATCGAGCAGGGGCGTGGCTGGGCTTTGGGTCAACCCGAGGGGCAGGAAGAAACCAGAAGCCAAGGGGTAAATAGTAAGGTACTTGTGCGCACACCAAAAATTGTAAAAGCAAAAACAACTAAAGGGTTAATGAATAAAGCTGCCAGCATAAGGATGTTCTCACACCAAAATAGGACATATATAGTGAATAAATTATGCGGCAGGAAGAAACCAGAAGCCAAGGGGTAAATAGTAAGGTACTTGTGCGCACACCAAAAATTGTAAAAGCAAAAACAACTAAAGGGTTAATGAATAAAGCTGCCAGCATAAGGATGTTCTCACACCAAAAAAGGACATATAAAGTGAATAAATTATGCGGCGCTTTTTAAAATCAAATAAATACCAAATACAACTAAGCTTGTAAAGCAATCAAATTATTCAGGAGATTCATATCAGAAAATCCAAATAATGATTGTTTGATATTGATCTTCCATAATAATGTGTAACTAAAGGTTATAATGAGCCATTGTTACATCAAAGAAATGAATAATGGAGTTTTTGCACAAAGCTAAAAATGTGTTTTAATCCAGAAGGGAAAAAAATCAGGTGAAAAATAAGGGGGGTAAAAGTTCCTCAAAATAAATTATTATAAATAAATGCTCCAACAGAGCACAGGGAAAATATGTGAACACTATAACATACATAAAAGTGCAAAGTGCATAAAAGTGCAATATTAATGAGTGTAATACATCATAGCATACTAATAAATAATTATAGATACAAATAATCTCTATGCAACATCTGGTAAATAGATAAATCAAAAAATATAATGTGACATGCAAACGTCTCACAAGATGCGTAAATATATAAGCTCAAGTAAGATTCCAACAATGGTGTGTGAAAAATCTAAAAAATAAAATCCAAACAAATCAAAAACAGTCTAAGGCTCCATTCACACTAGCACGTTTTTTGATGCATTTTGCATTTTGCAGAAATGCACGGGAATTTTTTAACATGGGTTCCTATGGAACATGTTCACATCAATGCCTTTTTGTTTCTCTGCATTTTTGGAAAGGGTCGGGGACTTTTTTTCATGCAAAAAGCAGCGTTTTGCATGTAATGGATTTCAATGGACAAGCATCAAAAACGCAAGTGCACCGTTTTTGCAGCGTTTTTGATGCATTTTTGATGCGTTTTTGCCGTTTTTTTTTGTTTTTTTTAATTTTTTTTTAATTTTTTTTTTAGACTGTAAAAAAAAAACTGTAAAAAAAAATGCAAAACGCAAATCGCGGCAAAAACGCCGCAAAAACGCCGCAAAACGCTGCTCAAAAATGTGGCAAGCATGAAAAAAAAACCTCCAAAAACACCCAAAAGCAACATGCATAGGTGTGAATCGAGCCTTAGATAGAAAGCACACAGAATCTTCAATAGACACAGCCCATATATGATCCAATCCAAATTGTGCCAATCCCGATTGAAATGTTGTAAAGAAATAGCTGATCACAAAGTGCCCAGTGCCGAC
Organism: Aquarana catesbeiana; assembly: GCF_042186555.1. NCBI lineage: Eukaryota > Metazoa > Chordata > Amphibia > Anura > Ranidae > Aquarana > Aquarana catesbeiana. Next base: position 204,560,578 of record NC_133326.1, on the reverse strand, counting down.
AATCAATCACAGGTGTGTGTAGAATTGTGGTTCCCCCAGCCTCTCACCTTATGGCTGAGTGACAACAGCCCTGTAAGCAATTACAAGTGGATTCAGCACTCACAAATCCAACACCAACCACACCCTGTCTAGAATGCAGTCTGACATAGGAGAAAACAAAAATATGTCAGAGATATTACAAAATACAAATATAGAAATTAGAATATAGACAGGGTATGCTTAAGTTTTGTTTCTTAAGCATACCCTGTCTATATTCTAATTTCTATATTTGTATTTTGTAATATCTCTGACATATTTTTGTTTTCTCCTATGTCAGACTGCATTCTAGACAGGGTGTGGTTGGTGTTGGATTTGTGAGTGCTGAAACCACTTGTATGTAATGTATCCAATATGTATGTTGACTAAACAAAAAAGGAGAAACTAAAAAGGGGGAAAAAAGAAAAAATACAAAGGAAAAATGTACAAATGAGGAAAAAATTAAGGATATATAATGTAATAAATGAGAAAACAAAATGGGGGGGCGCTAGCACGTGCATTGGGCCCTGAGAAGTTAAAGGGGCCAATGAAACAGCGATAATCATAATAGTGGAAGGGAAACCAGATGAAAACGAGGGAGGGACCAAATGCAAAAATTGAATTAAACCACAGAAGGACCAAAACGGGACCAACTAGATAGTCATTATAGATTTTATAGAAATTATAAATTATACATTTTATAAAAAAGGTTTGAAACGTATATATTCATTCAGGCCAGGATATTTAGTAGCATCTAGGCAGTGTATCCATCTGGTTTCTAATTGTAAAAGGACAACGTCAATACTACCTCCTCGAGCATGTGCAGGCACGTGCTCAAGCGCTGTGAATCGCACAATATTTGGGTCGCAGTTGTGTTGAGTGACAACGTGTCTATTTAAAGTAGTGGTGACAAGTCATTTATGAAGTGGTATAATGTGATCCCTAATATGTTTAAAAAAATGGATGTTTCGTCTTACCGACGTAAAAATATCCACAAACGCACAGAGCCAAATAGACCACTCCAATGGTATTACAGGTAATTCGATGTTTGACAGAATGGATTTGACCATTGGGAAGGGTAACTGCTTTAGCGTTACTCATAAAGGGGCAGATATCACAACGCCCACAAGAAAAAAATGCCAGTGTTAACAACATTGACTGGGTGTTTTCGTGTATAATGGCTAGTGACCAGGCGGTCCCTCATAGAGGGAGTCCGACTGTATGTAATCTCAAGGTAGGCCTTTACATACTTGCTAATAGTAGGATCCGCAATCAACAAGGGCCAGAACTTTTTGAGAACGGCTCTAGTCTGCATGTGTTGTTTAGAGAACTGGGTTATAATTCAAACTGATTGGTCAGATTTAGGGGATTGTTTGGAGTGAATAAGATCTCGTCTGTTAAGTTTAACTACTCTGTTGAAAGCCCGTTTGAGTAGGGATCAGCTGTAACCTCTTTGATGGAGTCTATCAGGTAAATCTTTGGATGCTTGCTAGAAATCTTGATCCAGGGTGCAGTTTCTCCTAAGTCGGAGAAATTAGCTGTAAGGGCTACTGTCTAGAAGAGGTTGCGGATGTGCACTGGTAGCATGTAATAATGTATTGCCCGCCGAGGGCTTGTGGTACAAAGACGTGTGGAGAGTTCAGTCAAAATCAGCATGGATCTGCAGGTCCAGGAAACTAATCCTGGACTGGCTGCATTCCATGGTAAAAGTAAGGTTGTAATCGTCGATGGCCAGTTGGTCAATCAGTTGTGTGAGTTCATCCTGAGTTCCAGACCAGAATAATAAAATGTCATCAATATACCTGTGCCAGGCGATGACATGTTTTAATAGTTCAGATAAACAGTCATTTGAGAAAAGATTCCTCTCCCACCCCCTCAGGTACAGGTTGGCGTATGAGGGCGCACACTTGGTCCCCATAGCCACACCCTGCACCTGGAGGTAGTGGGAGGAACGGAACATAAATACATTTCTTAGTATAAACTCTAACAACTGAAGAACAAACTGGCTATATGAACTGGACGATGGTCCACGTTCATTCAATTGTTCATGAATAACATCCAAACCCTTCGTATGTGGAATGCAGTTGTATAAACTTTCTACATCCAGGGCTACCAACCAAGTGTGAGGAGGGAGTTGTTTACCATCTATGATTCTGAGTAAATCAATGGTATCTTGAACATAGGAAAATAAAGACGTGACATGTGGATTTAAATACTTATCTACTAGGGCACTAGCATTCTCGGTTAAGTTGGAGAAACCTGACACAATCGTCATCCAGGGAGATGTTGTAAGGACTTATGCACTTTTGGGAGGGAGTAAAAGGTGGGTATCTTTGGATCCTTTACATTCAAATAATTCCAGGTATTTAGATCAATAGTGCCTAATTGGTAAGCTTTAATGATTAGACTGTAGCACTCATGGGTAAAGTTCTGAATGAGAGTTTTGGAGATGGGCCTGGAACCAATGTCGATTGTCGAGGATGTCCAGGCACATGCGCTCATAAGCCCGGACATCCATGAGAATGACATTGCCACCTTTGTCAGCAGGCTTAATGATTAAATCAGGGTGGCACTGAAGGTCCCTGAGAGCTTTACGATGCTTGAAGGATAAATTATGTCCTCGGAGTTGTCCAGGTTGAGGAGTTTGATCTCCTGGGTAGTTTGTTGGACAAACGCCCACATATTGGGGTTAGATTGAAGTGGATGGAAATGCTCGGGACTTAGGCTTAAAGGAGGTAGGTGGGGGAAAGGACACACCAGGCACGACGACACCAGACAACGTAATATTGGATGGCTCGTCATCACCAGTGTGGCCTTCCTCCCATAGTGACATAAGATCGTCCATAATCTGCCGTTCAATTAGAGAGAGTTCAAGTGGAGAAGGATTGGGAGATTGATTGGCCTTGGGTTTGTCATAGATAACTTTGAACATCAAACGTCGAGCAAATAAGTGTATATCTTTGATTAGTTGGAATCTATCAAGGTCAGTAGAGGGTCAAAACGTGAGTCCAAGTTTAAGTACAAAAATTTTGTTCCTCCGTTAAAGGAATTTAAGATAAATTAAGAACTTCTTATCCAGGGGCTCCCGGGTTTGCAGGGGCAGTGTAGGACTCAGTGTCTGATCGGGGTTTTTCCCTAAAAAAATTGGTGCAATTTTGAGGTCAATTGATTGAGTGCTAGAGGGAAACAGTGTAGATAAAGTGGGTTTGCTAACCCTACGAGTGATAGTAGAAGGCACTAAGGAAGAGCCAGAGGTAGTGGCACCAGAAGAAGGGTGTGATTGTAATTGGAACAAAGAGGGTATAGAGGAAATTTTTCCAGGTATAGCAAAAGGAGTGGAAGAGTGCACATTGTTAGAGTGAGTACAAACCACCGAAGATTGCCGAGCAGGGGTGGGTCTGAAAGTGCGATGAAGAGAATCCATTGAAACCGAAGTGCAATCACCTTTTCTTTTTTTGGGCAATCTATCCTGAGATAGTTCACGATAAGTGGTTGAATTGCTAGGTGAAAAGGAAGAAATGGAAATGTTATTAGGTGCAACAATGTCAGTTTTAGGTCCACAAGAGTTAGGGGGTTTGGAACTAGGTTTGTTAGAAGGAGCATGACTCCATTTGTATGCATAGCCATTGTCATGGGCCGATTTATCACTGAGGAACTTGTTTTCTTTGATGTTTATAACACTTAAGGTGTATTCCTCCAGATGCACCCGCAGTTCAGATTCTCACTTGGTGAATCTAGTGGAAGTCACATGGAGAACAAGCTCCCGAGACCAGTTGTTTATCTGAAGATCTAACTGGGCAAGTTCTAACTCATACTGTTTGCAAAGAAGAGAAATCATTTGAAAGGAACACATTTGGAGGTTATGTCCCCATGATTGTTTAAGGGAATCATTAACCTTTTTAATGTTTGGAAAGATTTGAATTCTTAAACCTCATGGAACAATTGAATTTTCAGAATATTTTTCAAAATATGACTTATGCCAATAAATGCGTACCTTCTTTTCAAGAAGGTGTTGCAACCTCATAAAGGCACGATCCAAATCTGCATCTGAAATATTGGCCTCTGTCTGGGATGATTGAATTTTCATCATAAGGCCATCCCAGGCCTCACCACAAAATCCAGCCATGACAATCACTGTTGGAATGTAAAACAGGTGCAAGAGCCCAACTAATTCCATTTAAACTTCAACACAGGGTTAACGTACAGTCGTCAAACATAGGTACATACAGAAAAAAGAAAATATAATAATGTATCAAAAAAAAAAACAAAAGAAAAAATCAAAGGAAAACATGAAAAGACCTAAATACATGAAATTAGCAACATTAATATTAGAATTTATCTAGAGGGACACCAACCACCATATAAGGTGTGATCACACACCAGTATCGTAAAAGGAAAAAGAAATTGGTGGTGTGTGTGTCTCTGAATAGATAAGGCACCTCATCCCAGCAATGATATTAAACAAAACTGAAAGGCTGAATGTAAGGGATTATTACGGTGCCAAAAATACAGCAATACAATATTCCTCAGGGGATAAGGTAGGTTGTAGTTCTACAGAAAGAAAAGATCTTTTATTAATATAACAAAATAACATAACAAAATAACAGATAACACTGTGCATATCACTGAGCGACTGTACAAAAAGATTAGACAAGTGCGGTCTCCCCCATACAATTAATCCCAACCAATAGGATGGAAAGCTGTCCCAAGGACATAACATCAATCAAGCATCATCACAACCTACCCACGGAGCCCAGCAGGGCATGATGGACAATATCCAATGTAAGGGGAATGGTCGTCCTTCACTGCCTATAGTGTGGCTGCAGGGGGCTTGATAAAATGAACCTTGGTATATAGCTGTAAAAATACATAAGTGTAAGGCTATAAACAGCTCAACTATCTATAATAAAAAAGAACAATTCCTAAATACTCACCAAATACAAGGTATACTAACAAATAACTGGGACGCTGAAAAGATCAATAATAACTAATCATATCGAACAATTAGATTGGTACGTAGACCAGCTTCACTGAATAAAAAAATGAAGAAAGAATTGTAATTTACCAAAGATTGAAATGATTTTTGTTATGCGACAGGAATTATCCAATAAGTTTGGTTAAAAAATCCTACCTCCATGAGAGAATTAGGAGACAAACCCAGCAGTATAATAATGACCAGAAGCAGTATAGTAACTGCAAGTTCAAACAAAAACTGGGGTAGATGCACAGAGTATCCACACCAGTTACAGTGCATGAGCCTGTTGGACACAAACAAAAACCCAGGTGAATAAGTCCTTACAACATCCCCCTGGACGACCGATTGTGTTAGGTTGCTCCAGCTTAACCGAGAATGCTAGTGCCCTAGTAGATAAGTATTTAAATCCACATGTCATGTCTTTATTTTCCTATGTTCAAGATACCATTGATTTACTCAGAATCATAGATGGTAAACAACTCCCTCCTCACACTTGGTTGGTAGCCGTGGATGTGGAAAGTTTATACAACTGCATGCCACATAGGGTTTGGATGTTATTCGTGAACAATTGAATGAACGTGGACCATCGTCCAGTTCATATAGCCAGTTTGTTCTTCAGTTGTTAGAGTTTATTCTAATGAGAAATGTATTTATGTTCGGTTCCTCCCGCTACCTCCAGGTGCAGGGTGTGGCTATGGGGACCAAGTGTGCGCCCTCATACGCCAACCTGTACCTGGGGGGGTGGAAGAGGAATCTTTTCTCAAATGACTGTTTATCTGAACTATTGAAACATGTCATCGCCTGGCACAGGTATATTGATGACATTTTAATATTCTGGTTTGGAACTCGGGATGAACTCACACAACTGATTGACCAACTGGCCATCAACGATTACAACCTTACTTTTACCATGCAATGCAGCCAGTCCAGGATTAGTTTCCTGGACCTGCAGATCCATGTTGATTGTGACAGAACTCTCCACATGTCTTTGTACTGCAAGCCCACGGCGGACAATACATTATTACATGCTACCAGTGCACATCCGCAACCTCTTCTAGACAGTATCCCTTACAGCCAATTTCTCTGACTTAGGAGAAACTGCACCCTGGATCAAGGTTTCTATGAGGCATCCAAAGATTTATTTGATAGACTCCATCAAAGAGGTTACAGCCGATCCCTACTCAAACAGGCTTTCAACAGAGTATTTAGACCTAACAGACGAGGTCTTATTCACTCCAAACAATCCCCTAAATCTGACCGATCAGTTTGAATTATAACTCAGTTCTCTAAACAACACATGCAGACAAGAGCCATTCCCAAAAAGTTCTGGCCCTTGATGACTGCGGTTCCTACTATTAGCAAGTATGTAAAGGCCTACCCTGAGATTACATACCGTCGGGCTCCCTCTAGGAGGGACCACCTGGTCACTAGCCATCATACACGAAAACACCCAGTCAATGTTGTTAACACTGGCACTTTTTCTTGTGGGCGTTGTGATATCTTCCCCTTTATGAGTAACTCTAAACAGTTACCCTTCCATATGGTCAAATCCATTCTGTCAAACATCGAATTACCTGTAATACCATTGGAGTGGTCTATTTGGCTCTGTGCGTTTGTGGATGTTTTTACATCGGTAAAACAAAACGTCCATTTTTTAAACGTATTAGGGATCACATTATACCACTTCATAAACGACTTGCCACCACTGCTTTAAATAGACACATTGTCACTTAACACAACTGTGACCTGAATGTTGTTCGATTCACAGCGCTTGAGCACGTGCCCGCACATGTTCGAAGAGGTAGTATTGATGTTGTCCTTTTACAATTAGAAACCAGATGGATACACTGCCTAGATGCTACTAAATATCCTGGCCTGAATGAATATATAAGTCTCAAACCTTTTTTATAAAATTTCTAATTTATAATTTCGATAAAGACTATCTAGTTGGTCCCGTTTTGGTCCTTCTGTGGTTTGATTCAATTTTTGCATTTGGTCCCTTCCCCTTTTTTCATCTTGTTACCCTTCCACTATCATGATTATCGCTGTTTCATTGGCCCCTTTAACTTCTCAGGGCCCAACACACGTGCTAGCTCCCCCCCCCCCCCATTTTTGTTTTCTCATTTCTAACATTATATATCCTTCATTTTTTCCTCGTTTGTATATTTTTCCTTTGTATTTTTTCTTTTTTTCCCCCTTTTTAGTCTCCTTTTTTGTTTAGTCAACATATATATATTGGATACATTTTTATATATATATGACTTTTGTCCATGTTTTTGTAGTCCTTTTTCCTTTTATTTTTGTTTTTGCATCAATGTGTATTATGATTTGACTTTAAGCACTGTGCACTTTACCACTGAGCGACTGTGCAGCTGATTGAACTGCCTGGCATTTCCTTGTCCGGTCCTCCCCCTCCTGCCCTGGTCCCCTTGGGGCTTCTGGCTTCCTCAATGTTTTAGGTTGGTTTGCCCAGTCACAGCCCGTGGCTGTATGGACACCCAAGGGCTGGCTGTCTATGACAGCCAGCCCACCTCTCAGCCAGTCTCTGCCCCCTGCCCTCCACCTTCTCCATCTGCCTCATCATGATCTCCCCCTTGGCTTCTGGTTTCTTCCCACCCCTCAGGTTGACCCACAGCCCAGCCACACCCCTGCTCGATTGCGTTGCACGGCCACCGTCCTTTGACCATCTATCAGGTGCAAGTCTCTATGGGAATTGTAGGCTGTATGCGGCGGTCAGTGCGCAGGCGCACGGGCCGCTCTCTGTCCGCTCCTGATTGGCAAATTGTAGTTGCCAATCAGGTGGGGGTCTTTAAATAGGATAGCTAGTAGTCCATTCAGGCGGACTCATCGGGACGCTACTGTGTTTGATTTGTTGTCACAGGTAAAATAGATTTTTTGGCAACTAAACCACCATTATATGCAGTTATAATTGACCACTGGGACATCTATTGTTATGCCTATTCACCGGGGGTTTTTGTTTGTGTCCAACAGGCTCATGCACTGTAACTGGTGTGGATACTCTGTGCATCTACCCCAGTTTTTGTTTGAACTCGCAGTTACTATACTGCTTCTGGTCATAATTATACTGCTGGGTTTGTCTCCTAATTCCCTCATGGAGGTAGGATTTTTTAACCAAACTTATTGGATAATTCCTGTCGCATAACAAAAATCATTTCAATCTTTGGTAAATTACAATTCTTTCTCTATTTTTTTATTCAGTGAAGCTGGTCTACGTACCAACCTAATTGTTCGGTATGATCAGTTATTATTGATCTTTTCAGCGTCCCAGTTATTTGTTAGTATACTTTGTATTTGGTGAGTATTTAGGAATAGTTCTTTTTTTAATATAGATAGTTGAGCTGTTTATAGCCCTACACTTATGTATTTTTACAGCTATATACCAAGGTTCATTTTATCAAGCCCCCTGCAGCCACACTATAGGCAGTGAAGGACAACCATTCCCCTTAAATTGGATGTTGTCCATCATGCCCTGCTGGGCTCCGTGGGTAGGTTGTGATGATGCTTGATTGATGTTATGTCCTTGGGACAGCTTTCCATCCTTTTGGGGAGACCGCTCTTGTCTAATCTTTTTGTACAGTCGCTCAGTGATATGCACAGTGTTATCTGTTATTTTGTTATGTTATTTTGTTATATTAATAAAAGTTCTTTTCTTTCTGTAGAACTACAACCTACCTTATCCCCTGAGGAAGCCAATGTTTTGGCGAAACTAGTAGGGATATTTCAAATATTTCCATCTACTAGTTGTAATGATCTGCCTATGCTCCATTTTGTACCCTTTATGAACTGTAATTTGATTTTTTTGTAATAAACTTAATTATTTTTATAATATTGTATTGCTGTATTTTTGGCACCGTAATAATCCCTTACATTCGGCCTTTCACTTTTGTTTCATATCATTGCTGGGATGAGGTGCCTTATCTATTCAGAGACACACACCACCAATTTCTTTTTCTTTTTAAGGTTGTAGCAACCTGGTATGGGAAAATAGCAACACTTAAAATGAAAGATGACTTGCAACACTTCATAGAGGTGCTAGAGCTCCCCCTGGTGGACTTTGCAGATTGGATATTGAATAACTACAAACCATCACTACAACGACCAGAATGATGGCAACAAGTGCCAGTTAAACGTCATTGGAAAATTAATATGGATAAGACAGGACTATAATTTGGTCATAGAAAGATATGCTTGAGTAGTGGTGTAAAGTGAAAAAGGCTAAGAGGAAAGGAGCAGGTTGACTGGGGGGAATGTTTTGGGTGGTGGGGTGGGGAGAGGGGGAGAGGTTGTTTTTTTCCCTCTGTTCTCTCTTTTTTTTACAAGAAACCCTCTGTTCTCTCTTAATCCCCCACCGCCCTCCCCCCTTTTTTTAAATCCCTTTTATTACCCCCCTTTTTTGGGGGGTGGGGGATGTTGTTTTTCCCTCTGTCCCCTCTTAGTCCCCCACCACCCCCGCCTTTTTTTTGCCCCTTCCTTCCCCCCTTCCTTCCCCCCTAAATATTTTTTTTTGTTTTCTCCCCTTTGGTGGGAATTTTTGAGGCAATATGCTGAAATACCGCAAAAAAAAGATATAAAAATATGAAAATATAAACGGAAGCCCGGGGTTCATGAGGTACTCTGTTCAAGTTTTTATTCTTTTTCCCAATATGTCGGTCCCAAGACAAGAGACCTTGTTTTCTGCCAAAAGGCGGAAGGGTGGAATCCGGGCACAGGTGGTGCACCTCTGCCCAGATTCACTCTCCCTTTAGGGGGATGTACCATAGACAGTGGCATAGTAGGTTATGGTTTTTAGATGATTTTGTGTGTTTTTTTTCTCCTCCTCCTTCTTCTCATCAGATGCGTCCAAGGCGAGAGAGCTCAGAAGGCTGGGCGCAGACACCACAGCAATATAATAAGAAACTCATGGGAGTAATGAGAGAATGGCAGGTAAAATGAAGATTGTATCATATAATGTGAGAGGGCTTTGTTCGATTGGTAAGAGGGGCTGCCTGTGGCATGAACTGTGTCACATGAAGGCAGAGAGAGGTTTTTTTTACTTCGTGGCAGGGTCGACCCCTTGTATACCTCTTTTTCCATATAATTAATTGTTTCATGCACCTTTACCCATTCCTAGGGCTGGAGGCATAACAATAGCTATACACAAACAATGTCCCCTAGTAACTACAGAAGTAAGAGTAGATCCTGAGGGCCGCTTTCTTTTTGTTAAAGGAAAGATCCAGGGCCAGTGTCATACCCTAGCTACTATATATGCCCCCAATAGCCATACCGGTAAATTTCTATTTAAAACTTTGGATATCCTACGGACATTTTGGGAAGGTCTATTGGTTATGGGAGGGGATTTTAACATTACCTTGGACCCTAGTCTAGACACATCTTCACTCTCTGCATTTGGTGGACAGTTGGAGGGTACTGTATGAGCGAGACAGGGATTTCAGTTATTACTCAAGGATTGATATGTTGTTGATCGATCAATATTATCTGAATTATGTAAATGCATCAACTATTGAGTCAATCACCATGTCAGACCATGCTCCAATAAGTTTAACGATATGTCCGGCATCGATTGGGTGCCTGGAAAGAACATGGCGATTGAATTAATCTATTTTGGATGATAAACAGAATGTGGAATCCTTGTCCTGTACCTTAGCAGTATATTTTGAGACCAATATATCAGAGGAGGTGTATGACCAAGGCGGTCATCAGAGGGGAGTTCATTTCAATGGGTTTGCGTATTAAAAAAGGGAGACGGAAGGAAATGGTCAGGCTCTTAGAGGAAATACATAAACTTGAGATTATACATAAGGCCCATTTAAATCCTAGGGATGTGCAAAGACTGGAGAAACTGCGGGCAGACTTAAAACAGCTTCTCGATCAAAAAGTTCAAAATAAACATAGATACTTTGCCCACCGATTCACGCCATGTTCACATTATAAAGACAAGCGATAAGCAGATAGTGGACTTACAAGCAATAGCAGCTGAGTTTTATCGCTTTTATGCATCTCTATATAAAATAGACTCCGTTTCTGTTGGGGGCAGGAAAGGGTGGACATTTGGATAGAATTTGGGAATATCTTGAGGCCTCAGGGCTACAGGCCATTCCATCTGCGCCTTGGAGGAAATGGAAAAAGCAATCTCCATTGAAGAACTGGGCGGAGTGATTGCGGCATTGCCATTAGGTAAAAGCCTGGGACCTGATGGTTTCACAAATATGTATTATAAAAACTTTTCCTCAATCCTATTGGTTCCTCTTTGCAGATACCTTAACTATATCTCGGTCTTTAACCCATTGCCTCCAGAGGTATTGTTGGCTTATGTGACAGTTTTCCCAAAGGTAGGGAAAGACCCTCAGTGCTGTGCCTGCTACAGACCCATCTTCCTTCTTAACTCTGACACTAAGCTCCTGGCTAAAATTCTGGCCCTAAGGTTACAAGAACATATAGTTAAATTGATTCACCCAGATCAAACAGGGTTTATGAAGGGCAGAGAGGCTAGAGATACTATTCGGGCCCTGCATGTATTGCATTGGATGCATAATGGACGGAACCAGACCCCGAGTGTAGTAATTTCAATGGATGCTGAAAAAGCATTCAATAGGGTGGGGTGGGAATTTATGGTTGGAGTTTTGAGGGTGATGAATCTGAGAGAGTGGATGATAGGATGAGTGATGGCACTGTATGCAGATCCTAGAGCAAGGGTTAATGTTAATGGTAGACTATCAGATCATTTTGAGATATGGTATGGGACTAGGCAGGGATGCCCACTGTCCCTATTGTTATTTGCTATGGTGCTGGAGGCCTTTCTGCACACGATTAGCGGAAATAGGAAGATCAAGGGGATTTGTATTGGATCACTGGAACATAAGATCTCAGCTTATGCAGATGATCTACTGTTGCACCTTTCCTCTCCTCAAGAGTCTTTGACAGAACTGATGTTGGAAATAGACAGGTTTGGCCTTATAATTTTAAAACAAATATTGAGAAATCAATGTTGATGCTGAGCCATGTGCCTTTGTGGATGAAGACCACCTTGCAACAATATTTTCCTTTTGTTTGGGGCCTTGATTCTATATTCTATTTAGGGATCTATATATCTTTAGATACAAAGCACCTATATAATCTAAACTATGGACCCTTGATGGTATCCATAACAAAAGACTTGCAAAAGTGGAGACTGAAAGAAGAATTATTCCCTAACTGGACTTTTAAGGCACTAGGATTACATTATAAGTAAAAAAGTATAAATTTTATTATTAGCATAATTACTTCATAAGGTACAGAATAAAAATAGGTGGAATGTTAACAACAATGCATGTAAATTTTGGCAGTCACCACAATGATTGAGAATATTTTCTTATGGTTCACTCAACGTGTTTCAGAGATTTCAGAATCTTCTTCGGGGGTATGTGAAAGAGTCAATCATATGTCTATAATATATTAACAGACAGTTTAGGCATACAACCTTAGAGACAACATGAACAAAATATAACAACATAGACTGTTAGTAGTGAATACATAAAACATGTGTACTTACATGTTTTCTGAAACTGCCATATGCATAACATTCTTACAAAATATTAAAAACAACAAGAAAGTTGAGCGGAGTTGTGTCTTGGATCTGCTCGTCTATGTTTTTTTGTTATTACACTAAGTATGAATGTGCTTGCTGTGAAGTGGCCAGATAAAACTGGGAAAGGATAGTCACCTAATAATGCTGTTATGCCACTTTGACTTCAGCATTATTAGGTGACTATCCTTTCCCGAGTAATTAATTGGAATGTTATGCATATGACAATTTCAGAAAACATGTAAGTACACATGTTATATGTATTCACTACTAACAATCTATGTTGTTATATTTTTTCATGTTGTCACTAAGGTTGTATGCCTAAACTGCCTGTTAATATATTATAGACATATGATTGACTCTTTCATGTAACACCGAAAAAGGAGATTCTGAAAACTCCAAAACGCGTTGGGTGAACCATAAGGAAATATTGTCAATCATTGTGGTGACTGTCAAAATTTACATGCATTGTTGTTAACATTCCGCCTATTTTTATTCTGTACCTTATGAAGTAATTATGCTATTAATACAAATTATACTTTTTTACTTATAAGATAATCCTAGTGCCTTAAAAGTCCAGTTAGGGGATAATTCTTCTTTTGGCTTAGCTATTTGGATGTGGCACCTTTCAGAGACATTTACAGATAATTAACTTTGCAAAAGTGGAGAAGTCTTACTCTGATATGGTTTGGCAGGGTAACCGTACTTAAAATGAGTGTAATTCCCAGGCTTATTTACATTTTACATTCTGTACCCATAACACTCCCACAGACATTCTTTAAACAATTATGAAGGGCTTTTATGACCTTTGTGTGGGGACATAAACATCCCAGGTTGGCACACAAGATCTTGAGGAGACCAAAACGGCAGGGTGGAGTGGGACTCCCGAATATAGCATTTTATTACAGAGCCATGGCCCTGGTTCATATAATGAACTGGTGCCTTGACTCTGCTGGTAAAATTTGGATGCCCTTGGAGAAAACATTAGCAGGTTGGAACTTGGAGCCCCCTGGATTCTGGGTAAGAACAGGGGGTTGTCGGAATATGTATCACCACTAACGAAGACAATACTATCCATTTGGGATAGAATGAACAGTATGGGGGGGCGTGGCTTGGCTGGATCCCGGAATGGCTGCTTGATCACAGAGCTCCTGCCACCCGAAGACCATAATCAGCTTTTTACGGGGAACCGCCGCTTCTTTCCAGGATGGAGAAGTCTAACAGGAGTGTCTCTGCCTCCCAGACACCGAAAGACCCGGTCACACAACTCAGTCGGAATATCCCGGAGATATTCTGTTCACTCCGGTCAGGCGACCACGAGGCTTCACAGACACCACAGGCCTCAGGCCCTACCTCCCCTAGTCACAGCTCAGATTTCCAGTTTGAGGAAGGAGACACTCGGTCTCATCGCTTCAGCCCTGCAGTGAACTTATCGGACTTACAGCACGTAGCATCCGATATCACCAACAACATCACAGGCACCCTGAAAGCGGCAATCTTAGACCTGAAGATGGCTATTCAGGCAGTGGCGGCCCGCATATCAGATGTAGAGCAAACTACGCAGCTCCATACAGCTGCTATCAGGCAAGTGCAGCACACCTACGATGCCCAACTCTCATATCTTTATGATCTCCATCGTCAGGTCGAGGACCTTAATAATAGGGGCCGGAGACATAACATTCGGGTGAGGGGGGTCCCCGAGGGCATGGAAGTGGACTCCCTACCCCAAGTTATATGCGCCATCTTTAATGACCTCTTAAACCGGCCACCAGACTCCCCAATCGAGATGGTACGATTACATCGGGCCCTCAGACCACCTCCCAGGGATAATGAGCCCCCAAGAGATGTCATATGCTGCATAGTGAATTTTCCTCTTAAGGAAGAAATTTTAAGAAAAGCCAGAGAAAGAGGCCTTGTGCAGCATAATGGCGTAGAGATTAAGCTTTTTCAGGACTTGTCACCAACTACACTGCAGAACAGACGCGCTTTGAGCCCCCTGCTGGACCAACTCAGGGTGAGGAACATTCAATATCGTTGGAAGTTCCCGTTCTGCTTGTCTGCCACCGCTAGAGGCCGCACAGCTCTCCTAAGATCTCCTGATGACTTGCCTGCCTTCTGTGAGCAGCTTGATCTACCTATGACGGAGCTTCCGGACTGGTGCTCGTTTCACTTCCCATCTGAGACATGGCGACCGCTTTCACACAACCCCTCACCGAAAGCGCAAAGACACCGCTCCAGACGCCGAAGATCGGGTCCTCCTTCGCCCGGAGCCCATACCTCATGTCGCGACCTGGATCACCAAGCACCAGGACAGCCTACAACCCCTCTCAGGAGCCGTCAGGAGGCCTGAAGAGGGCTCATTTCTGGACGCCCTAAACCAACCCATATAGGTCCGTTCATACTTGAAGTGTTTGTTTTGTTTTTTTTTTTTGACGCCCATCTGGTTAATTTTTTCCGGCATTTATGTTTCAGCCCACCTCACAACAGGCCTATACCCACTTCATTTAAGACACTCACTCTGCTGGTCTGTCCGAATATATCGGATGCAGGAACTTTCCCTAGACTTTTTGGAGTCGCAGGAACTGCTTAATACACCTAATACACCGCGGAACTTGTTCCAACGATCTCTATCACTTATCCCGCACTGGGAACATCATACCCAATAGCTCCAGCAACAACCATGTCACTCTCTCCTGTAAGATGAACTTCTACACCTCGTCCAGATGATCGGAAGATGACTTACCACAACCGTAACTGATCGATGCCTCTCATCCCTGAGATCCCATCGGCCCCCCCCTCCCCCCCTACCTTCTCCCTCCTTCCCCCCTCCCCCGCCCTTTCTCTCCAGTCTCTTCTCTTCCCCTTCCCCCCCTCCTCCCCTCCCCCCCTCCTCCCCTTCCCTCCCACTCCCCTTTCCCCTCTCATTCCCCTCTCTCCATCCCCCTCCTTTCCTTCCTTACTCAAGTCCCTTTCCCCCCCCTCTCTCTCCCAATTGGTAGTTGCTTATAAGATATAATCATATTTGTTATATGTGGTTTTTTTTTGTTTTTTTTTCTTTTTCTTTATTTGTTCCCCGGAAGTCACCAAGGCTGCGAAGGGTAGATCCCTGCACCCACCACGATGGTGGTGGCTCTTTCTGAGCAATCTACAGCTACTAACATAGTGGTTCCGCCACCAGTAAGGCACACCTCCTTGAGCTACATTCGTTGCCCCTGCTAATTACTCCCGGGACACCGAAAAGCATGCCTTGGGGGCTCCGGGCACCTCTTGTTTTTAAGAAGACCCCTTAATCTGGGTACTCCTTTAGGTGCAATTAGAAGGTAATTTCTATGAAGGGAGTAAAGAGGGGGGATGACCACCACTAGGCTTTATGATACTCTGATGCAGCTCCTGGTCTCAATATGCCTTTGGGTGTAAGACTCAGAACCTCTTTACCCCTATTATTGAGGCCACCATACCAACAACTGTGGGAAACATATCTCCGAAGTTAAGAACCAAGATGAATATACAAGTTAGTTTGATACTGTTATATGGGTGTTATTTTTCTTTTTTTTCCTACTTTGACCTGGCTGTTCAGTCTCTAGATTTTACATGGTTAATGTCTTATAGAATATGAAGGTAGCACGCTACAAAACCGAGGTCGACCTGATTTGTTTGTTTTACCCAATATCTATGTTTGCACCTCTCCCCACGGAACTCCTATCTCCTCTGGGTCCTCCACATGGCAAAGGAGCTGGAACTCAGTCACTCTCACTAACCCCCTGCAGCAGACTAGTATCTAGCCTGCTGACCATCCAGCCTTCCTTTCTACAGGTGGATTGGTATTTCCATCTCCACCTCTGGTATTCCCCCCACCACCCCTTATTTGCCCGCTCCCACTGATTCCTTTCCTCATCCCCTTCTTATCTCTTCTCGGGGGCTTCCCCCCTACCCTATACCTATTCCTCCCCCCACTGACCCCCCTTCTTCTTCCACATCTTATACTCCACCGCCCCCCCCTCCCTTGGCCTAACCGCCCCGGTGTAGTCAGGCTCTTCTCAGGTGGGTTAGTCAACTTCTGTATCCCTGACTCCACATATAAGCTAACTTCTGCAACTCTAAGGTGACAATGGCCCCCCCAGCGCCGCTAACGCTGAAATGTGTCTCACTTAACTCAAAGGGTCTAAACGTTCCCGAAAAGCGTTCACAGGTTCTGTCCGCACTCTCCAAGCAGAAAGCCCAATTTATTTTCATTCAGGAGACTCACTTCCGCACCAACTCAATCCCAAAACTTTCTAACCACATATACCAGACAGCTTTCCATGCCACAAACCCTCTAGCAAAGACCAAAGGAACATCCATCCTAGTTTCTAAGCATGCCCCCTTTAAACTTGTTGACTCCCTAATAGATCCTGAGGGGAGATTTGTTTTCCTCAAAGACTCTTACGCTTCCAGACCAATCACACTGGCAAACATTTATGCCCCAAACGATCGTCAAGTCTCATTTTTTAGGATGGTAAGTGATCTTTTACTCTCCTTTAAGGAGGGTGTGTTGCTGCTGGGAGGAGATTTTAACGTGCCCCTTAACCCAGACCTTGACAGTTCCTCAGGCACCTCCACGATTTCGCACCGGGCCCTTCGCCAGATTAAATTGCAACTTCAAGGTCT
The DNA here is from genome assembly GCF_042186555.1 of Aquarana catesbeiana. NCBI lineage: Eukaryota > Metazoa > Chordata > Amphibia > Anura > Ranidae > Aquarana > Aquarana catesbeiana. The sequence goes on along the minus strand of NC_133326.1, from coordinate 204,543,359 downwards.
GGCGTTGCATGATACATGGCGCACATTGTTCCCCTCCGTTCGGGATTACACCTTCTTCTCCACCCCCTTTCAAAAATACTCACGACTGGACTACTTTTTCCTCTCCCAACCTGACTTAACTTACCTCACACATGCCACAATAGACCCGATGTACCTATCTGACCACCACCCCATCTCGGTTTCCTTGACTTTCCCGGACTCGACCTCTAAAACTAAAATTTGGAGACTTAACTCGTCCTTGTTAAAGGATGAGGTGTTTGCTGCGCACCTAGAATCCAGCATAAACACGTATTTCCAGGAAAATTCTACCCCGGACATATCTCCTATCACAGTTTGGGAAGCACACATATGTGTGATCAGAGGGGAACTGATGACCCAAGCAGCAAAAATAAAATGGAACCACCAGAGCACGGTAGAGGACCTGATCAATAACATCAAAAGACTAGAGACCGCACACAAACACTCTTACTCTCAGCAGACACTTCAGGAGCTGATGCACTATCGCTCAATGTTGCTGGAAGAATTGGGAAAACGCACTAGACGCCGCTATGTCTTGCATCAGAGAGTTTTCTATGAGCAAGGCAATAAATGCGGGAAACTATTGGCTCGAGCAGTCCGTGCCTCTAGACCATCCAACACAATACATCACATCCGGACCCAACAGGGCACATTACTATCTAAAAACGAAGATATTGCCCATTCCTTTGAACAATATTATAAAAACCTTTATAATTTACAATCCCCCAATCAAAATCTAGATCAAGGTGGCCTCAGAAAAGAGGCTATTAAAAACTTCTTGTCCCAATATGACCCACAACCAATTTCACAAACGCAGGCAGAAGAGTTAGAGCAACCCTTTTCCATAGATGAACTACAAAACGTCCTTAAGCAGATGAAAACAGGCAAAAGTCCGGGCCCGGACGGGTGCGCGCTGCAGTATTATAAGTGTTTCTTTCAGACTCTATCCCCAAAGATGTTAGCTACTTTCAACTCCCTGGCCAACCCTGCAATGCCCATGGGTCGTATGTTAGAGGCCCACGTCACTGTTATTCCTAAAGAGGGCAAGGACTCTACACAAGTACAAAACTACAGACCTATCTCTCTCCTTAACATGGACATCAAGATCTACGCCAAAATTTTAGCCAATAGAATGTCCCCTCTCCTACAGAACCTTATCTCTTTAGACCAGGTGGGCTTTGTCCCTGGGCGAGAGGCCAGGGACAACACCATCAGGGCATTAAACCTTCACCATTGGCTCACTACCACAGAGACACAGGGTTTCTTCTTGTCACTAGATGCCGAGAAGGCGTTCGACAGAGTGGCCTGGGACTACATGCATGAGGTGCTCAGGAAGATTGGCCTTCACCCGCGCATGCTGGCCCACATCTCGGCGCTGTACGCTTCCCCTAGCGCTGCGGTAAGAGTTAATGGCCACCTGTCGAACGCCTTCCCTATCAGAAACGGGACTCGCCAGGGCTGCCCCCTTTCGCCTTTGATATTTATACTCTCATTAGAACCCCTCCTTAACAAATTAAGAGATAATCCCGATATTAAAGGGATTAAAATACAAGGCAAAGAGTACAAAGTTTCTGCTTTTGCAGATGATATCTTACTCTCCCTGACCGCCCCAACTACCTCCATACCCAATTTGCTTAAAGATATAGAACACTTTGGGTCCTTGTCATATTTAAAGATCAATTATGCGAAATCGCAAGTGCTAAATATTTCACTCACAACACAGGAGGTGGAACGATGCCAGACATCCTTCCCCTTCCAGTGGAACCAACGGGCTATACCCTATCTAGGTATTAATATAACTACTAATTTAATGGACTTATATAGCGCCAACTTTAGCAAGGTTCTAAAAAAAGCACAACTTGACCTTAAGGAATGGGGAAAAATCAATGTATCTTGATTCGGCCGCGCTGTTCTTTTAAAAATGATAACCCTGCCGCGGTTCCTCCACATTATCCAATGTCTTCCTATTAGCCTTCCAGCCTCCTTTTTCGATGCATACAAGAAGATGTGCACACTATTCCTTTGGAAGGGCTCGCTGCCACGCATTAAGTTTACCCGTCTCACGCGTCTAAAACTCAGAGATGGTATCGGGCTGCCAGATCTGCACAAATATTTTCTAGCAAGTCACCTCTCCTGGCTCGTGGATTGGAATATACATGAAGTGGGAAAGGTCTGGGTCACCTTAGAGAAATCGTTCTCCCAAACCCCACTTGAGTCCCTACCCTGGATCTTACCCAAACATTGGCCGCAGAAAATAGTAAGACGCCCTCTCATCTCAGCCTCATTAGGAGCCTTCAAACAATTAAAATTTCATCACTTTCCTCCATCCCGGGCCCACTAACCCCTCTGAGGGGTAACCCTGACTTTACGCCAGGGCTTTCACCATCTTTTCTTAACCAAGCCTGGCCACATGACAGAATACTAGCGCACCAGTTTTATACAGGTAAAACACCTAGATCATATGAGAACCTAGTTGACTTGTCCCCTCTCCATTCCTTCCCCTTCTGGACATACCGACAAATTAGACACTTCCTCTCCACCCAGGGCACAACACAGACATGGACAAGACCATTAACCCCATTTGAGGAATTATGTACCCGAGCCCCCCCGTTGAGACATCTCATTTCCTACATATACAACGAGCTTATAGAGGATGCTACTTGCCCCACTGACCCCGCACGCACGAAATGGGAAAAAGATCTGCAGATGACCTTCACAGACGAGGACTGGTCATGTATCTATGAATACATACATAAGGGTTCCCTTAATGTGGCCATCCAAGAGAATGGATACAAAATTCTAACACGCAGGTACAGGATCCCGGCGCTTCTACATAAATTTTCTCCGACAATCCCAGATACATGTTGGAGGTGTGGAAAGGCAAAAGGGACTATGTTACATGTATGGTGGGAATGTGATCTCATTCAACCATATTGGAAGGAGGTACAAGATCTTATTACACACATTACGACGTACTCCCTAACATTGTCCCCTGCTCAATACCTCCTACACCATACTCACTTAACTAAAAACGAATACTACAGGTCACTGGCAATGCACTTGGTGAATGCGGCTAGACTGTGCGTTCCGACACATTGGAATTCCACGTCCGCCCCTACGATCGGGGAGTGGTTTCGTAGGATCTCCAAGATAGAGGAGATGGAGGAACTGGTCCATATATCGCAGGAGAGAATCCAAAAATTTACGACCACATGGGCCTGTTGGACACACTTCAAACTGTCCCAGCGTTTGGTGAATATAACCCCTGAACCTTTTCAACTTTACCCCTTGGGGGATAGAAGGTAGAGGAAGCTGCGCCGGGGCGGGGGGGCAGGACGGAGACGGGGGGAAGACTTTGTTCCCTTCCTCCCCCCCTCTTTTATTTCCCTATTCCCTCACCAATCCCCCTTCTACAGTTCTTTTCTCCCCTGCCCCACTATTGTAGGGCTTATTCTCTGTGTAACTTGATCTCCCCCCTCCCCTCCCCCCTCGTGCCTCTTTTTTCCTCCCTCCCTCTTCCTTTGCTCTCCTCTTACCCCTTTCTCCTTTTTCTCCTTTTTCTCTCCCCTTCTTCCTTTCTGTTACTTCTCCCTCTGTTCATAACCCTTACACTCTGAATGGTGCTATAATACCCTTTCATTACTTACCCTAAAAGGGTTAATTAAGACAATCTGTTAAATAACTGATGTACAACCTAATATTTTGAATTTGTTATTGGATATGCCTATGTTATCTATATGTACCTCAGATTTGTGAAAAATTTGTACCATGTAATATCCTGGTCACTGTTTACGTTCTCTGTTTTGTGCATCGGACAATAAATATTATTATGGAAAAAAAAAGAATGAACAGTATGGGAAGGTTTGCCCCCCCCCCCCATATCCCCTATAACACCATTGGAAGGATTTTCCTGGTTTTCCCTGGGGGAAGAGAAAGGGAGTTTAGATCGCTGGAGAATGGACGGGAAGGGTAATTGCGCTGGTTCTGAGCACCCAAAATATGACAACTCCCTATTTCATTTGAGAATGGGAAAGAGAACTGGGCTATAATTTTATATCAGAGCAAATTAAAAGGCTGATGGGAGCGACACACCATACTTTAATAAGTTCCCACATACAGATGTCTTATAAGTTCCTGGCAAGATGGTAAGGTACACTGGTTTGATTGGCTCAGATATATCCAATTGGTGGATGTTAACTGCTGGAGGGGATGTAACCAAAGGGGTTATTTTTGCATTTATGGTGGCATTGCCCAAAGATGAAAGTTTTCTGGGAGGAGATAGCCCCTTGGATTAAGAAAATTACACTTAGACCTATATAATTCTCTCTATTACATTTTCTTTTTCATGGGATGCCATCATCTCCTAGGTTTTATAAGAGAAGCGTTACTCCCCATTTGCTAAATGCAGCCAAAATATTGATACCTAGATTTTGGAAACAGTCTGGATGTCCCACTATAATGGATTGAAAAAGGGACTAGGGATGAGCCCGATGTTCGAGTTGAACGTAAGTTCGACTTGAACATTGGGTGTTCACCTGTTCGCCAAACAGCGAACAATATGTAATGTTTGCGGCAAATTCGAAAGCTGCCGGAAACTGTAATGCCCTGTACACACGATCGGACATTGATCGGACATTCCGACAACAAAATCCATGGATTTTTTCCGAAGGATGATGGCTCAAACTTGTTTTGCATACACACGGTCGCACAAAGTTGTCGGAATTTCCGATCGCCAAGAACGCGGTCACGTACACCACGTATGACGAGACTATAAAAGGGCAGTTCTGAACCAAGTGCGGCACCCTTTGGGCTCCTTTTGCTAATCTCGTGTTAGTAAAAGTTTGGTGAGAGACGATTCACGCTTTTACAGGCTCGTGGTTTTCAGATCGTTTTCTGCTGTTCAGTTTGTGCTTGTGGGTTTGTGTCTGGTCTTCAGTGTGTGCAGTGAGTTTGTATTTGACTATTCAGTGCGTTCTTGTTCGCTCGTTGCTGTTTTTCAGGTCGCTCTTCACAGGCCTTGCTGTTCTTCAGTGCGTTCTGTTACTTCGTTCTGAGCAGCTGACCGTTTTCTAGCCATGTTGCGTATACGTACTCCTCATAGAGTTCGTGCTGTGCGGGGGCTTGGTGTTGGGGTCCTTACCTTGACACAAGTCCAGTCCATGAACAGGGTGGGGAGGAGTTCATGGACCAAGAATTGGTTGCTCCAGCGTTACCAATTCTGTCACATGCCTTTGCTCCGTGAGATCCGTGAGAATAATCCTGATGATTTCAGAAACTTTCTCCGGATGACGGACCCCGTATTTCACCATTTGTTGGCTTTGCTGACCCCCTATATCAAGCAGGCAGGATACCTGCATGAGGCAAGCCATCACTCCGGAGCAGAGGTTAGTCGCAACCCTACGGTACTTGGCGAGACGGGGAGAAGCCTACAGGACCTCAAGTTCTCGACAGTCATCTCCCCCCAGGCTCTGGGGATCATTATCCCAGAGACCTATTCTGCCATCAACCAGGTCCTGCAGAAGGATAATATTAAGGTAAGATTTTTATCCTTTAATCTCAAATTTTATTGTATTTAATGTTTGTTAATATATTGTAGTTCTTTCCTCATTCCATAATTAACATGATTGTAATATGCTGTGAATGTCCCCTTTGTCCTCATGCATGCTGGAATTTTAGGTTTTATTTTTTGTCCTTCATGCATATTTGCCTTCACTTACCTCCCCAGCATGCTCTCCTGGCCCTATATTCACCTCGTGTAGTCACTTAACAATGTATTTTGTCAACTCCATAGTAGTGCTTTACCCTAAAAACCCCCTAAAATGTCAAAAATTGTGATGTGTGTTTGAAATTCTGGCAGAGTGCCAGAGGCTTTTTTTGGTGTCCCAAAATCATTTGGAACCCTCCCTCCCCCCAACTGCTAACTCAGCTGATAACAATTCTCTATCTGCTGACTTTGCCAATCCCATACACACTATACCCACCTCTTTAGTGGTCAGATTTATGGATGAATTCCCCAAAGCATGTAGTGCATGGGCCTGCCTGAATACTTTCAAATGGTACTGTTTAAAGTTTTTGTATCCTATTATTATCTTGATAGGTAATAGCAGAATGTAAAAATGTGCTAAAATGTGTACAGTGTGTATTTATCTCTTTGTATTATGACACTTCTTACCTGTCCAGTGGGCTGCCAATAGTGTAAAGAAAGGAGGGGCTGGCCAAAGTAATACACATTATTTAGGCATTCATCTCTCAATGAAGTGAAGATGGTTACCTGTCCAAAACATCTCCCCCGATAAAATTTTACAAATGGCCCATGGGGGGGGGGGGGAATCTGATAGGTGGACCTTATACCTTTGTCTTTTAATACTCCCTAAAATAAATGTTATACTGATGTTGGCAAGAATGTTTGTGTCTAATCTGCTTGCAATGTTTCTGTGCAAAATGATTAATTTCTTTTTCTTGTTTGACTCCATAGTTTCCTTCCACGCCACAGGAATGGCAGACTGTGGCCTCCCACTTTGCCCAGCGGTGGGACTTTCCTAACTGCGGAGGGGCAATTGATGGGAAACACGTACACATCGTCCCACCACCCAACTCGGGGTCATGCTATTACAACTACAAGGGGTTCAATAGTACTGTGATGTTGGCGGTGGTGTCGGCTACTTATGAGTTCCTGTATGTGGATGTGGGGAAGAATGGCCAGATGTCCGATGGTGGAGTCATCGCCCAAAAGGAGTTCTACAGGCATCTCCAGAATGGCAGCTTGGACTTGCCACCTCCAGAAGACAATGTGGAAGGACTCCCAATCGTCTTTGTTGCGGATGAAGCATTTGCGCTGGGGGACCATCTTATGCGGCCATTCCCTATGAGGACCCTCACCCCGGACCAGAGGGTTTTTAATTACCGGCTGGCCAGAGCCAGAAGAGTGGTGGAGAACACGTTTGGAATCATGGCCAGCCGGTTCCGCCTATTTCTTACACCCATACACATGGCGGAGTATAAACTGAATCATATCATCCTGGCATGCTGTGTTCTCCACAACTTTTTAAGGTGAAATTCTGCCAACTATGCTGCCTCAGTTGGGCCTGAGGCAGGAATTCAAGTAAATGAACCAACCCTGACGGCGCTTGAGGCTGGCCGTCCTGGCTTGCCCCCCCTGAGTGCCCGTGAGGTCTGTCTTAGAGACCTTGATTACTTTGTGGGTAGGGGGGCCATCATAATGTCAGACAATGTCTGATACATTTTTCAAATAAACAAAAAATTTTAACTACTAAAATCTTTGGTGACATTTACTGCTTGTGTTTCTTTTAGCTGACCCTGACAGAAATGTGGGGAGTCCTGAAAATGGCGTGATTGTGTAACCTTAAAAAGCACTGTTGGGTGTTATTTACTAAAGGAAAATACACTTTGCTCTACAAGTGCACTGGAGACTGCACTGAAACTGCACTTGTAGTGCAAAGTGGATTTGCCCTTAGGAAATAACCCCCATTGTCACTGAAAACACCAATTTTACCACAACTAAATTTGAGGAGCATTGAAACAATAATCCACACATTCTTGAGTATCAATCTTTTTAATACCAGCACTATAACATGTGCATTTATAAAAGGTTTTTAAAACATACCAACATGTTTGTTGTATAACAATTTTTTTGGTCACATTAATAAAAGTAGAAATGTCCATTTAAGGTAAAACAGGCATGTTTCAAACAAACCCCCAAAATGCATACATTGATCTCCCATGATGGCAGATAGCACATGTTGACACACTGTGTGCATCTTCAAAATTTGGCTTTTCTCGAATATGTCCAAAAATCTGAGAAATTTTTCTATTCAAAAAACAAAAAAAAAGGAAGGGATTTGGAGGTGTTTTAAACTCTACCTAAAACATCAATGATGTTCTTCATTTTGTTTTTAACATCATTGATGTTTTTCTGGATGTTTTCCAAGTCCCTATTACACCCCATGATCTCCCCGATCAGGATCTGGGCACTCCCACTGGTGAAATGTCCTTCATCCACAACATCACGATCGCCTAAAAATATAGAAACAAAAACACACCATGTATTATAAATATGCCGTCATCCATCTCTTACCTGAGCCTGTGGTCGCAGACACTCACCTGTTGTGGTGACATTTTCCACCACGTCTCCCTCGTCCTCCTGTTGACTTTGTTGGATTTCCACTTCTCATGAGGTGGGGGATCTGTGGTCTCCTCGGATGAGGGGTGTCCTCCTAGCCTTTTCTAGGTATACTTAGCACACATATATTTGATGACAGAAATAGGAATCTGAAACATTGCTTGGAAGTGGGGTACAATTGTCTGTTATGGCAGAGTTCCAAGATGAAGAAATATTTGGGTCACTTTGTCAAGCTTGAATACTTACCTGTTTTGTAGAAGCTTCACAGATGGAGACACTCCTATAGCATACACTGGAGCACCTGTGTGGGACCCCCTAATAAAAAGGGTGTTTTGGTGTCTCACACTAGTGCTTCAGCATCCAGAAGTGTAAACTGCTGCTGAGTGTCCTGTCCTTACACAGAATCTAGTTTGCATTTCATTCTAGTTACCAACCCATCTAGACACCAAAAATATTTGACGAGAAGTAGGCTAGCAAAAATGTATTCAAATGCATATGTCCAAAACATGGTGTTTTCTATGCTGAATGAACAATGTTTCAACTGAACAAATAATGTGGCCATGAACATGAAAGTTGCCATTTTAAACTGTAGAACAGTAAAGAAAAGGACATGGAGCAGCACAAACGTTAGAAAAATAAAGGATAGCAACACAGGACAACTACTTACTTTTTTGCAGCACTCTCCGGATCCTTCTGTACTGCTCATGCTCCCTTAATTTGAGGTCCGGCCACCGCTTCCTGAGTTGATCCTTGGATCGTCGTACCCCAAAATTCTTCTGCAGACTTTTGACCACTTTCACCATTATCTTGGCCTTTCTGACATTGGGGTTGGGGTAAGGTCCATACTTCCTGTCATAGTTGGTCCTCTTCAGGATGTCCACCATCTCCAACATCTCCCCAAAGGACAAATTTGAGGCCTTAAATCGTCTCTTCCAGGATCGGGACGTTTCAGGCTCTGGGCTTTCCTCCTCCTCCTTGTTGGTGTAATTATCAGACACCTGCTCTGTCTCCGCCATGTGCTCTTCCCCACTGCACCAAACGAGAAGGGGCAGGGAATAGACCAGAAAGAACGTCAGGGGCGGGCGGAGTTTCACGCATGTGCACTGTATATAAAGCGTAACACGCGTGCGTAGCACATATGATCTGTGAGCGGAGGAAGGAGTATCGGAGGCGCCGATCGTGATAACGAAGGTAAGATTTAAATTTGGGCCTATACTGCTTCTAGATTGAGGCCTGTATTTAGACAAGTTTATAAGACTTTAGGCTGACATTAGGGTTTGTCTGGTGTTGTGTCTTGCAGTGAAAATGGATCTAGTCAATGATCAGGACTTTATGCCAATCTTCATTGATATGTTCAGGGTGCTGCCCTGTCTGTGGCAGGTAAACCATCCTGAATATAAGAACCAAACAAAGAGGAAGGCAGCGCTGTATAATTTGCTGGAAATTGTGAAGCCGGTGATCCCCACGGCAGACATTACCTATTTGAGGATCCTAATTGGTGGCATGAGGAGCACATATCTAAGGGAGCACAAGAAGGTCCAGGATTCCCTGAGATCAGGAGCTGCCGATGACATTTATGTCCCCAGGCTGTGGTACTATGACAGGCTGCATTTTCTGTCAGGTCAGACTGAACCCAGGTCAGCACTCTCCACTCTTCCTTCCACGCTTCCTTCCCCCTCACATGAGGCTTCTGATGTCCAACCTGGACCTTCCAGGCAGCAACATGTGGAGGAGCCCAGCTTGAGCCAGGTATAGCATTCTTCTAAATATTTATGGTTGTCCAATCAATGATGTTAAATAGATGTTAGTTTGGAGTACTAATTTCTGATTGTGATTGATGAACCAAAAACTAAAACCATGTCCCTTTTTCATACACAGGGAAGTCTCAGCCAGGAGGTGGCCGGGCCAAGCAGGCTGCCTGATACCCAGGTCCCTACCCTCCGCCTTCAAAGAAAAAGTAGCAGGAAGAGGAGTAACCTGGAGGAGGCTGCAGAACACCCCACAGTGTGGAAGATGATTTTGCAGAGCTAACTGCATGCAAAATGATACAGATGGAGGAGGGCCAATGACTCTTATGTGAGTTTTTAATTTTGGAAGCTCTAAATAAGGGGTTGAGGGGCCAACTCACATGTGAAACCCACATTTGTCAGCTCACCCATGGTCCTCCTCCTCCATGTCCTACTCCTCCTCCTGCCACCCCTCCAACACCAGAGCCACAGCCAGGAAGGAAGCGTGGAAGGAAGACCAGAGAGTAATGACCTGGGTTCAGTCTGGTCTGGCAAAAGATGCAGCCTCTTGTATGACCACAGCCTGGGGACATGTATGTCATCTGCTGCTGTTCAGGATCTCTTGGACTTCTGGACCAGACTGCACTCCCTTAGATATGGACTCCTCAGGCCACAAATTTTGCTGTCAAAGAATTTATGTCTGCCCTGGGGGCCAAAGGCTTCGCCAATTTATGATGTTTATCCAGCGTTGCCTCCCTCTTTGTTTGGTTCTGATCCCTTAATAAAGGAATTTTGGTTTCAATTATACTCACCTATGTGTGTTTTCATTCAAAAAGGACAGTTTGTTTGTGAGGAGGCAGGTACATTTCAAAACTACAATGTACTACAAATTAACAAGGGACACCAACACCAAGCAATCTCCTTGAGATTAAATAATACACGATAATAATGGTGTTGTGGTAACTTGACACACAAAACACACCCAAAAATATTCAGGATGTAAAAAAAAAAAAAAAAAAAAAAAACATGATCAGGCTTGAAAAAAATACAAACCCAAAAAAAAAACATATATCTTTTTTGACAGATGTGACAAAGCAAAATATATTGATGAAATCATGATAAATAATAAAGGAAGAAGTTTGTGAGAACTCTGTGTGAATATCAGCAGCAAAACTATTTCATTCTTCTAGCATTATAAAGAAGAACAGAGTGCGCTGCATTAAACAATTTTAAACATTGCAGCCTGACGAAAGTGCTAAGTTGAGAACAAAAAGCTGCGCTTAGGACACTAAATTAGGTGTGCTGCCTCCCTTAAAAGAGCTTCCTATAAGGATTCTCTGTGAACTAATATATGTATAAACAAGGGTTGTGGCGCTTCCTATGGGGTACTGGATGGGAGGGGTGTTAGTAATGTACACGTGTGGTTCTCTCAATGAACCCCAATACAGGTACCTGGTATCTACCAGGGACAAACTATGTTACCGTACGGGTATGTATGTCTATGGTTAGATACACACACATACATCCATATACACCCGCTTATATCAACAAAAATAATAATAATAATAATTCTGAAGATGGTTCATTCAGACCTAATTAAAAGAGGTGTGGGCTGGTTCATTCAGACCTAATTACAAGGGGTGTGGGCTAGAGCCCCTGTGGCTGTGATACATATGCCACCACTAGGTGATCATGTGTGTGTAACCTTATAATTGCTCTACTGCAAAAATAATCCAAAATAATCCAAAGTAATCCAAACACTCTGCTCCCGTGCAAAGTGAACATACATAAATGAGCATACATAAAAAATGTGTTACCCAAACATTACATATAATAATCAAATGAACATAAATGTGATCAAATTAAGTGCAAAGGAGACCAGTAATTAGTGATAGTCCAAAAAGTAAACTTGTTCAAATCCAGTATTCCCAACAATTTCGTGACTTGATTGCTCTCGGGTAACGACGCCACGCACGCTACGTCACTTCCGGTTACGGACCCTAGCTGACACGCAGGTGGAGCGCATACCGCTTCCGGACACGAGCTCTAGCTGGAACGCAAGCAGAGCGTACACAGCTCCTCTTAGCGGTGCGCGCTTTCCACCTTGCTACGGGTCTGTTCTCAGGCTTCGGTCTGAGTAGTTTTTTTATATTTTTATATATTTTTATGTTTTATGTACTTTATTTTGCCTAATTACTCCGCTGCTTGTTGATGGAGTTTTTTGAATAAAGCCTTTTACATATTACACCATGGAAGCTTCCTATTTTTCCTTTCCATGAGGGAGCCCTTGTGAACATTCTACCTATTAGAAGGCCACCTGCATACCCGGGTCTGGGAATCTATTGGGATAACCAACGGATACCATCCTGCAAAGTCCGCCAGATCAGCGTGGAAAAGAGATCGAGAAAGAGACATCTCATGCTGGTAGCCCCGTTACGGGGCTGTTGCATCTGGTGAGTGGGGATCTGAAGGGGGAGCACTAAAGTCACAGGAATTACCCGAGAGTACTCAAGTCACGAAATTGTTTGGAATACTGGATTTGAACAAGTTTACTTTTTGGACTATCACTAATTACTGGTCTCCTTTGCACTTAATTTGATCACATTTATGTTCATTTGATTATTATATGTAATGTTTGGGTAACACATTTTTTATGTATGCTCATTTATGTATGTTCACTTTGCACGGGAGCAGAGTGTTTGGATTACTTTGGATTATTTTGGATTATTTTTGCAGTAGAGCAATTATAAGGTTACACACACATGATCACCTAGTGGTGGCATATGTATCACAGCCACAGGGGCTCTAGCCCACACCCCTTGTAATTAGGTCTGAATGAACCAGCCCACACCTCTTTTAATTAGGTCTGAATGAACCATCTTCAGAATTATTATTATTATTATTTTTGTTGATATAAGCGGGTGTATATGGATGTATGTGTGTGTATCTAACCATAGACATACATACCCGTACGGTAACATAGTTTGTCCCTGGTAGATACCAGGTACCTGTATTGGGGTTCATTGAGAGAACCACACGTGTACATTACTAACACCCCTCCCATCCAGTACCCCATAGGAAGCGCCACAACCCTTGTTTATACATATATTTGACGAAAGTGCTATATCCATTCTGAACGCTAATTTTACCAGATCGAGCTGTTCCGTCTCGGAATTTCTTCTGAGCATGCGTGGCACTTTGTGCGTCGGAATTGTCCACACACGGTCGGAATTGACGCAATCAGATTTTGTTGTCCAAAAATTTTATAGCCTGCTCTCAAACTTTGTGTCTCGGAAAATCCAATGGAAAATGTCCAATGGAGCCCACACATGGTCGGAATTTCTGACAACACGCTCCGATCGCACATTTTCCGTCTGAAAATCCGACCATGTGTACAGGGCATTAAAGTCTATGGGACACTAACATGAAAAATCAAAAGTGCTAATTTTAAAGGCTTATATGCAAGTTATTGTCATAAAAAGTGTTTGGGGACCTGAGTCCTGCCCCAGTGGACATGTATCAATGCAAACATTTTTTTAAAAAACAGCCGTTTTTTCAGGAGCAGTTATTTTTTTAATGCTTAAAGTGAAACAATAAAAATGAAATATTCCTTTAAATATTGTGCCTGAGGGGTGTCTATAGTATGCCTGTAAAGTGGCACATTTTTTCCGTGTTTAGAACAGTCTGACAGCAAAATGACATTTCTAAAGGAAAAATTGTCATTTAAAACTGATCGCGGCTGTAATGAATTGTTGGGTCTTGACAATATAGATAAAACTCATTGAAAAAAAGAGCATGGGATCCCCCAGTCCATTACTAGACCCTTTGGGTCTGGTATAAGACCCCTGTACGCAGACCCCCACAACCACAAGGAAAGGGTTGTGGGGATGAGGCCCTTGTCCCCATCATTTTGGGGACAAGGTGCTTTGGGGGCTACCCCAAAGCACCCTCCCCATGTTGAGGGCATGTGGCCTGGTATGGTTCAGGAGGGGGGGCATTGGGACTGGTATGGATTTTGCAGGGGGCCCCTACACCTTTTTTTTATTTTGGCACAGGGTTCCCCTTAAAATTTGAAGGGTCTGGTATGGATTTTGGGGGACCCCTACACCATTAAAAAAAAATTGGTGCAGGGTTCCCCTTAATTTCCATATCAGACCCGAAGGGCCTGGTATGGATTTTAGGGGATCCCCCATACAATTTTTTTTTTACATTTTGGTTCGGGGTTCCCCTTAGTATTCATACCAGACTCGAACGGCCTGGTAATTAACTGGGGGATCCCATGCTCTTTTTTTCAATGAGTTTTATCTATATTGCTGAGACCTGACAATTCTATACAGCCGATATCAGTTTTAAATGACAATTTTTCCTTTAGAAATGTAATTTTGTTGTGGTACTGTTCTAAACTTTACAGGCATACTATAGACACCCCCCCCAGGCACAATATTAAAAGGAATATTTAATTTTATTGTTTCACTTTAAGCATTAAAAAATCACTGCTGCTGAAAAAATGGACATTTAAAAAAAAATATTTTGCATTGATACATATCCCCTGGGGCAGGACCGAGGTCCCCAAACACTTTTTATGACAATAACTTTTGATTATTCATGTGCCATAGACTTTAAGCGCTGCGCAAATACTGTGTGAAAAAAAATGAAACACCTACGATTTTAATCTGTAGGGCCTTTGCTTTAAAAAATATATAATGTTTGGGGGTTCAAATTAATTTTCTTGCAAAAAAAAAATAATTTTTTCATGTAAACAAAAAGTGTCAGAAAGGGCTTTGTCTTCAAGTGCTTAGAAGTTTAGGCAGTGAAAAGTGAAATCAAAAATTTACACCCTTAGAAACCCTGAAGGTGGTGCTTGGTTTTTGGGGTCCCGTATGTGGCTAGGCTCCCAAAAAGTCTCACACATGTGGTATCCCCGTACTCAGGAGAAGCAACAGAATGTATTTTGGGGTGTAATTTCACATGTTCCCATGGCATGTTTGAGCAATATATCATTTAGTGACAACTTTGTGCGAAAAAAAAAATGTGTCTTTTTCCCGCAACTTGTGTCACAATATAAAATATTCCATGGACTCGACATGCCTCTCAGCAAATAGCTTGGGGTGTCTACTTTCCAAAATGGGGTCATTTGGGGGGGTTTGGAACTGTCCTGGCATTTTATGCACAACATTTAGAAGCTTATTTCACACATCACCCACTCTTCTAACCACTTGAAGACAAAGCCCTTTCTGACACTATTTGTTTACATGAAAAAAATATTTTTTTTGCAAGAAAATTACTTTGAACCCCCAAACATTATATATATTTTTTAAAGCAAATGCCCTACAGATTAAAATGGTGGGTATTTCATTTTTTTTTCACACAGTATTTGCGCAGCAATTTTTCAAACACATTTTTTGGGGAAAAAACACACTTTTTTAATTTTAATGTACTAAAACACACTATATTGCCCAAATGTTTGATGAAATAAAAAAGATGATCTTAGGCTGAGTATATGGATAACAAACTTGACATACTTTAAAATTGCGCACAAACGCGCAGTGGCGACAAACTACATACATTTTTAAAAGCTTTTAAAAGCCTTTACAGGTTACCACTTTAGATTTACAGAGGAGGTCTACTGCTAAAATTACTGCTCTCGATCTGACCTTCACGGTGATACCTCACATGCATGGTGCAATTGCTGTTTACATTCGACGCCAGACCAACGCTTTGCGCGAGAGCGGGGGGGGGGGGGGGGCAGGGGTCCTTTTTTTTTTGCTTATTTATCATATTTTTAAACTGTTCCTTTCATTTTTTTTTTTTTTATCATTTTTATTGTTATGTCAGGGAATGTAAATATCCCCTATGATAGCAATAGGTAGTGACAGGTACTCTTTTTTTCTTTTTTGAAAAAAATGGGGTCTATTAGACCCTAGATCTCTCCTCTGCCCTCAAAGCATCTGACCACACCAAGATCAGTGTGATAAAATGCTTTCCCAATTTCCCAATGGTGCTGTTTACATCTGGCGAAATCTAAGTTATGAAATGCTCGTAGCTTCCAGTTTCTTAGGCCATAGAGATGATTGGAGCCATTCTGGTCTCTGATCAGCTCTATGGTCAACTGGCGGAATCACCGGCTGCATTCTCAGGTTCCCTGTTGGGACAGGAGAGACAGAGAAAAACATGGAAGACGGTGGGGGGGACATTCCCTTCACTGCTTGTAAAAGCAGTCTAGAGGCTAATTAGCCACTAGGATTGCTTTTACATGAAAGCCGACCGCTGGCTGAAAAGAATGATACCAAGATGATACCTAAACCTGCAGGCATCATTCTGGTATAACCACTCAAAGTCCAGCAACATACCAGTACGTTGCTGGTTCTTGTTGGGCATATATTGTAATCTTTTTTTTTCATGCAGCCTGTGGGCTGAACGAAAAAAAGAGATTGATGGGTGGGTACCATTAGAATACCTCCCTTCATCCACCCACTTCTAATGATGGGCATACATGCACCATTTATATATGCGGAAGCAAATCGCTCCTCCGCCCCTGCTGCCCCCATGCTTCGGCATATATCACCTCCGCTGGAGTCACGGCTTTATATATTGTGGGAGCAAGAGAGAGAGAGAGAGAGAGAACAATAAAACGATAACTATTTTTGTTTTTTTTTTATTTCATTTTTTTTGTGTTTTTTTTTTTTTACACTTTTTTTGTAACTGTAACTTTTATAACTGTAACCGGTTCCAGGTTCGGGTCTCTCAAAATGCGATGGCATCTTGGGAGACCCCGTGAAAGTGTGCTTAGTCTGTGCAATGCTGTACCCTACGCTAATAGTCAACTAGTGTATGGTAGCGTTCAAAACATTCACCAATGCAAAGACCAGGATTGTCAGGACAGGAGGGACAATAATAGTGGGTGTCACGCCTATATCCGCGCTTGCTGCAGACACGACTTCTTTTTGGGGGGGTTCGTTGGGTAGGGGTACTCGGGAGGACATGAAGAAAATGCCTCTCATGCAGCTGACTGCATTTGGTTGGGGATGTGAATGGGAGAAGTACAGGTGCTGCAGAAGTGTTGGGTTCCTAATTAGGATTGGTGAATGCAACAGGAAGGGCATTATGGGCACGACGGGCCTGTGTTTGTCTTCTTCTTGGTGGCAGCGGGACACTACTTGTGCTTGCCACCTCACCAGCTTGAACTGCACTTATGGGACTCACCATGTCACCAAGTGTTACTGCAGTGCTTTTTTGACTACGACCGGGGTGTACTAGGCCGCTGGTGCTTGCCAGTTCACCAAAACGCTACCAAAAAAACTGTTAGTGATCGCAGGGATCAGGCCTGACTCCGCAGTTATGTGTGTTTAGTGTTTTGTAAGTGACAGTGATCGATCGATACTGCACTTGGGTGGGCTGGGCTGGGCTGGGCGGAGGGGCAAAATGCAGGTGCTAGCAGGTATCTGGGCTGAACCCGCTAACACTGCGTTTTTGGGAACCCTAAACTGCTGGGGACACTAGTATAGATCTGATCGGATCAGATATTGATCCGTTCAGATACTATACCACTAAGGGAGGTGTAAGGTGCGTGCGTGGGTGTTATCGCTACTGGCACTAACCTGACGCTGCCTGGGGCTGGTGCTTGCCAGTTCACCAAAACACTACCTAAAAAACTGTTAGCAATCGCAGGGATCAGGCCTGACTCTGCGAATGCTGCAGTTACGCATTTAGTGTTTTGTAAGTGACAGTGATCGATCAATACTGTACTTGGGTGGGCTGGGCTGGGCTGGGCGGAGGGGCAAAATGCAGGTGCTAGCAGGTATCTGGGCTGATCCCCCTAACACTGCACTTTTGGGAACCCTAAACTGCTGGGTACGCTAGTATAGATCTGATCGGATCAGATATTGATCCGTTCAGATACTATACCATTAAGGGAGGTGTATGCTGTGTGCGTGGGTGTTAGCGCTACTGGCACTAACCTGACACTGCCTGGGGTGACGCAGACCCTATCTGACCCTAAAACCTAACTTATATCACCGCTGGGCGATCAGAGGGCTAAACCTTTATTAGGTAATAAACAGCGGGTGCCCTGACTCTAAAAAAATTAACTAAGTAATCAGCGTCACCTGTAACAGTTTTACGGTGATCACCGGTGAAAGGGTTAACTAGGGGGCATTAAAGGGGTTAAAACCTTTATTAGGTAGTATATGGGGGTCCCTGACGCTATAAAAAGCTGACGGCGAACCTATATATTTACCTCCCCAACTAGCATCACCAGTGACACTAATACAGAGATCAGAAAAATGATCGCTTAGTGACACTGGTGATGGGGGGTGATCACGGGGTTAAAACTTAGACCTAAAGGGGGCTAACACTAACTGCCCTACCACACTAACTGTCACAAACTGACACCAATGCAGTAATCAGAAAAAAAAAAACAGCTTGGTGTCACTGTGATGGGGGGGTGATTAGGGGGTGATCAGGGGGTGATCAGGGGTGATCAGGGGTGTAAAGTGTGCCTGGTGTGTTTTACTGTGATGTGTTGTGTTGTGCACTCACTCAGATGTCTTCTCTCCTCGGCACCGGAACGGAAAATACCGAACCGAGGAGCGATGACATCACTTCCTCTGCCGCTGTTTACTATACAGCAGCAGAGGAAGATTCTTATTCGTTGGGAGCGATCGCAAGGGGGTGGCCACGAATGAGTGGTCTCCCCTCATCCTGGATCACTCCCCTAACGAAGCCGACCGCCTCGGGCACCGGGGGGAGGCAGATCACGTACCAGGTATGTGATTTTGCCTGCCCGTGCCATTCTGCCGCAGTATATCTGCGTTAGGCGGTCGGCAAGTGGTTAAAGACCAACAGAATAAATTTAAAGATACATGGGCAGGATGACTGCATTACTCCTCAGAAATAGGGGTGCATTAAACCCTTTTGGAGGCAATTCTGCGTTATGGATCGGATAGTCTGTGAGATGCATCTGGTGGGCAGAAGGAGGGAGGAGGTGGGGGTTTTTTTGTGTTGTTTCTTTTTTCCTCCTCTGGGAGGCACAGTGGAGAGATGATTTATGTCATTAAAGGAAGAGGATAAGTTATAATAGTAAATTAGGCATGGGATGGGCGACAAGTAATGGAATCACATAAAGAAGGGTAGATTGAAATGAAAGTTGGAGAGATATAAAAATGAAATAGTAGAGTGAGATTATATTGAATTAAAACATTAAACATAATGGGACACGAAAATAGTAATTTGAAACTATATACTTTTTTTTATTACTTCTTTTTTTTTTGCATTGTTGGTTGTTTGACACATGTAATAGGGCACTGTAAAACCCCTTCTTAATTATACTTTGAACAGTGTTTTGCACAAATTGAGTTTTGGTTATGGGTAGGCAAGTGGGTGGGGTTTTTCTCTTTTTTTTTTTTTTTTTTCTTTCTCTCTTTTGAAGAGGACATGATCAAGGATCCGGTGTGTTTTCTCGGGGTGGGGGTGAGGGGGGGGGGGGTAGTGTGGTGTATGTTAATGAAAAGATTTATATAGATAAATTGTGCAATGTGTATTTCTATGTTGTATGTTGGAATTTGTCTTAATAAAGAAAAAGTGATTATAGAAAAAAAACATTTAGAAAATTAATTATCTACTAAGCTTTTTACAGCTTTAAAGTTTATGAGAGACAGTATCAAATGCTTTAGCAAAATCTAGGTAAATTATGTCCACTGGACTTCCAGCATCCTGTTATTCACTCACTTCCTGGTAGAATTATAACAAATTGGTCTGACAAGGTAGTCTTTCATAAATCCATGCTGATTGTCACTTCAACATTCTCTTAAATACTATGCATACTATTGATGTTAGTTTCCTGGTATACATCTAGATCGTTTTCTGTA
Organism: Aquarana catesbeiana; assembly: GCF_042186555.1. NCBI lineage: Eukaryota > Metazoa > Chordata > Amphibia > Anura > Ranidae > Aquarana > Aquarana catesbeiana. The sequence continues at coordinate 204,523,608 of NC_133326.1, read as the reverse complement.
AATTGGTATCACAGTCCTCTATGCCAATCAGTCAGTGCCATTCCAGTCAGTAAGATGTCTTTTAAAATTAGAAATAGCAGTTTGGCTATAAGTGAGCTAAGTTCCCGAAGTACTTGCAGATGTAAGCCATCTGGACCTGGTGATTTGTTTACATTTAGTTTCCCTAGTCTCTTTTGCACCTGTTTTTCAGTCAAATACAGAGGAACCTTTGGTGAAACATGAGCCTATCAAACGTGTCTTCTGTAAATTAAACCCCCCCCCCAAAAAAACAAAAAAAAATTCTTCTCATCTGAGTATGTGCGCCCTTTACAAATAATCTAGAGTGGGTGACTAGGGACAAAGAGAAGACAAATTTATTAAATGTCTTCTTCAGTTTCAGTATACAAAGGAGCATGGGGGAGCTCATGACCATAAAGGGGATGGTATTGACACAGCCCTAAATGATCCACAATGGCTCAAAATTGTTATGGTCCCGAAATATTTAGACAGAATAAAGGTGAATAAAGCACCTGGACCAGATGGCATACACCCATGAATCCTAAAAGAATTAGGCTCGGTCTATTCAAAGCCATTTCTTCTGATTTTTAGGGACTCTTTAATGACTGGAGTAGTACCACTGGGATGGTGTAATGCTAATGTGGTGCCTATATTCAAAAAGGGATCAAAGAGTTTACCAAGTAACTATAGACCTGTTAGTTTAACATCTGTAGTTGGGAACATACTGGAGAGTTTAAAGTGGTTCTAAAGGCAGAAGTGTTTTTTTCTTAATGCATTCTATGCATTAAGATAAAAAATTGTGTATGTGCAGCAGCCCCCCTCAGCACCACTAATACTTACATGAGCCCCATCTCAATCCAGCAATGTTGCACAGCTGTCCTTAGACTCGTCCATTTTGGCTGAGACAGCAGCGGGCACCATTGGCTCCCGCCATTGTTAATCAAAGTCAATGAGCCAGTCAGGAGAGAGAGGGGACAGGGCCGAGCCATGTTTCTGTGTCTGAATGGCAAGCTGCTTGCTGTGGGGGCACTCGGCAGTAGGGAGGGGCCAGGAGCGCCGGCCGGGGACCCGAGAAGAGGAAGATCTGGTGTGCTCTGTGCAAAACCACTGCACAGAGCAGGTAAGTTTGACATATTTGTTATTTTTAAACAAAAACATTTTTACTTTAATATCACTTTAATAAAAACAACATAGATGAGTTCTTGCTGGAAAAAAAATATTTTGAGCAACAGATAGCATGGATTCATGAAATGCAGAAGTTGTCAGACAAATCTGATTTTTTTTTTTTTATGAGGAGGTAAGTAAACCTTAGACAAAGGAATGGCTGTGGACGTGGTTTACTTGGATTTTGCAAAAGCTTTTGACACAGATCCCCACACATGGCTAATGTGTAAAGTAAAGTCTACAGGCTTGGAAAAATCTGTTTGCAAATGAATAGAGAACTGGCCAAAAATGGAGAATTTATATCAAATATTTACCGTAATTTTCCTTTCCTGATGGACTCCATGGCAGCCTACGTATGGGTTAATCCCGCCTCTCATACCTCATAGGACCCCACTTCCATAAATCTTTGCTTCTAGTCAGAGACCGTGTTCCGCAACTTAGCCTACTCCAGCAAATAGGAAGGAACTCCTACTGCCATGGAGTCCATCAGGAAAGGAAAATTACGGTAAGTATTTGATATAAATTCTCCGTATTCCTGACAGACTCCATGGCATCCTACCTATGGGAAATAACTAGCCATACACACCCGGGTGGGAAATTGCTGGTTAAAGAAAAAAAGGTTTAATTGGCAACGTCAAGAGATAAGACATGCAAACCAAAATTAACCGAAGACAAAGAAGCCGGTTCTACGCAATAGTGTGCCATAAATGTGTTAATCGACAACCATGAGGCCGCTTTACAGATCACTTCCGGGGATACATGACGGGAAGCTGCCCACGATGTAGAAACACTCCTGGTAGAATGAGCGGTCACTGCCTCCGGGGGAGTCAAAGCCTAAGGGTCCTTTCACACTGGGGCGGGGGCGTTGTCGGCGGTAAAGCGCCGCTATTGTAAGCGGTGCTTTACCGTCGGTATTCGGCCGCTAGCGGGGCGGTTTTACCCCCCTGCTAGTGGCCAAGAAAGGGTTAAAACCACCGCAAAGCACCTTGCCGGCGGTATAGCCGCGCCGTCCCATTGATTTCAATGGGCAGGAGCGGTGAAGGAGCGGTATACACTCCGCTCCTTCACCGCTCGGAAGATTCTGCTAGCAGGACTTTTTTTCCCGTCCTGTTAGCGCACCGCTCCAGTGTGAAAGCCCTCTGGGCTTTCACACTGGAGACAAAGCAGCGGCAGTTTTGGGTCGGTTTGCAGGCGCTATTAGCGCAATAGCGCCTGCAAACCGCCCCAGTGTGAAAGGGCCCTTAGCCTTATAAGCCCCTTGGATGGCCTGAACAATCCAAACTGCGATGATTCTGGAAGAAGCACGCAAACCTTTGTTTTTTCCATGGAAATAAATGAACAGATGATCAGACTTCCGAAAAGAGGCTGTGGCTTCTAAGTATTGCTTTAAAACTTCTCCAACATCTAAAGGATGAATAGAAATTATTTTCAGTTGTCCGGAAAATTGGAAGAATCTCTCTCTTGATTCTCATGGAATACAGACGTTACCTTAGGATTTGATCCTAGCATAGAAATCAAGACCACTTGATCAGGGAAGAAAGTAAGGAATGGTTCTTTGAATCCATAAAAAGGGAGTGTGGAACTTTAAATGACCAAAAAATCAATTGCCTCCATCCCTGTTCTTTGAATCCTAGAGAACTGATCTCAGAGACCCTCTTAGCCGATGTTATAGCTACTAGGAAGACAGCTTTGAGAGAAAGATCTTTGATAGATGACTGATCCATATGTTGTATTTCTTTTTCTGAAAAGAAATCCAGGACAAAAGGAAGATCCCACTTGGAAAACCTTGGTTTTCTTTGAGGCCTGAGCCTTATTGCTCCTCTGAAGAACTGCTTGGTAAGAGGGTGTCTGGCCCAGGATACACCTGTGAAGGCAGAGATTGCGGAAATCTGAACCCATAAAGAACTCACTGATAAGGACAGATCCAGGCCTGTTTGTAAAAAGTCTAAATATATCCTGTATCTTTGGACCATTACAGGAACCGTCAGTGGTGGAAACATAGTCTGCAAACTTCGGCCAAATTCTTTGGTAAACTTTGTTGGTACCTGGTCTTCTGGCATTCAGTAAAGTAGCAATAGCTGTACTTGGACATCCTAGTGCTTCCAGCCTTCCTCTCTCAAAAACCAAGCCATCAGATGGAGATGGGATAGGCATGGGTGAAGAGATGTTCCCTGCAACAGGAGATCTGGTTTGGAAGGGAGAGGAACTGGATCCCGGTAGTCAATACGGAACAACCTGTCACTACTTTGGCTTCTTCCCACCTGAACCTCGATAGAAATCGGAGAATGACCGGAACTGGGGGAAAGGCATAAGCCCTGTGGAATCTCCACTGGTCTGTCAGGGCATCCACTCTGAAGGCTTGGGGACAACAACATCTCGTGTAATATTTCTTCAGTTTGAAGTTGCACGGGGATGCAAACAGGTCTACCTCCGGCATCATTCCCAGAGACAGGGAACCTCGGTGTGGAGAGACCATTCATTGTTGTCCAGGGCAAACCTTGAGAGAAAGTCTGCCTGGACATTTTGAATTCCGGGAAGATAAACAGCTGTCAGATTCTTCAAGTTCGTCTGAGCCCAGGACATGATCGGACTTACTTCCTTCAGTAAGAAGAGACTGCGGGTGCCCCCTTGTCTCTTGATATATGACACTGTTGTCGTATTGTCTAGCCTTAGGAGAACTGAGGCTCCTGATGTCAAGTGGAGAAATGCTTGTAGAGTACAGAGGGCAGCTCGGAGCTCCAGAACATTCAAGACTACGCCTCGGGATGGGAAATACCATTCGCCTTGGGCTACCTCCGTCAGACAGAGAGCGCCTCCCCAACCTCTGTTGCTGGCATCCGTTGTCACTGTGATCCAGGAGACAGGTGCTATGGAATGGCAATTGAGGAGATTTCTCTGCTGCAGCCACCAGGGGAGGCTCTCCCGCATGGAAGAGGTTATCAGGACAAGATGGTCTCGAGACCCCGGATCCCACTGTTGGTGAAAACCCTTCTGAAATGGCCGCATCTTCTATTGTGCCCATTTCACCATGGGGCAGGGGCGTAACTAGAAATAGCAGGGCCCCATAGCAAAATGTTGTATGGGGCCCCCTGCAAACAGCCCCCCCACAGCTGCCCTAGTGTCAATGCAGCGTGACCTGTGCCACATACAGCGTGACCTGTGCCCAATGCAGCGTGACCTGTGCCAAATACAGCGTGACCTGTGCCCCATAAAGCGTGACCTGTGCCCAATACAGCCTGGTCTGCCTGTGCCCCATACAGCCCCACCTATGCATTGGAAGAAGCAAGCCACCCGGATCAGCAGAGAGCGGGATTACCCGCTGTAATAGCTTTCATTTGAATTTCCTGTCTTCCCGGGGCTCATCGTCACATAGCCCCACCTCTTGGCCCGACGCCTTTGATGACGTCACATGTCCCGCAATAGATCGGCTTTCTGTCTATCAAAGGCACCGGGCCAAAAGGTGGAGCTATGTGACGTGAGCCCCGGGAACACTGGAAGTTCTAATGAAAGCTCTTACATCGGGCAATTCAGCTCTCTGCTGATACGGACAGCTCGCCTCTTCCTTTCCTCTCTCTTCCCCTGGCTGGGAGACTGTGCCGGCGGTACTCTTATCCTCACTTGGCCCCACTCAGCTGCGGGCCCCATAGCGCCCGCATGGGTCGCTATGGTGGTAGTTACGCCCCTGCCATGGGGGCTGTTGCTACCATGGTGCCGATTATCCTGAAACATTGTGAAGCTCTGAGAAGGGATGATGACATTGTGAGATGAATTCTGTCCCGAATCACCGTAATTTTCTCTAGAGGCAAAGAGATGGTGCTCTTCACCATGTCAAATTAGGCTCTGAGGAATATTAGAGACTGTGTCGGGTCTAGTTGACTTTTCTCCCTGTTCAACAGCCAACCAAACTCTGTCAGAGTAGAGATGACCTGATCTCAATGTGACAACAGCTGCTCCCTGTCTTACGAAAGCAGGAGTAGGTCGTCCAGATAGTGGTGTAACCGGATACCTCTGACCCTGATTAATGCCACAACAACCAGTAAGATCTTCGAAAACACTTGAGGCGATGTTGTAAGCCGAATGGGAGACATGTAAATTGAAGATGCCTCTGGTCTACTGCAAACTGGAGATACTTCTGGAATTCCCTTGCAATTGGCACATGAAAATAAGTCAATGGAGACAAGCCAAATGCCTGGTTGTATTGTCTGACGTATTGTTAGCAGTGTTTCCATCTTGAATTTTTCCTTCATGATGAAGGAATTCAGGTGTGTCAAGTCGATGACTGGCCTCCAGGAGCCATTCTTTTTGAGGACCATGAAAAGGGGGAAATAAACCCCTTGAAATCTTTCTTCTGTTGGTACCAGAATGGCGGCACCTTGAGCCATCAGGGGAACAAACTGGTGTATGGGTGGACTGCTGAATACCCACGAATGCCCTGATGAGACTGTTTTGACCGTCCAGTAGTCCCTGATCGAAGCTGCCTAGACGTGCTGAAAAAGGAGTAAACAAGCCCCAACTTGCTCTACCTGGACAGGCTTTATATCAAAAGGACTTGGAAGCTTCCCGTCCTCCAGAAGAGGTTGTCTTTGAGTATTTCTGGACAGAAGGTTGATTTCTCTCCCAGTTCTTTCTAAATTCGCGGCCGGGCCTGTAGCGGCGGGCATCTCTAGAGTGCTCTAGATCTTGTCTGGGTTGAGGTCTTCTCTGACCTAAGAGGCGACGGTCCTGGGGTAAGAACCCTGATTTACCCCCCATAGCACGGGTAATGGCAGAGTTAAACTTATTCCCAAAGAGGGAGGAGCCCTCGAAGGGAATTCTACACCAAGCCTGTTTAGAGGCAGGGTCCGCAACCCAATGGCGCAACCACAAGGCGTGCTTGGCTGTGACTGAAGAGAGCATGACACGTGCCACTAGGCAAATAATATCAAGGGATGCTTCCCCCAAGAAGACTGATGCCAGCTTCAGTTCGTGGACCGGTGAGCTCTTGACTAATTCTTCAGAAACACTTGCTAAAGCTGCATCCACATCATCCGTCCAGGACTCCATAGCTTTAGACAAGGCTGCAAGGGCTAAAGCTGGTTTACAAGCCATACCTGCCATGATATAGATGCGCTTAAGATCAGTATCGATCTTCCTCTCTAGACCATCCTTGAAAGAAACGGTATCTTCCAGAGGGAGAGTGACATGTCTCACCAACCTCATTAAAGCAGCATCAATGGGGGGGCATGGCTTGCGAGCGTGCTGAATGGCAGCATAGGACCGGAGCTCCGGTGAACACCAGGAGAAAAGCGGCTCAAATCGAACCATCAAGCTCTATTTTCATCTTCCACAGCAAGCGATTCACGTGGGGACAGGACTGGGACAATGTCCAGAAAGAGGAAAGAGCAGAGGAAACCACAACGACTGACGGACTTCTATAACATGAAGCAACATGACGGTTGGCAAGATAGCGCCGGGTCATCATCTACCCCAGCAAACAATCCCTCTAGCTATCCTCCCAAAAAGGGCAGCCTCATTCCAAATAGATCTACATCAGAGAGCCCACAACCATACTCTCCCTCCACTCCCTCAGGCAGCCCAGCTAGGGCAAAATTCAGAATGGATGGAGAGGGATCCCTCGGAGCGGCCAGCCCTGGCATGGATTCTGGGGATGACACACGTGAGCTCCCTGACTCCATTGAAACCTTCCCAACCATGCATAAACCCGTGATTGACACTGTACTGAAGGATATGTTGTTATCATTAAGAAGTTCACTGCAATCTGACCTGATGAACTGCATGCATAAGTTTAATACTAGTATACAGGCAGTAGAAACCCGGGTTGAGCACATTGAGCAAAAAATGGGAGAGTATGCTGTCACCATTAATGACCTAGTGGATTCTTATGAAGAAAGGGAAGGGGATACTGACTGGCTGAAGGCTAAAATCGCAGACATTGAGGACAGAAACAGGAGGAATAACTTGAAAATCAGGGGGATCCCGGAAACGATACAGCAAGCTGATCTGCGCTCTTATGCCTCTTCATTGTTTAAATCTCTCCTTCCTGGTCTCTCTGACCTTGAGATCACGATTGATAGAATTCATTGCTTGCCAAAACCATCGTACCTATCAGAACACATCCCTAGAGATGTAATCTTACGCTTACACTTTTATCATGCCAAAGAACAGCTGATGTTGACTATGCGTAAGAAGGATCAAATCCCCGCACAATACCAGCATCTACAGTTCTATGCAGATCTTTCTCAATACACACTTCAAAAAAGAAAGAACTTAAACACCATTACTAAAGTATTGAGAAACCATAACATCATGTATAGATGGGGATACCCTACCAAATTATCCATTACAAGAGATGGACGCACCCACGTGGTAAATTCCCTAGAGAAAGGACTTTCTCTTTTAGAGGAGTGGAAGATCATACCCGAACAGGAACCGGGCACTACTCGGTCCCCCAGGTCAGTGGAACCTGAGTGGAAGACGGTCACCACAAAAAACGCTAAATCACACACCTAAGCCAAGATGGTTACTCCATAACCTACAAGTTCCTGGAGGTTAAGAGCTCATAAGCTTGAACTTTCTCCCCTTACAGCCTGAACAGCAAGTGCTGTACACAAACATTTCTAGTTTTCAGAGTTTAGGATCAACTCCTGAAAATGTTGATCTTACACGAGAATGATAATTGCGCTATTATCACAGTTTTTGTTTGTTTTTCTGTTCTTTTTTTTTGTTCTTGGAAATTGCGGCAGTCGGATTCTATGTAGTCACCGATGAGTCAGGTTCTGCATCGGCATTCAATACGAAAGAAAGAATCTCATCCAGTCTTCAAACTAAACTCAATCCCATCGCATTAAGGTCACCTAAATGTGAGTATATCTTAAGCACTGCCACACCACATAACACGTACTCCCTGCTATTCCTAAAAAATCCACAAAAGGGCAATATTTTCTCAAAAATGACTACTTATTACAATCATCCTTTTAGCATCCTCTTACCTCATCTATGGGTATAAAAATCATCTCCATTAATGCTAAGGGTCTCAACCACCCCGCCAAGAGGAGGTCAATGTGGAGAGAGGCACTTTCCAATAAATCTGACGTCATATGCGTGCAAGAAACACATTTCTCAACAGCGGCTGCTCCTTCTTGCACTCATAGCAGTTTCCCTCATGTCTTCACCGCCAATGCCCACAACAAAACTAAGGGAGTCCTCACAGCTATAAGAGACTCAGTGGCATTTACGCTTCATGACACAGTTGAAGATCCCAGAGGACGCTATTTAATATTAATATGCGACCTTAATGCAATTACATACACTATCGTTAATGTGTATGCACCCAATCAACATCAAGTACACTTCCTTCACAAACTTCTTTGCATAATTAAAAACCATCAAAGAGGAAGAGTGATATTATGTGGGGACTTTAACGCAACACCCGACCCAAGTCTGGACTCTTCCTCTGGTGTAAGACGTTCAGGCCCTTCTCTTGCAGCCACACTTCAGGCACAGGATTTCTATGACGCTTGGAGGTGCATGCATGCCGGCGAAAGGGACTATACATTTTTTTCTTCTCCACATAGAGTTTATTCACGAATCAACCTTTTTTTTGTAGACCATGGTACTTTAACTCAAGTGACGTCTACCACCATTAACACTATTACGTGGTCGGACCACGCGTCTATTACCCTTTCTATGAGCGATGAAACAGTATGTAATGTACCTCACATGTGGCGATCAAATACTTATCTGATGCAACAACCAAATTTTAGAAATGTCATAAGTAAGCATTTAAAAGAATTTTTTAGTATCAATGACTCCTCTGTGCAGGATCAATTTGTCCTATGGAATACGCACAAAGCATATATACGTGGTATCTTTATACAATTGGGGGCAAGAGCCAAGAGGCAGCAGCAACAACTCATAAAAGAGCTGACAGACAAAATTTTCCTACTCGAAAACAAACAAAAACCATCCCATCTAATCTCCCAACAACTTACAAAACTACGTTATGACCTGAGACTACTACTACTCGAAAACTTTGAAAGGGCCTCTAAAAAACTCAAAATGACATATTACTCCACAGGTAATAAAGCTGGCAAAACATTAGCACATAGGATAAAAGGACTCAGACATAAAATGAAGATTCCTTTCATACTACACCCCTTTACTAAACACAAACTTTACCATCCTCAAGACATAGCTGACACTTTCAGTCACTACTATAGCTCGCTATATAATCTGAAAGATGACACAAATACTGTACAACCCAGCACTGATGCAATCAATTCCTTTCTACAACAACTAGATATACCTACACTCACGCAAGAACACCTACAGACTTTGAATCAAAAGTTTACCACAGAAGAAATAAATAAAGCCATTGACTCCCTCTCTAGTAACAAATCACCAGGCCCAGACGGGTTTTCTGGAGAGTACTACAAAACCTTCAAACACCTATTGATCCCGTATATGGAACGCACTTTTAATACTGCTGCTGCCTCTGCCTCTTTCCCACAAGAAATGCTGTCTGCAATTATAGTGACATTACCTAAGCCGGGGAAGGAACCTACCACTACTTCAAATTTTAGGCCCATCTCATTGCTCAATTCTGATTTGAAAATTTATGCCAAAATTATTGCATCCCGCTTATTAAATATGCTTCACCTACTCATACATCCTGATCAAACCGGGTTCACTAAAGGCCGCCAGACATCTGATGCCACTCGCAGGCTGATAAACATTATACATTTAGCTAAGGTGCACAAAAGGCCTTCTCTGCTGTTGGAGTTAGACGTGGAGAAGGCCTTTGACCACATCCACTGGCAATACCTCACCCAGGTCCTGCATAGATTTGGCTTTTCTGGTACCATATTATCAGCAATCTTAGCCTTATACTCTAAACCCTCTGCCCAAGTATTTACATCAGGAGCACTATCCAAACCATTCAACATAACAAATGGCACAAGACAGGGCTGCCCTCTGTCTCCCTTAATCTTTAACCTACTCATAGAACCCTTGGCTATATATATCCGCGCCCACCCCGAAATTAAAGGCTTTACTATAGCTAAATCCACCCATAAGATTAGCCTATTCGCGGATGATATAATCATGATCTTAACTAATGTGGAAACTTCCCTGGCTTTGGTACATAACGCTTTGAACATGTTTAATAAGGTATCTTACTATAAAGTAAATGAGAGTAAATCTTATATAATGGGAATAGGTATTGACTCCAGTCTACAAACTATCACAATTCCCATACACATGGGAAAATGAGGGGATAAGGTATCTGGGTATAACCCTAACAGCAACAACAGATAACTTAGTAACAGTCAACTTCACCCATTTCCTGGGACCACTGCAGAAAAAATTATTGGAACTAGCCAAAGTAGAACTGTCATGGTCAGGCTGACTGGCAGCGTTTAAGATGATGGTTCTGCCACAGCTGCTATACTTATTTAGAACGCTCCCAATCCCTATCCCCAATTCCTTCTTCTACAAAGCTCAATCCCAGATCAATACGTTTCTTTGGCAAGGCAAGAAGGCTAGATGTTCCTTTATGAAACTAACTAAATCTAGAGATGCTGGGGGAATAGGACACGTCATATTAAAAGAATATTATACAGCGGCAATCCTCTCACAAGCAAAATTTTGGTTGTCCCAATCACAGACTCATAGATGGTTAGAACTAGAAGAGGTACAAACACTTGGATCAAAGCTAGCTGATCTTCTATTGTCAAACAATATCCAACTACATACCCAAATGCATTTGTCTCCCACAATGGAAGCCACGCTACTTGCTTGGAAGATGTTTACATCGTTAGAATTCTTGAACCAAACAACCAAAAACATCCCAATCACTTTGTCTAGTCTCACATTGGTTATACCAAATCTACACATAACACATTGGACGTCTAGAGGCATACTTACACTTGAAGATCTTATGCTTGGCACAACACCCAAAACATTTGAGGCCTTGAAAATAGAATATGGTTTGCATGAAAATGATCATTACAGTTATATCCAGATGTCTCATCTACTTCAAAAAATCCCAAGTACATCCATTAAGGTGCCATGGCGAGTTTTCCTCTACCTCACAAATCCAAACACTAACATAAAAGGAATATCTTCATTTTATAATCTGCTAAACAATAAACATGTATTTACCAAAACCAACAACATCACAGCGTGGGAACGTGACCTAGGCACAACTTACACTGAAGAAAAATGGCAAAAAGCCTTACGCAACACATTTGCTGCTACTAAATGTGTTAATTTATGGGAGACAACCTACAAAATAACATTAAGCTGGTACCTAACTCCATACCGAATATCCAAATTTGCTAAACAAGTCTCACCTTTATGTTGGAGACACTGCGGAAGTATAGGTACATTATCCCACATACTATGGAATTGTCCAATTATCCGTTCATTATGGCAAAAAGTATTTAATTTAATCTCAGCGATAACAGGCTCCATAGTTATCCCTGAAGCAGCTGTGGCAGTTCACTCATTAGGCATAAAGAGTATACCGGTCACAACCAGGACCATAGTCATTCACATACTACTTAGTACCAGATTGGCAATATTGAGACATTGGAAGGATACTAAATCTCCCTCATTTCAGGAAATAGTCGAGCTAACCAACACACATGCCTCATATGAACTTATGTTTACAGCAGCCCAAGGACACTATCAGAAATCGCAAACCAAATGGTCTGAGTAGCTTTCATGGTACTCAATTAACTATAAAGATAAAGGATCTTAAAGTTCTGAATGTTTGCATCCTATGCACATACGAAGTATACAATGCTGCACCTTTTCTATTGTTTCTTTTTCTTTGTTGTTTTCTTCTTTTCTGATGCTATACCAGTTATGGTACACCTGGCACGACAAGGTTCTGCAGTGCCGGGAGTACCAGTTCATTTACCAGCATAATACACAGGGAAGCCGCAGTTTTAAACCCGCAGGACATCCCAAGTAATATGAAACAGAAAAAACAAAATTACTGCGCTTCACAAATCAAAAAATCAAAAGCTGCAGTCCCAATTTGTGAGGCATACACAAATAAACACAATATAAAACAAAACAAAAAAAAATTGAACTGCGCTAAACCATAAGTGAAATAATGTGCAATAATATATATATATATATATATATATATATATATATATATATATGACAACCAATATCTCCAAAAGGCAAATATTTGACAATAATGTAAACAAAATAATGTCCTGAAAAGTCAGATAAAATAAATTGAACAAAAGATAATTATAGTAAATCCCAGTGTGGGAATGAAAAGTCCCAAAGAACCCAGATGGTGTCATCAGATAGCACCAAGTGAAAAATCCACCACTAGAAGCAATACACGCTTACCAGAGGCAAGCTACAAATCCGCTTGTAATGAAATAAGTTGTCCATTCATTGGAGGCGTCCTGATCCGACCTCACCGTGGGAGGGAGAAAGGCAGGAAGGCTCCATCCAGTGGATAGGGACAATTAGCAAGGGGGACCCAGAGGAATGAAAAAATGAATCTCCATAGTGTGAATCAGTTAACACAAATTTTATTAAGAAAAGGTATACACTTACGCAAACAACGTAGATATAGGCATAGAATGAAGATAAATACAGCTGGCCGGCCTGCAGAAACCCGTTCAAGATGAGATGACACCGATGACGTCAGTGCGTCAACCTTCCAATGTACGTTTCGTCTTAGAAAGACATCGTCTAGGGAACCTAGACGTACGTCGGAGGGTTGACGCGCTGACGTCAGCGGTGTCATCTCGTCTTGAACAGGTGTCTGCATGCTGGCTGGCTGTTTTTATCTTCGTTCTATGCCCAACAGTATATGATACCACCACAGCACGATCCTGTTCCAGCTTGACTGAGGACGATCATTCACTGCATGACCGGACATTTCAAAAGGAGGGCCTCCTGCTAATAGCAAGGATGTTTGGCCAAGTTGCTGCTTGCCTGCCAATGGCAAGGCCAGGAAGCTCTTCATGGCATCACATATGCTGCCCGTTTCCACCCAGCTTATAGCTGGGACTGCTGGACTCCAGAACCGCCATCAAAACATTCATGCAACCAGGACTGGACCGTAGAAACTTTCATAATGTAAGAAACACACCTTGGTCCTAGGAGGAGAACAAAAAAGGACACGGTCTCTGACTAGAAGCAAAGATTTATGGGAGTGGGGTCCTATGAGGTATGAGAGGTGGGATTAACCCATGCGTAGGCTGCCGTAGAGTCTGTTAGGAAAGACTGTTTTCAGAGACTAGTGGTTAATGATTCATACCCTGAATTGTCTAGGGTTGTTAATGGTTAGGGATGAGCCGAACAACCCCGGTTCGGTTCGCATCAGAACCTGCGAACGGACCGAAAGTTCATGCGAACTTTAGAATCCCATTAAAGTCTATGGGACTCCAACATTCGAAATCAAAAGTGCTAATTTTAAAGGCTATTATGCAAAGTTATTGTCCTAAAAAGGGTTTGGGGACCCGGGTCCTGCCCCAGGGGACATGTATCAATGCAAAAAAAAGTTTTAAAAACTGACGTTTTTTCGGGAACAGTGATTTTAACCACTTCAGCCCCGGAAGGATTTACCCCCTTCCTGACCAGAGCACTTTTTACAATTTGGCCCTGCGTCACTTTAACTGCTAATTGCGCAGTCATGCAATGCTGTACCCAAACAATGAATGAATGAATGAATGAATGATTTGTAAAGCGCTGCAAATGCGAACCGAATCGCCTCAAGGCGCTGATGCGTTGTGTTGTCAGCTTCATTAGAAGAGGTAAGTCTTGAGTTTTTTCCTGAATGCCAGATGGTTTTCTTCCATGTGGATGTGAGTCGGAAGAGAGTTCCATAGCGGAGGTCCCTGGACTCCAAATCTTCGTTCTCCCCTTGCTTTGTAGTGGTATTTGGGATATCATTTAGTGACAACTTTGTGCAGAAAAAAAAATTGTCTTTTTCCCGCAACTTGTGTCACAATATAAAATATTCCATGGACTCAACATGCCTCTCAGAAAATAGCTTTGGGTGTCTACTTTCCAAATCGGGTCATTTTGGGGGGTTTTGAACTGTCCTGGCATTTTATGCATAACATTTAGAAGCTTATGTCACACATCACCCACTCTTCTAACCACTTGAAGACAAAGCCCTTTCTGACACTTTTTGTTTACATGAAAAAATTATTTTTTTTTGCAAGAAAATTACTTTGAACCCCCAAACATTATATATTTTTTAAAGCAAAGGCCATACAGATTAAAATCGTGGGTGTTTCATTTTTTTTTCACACAGTATTTGCGCAGCGATTTTTCAAACGCTTTTTTTGGGAAAAAACACACTTTTTAAAATTTTAATGCACTAAAACACACTATATTGCCCAAATGTTTGATGAACTAAATAGATGATCTTAGGCCGAGTACATGGATACCAAACACGACATGCTTTAAAATTGCGCACAAACGTGCAGTGGCGACAAACTTAATACATTTTTAAAAGCCTTTACAGGTTACCACTTTAGATTTACAGAGGAGGTCTACTGCTAAAATTACTGCCCTCGATCTGACCGATGCTTGCGTTCACCTTTGCGAGAGAGCAGAGGGGGACAGGGGTGCTTTTTTTTTTTTTTTTTTTGCTTCTTTATCTTATTTTTAAACTGTTCCTTTCATTTTTTTAAATCATTTTTATTGTTATCTCAGGGAATGTAAATATCCCCTATGATAGCAATAGGTAGTGACAGGTACTCTTTTTTGAAAAAAATGGGGTTTATTAGACCCTAGATCTCTCCTCTTCCCTCAAAGCATCTGACCACCCCAAGATCGGTGTGATAAAATGCTTTCGCAATTTCCTAATGGTGCTGTTTACATCCGACAAAATCTAAGTCATAAAATGCTCGTAGCTTCCGGTTTCTTAGGCCATAGAGATGATTGGAACCATTCTGGTCTCTGATCAGCTCTATGGTCAGCTGGACAAATCACCGGCTGCATTCTCAGGTTCCCTGTTGGGACAGGCGAGCCAAAGAAAAACATGGAAGACAGTGGGGGGGCATTCCCTCCCACTGCTTGTAAAAGCAGTCGAGAGGCTAATTAGCTGCTAGGATTGCTTTTGCATGAAAGCAGACCGCTGGCTGAAAAGAATGATACCAAGATGATACCTAAACCTGCAGGCATCATTCTGGTATAACCACTCAAAGTCCAGCAACAAACCAGTACATTGCTGGTCCTTGTTGGGCATATATTGTAAACTTTTTTTTCATGCAGCCTGTGGGCTGAACAAAAAAAAGAGATTGATCTGTGGGTATGCCCACCATTAGACTACCTCCCTTCATCCACCCACTTCTAATGATGGGCATACATGCACCGTTTATATATGCCAAAGCATGGGGGCATCCTCCCCAAAAGGTAGAAGCAAATCGCTCCTCCACCCCTGCTGCCCCCATGCTTCAGCATATATGCTCTTTTTTTTAACTGTGTTGGTGAAATCACCTCCGACAATGCTGGAGTCACGGCTTTATGTATCGTGGGAGCAAACGCTGTTGCTGTCAAGATAAATAAATCCGCGCTGCAACTGAATGGCGTACCTGCTAAGCAAATGATGGTTAACAATAAAAAAAAAGTAACATTACAGTATAACAGTAAGACTTACCATACCTGCAAAGCAAATACAACAAAAATTGTAAAAAATAAAACATTTTTTAACGCAACCTGTGCCTAAAATATATATATGCTGAGGCATGGGGGCATCCACCCGCAAAAGGTAGGAGCAAATCGCTCCTCCGCCCCTGCTGCCCCCATGCTTCGGCATATATGCTCTTTTTTTTAACTGTGGTGGTGAAATCACCTCCGACAGCGCTGGAGTCACGGCTTTATGTATTGTGGGAGCAAACGCTGTTGCTGTCAAGATAAATAAATCCGCTCTGCAGCTGAATGGCGTACCTGAAAACAAAAAAATGGATAACAATAAAACACAGTAAACAGTAAAGTATAAAAAAATTGCATACCTATAAAGCAAACATGATAAAACATAATAACAATAAAACATTGAGAGAATAGAGAGAGAACAATAAAACAACAACTATTTTTGTTTTTTTTATTTTTTACGGGCAATTAGGTACGGCGCCAACAACTGGTCATTGAGGTCCACCCCTCCCATATTTTGGTTATATTCGTGGACACAGAGGGGTTTCTCCTCAACACCAGTCGCCGTAGTAATTTGGACCATCGTGTCTGCATGAAGGGAGGTAAGAACGAAAACATTCTTATTATCCCTCCACTTCATAGCGAGCAAGTTATTACACTTCAAGCAGGCTCTCTCCCCCAGCCTAAGATGGGAATCTACAAGCCGCTGGAGGAAGCCCCGGCGATTAGGTCGCACGGTGCCACATGCTCCAATCTGCAGATCAAACAAGTGACTAAAAAGTGGCATGCTCGTGTAATAATTGTCCACATATAAGTGGTACCCCTTTCCGAATAAGGGTGACACCAAGTCCCACACAATCTTGGTTGGTTGAAGTGGTTTACGAGGGGCCGAATTTGGTAGAGCCGATCGTATCCAGGGTCACCACGAGGATGACAGAGTTCATTGTCATTGAAGTGCATGAACCGCAAGATCTGCTTGTATTGTGCCCTGGTCATAGAGGCAGAGAACAAGGGCATATGGTGAATTAGGTCAGTGGACCAATATGACCGCAACTCACTCTTTTTAGTTATGCCCATGTTAAGGGAAAGGCCCAGAAAGAGCTTAAATTCGGAAACCGTAATTGGTCTCCAATCTCTGGCGAGGGAGGAATGGGAAATAGTGGTGATGTGTTGACCAGCGTACAAATTGCTTTGGTCCACAATAGATCTATAGAGGTCTTAGGTGAAAAACAGCGAATAAAAATCAAGTGATGTAAAATCAACTGTTTCCACCTGAATGCCGGGTTGGCCAGGGAATGGGGGAAGTACGGGTGCTGCAGAAGTGGTGGGTTCCCAATTAGGATTGGCGAATGCAGCAGGAAGGGCACTATGAGCACGACGGATCTGTGTTTGTCTTCTTGGTGGCAGTGGGACACTGCTTGTGCTTGCCACCTCACCAGCTTGAACTGCACTTATGGGACTCGCCACTTCACCACGTGATACTGCAGTGCTGGATTGATTATGACCAGGTGGTCTAGGCTTGCTGGTGCTTGTCAGTTTACCAGAAGGAGTAGCGGCGCTAGTACTGCTCTGCTCCATACGAGGGACCTGCAGTTCTTGCACATCAATGACAGAGGAAGAAGTTCGTGGTCTGGTATGCCTGACCTTGGCAGGGACCACAACTTCGTTGTCAGAGCTATCTGTCATGGATCGTATTCTGAGTCTGAATCTGACAGATGAGTGACTTCCTCTTCACTATCTGTCATGCTCAGAAACGTGTAGGCCTCTTCACTAGTGTACCTTCGATTTGCCATTTTGGGCTCTAAATTTAGTGGTACACTAGTGAGACTCACAGGTAAAAAAACTCCTAACTGTTGGCGACTGTATCAAAACGCTACCAAAAAAAACTGTTAGCAGGGATCAGGCCTGACTCTGCAAACACTACAGTTATGTGTGTTTAGTGTTTTGTAAGTGACAGTGATCGATCGATACTGCACTTGGATGGGCTGGGCTGGGCTGGGCCGGGCGGAGGGGCAAAACGCAGGTGCTAGCAGGTATCTGGGCTGATCCCACTAACACTGCGTTTTTGGGAACCCTAAACTGCTGGGGACGCTAGTATAGATCTGATCAGATCAGATATTGATCCGTTCAGATACTATATCACTAAGGGAGGTGTATGCTGCATGCGTGGGTGTTAGTGGTACTGGTACTAACCTGACACTGCCTGGGGCGACGCAAACCCTATCTGACCCTAAAACCTAATTTGTATCACCCGCTGGGTGATCAGAGGGTTAAACCTTTATTAGGTAATAAACGGCGGGTGCCCTGACACTATAAAAAATAAACTAACTAACCAGCGCCACCCGTAACAGTTATACAGTGATCACTGGTGAAAGGGTTAACTAGGGGGCAATCAGGGGGTTAAAACCTTTACTAGGTAGTATATGGGGGTCCCTGACGCTATAAAAACCTGACGGCGAACCTAAATACTTACCTCCCTAACTAGCATCACCTGTGACACTAATACAGCGATCAGAAAAACTGCCCTACCACTTATAACGCTCACAAATGACACCAATGCAGTAATCAGTAAAAAAAAAAAAACTGCAATTGGTGTCACTGTGACAGGGGGTGCAGGAGGGTGATCGGGGGTGATTGGGGGGTGAAAAGTGTGCCCAGAATGTTCTACTGTAATGTGTAGTGTTGGTCCACTTACTTGGATGCCTTCTCTCCTCAGCGCTGGAACGAAAAGACTGACACGAGGAGAGATGACATCACTTCCTCTGCCGCTGTTTACATTACAGCAGCAGAGGAAGATTGTCATTCGTTGGGAGCGATCGCGAGGGGGTGGCCATGAATGAGTGGCCTCCCCCTCAGCACAGATCACTCCCTAACGATGCCGACCGCCTCGGGCACCGGGGGGCGCGATGCGCCCCCCCACCCGTGGGAGGCAAATCACATATCAGATACGTGATTTTGCCTGCCCGTGCCATTCTGCCGCAGTATATCTGCATTAGGCGGTCGGCAAGTGGTTAATGATGCTTAAAATGAAAAAATAAAAGTGAAATATTCCTTTAAAGATCGTACCTGGGGGGTTTCTATAGTAAGCCTGTAAAGTGGCACGTTTTTCCCATGCTTAGAACAGTCCCTGCAGAAAATTACATTTTTAAAGGAATTAAAGTCATTTAAAACTGCTTGCGGCTTTAATGTAATGTCGGGTCCCGGCAATATGGATGAAAATCAGTGAGACAAATGGCATGGGTACCCCCCCAGTCAATTACCAGGCCCTTTGGGTCCTGTATGGATATTAAGGGGAACCCCGGACCCAAATTAAAAAAAGGAAAGGCGTGGGGCCCGCAGGCCCTATATACCCTGAACAGCAGTATACAGGCGGTGCAACCAAGACAGGGACTGTAGGTTTGTTGTTAAGTAGAATCTGTTTGTAATTTTGAACTGGTACATTTTTAAAATGTAGCTCCAGCCAAAAAATCTATTTTTAAGCTTTTTGGAAAACATAGGGAAGGGTTATCACCCCTGTAACATTTGTTTTGCTGTCTGTTTCAGAAGATTTCACCTCACTTTCTGTCTCAATGACAAATGTTTTTTGAAAATGTGGGGTTTTTAGTGAAACAAGGATTGGTGATAAAGCATCAGTGGAGAGGAGACACGTTTTTCCCATATTAACTCTTACAGGAGAGAATTTCCCTTCCTAGGGGTAGATTTCATCTCACTTCCTGTTGTCTCCTTCTGTTTGCAAGTAGGAGTCATTTGTAAGTTGGATGTTTGAAAGTAGGGGCCTGCCATATATACTCTGCAGAAATTGGGGCCTTAGGTTTTGGTGTTGCCACAACACTGTAAGCCCTCACAGTTACTCTTGGTGGGCACAGGAATGGGCCGTGCTGTGAAATATTAGATCAAGAATTGTAATTACATGTCATTTTTGAACAGTGGTAGAAAAATTGGGCCTTTGGTGGTGGTGGTGGTGCTGGTGCCACAACACTGTAAGTCCTCACAGTTACTCTTTGTGGGCGCTGGAACGGGCCCTGCTGTGAAATATTATATCAAAAATTGTAATTACATGCACCTGTTGAACAGGGGAAGAAAAATTGGGCCTTTGGTGGTGGTGGTGGTGTTGCCACAACACTTTAAGCCCTCATAGTTACTCTTGGTGGGCGCAGGAATGGGCCCTGCTGTGAAATATTAGATCAAGAATTGTAATTACATGTCCCTGTTAAACAGGGGCTGAAAATTTGGGCCTTGGGCACTGCTGCTGGTGCCACAACACTGCAACCCCTCACAGATACTCTAGTTGGAGCGCAGGAATGAGCCCTGCTGCAAAGTATTGCATCAAAAATTGTAATTACATGCCCCGTTAAACAGGGGCAGAAAAATTGGGATTTAGGCACTGCTGCCACAACACTGCAACCCCTCACAGATGCTATAGTTGGAGCGCAGGAATGAGCCCTGCTGCAAAGTATTGCATGAAAAATTGTAATTATACGCCCCTGTTAAACAGAGGCTGAAAAATTGGGCCTTGGGCACTGGCGCTGGTGTCACAACACTCTAACCCCTCACAGATACTATATTTGGATATTAGGAATGAGCCCTGCTTCAAAGTATTGCATCAAAAATTGTAATTACATGCCCGTGTTAAACAGGGGCAGAAAAATTGGGCTTTGGCCACTGGTGGCGGTGCCCAGAGCCAAAAATATTCTTACAAGCTATCAGCATGA
This sequence comes from Aquarana catesbeiana, assembly GCF_042186555.1. Classification (NCBI taxonomy): domain Eukaryota; kingdom Metazoa; phylum Chordata; class Amphibia; order Anura; family Ranidae; genus Aquarana; species Aquarana catesbeiana. Next base: position 204,503,095 of record NC_133326.1, on the reverse strand, counting down.
AAATTGAGCAGGAAGAGGATTGTCACTCAGCATAATAACAGCATAGTCACTCAGCATCAGCATAGGCAGTCTTGAAGGGATCTCACATTAAAAAAAAAATCAATCGGTTACATCAGCATCAGGTGCTTGGTAGCTGGTGATCCAAGACTAATTCATTTTTATGAAGGTCAACCGATCGACCGATTTGGTGGACAGGCGCATCCCTGTGATCGGTTACAAAGCTTCCAGAAGCACTGAATGTGCATTCCAAAAGAAAGCTGGTTGCAGGACAGCCCAGTAGCTCAATTGCATACTGTGCAAGCTCTGGCCAGTGATCCATCCTCAAGACCCAGTAACCCAGAGGATTTTCGGTGGGAAAGGTGTCCAAGTCTGATCTTGCCCTTAGGTAATCCTGCACAATGTGAATCAGATGCTGGCGATGGTTGCTGGAACTGATCAGATCTTGGGGCTGCGGACTAAAAAATTGTCTGAATGCATCAGTCAGGCGGCCACCTTCTCCACCACTCTTTCTGTGACTGACCGAAGCCTCAGCTACACGTTGTCCAAGAGGACCAGGAAATTGTAACCTCTCAGGCTCTGGAAACACATTGCACAAACCTTTCTGCAAGACCTCCCAAAGATTTTTCATCCTCTGCTCCCTCTGTGATGGCAAGATAAGGTCTGCAACCTTACCCTTGTAACATGGATCAAGGAGGGTTGCCAGCCAGTAATCATCCCTCCCCTTGATACCACGAATATGAGGATCCATCCGCAGGCTTTGCAGGATCAGGGAGGCCACGCAGCGTAGGTTTGCTAAAGCATTCAGTCCAGAGTCCTCTGGGTCACTAAGGATGACATGATCCGCAGCCACCTCCTTCCAGCCAGGTACAGTATCCAACACTGTGGTCAAACAGTTCGGGGGACTCCTCAGGAGGACATGGTGGGGCTAGGGAAGGAGTGACTGATGCCATTGAACCGAGGGAAGAGGCCGCATTGGCAGCTGCTTTGCCAAAGTACCCTGAGCCTGGGTGAGAGAGGATGAGGAGGATGAGGACGGCTTGGTCATCCACTCTACCAAGTCTTTCGCATGTTGTGGCTCAACACGGCCAGCTGCCGAAAAAAAGGACAAGCGTGTCCCACGGCCACGTGCTGATGAGGATGCACCGTCTCCACAACCAGCACTGTTGGCTCTAGACACAGAGCCTGCTTGCCCTCTTTTATTGGCTTGTGACTGTCTGCCTCTCCTTGTTGGCCTTCCAGACATACTAATGGCCTGCAGTGAGATGTAGCTGCACAAAGCTGGGATGTATATATGTACTGATACTGCAGCTAGCAGAATCAACTGCCTGCCTGTATTATTATTATTATTATTATACAGGATTTATATAGCTCCAACAGTTTACGTAGCGCTTTACAACTTGAGGGTAGACAGTACAAATACAATACACTTTGATACAGTAGGAATCAGAGGGCCCTGCTCCTTAGAGCTTACAATCTAAGAGGGAAGGTCAAGAGATACAAGAGGTAATAACTGTGGGTGATGTGCTGATTGAGAAGATAAATGTACAGTTGTTAGGTGGGGGCCAGATAGGCTTCTCTGAAAAGATGAGTTTTCAGGGATCGTCTGAAAGTGGATAAAGTAGGAGAAAATCGGACGGATTGGGGTAGAGCATTCCAGAGGATGGGGGAGGCTCTGGAGAAGTCCTGAAGGCGAGAATGGGATGTGGTGACAAGGGAGTTTGAGAGCAGGAGGTCTTGGGAGGAGCGAAGAGAACGATTAGGTTGGTATTTTGTGACTAGGTTAGAGATGTAGCTGGGGGCCAGGTTGTAGATGGCTTTGTAAGTTATAGTTAGTATCTTGAATTTAATTCAGTGACTGAGTGGCAGCCAATGAAGGGATTGGCAGAGGGGTGTAGCAGACGCTGAGCGGTTTGTGAGGTGGATGAGCCTGGCAGCAGCGTTCATGACAGACTGAAGTGGGGATAGCCTATTTAGAGATAAACCAATGAGGAGGGAGTTGCAATAGTCGAGGCGGGAGATGACCAGGAAGTGGATTAGAAGCTTTGTGGTGACATTGGTTAGGAAGGGGCGTATCTTAGAGATGTTGCGGAGATTGAGGCGGAAAGTTTTGGATAGTGATAGAATGTGGGGTCGAAAGGTTAGTTCAGAGTCCAGGATTACACCTAGGACCTTGGCGTGGGGAGATGGGTTGATAGTTGAGCCGTTGATATTGACAGGGAAATCAGGGGAAGTGGCACCTGAGGGAGGAAATATCATGAGCTTGGTTTTGGATAGGTTGAGTTTGAGGAAGTGATGTGACATCCAGGCTGATATGTCTGCTAGTAAGTTGGTAATGCGTGAGGAGACAGATGGAGAGAGCTGGGGGGTGGAGAGATAGATTTGGGTGTCATCAGCGTAGAGATGATATTTAAAGCCGTGGGAGGCAATCAACTGACCCAGGGAGGTGGTGTAGATTGAGAAAAGGAGAGGTCCAAGAACAGAACCTTGGGGGACCCCAACGGAGAAAGGAAGAGGAGAGGAGGAAGTAGAGTTGTAAGTGACACTGAAGGAGCGGTGGGATAGGTAGGATGAGAACCAGAGAAGAGTACAGTCACAGAGACCAAAGGAGTGGAGTTTTTTGAGGAGGAGGGGGTGGTCCACTGTGTCAAAGGCAGCAGAGAGATCCAGGAGAAGTAGTACAGAATAGTGTCCATTGGCTTTAGCCATTAGTAGGTCATTTGAGAGTTTAAGGAGAGCAGTTTCCGTGGAGTGTTGAGGGCGAAAACCATACTGAAGGGGATCGAGAAGTTTATTCATGGTCAGATGGTCGCTTAGTCGGTTGTAGACCAGTCTTTCAAGAAGTTTGGAGGAGACGGAGAGTAAGGAGATGGGACTTAAGTTGTTGAGATTGGTGGGGTCCAGTGAGGGCTTTTTAAGTATGGGGGTGACTAGCGCATGTTTTAGAGAGTTTGGGAAGATGCCACAAGAGAGGGAGAGGTTGAAAATGTGAGTTAGAGAGTGTAGAATCGAGTCAGAGGGTGAGCGTAGCATTTGCAAGGGAACAGGATCCAGGGGGCAGGTTGTTAGATGAGTGTTAGATAAAAGTTTAGCAACCTCAGTAATAGTAGCAGGGTTGAATGAGGGAAGTAATGATTGTATCTGTGGACATGGGGTGCTGCATGGGGGAGGTTTTTGCACATTGGTGATCTCCTCATGAATTGTATCAATCTTAGTTTTGAAGTCATTGGCAATCTCCTGGGCAGTGATTGAGTTGGTGGGTGGAGGCAGTGGAGGACAGAGTAGAGTGTTGAAGGTAGAGAAGAGTTGATGTGGACTGGATGAGAAGGTGTTAATGAGTGTGATAAAGTAGGTCTGTTTGGCAGTGTGAAGGCAGGAGTAGTATTTTAGGAGGGCAGATTTATATTGTGTGAAGTCTTCCTGGGTCTTAGTCTTATGCCACATGTGCTCTAGAGAGCGGCTACGTTTTCTGAGACTTCTGGTGTCATCTGTTTGCCAGGGTTGTAGCAGTCGGGGCCTAATTGTGCGTGTAGTGAGGGGGCAAGCTTGTCTAGGGAGGAAGACAGTGAGCTGTTGTAGATGAAAGTAGCTAGGTTGGGGCAGGACAGAGGTGAGATTTTGTCATAGAGGTGATCAGTAGCAGAGTAGAGAAGAGAAGGGTTGAGGTGGCGAAGGTTTCTACGTGTAACTGTTAGGCGGTTGGAGGGAGAAGAGGTGGAAGACAGGGAGAGAGCAAAACTAATAAGGTGGTGATCAGAGAGTGGAAGTGGATTGTTGGAAAGGTTGCACGGAGTGCACAGATAGGTAAAGACAAGGTCAAGGGTGTTGTCATTGGAGTGGGTAGGAGCCTGTATCCATTGCTTCAGGTCAAGCGATGAGGTTAGACTGAGAAGTTTAGAAGTAATAGTAGTGTTAGTGTTAACAGGGATGTTGAAGTCCCCAAGAATAATTGTGGGGATTTCAGAAGAGAGAAAGTAGGGTAGCCAGGCAGAGGAGTCATCAAGAAAGGCTGATACTGGTCCAGGGGGCCGGTAGATGACAGCAATTAGTAGAGAAATGGGAGAGAATAGACAAATGCAGTGTGCCTCAAAAGAGGAGAGTGTCAGAGAGGGAGGTGGGTGAAGTACCTGATAGGTGTTGCATGGGGCTAGAAGGAGTCCCACTCCACCTCCCTTCCGTCCACTTGGTCTGAGGGAGTGGGTCCAGAGAAGGCCCCCATGGGAGAGGGAAGCAGGAGAAATAGTATCTGATTCATGAAGCCAGTTTTCAGTAATGGCAAGTAGGTTAAAGGAATTTGTGATAAAGAGGTTGTGAAGGGTGGTGAGTTTGTTGCAGACAGAACGTGCATTCCACAGGGCACAGGAAAAGGGGGGCTGGTTTTGGAAAGAGGAATAGAGACCAAGTTCTATGGGTTTCAGCTCCTGTCAGAGGGTGTAGGGGGATGGGAGCGTTGGGCAAAGACAAATGATGGTGGCCCAGGGTTTGAGGATATGTCACCAGAGATTAGGAGAAGCAGTAGGGTGAGGGAGGTAATGTGGGAATGTGATTTATGTGAAGGGGCATGTCTCAGAGTACTGGAGGTTTTATCAATATATGGATGTAAAATGAGCAAGAGTTGGTAGGAGCAGTAATAGGGTGAGGACAGAAGGCAGGGTGATATGTATAAGCAGGGGGGTGGAGAGGGGGGGTGAAGGTAAGAGAGTTTGAGGAGAGAGGACAGGAGTGTCAGAAGCAGTGGTAGAGAGTGCATGTTACAGAGTGGAAGGAGAGCTTATTAGAGAGACAGGGTCACCTGCAGTCTGTTAGGTGCTTTCCAGTGCAGTTTGCTATACTTGTTTGCTTCGTGCAATCGCTGAAGTGCAGAGATTGAAGTGCATATCACTTGTAGAAAGAATCACTTAGAGATAGAAGCCTTAAGGATAGAAGCCATTGCAGTGTGCTCCCCCGGCAATGTGTATTATTAGTATGAGAACACCAGCAATTGTCTTTAGGTAGCTTTAGGTGCACACTGTGCAGAGGACACAGTACACTAACTGTAAATACTGCAGATGCCTGCCTGTGGTATTAATAGGATCAGAACAACAGCAATTGTCTCCAGGTAGCTTTAGGTGCACACTGTGCAGAGGACTAGGGATGAGCCGAACACCCCCTGGTTCGGTTCGCACCAGAACCTGCGAACGAACCGAAAATTTGCACGAACGTTAGAACCCCATTGACGTCTATGGGACTCGACCGTTCAAAATCAAAAGTGCTAATTTTAAGGACTAATTTGCATGGTATTGTCCTAAAAAGGGTTTGGGGACCCGGGTTCTGCCCCAAGGGACATATATCAATGCAAAAAAAAGTTTCAAAAACCGCCGTTTTTTCGGGAGCAGTGATTTTAATGATGCTTAAAGTAAAAAAAAAAAGTGAAATATTCCTTTAAATATCATACCTGGGGGGTGTCTATAGTATGCCTGTAAATTGGCGTGTGTTTCCCGTGCTTAGAACAGTCCCTGCAGAAAATGACATTTTTAAAGGAATAAAAGTCATTTAAAACTGCTTGCGGCTTTAATGTAATGTTGGGTCCTGGCAATATGGATGAAAATCAGTGAGACAAATGGCATGGGTACTCCCCAGTCCATTTCCAGGCCCTGTGAGTCTTGTATGGATATTAAGGGGAACCCCGCACCCAAATTAAAAAAAGCAAAGGTGTGGGGCCACCAGGCCCTATATACGCTGAACAGCAGTATACAGGTGGTGCAAACAAGACAGGGACTGTAGGTTTGTTGTTAAGTAGAATGTGTTTGTAATTTTGAACTGGTACATTTTTAACGTGTTTAGCTCCAGCAAAAAAATCAATTTTAAGCTTTTTGGAAAACATAGGGAAGGGTTATCACCCCTGTGACATTTGTTTTGCTGTCTGTGCTCCTCTTCAGAAGATTTCACCTCACTTTTTGTCCCAATGACAAATGTTTTTTGAAAATGTGGGGTTTTTAGGGAAGCAAGGACTGGTGATAAAGTATCAGTGGAAAGGAGAAAGATTTTTCCCATATTAACTCTGACAGGAGATAATTTCCCTTCCTAGGGGTAGATTTCATCTCACTTCCTGTTTTCTCCTTCCGTTTGCAAGTAGGAGTCGTTTGTAAGTTGGATGTTAGAAAGTAGGGGACTGCCCTATATACTCAGCAAAAATTTGGGCCTTAGGTGTTGGTGTTGCCACAACAGTGTAAGCCCTCACAGGGCCCTACTGTAAAATATTATATCAAGAATTGTAACTACATACCCCTGTTGAACAGGGGCAGAAAAATTGGGCCTTTGGTGATGGTAGTGGTGGTGCTGGTGCCACAACACTGTAAGTCCTCACAGTTACTCTTGGTGGGCGCTGGAACAGGCCCTGCTGTGAAATGTTATATCAAGAATTGTAATTACATGCCCCTGTTGAACAGGGGCAGAAAAATTGGGCCTTTGGTGGTGGTGGTGGTGGTGCTGGTGCCACAACACTGTAATTCCTCACAGTTACTCTTGGTGGGCGCAGAAATGGGCCCTGCCGTGAAATATTAGATCAAGAATTCTAATTACATGTCCCTGTTGAACAGGGGCAGAAAAATTGGGCCTTAGGCACTGGTGCTGGTGCCACAACACTGCAACCCCTCACAGATATTCTAGTTGGAGCGCAGGAATGAGCCCTGCTGCAAATAATTGCATCAAAAATTGTAATTACACGCCCCTGTCTAGGACGTAAAGGACGTGAGCCAAACAGAGCACATGGGTCATTAGTCCCTGTCGGAGGGCGGAGAGGAGGTTGGTGCCATTGTCACAAACCACCATTCCTGCCTTAAGTTGGCGTGGTGTCAACCACATCTGAACCTGCCCCTGCAGAGTTGACAGAACCTCTGCCCCAGTGTGGCTCCTGTCCCCCAAGCACACCAGCTCAAGCACCGCATGGCATCTTTTGGCTTGCGTACTTGCGTAGCCCCTTGAACGCCTACGGAGCACCGCTGGTTCTGAGGACAAAGCACAGGAAGAGGCCAATGGAGGAAGAAGAAGAGGAGGGGGTGGATGAGAGAGGTGTGTCAGAATCACCAGTAGTGGCATTTTGGAGGCGTGGTGGCGGAACAACCTCCAACACTACTGCACCTTGTCCTGCATCCTTCCCAGCTGCCAGCAGAGTCACCCAATGCGCCGTGAAACTTAGGTAACATCCCTGTCCATGCCTGCTGGACCATGAGTCAGCAGTAATATGCACCTTACCGCTGACCGCCCTGTCAAGCGAGGCCAAGACATTGCCTTCCACATGCCGGTAGAGAGCCGGAATTGCCTTCCATGAGAAAAAGTGGCATTTGGGAACCTGCCACTAAGGAACCGCACATTCCACAAACTCACGGAAGGGGGCAGTCTACCAACTGAAAAGGTAGCAGTTGAAGTGCTAGCAATTTTGCCAAGCTAGCATTCAACCGCTGGGCATGTGGATGGCTGGGAGTGAACTTCTTTCTGCGGTGCAGCAGCTGGAGCAGGGTAATTTGTCTGGTACAATCTGACGTCGGTGTACCGATTGCTGCAAGTACTTGGCTGTGACACACCTAATTCTACACCTTCATTCCTCTCAGTGCAGGTCTCAGAGAGGACTTAAGGTATAGTGGGGTTGGAGATCCCAGCTGATGAGGAGCAAGGAGAGGTCCTCTTTGTTCTTTGGTGTGGGTCTTTTAGGTATGCTTGCCAACTAACTGCATGGCAGGTCAACATATGTCTGGTCAAGCATGTGGTGCCCAAGCGGGAGATGTTTTGGCCACGCAAGATACACTTGAGACATATGTTGCAAATAACAGCGGTGCGATCTGATGCACTCGTCTCAAAAAAGGCCCACACCAAAGAACTTTTGGAATAACGCGCAGAGACAGCGGCACCCTGCACATGCGGAGCTCTGCGGTGTGATGCAGTCAGTGTGCTGCCCTTAGGCTGGCCCCTGGAGGGCATCTTGCCTCGTTGGTGATGTGCCTTCTCCTCCTCCTCCCCCTCTCTCCTATCAGTCATCCACGTTGAGTCAGTGACCTCATCATCCCCTCCCTCCTCATCACTGGAGCAAACCTAGCAGTATGCTGCAGAAGGGGGAACATGACTGCCAGATTGCTGTTCTTCTTGGGCACCAACTCTGTCCATGCTCACGTTACTGCCTTCATCTAGCTCAGTATCATCATCAGAGCCTTCAAAACTCTGGGCATCCTCCTGGAGCATGTACCCAACACTGTGGTCAAACAGTTCGAGGGATTCCTCAGGAGGACATAGTGGGGCTAGGGAAGGAGTCCCTGATGCCATTGAGCCAGGGAAGAGGCCGCGTTGGCAGCTGCTTTGTCAAACAAAGTACCCTGAGCCTGGGTGAGAGAGGGTGAGGAGGATGAGGATGGCTTGGTCATCCACTCGACCAAGTCTTCCGCATGTTGCGGCTCAACGTGGCCAGGTGCCGAAAAAAAGGCCAAGCGTGTCCCATGGCCACGTGCTGATGAGAATGCACCATGTCCACGACCAGCACTGTTGCCTCTAGACACAGAGCCTGCTTGCCCTCTTTTATTGGCTTGTGACTGTCTGCCTCTCCTTGTTGCCCTTCCAGACATACTATTGGCCTGCAGTGAGTTGCACAAAACTGGGATGTATATTATATATATACTGATTATACGGCAGCTAGCAGAATCAACTGCCTGCTGCCTGTAGTATTATTAATATGATAACACCTGCACTTGTCTTCAGGTAGCTATACTGTAGGTGAGACTGTGCAGGGTACACAGTACAGTAGCTGGAAATACTTCAATGAGCTTACACAAGCACCTGGCTGCAGGTAGCTTTACTGTAGGTGAGACTGTGCGGAGTACACAGTAGAGTAATTAGAAATACTTCAATGAGCCTACACAAGCACCTGGCTGCAGGTAGCTTTACTGCAGGTGAGACTGTGCAGGGTACACAGTACAGTAGCTGGAAATACTTCAATGAGCCTACACAAGCACCTGACTGCAGGTTGCTATACTGTAGGTGAGACTGTGCAGAGTACACAGTACAGTAGCTGGAAATACTTCAATGAGCCTACACAAGCACCTGGCAGCAGGTAGCTATACTGTAGGTGAGACTGTGCAGGGTACACAGTACAGTAGCTGGAAATACTTCAACGAGCCTACACAAGCACCTGGCTGCAGGTTGTTATACTGTAGGTGAGACTGTGCATGGTACACAGTACAGTTGCTGGAAATACTTCAATGAGCCTTCACAAGCACCTGGCTGCAGGTTGCTATACTGTAGGTAAGACTGCGCAGGGTACACAGTACAGTAGCTGGAAATACTTCAATGAGCCTACAGAAGCACCTGGCTGCAGGTTGCTATACTGTAGGTGAGACTGTGCAGGGTACACAGTACAGTAGCTGGAAATACTTCAGTGAGCCTACACAAGCACCTGGCTGCAGGTAGCTTTACTGTAGGTTAGACTGTGCAAGTTACACAGTACAGTGGCTGGAAATACTTCAGTGAGCCTACACAATCACCTGGTTGCAGGTAGCTTTACTGTAGGTGAGACTGTGCGGAGTACACAGTACAGTAACTGGAAATACGTCAATGAGCCTACACAAGAACCTGGCTGCAGGTTGCTATACTGTAGGTGAGACTGTGCAGGGTACACAGTACAGTAGCTGGAAATACTTCAATGAGCCTACACAAGCACCTGGCAGCAGGTAGCTATACTGTAGGCGAGACTGTGCAGGGTACACAGTACAGTAGCTGGAAATACTTCAATGAGCCTACACAAGCACCTGGCTGCAGGTTGCTGTACTGTAGGTGAGACTGTGCAGGGTACACAGTACAGTAGCTGGAAATACTTCAATGAGCCTACACAAGCACCTGGCTGCATGTAGCTTTACTGTAGGTAAGACTGTGCAGGTTACACAGTACATTGATTGGAAATACTTTAATGAGCCTACGCAAGCACCTGGCTGCAGGTAGCTTTACTGTAGGTGAGACTGTGCCGGATACACAGTACAGTAGCTGGAAATACTTTAAAGAACCTACACAAGCACCTGGCTGCAGGTTGCTATACTGTAGGTGAGACTGTGCAGGGTACACAGTACAGTAGCTGGAAATACTTCAATGAGCCTACACAAGCACCTGGCTACAGGTTGCTATACTGTAGATGAGACTGTGCAGGGTACACAGTACAGTAGCTGGAAATACTTCAATGAGCCTACAAAAGCACCTGGATGCAGGTAGCTTTACTGTAGGTGAGACTGTGCAGGGTACACAGTACAGTAGCTGGAAATACTTCAATGAGCCTACACAAGCACCTGGCTGCAGGTTGCTATACTGTAGGTGAGACTGTGCAGGGTACACAGTACAGTAGCTGGAAATACTTCAATGAGCCTACACAAGCACCTGGCTGCAGGTAGCTATACTGTAGGTGAGACTGTGTAGGGTATACAGTACAGTAGCTGGAAATATTGTAAAAACACCTGCCTGCCTGTCAGTATATTAGGAAGAGAAGAACAGGATCTAGCTAAACTGAATACAGTGTATTTTGGCTTTGGCCAATTACGGCTCTCTGTACAGATGGCGCTGTGATTGGCCAAGCATGCGGGCCATAGTGCATGGGTTTGACTCGAACACGAAGCTCATCCCTACAGAGGACGCACTACACTAACTGTTAATACTTCAGCTGCCTGCCTGTTGTACTAATAGGATCAGAAGAACACCACCAATTGTCTTCAGGTAGCTTTAGGTGCACACTGTGCAGAGGACACAGTACACTAACTGTAAATACTGCAGCTGCCTGCCTGTGGTATTAATAGGATCAGAACAACAGCAATTGTCTTCAGGTAGCTTTAGATGCACAATGTGCAGAGGACTCACTACACTAACTGTAAATACTGCAGCTGTCTGCCTGTGGTACTAATAGGATCAGAAGAACACCACCAATTTTCTTCAAGTAGCTGTAAATACTGTAAAAACACCTGCCTGCCTGTCAGTAGGAAGAGAATAACAGGAACAGATCTAGCTAAACTGAATACAGTGTATGTATGTATATATATATATATATATATATATATATATATATATAAATATATATACAAAACCTAGGATGCATATATACAGTATATATACACAATACACTGTAATTGCAGCTAACTGACTTTCCTGCCTACTCTATCTAACTTAAATCAAATGACACTGTCTCTCTGTCTATCTCTCTCCGCTGCCGCAACACACTACACAAGGCCACCACACAGGCGGCCTTATATAGTGTGGGGTGTGTACTAAACCCCTGAGCCAAAATTGGCCAAAGCCACGCTGGCTTTGGCCAATTATGGCTCTCTGTACAGACGGCGCTGTGATTGGCCAAGCATGAGGGTCATAGTGCATGCTTGGCCAATCATCAGCCAGCAATGCACTGCGATGCCGCGGTGAATTATGGGCCGTGACGCGCCACTCAAATTTGGAGCCCACAACGTTCGCAATTCGAACGGTCAAACATGCCATGTTCGAGTCGAACATGGGTTCGACTCGAACTCGAAGGTCATCCCTATTAGCGGTATACAAAAAGGTTCAGTTTTGGGACCTTTACTTTTTAAAATATTTATAAATGATACAGGGTCTGGGATTAAAAGTACCATTTCACTCATTGCAGATGACACCAAGCTATGAAGTGGAATAACGTATTTACAGGATATCTCCAACTTATAAGCTGACCTCAATGCACTGTTTAATTGGGCAGCTATGTGACAAATGGGGTTTATGTTGATAAATGTAAAGTTATGCACTTGGGAGCTAAGAATAGGCATTCATCATACCTTTACAAAGCGAGCAAAATCCTTTCTTGTATTAAGAGAGGTATGGATAGTAGAGAGAGAGAGAGATCATTTACCCCTGTACAAATCGTTAGTTAAACCTTATATGGATTATGCAGTTCAGTTTTAGGCACCAGTTCACAGAAAGGATATCTAGGAACTGAAAGTGCAGAGAAAAGGACCCAAACTGATAAGAGGCATGAAGGAGCTCAGCTATGAGGAAAGATTAGAGGAACTGAATTTATTCTCTCTTGATTAAAGGGGATATGATCAATATTTACAACTACATAGGTGGTCCATATAGTGAACTTGGTGTTCAGTTATTCAATTTAAGGTCATCACAGTGGAAAATATTGCATCTTTGGGTATCAGGAAGGAATTTTTTCCCCCTGCTGGAGTAATTGGTTCATGCTTTGCTGGGATGTTTTTTGCTTTCCTCTGAATCAACTGTGGGTATAGGATTGTGTATATAGGATTGTATTTTTTTTACCTTTTATTGGTTGAACTAGATCAGGGGTACTGAATTAAAATTCACGAGGGTCTAGTCAGTAAAATTTCCTTCCAGCAGAGGTCCAAGTGTCATACTGGTGCTATGACTCATCATATCACAGCTTCCCATACATGTTATAGTCTTAGCCCCCCAACTTTAGGGCCCAAACATCCTGGCTCTTATGGTAAAATGCAGGGTTCCACTGTGTGGGCACTCGTTAGTGTGAGGTCAAGGAACTGGTGTGGCAGTGCACATTTATGTGCATCGCACTCTGTACTTTTTTCTTTCAACTTTATTAAAATGTCAAAATGACATTTCATAAATTTTTATGCACTGTAGTTCAGTTACGGTATGTAGAAACAGAGCCTTCAAGTGATGTCCAATCCATCGCAGAAAAATGCACACAGTATGCATTTTTCACCACACTGATTAGCACTCAGGGGCACTGTTGCAGTGTGAACAGAACACATGCATTTCTAATGCAGAAAAACATAGATCCCTGCACAAGTGTGAACAAGCCCTTACATCAGTGTCCTCAGTCCCCCTTCACATCACAGATCCTTCTTTTCATCAGTGCCCTCAGTCCCCCCTTCCCATCCCCCATTTTACATTACAGACCGCCCCATCACAGACTAACCTATCAGAGACTGACCCATCAGAGACTGATCCCCCTCACAAAGCATTCCATCACAGCCCCCTCATCGCAGCCTGACCCATCACAGATTGACCCATTACAGACCCCTCATAACAGCCCCCATCACTGTGATGGAGATTTTGAAATCCATATTTATATTTATATCAAGGAGTTCCAAGGGAACCATTGCAAGGACTCCAATTAAATTGCCATGCCCCATTGGATATATGTATATGTAGGGATGTGTGCATTTATGTATATGTATGTGTATATATATATATATATATATATATATATGTGTGTATTTATGTGTGTATATAGGTAGTTGTTTTAATTTCATGATATTGAATAAGGGCCCAGCTCACCTTTTAGAAATGCAGTTTTTCCTGTACTCTCATGGGAACCAGGTCCCCAGGTGTTAATTTAATTACTTTTGTTTTACAAAGAACCCTTCAGATGTAGAGGCTCCATCTCACCAGGGGCCGTTAACATGCTAATGTCGGAACTGTGTGGGCTGGGAATCAAAGGAGATTGTTCATTAACTCATAGACTGAATGGCATCGGAACTTTTAAAATCTTAGCATGAACTTTTGGAAAACTTCAGATGTGGCCAATCAGAATTGGAGGCAACTGTTAACCAATGAGCAGTAGGGGTCAGATGTAGCCAACCAGACTTTGAGGCAACTCTGAACCAATGCATCTGTTGATTGGTGAAGAATGTATATAAAATAGAGAAAGAGCCAGCTGTTTGCTCTCTGTCCAGCTCCAGACCATCCAGACCAGAGGATGTCCGTGTAAAGTATTTTTGTATCTCTCTTTAAGTTTTTTCCTAACCTTTTGTATCTTAGGATTTGTCTTACAATATTGATAGCCTGTGTATGTCCCTTGTAATCTTATCTAAGGTTGGCCTAAATTATCTCAGTAGTCTGACTACACTGTACCTGTAACATCACTTGAGATATATGATAAATTCTAATTATTCTAACATTTTTTTCTGTGTAAATTAATGTAATTGTTTATCTTTTTGCCCTGTTATCGTTCATTTTTTTATTCTTATATAGACAAAGGTTTAATCACTTATTTTTGTATCGTTAATCATATAAGTGAGGTATAAACATTTCCAACACATCACAAATACCCCCAATCAAAGACCCCCCTCATCACAGACCCCTCAATCACAGACCCCTATCACAGATCCCTCCCTATTATAGCCCCCAATCACAGACCCCCCATCACAGTCCCCTCACCACAAACCCCCCATTACAGTCCTCCCTCGATATTACAGACTCTCTTTCTTAACATTGCAGCACTCCCCCCTCCGCACACTGCCCTATCTTATTCACACAAGATGGGGAGCAAGGCAGGTGTAGACAAAGGGCGGGACTTTTTATGTTAAAGGAGGGAGATAGATTGCTGGGACTGCCCCACTGCCTAGCAACCAATCACCCACTTTTTAACTTGAAAAGTCCCACCCTTTGTCCAGACCTGCCGTGATTCCCATCTTGTGTGAATAAGGTAGGGCAGTGTGGGGAGGGGGGAGGAAGGGGGAGTGCTGCAATGTTATGTAAAGGATAGACCTGCCACACCTCCCATGTTGTGCCCTCAATTAAAGATGAAAGCGGCAGTGGTGGACAGGCAAGCCGGCAGTATGGTGAGGACACTCTGGCAACTATTTGGCGAGGCTGCAGTCCGGATAGGACTGTTACTGGGTCTGCATCCGGACCATGGTCTGCCATTTAGTGATGCCTGACCTAGATAGACTTGTGTCTTTTTTCAACAAGACTAACTATGTAACTATGTAAAAAAATATTTAATACATCTGCATTGTCCCTGTCATTTGTGACCAGCTTGTTCACCTGTTATGGGGCCTATCTGTACTTTAATAATGTTTTTACTATTAATATATTTGTTAAAAAAAGGGGGTTTTACTTGCTCTAGCTACCCTGATTGCTGCCTTGAATTTTTTGTTGCATTCCTTGTAAATCTGGAATACTGAGGGTGTCTCATCTGCATTGTATATAGTTATACTTTAAGAAAATAAATGTTCTTGTTCCCTCATTCCAAATACTACCACAGTTCGGTAATCTTTCTCTAAATAAAACGTTATATATTTTGAATGTGTTACATTGTTGAATATTTTTATAATATGAAAAAAAGAAAGAAATATCTTATTTTTATATGAATTGCAGGCACTCAGATGTGCCTGCATGTACCTGCAGTGGTTCTTACTGCTATGCCTGGACACTGATTGGTAAACCTGCAACACTTCCTGATAGTGTTAAACCTTGACCACCTACTTTACATTCCTATTGGTTCATCACTATGGTGGCCTACCTCACTAGAAATGGAAATGTGCATGAATCAAGAAGGGCGGGCAAGCTTTAAACATACCAGGAATTATTTGTACTTTACCAAATCGAAACAGTCCAGCATTTGAGGACTGCAGGCCACTGCAAGAATGAGATAACTACATTTTAGTAGTTCTTTTTTTAAAAGAGTTTCTTTAAATCATAGAAAAGCATATTATTATTTATTATAGCAGTAAGTATAAAGAGTAGATCCATGCTTCCACCAATGAGCACATCAAGTCAAACCCCCCATTCTATTCACATCTGAAGGTTGAAAATATGAGTTGCAAAGGCAAGATTTATTTAGTGTGCTTCTGACCATCAATATCATTATACACTGCCAAATCATTGCTATCCCCAGGCTGCAAAAAATCTCAGTCACCAACTCTTTGTATTGTTCTAGCAACACACATTGTTATACATAAAGAGTGTCTGATTCTTTCTAGCCCCAGGCTAGACTCATTGCAGAGATTGTACATTCCCTGCCCCACTTTCAGTTTGTTTTATCATGCAGAGCTTAAAGTCCTCCTTCTAATTTATTTATTGGTCTGAACACCAAGGAAGCTTTTTATTGTGATCTACAGCCATAGTTGCTTTTGAAACAGTTTTTAACCTCAGCATTGTGCTGAATCGAGCAGAGATAATACATCAGGGAACGGTGAATACTGACCCAGCCACAGAGTGATTAAAGAAAGACAGTTTAGTAGTAAAAAGTAAATATATAAATGAAAGGATAGTGATTTAGTCAATTGTAATGTTTAACATTGGATTAAAATAGCTTTTTGGAGGTCAGGCTGGTTCAGCCAATAAGTAGACAGAAGCAGTCAAGTGAACACATTGGGGAATACTCAGCTTCCTGAAGCATATGTCAAGTCAAACAATTAACATATTATTTAACAGGTTGTCTGTAAGCTATTTGCAGTTAAAATATGTTCCTAAGAAATCACTAAGAAGCAAAATAAATGTCGTATGATGCCAGAGCTACACAAAGAAAGCTTCTATTTCAGCTCTGTTCAACAATGATTATATCATTTTTTTTCAGCATACGACTGAGTATTGTTTCCAGTTCGGGAACAGGAATGCTTCAGAATTTGAATTAGGCCTTTTAATCATCCTCCTACTCAGAGTGTACACATGAAATTAGTTGTGGGTTGTGACTGATTATCTTAAATATAATATACCATAAAGTTTTTACACTTCAAGCTTGCTTCTAAAATACATGCCTGACTTTATTAACCTGAGTGCCAGAAGTATAATCGAATTCTATAAGAACACAGCTTCTATTAAATTGGATGAATGAACTTGGTTTCATGGAAGGTGTGTTATAATACAATGTTATGAATCCAGTATTGTTGGCTGAGTTATACACAGAAGAGCAAGAACTAATACAGTATCTCACAAAAGTGAGTACACCCTCACATTTTTGTCACTATTTTATTATATCTTTTCATGTGACAACACTTTGCTACAATGTAAAGTATTGAGTGTACAGCTTGTATAAGAGTGTAACTTTGCTGTCCCCTCAAAATAACTCAACACTAGGGATGAGCCGAACACCCCCCTGTTCGGTTCGCACCAGAACATGCGAACAGGAAAAAAGTTTGTTCGAACACGCGAACACCGTTAAAGTCTATGGGACACGAACATGAATAATCAAAAGTGCAAATTTTAAAGGCTTATATGCAAGTTATTGTCATAAAAAGTATTTGGGGACCTGGGTCCTGCCCTAGGGGACATGGATCAATGCAAAAAAAAGTTATAAAAATGGCCGTTTTTTCAGGAGCAGTGATTTTAATAATGCTTAAAGTCAAACAATAAAAGTGTAATATCCCTTTAAATTTCATAGCTGGGGGGTGTCTATGGTATGCCTGTAAAGGGGCGCATGTTTCCCGTGTTTAGAACAGTCTGACAGCAAAATGACATTTCAAAGGAAAAAAGCCATTTAAAACTACTCGCGGCTATTGCATTGCCGGTCCGACAATACACATAGAAGTTCAGTGATAAAAACGTCATGGGAATTCCCCACAAGGGAACCCCGAACCAAAATTTAAAAAAAAATTACATGGGGGTCCCGCTAAATTCCATACCTGGCCCTTCAGGTCTGGTATGGATATTAAGGGGAACCCCGGCCAAAATTTAAAAAAAAATGACGTGGGGGTCCCCCTAAATTCCAGAAGATGAAGGAAGATAGAAGAAAGAAGAAAGAAGAATCATTTAAATAAAGGAATTGTCAAAAACTGTCTCTTGTCATTTTTAACATTTTTGACAGTTTTTTAGTGAAATGGTAGCCCTTACCATTTCACACAGGGGGGCGGGATCTGGGGGTCCCCTTGTTAAAGGGGGCTTCCAGATTCCGATAAGCCCCCCACCTGCAGACCCCCACAAGCACCGGCCAGGGTTGTGGGGATGAGGCCCTTGTCCTCATCAACATGGGGACAAGGTGTTTTGGGGGGCTACCCCAAAGCACCCTCCCAATGTTGAGGGCATGCGGCCTGGTATGGTTCAGGAGGGGGGTGCTCTCTCGTTCCCCCCCTCTTTATCTGCGGCCTGCCAGGTTGCATGCTTGGATAAGGGTCTGGTATGGATTTTTGGGGGGACTCCACGCCATTTTTTTAAAAAATTTTGACGCGGGGTTCCCCTTAAAATCCATACCAGACCCAGGTCTGGTATGGAATTTAGGGGGACCCCCACATCATTTTTTATTTGTAATTTTGGCCGGGGTTCCCCTTAATATCCATACCAGACCTGAAGGGCCTGGTATGGAATTTAGGGGGACCCCCATGTCATTTTTTTTTAAATTTTGGTTCAGGGTTCCCCTGTGGGGAATTCCCATGCTGTTTTTATCAATGAACTTTTATGTGTATTGTCGGACCGACAATGCAATAGCCGCGAGTAGTTTTAAATGACTTTTTTCCTTTGAAATGTCATTTTGCTGTCAGACTGTTCTAAACATGGGAAACATGCGCCCCTTTACAGGCATACTATAGACACCCGCCAGCTACGAAATTTAAAGGAATATTACACTTTTATTGTTTGACTTTAAGCATTATTAAAATCATTGCTCCTGAAAAAACGGCCGTTTTTAAAACTTTTTTTGCATTGATCCATGTCCCCTGGGGCAGGACCCAGGTCCCCAAACACTTTTTATGACAATAACTTGCATATAAGCCTTTAAAATTAGCACTTTTGATTTCTCCCATAGACTTTTAATGGGTGTTCCACGGCATTCGAATTTGCCACGAACACCCCAAATTGTTCGCTGTTCGGCGAACTTGCGAACAGCCGATGCTCGAGTTGAACATGAGTTCGACTCGAACTCGAAGCTCATCCCTAGTCCATGCCAACGGACATTGTTTTGTACAGTAAACGTTTATGGGGAACTGTGTCAAATGCTTTTGCAAAATCCAGATACACCACGTCTACGGCCCTTTCTTTATCTAGATGGCAACACACCTCCTCATAGAAGGTTAATAGATTGGTTTGGCAAGAACGATTCTTCATGAATCCATGCTGATTACTGCTAATGATACCGTTTTCATTACTAAAATCTTGTATATAGTCCCTTATCATCCCCTCCAAGAGCTTGCATACTATTGGTGTTAGGCTAACTGGTCTGTAATTCCCATGGATGTATTTTGGGCCCTTTTTAAATATTGGTGCTACATTGGCTTTTCTCCAATCCACTGGTACCATTCCAGTCAGTAGACTGTCAATAAAATTAGGAACAATGATATGGCAATTACTTGATTGAGTTCCCTAAGTACCTTCGGGTGCAAGCCATCTGGTCCCAGTGATTTATTAACGTTAAGCTTCCCGAGTCTAATTCTAATTCTTTCCTCTACATTAGATTGCATAGATTATAATAGATTGCATTTTTAAAATGCAGCCTTTTATCTCAAAAATCCACCTGTAAGTGTATATATTTGAGGGAAAAATAAATAAATATTGTACAGACTCCACAGACAGCATTGCAGCAGTTGGAGTAGGCCTTATTTTGAAAATGATCAATAAAAGCGAGCATGCAGTCTTGCATCCCAAAAACTCCACGTAAATTTCACAGAAAAAGAAAAAATATTTTACAGACTCCATAGGCAGCATTACAGCTGCTGAAGTAGACCACATTTGTAAAATGGTAGAGATGGAAGTTTTTCATTCCAAAAATCCACATTAACCATTACAATACTGAGTCCCCTTCCTGCTCAGGCCAATTTTCAGCTTTTAACGCTGTCCCACTTTGAATGACAATTGCACGACCATCAACACTGTATCCAAACTAAATTTTTATCATTTTGTTCATATAACTAGAGCTTTCTTTTGGTGGTATTTGATCACCAGTGGGTTTTGTATTTTTTGCTAAATAAATGAAAAAATCCTGAAAAAAAAAAGTTTTTCTTAATTTTTGTTATAACATTTTGCAAATAAATAATCCTTCTTTATAAATTAAACCCAAAATGTATTTTGCTGCATTTTTTTGATGAAAATACGTCCATAAACTATGGTGTGTGTGTGTGTGTGTATATATATATATATATATATATATATATATATATATACATATATATATATATATATATACATATATATATATATATACATATATATATATATACATATATATATATATATATATATATATATATATATATATATATATATATATATATATATATATATATATATGAAAACTGATCAATCCTGATGTATGAATTCAATTGCCATAAGCAAGCATTTTACTGAATGAAATAGATTCATTCAGTTTGTTTTGTTGTGATTAGCTGTAATTTACCACAGCTGATCACATGATGATTGGCACAGTGTTTACCATGTGATCACTGTGACCAATCACAGCTAGCAACACAATTGTATACAATGGATGGCTTGAAAGGAAGCCATCCATTGTTTACAACTGTCATGTGACCTGCTGTGATTGGTTACAGTGGTCATATGGTACCGGCAGCAGGCAATCATCGGCTGTGTTCTGTGTCTGGTGTGTCCGGTGGTGCAGTCATCAGCTGTGTAAATGACTGTTTGCACCGCGATCCGGGAGAATGTATCGCCCAGCCGTCAATTGACTAGAGGGTGGAAGGGAAGTGGTTAAAGTGCATGTATATCATAGAAAAAATAAATAAATAAACAATAAACAACACAGGCATTATTTAAACACTAAGGGTTAGCCTACATGATATAAAACATTATGCAGTTTTTCAGCCCAAAAATGCACATTAAAGTATATATATTTCATAGAAAAAGGAAAGAATATTGTACAGATTCTATAGACAGTCTTTAAACAATTGGGGTAGACTACATTTTCAAAAAGACATAGCTCTCAGCCCACAAATTTAAAAAGAAATAGTTTATAGACTCCATGGACAGCATTGCAGCAGTTGGAGTAGACCACATTTTTTAAATGACACGCAGCATGCAGTTTTTATCCAAAAAAATACCCATTTAGTGTTTATACAGTATTTCAGAGAAAAAAGGAAGGGATATTGCACAAACTCCACAGACATTATTTTAACACCTAAAGTGATTGTAAGGGTTTTTTTTTTTAAATAACAAACATATCATATTTACCTTCACTGTGCAGCTCGTTTTGCACAGAGTGGCCCCGAATCTGTTCTTCTGGGGTCCCCCGGTGGCTCTCGCGGCTCCTCCCCACATCAGATAACCCCCTAGGGGAAGCGCTTCCCCGGAGGGGTTACCATGCGGGCGCGCTCCCGAGTCCAGCAATTGGCGTCCATAGTCGCCAAATGTATGACTCGCTCCGCCCCCGGCACCCACGTCATTGGATTTGATTTACAGCAGTTGCGCTGCTATCAATCTATCCAGTCAAGAGCCGAGAACCCCGGGCAGAGGAAGAGCATGTTCCAAGTTCCAGGGCTCAAGTAAGTAAAACGGGGGGCTGGGGGGCCGGTCGCTGCCACGTGTTTTTTCACCTTAATGCATAGGATGCATTAAGATGAAAAAACACGAAGGTTTACAACCCCTTTAACGTGGATGGAAACCCTCAGTGAAGTGAACAGCCTCAGATGATTCACAGAGATGAAACAAATCTCCCTACATAAGTTTTACATGTATATCTGCTGTCTTCATCTTTATATATCCTTTAGAAAGTGCTCTTCGTGTTAAAGTTTTTCTCTTCCTAGTTAGCACGAGGTATTATTGGCATACAGCCAAGACAGCTGATTGTAGGAAAGGTACACACCCCCTCTCTTCATAGTCAAAGGAAGAAAGTAATGTGCAGAAGTTTGCTCTTCTGACTGACTAATCAATTTATAGCAACCTCCCCCGACACACACTTCTATCTCCCATCTCGGAGAACGTGTGTGACGTTATCAGGCTGATAACAGAGCTATGGAGCAAGAGACAGCTACGGGACATAATGCTTTGGAGAGAGATAAGAAAACACTACAGATATATGTGCCCAGCTCAAATTTTATGAATTGGGTTTACATTCACTTTAACCACTTCAATAAAGGGCACTTCCCCCCCTTCCTGCCCAAGCCAATTTTCAGCTTTCATCTCTGTCCCTATTTAAATGACAATTGCGCGGTCATGCTACATTGTACCCAAACTAAATTTTTATAATTTTGTTCCCACAAATAGAGCTTTCCTTTGGTGGTATTTGATCACCTCTGGGGTTTTTATTTTTTTGCTAAACAAATAAAAAAAAACAACATTTTTGAAAAAAAAAATGATATTAACCACTTCAATACAGGGCATTTTCACCCCCTTCCTTCCCAGACCAATTTTTAGTTTTCAGCGCTGTCGCATTTTAAACGACAATTGCGCGGTCGTGCAACGCTGTACCCAAACAAAATTGATGTCCTTTTTTCTCCACAAATAGAGCTTTCTTTTGGTGGTATTTGATCACCTCTGCGGTTTTTATTTTTTGCGCTATAAACAAAAGAAGAGTGACAATTTTGAAAAAAACACAATATTTTATGCTTTTTGCTATAATAAATATCCCAATTTAAAAAAAAAAAAAAAAATGTTTTCCTCAGTGTAGGCCGATACGTATTCTTCTACATATGTTTGGTAAAAAAATCGCAATAAGCGTATATTGATTGGTTTGCGCAAAAGTTATAGCGTCTACAAAATACAGGATAGATTTATGGCATCTTTAAAAAAATTTTATTTATTTTTTTTACTAGTAATGGCGGCTATCTGCAATTTTTTTCGTGACTGCGACATTATGGCGGACAAATCAAACACTTTTGACACATTTGTGGGACCATTCACATTTATACAGCGATCAATGCTATAAAATTGCATTGATTACTGTATAAATGTGACAGGCAGGGAAGGGGTTAATCACTAGGGGGACACGAGGGGTTAAATGTGTTTCCTAGGGAAGTGATTCTAACTGTAGGGGGTGGGGACTCACAAGGGGAGGAGACCGATCGGTGTTCCTCTGTACTGGGAACACAGATCGGTCTCCTCTCACCTGACAGGACGTGGATCTGTGTGTGTAAACGGTCCTGCCCGGTTAACGGCAATCGCGGGTGCCCGGTGGACATAGCAGCCACCAGGCACATGCACCGGGTCCCGAGCAACGTGGCGCACGCGCGCCCCCTAGACGGCTGGGAAGCCCAGCACATCATATGACGGCCACCCAGGATGGGAGATCCCATCTGTGGCCGTCATTTGACTATGGGCCGGTATTGAAGTGGTTAAAGTTATAACATTTTGTAGATAAGTATGTTTTCTCCTTCACTGATGGGCACTGATGAGGCTGCACTGATGGGCACTGATAAGGCAGCACTGATGAGCACTGATAGGCGGCACTGTTGGGCACTCATAGGTGGCACTGATATGCAGCACTGATGGGAATTTATAGGCGGCACAGATGGGAACTCATAGGCGGCACGGATGGGCACTGATAGGTGACACTGATGGGCACTGAAAGGTTGCACTGATAGGCAGCACTGATGGGCACTGATAGGTGGCACTCATGGACACTGAGTGGTGGCACTGATGGACACTGAGAGATGGCACTGATGGGCATCACTGATATGGAGGCACTGGCAGGCATTGCTGATGGGCACTGATTGGCATCATATGTGGGCACTGATTGGCATCATTTGTGGGCACTGATTGGCATCCCTGGTGACCATGGGTGGCATACCTGGTGGTCATCAGTGGTGGGTATCCCTATTGGTCCCGGTGGCATCCCTGGTGGTCCTGGGTGGGAATCCTCAGTGGGCCGCGACGATCGGCTTTCCTCTACTCGCGTATGTCAGACACGAGTAAGGAAAAGCCGATACATGGCTTTTCCTGTTTACATCATGATCAGCTGTGATTGGACACAGCTGATCACATAGTACAGAGCCTCCATCAGAAGCTCTTTACCAAGATCAGTGTTGCAGTGTGTCAGACTGACACACTGCACCATAGATCACCGCTCGCCGGCTTATTACCCTGATTTCGTCATATGACATCCGATCAGGATAACACAACCACTTTGCGCACGTCATATTGCTATATGGCAGGCGGGAAGTGGTTAAGTAGCCTGTATTTGAAAATTGACACACATCATGGAGTTTTTCCAGCCCATATATTTAAGGTGAGAGGAGGTGTCAGGACCTGTGTGGCGTTCGGGGGTCAGGCTTGAAGTCCAATTTCTACAGCAGTGGGAAGCTCACACAGGAACCAGTAGGATAGGTACACAGGCTCACCTGAGGTCTAAGTACTAACTGGTGTTCACCAGAGCTTCTGATGGTGGAGATGTATTTTGCTGCATGTTAGCACCAGGTCGTGGTCCTCAGGATTGCCCAACCAGGAGATGAGCAAGCCAGGGTCCGGATTAAGCAGGTAGTAAGGAAACAAGCCAAAAGGTCAGTAATGAGTAGTTGCAGGTCAGGATCAGGCAGAAGTGTAGTCGAGGAACAAGCCAAGGGTTGATAACGAGTGGTAGCAAAATATGGACAGCAACCAGGAAGACAAGAGCGAGATACTTGCTGAGAGAGCACAATAATCTTGTAAACAGGAAGTGTAGAGATAGCTTAAATCAGGAAGTCCATGGGAGGTAAAAAGTGTTCAAGGTTCAAGGCAGGGTTGTCCAATAGATCAGACTGGATTCTATCCAGTAGCTCAGTGAGAAGAGTTACTGCAGTTACAGCAGAGGTCCCAGGTTCAAGTCCAAGACCTGACAACCTATGTCATTACTTGGGTCACCTGCTGGTGGCACTGTTCCTGGAATTGAAGGGCATATTTCTGGTGGCCACCAGTGGGTGTCTCCCAGCAGCTGAACTGTACTGTACACCTGATGTGGACTGCTGGGGGTATATAAGCCCATCCTTGACGGTAGTTCAATGCTTCAGCGTTGCCTGGTGACCTCGCTCTTACCTATGTAATAACTGTCAAAGGGCAGAGGAGGCATTTGTCGAGCAGCCATCCCAGAAGGTGGAGCATTCATTTTTTTTATTTTTTATTTTTTCTCGGGTCGGCGGGCGGTGTGATTGATAATGAATCGAGGGACACTATTTTTTAAATTTTTTAATAAAAGATTTGCCAAAAAATTGTCTCCTGTTTTTATTTTTTGTACACTTTTTTAGTGAATGGGTAGGGGTAATGTGTACCCCAGCGATCTAATTTTAAGCCATTAACAAATTGTGGAAGGGAAAAGATATAGGGAGGTGGGGTCCTTTGGGAAGGTCCACCATGGGGAGCCCACAGTGTGGACCCGTAGACAGCAGAGAGTGCCATCATGAGTTGAATATCTTCAGAGATTGGTATGCTGCAACTAGAAGCCATTTGAACAAAAAAGAAGTATAGTCCAGTAAGAAGAACAACAAAATTATTTTAAAAAACATGCACATCACTGAGTGAGGGGTACTCGAGCTATGATGGTAAAGCTCTCACCAGCCGGAGAAGGGTCAAGCAGTAACATTGTTAGTGGCAGGTTGCCGTCTCATGGAGGTTTTCCTGGATTTCTTCTTATAAGAGACAGTCTGCCATTCTGAAGTTAGTGAAGTAGGTGGAGAATTTACAGAGTCAGAGGAAGAGGGCTCAGGAAGAATGATCTGTTGCCTGAGAACTTGACGGCTTTAGTCCAGCGTGGAAATTGTAACAGTTTTCCGGTTGTAGGTAATCAAAAGACTGTTCAGATACTTCCATCTGAAGGAAATTTTATGGTTATGTAAGGCTTTAATAATTGTGAACACATTTTTTGTAGCTGCAGGGTGTAGCAAGAAAAATTCGGAAATACTTTCAGTGCCCAGTAGCAGGAAGGCACAGATTCAGGGTGACACAAAATGCTAGGACTAGGACTTCTTTGATGTGAAAGAAATGGACGTGAAGTATAACACCCCTCAGGACATTGTCAGACAAGTGAGAGGGCTTTAGGAAGCAGTGGATTCTGTGCACAAGCAATTCAGTAGGAGAGATGCTTGGGGAAGATGGAATGCAACAGATATAGGTGGGCAGTTGATTCTGGAGGACTGATTCAGGATCCCTTGAATTTTTTAATTGTTATGGCAAGAAAATAATTTTGTTAGAAAATTACTTTGAACTCCAAAACATTATATATCTTTAAAAGCAGAGGCTTTACATATTAAAATGGTGGATGTTTTTCACACAGTATTTGCGCAGCAATTTTCCAAACGCTATTTTTTTGGGAAAAAACATTTTTTTGAATTTTAATGCAGAAAAGCACATTATATTGCCTAATTGTTTGGTAAAAAAAAAAGATGATCTTGTGCCTAGTACATAGATACCAAACACAACATGCTTTAAAATTACACACACCCGTAAGCAGCATCAACAAACTACATGCATACATTTTTAAAATCCTTTAAATGCCTTTACAGGTTATCCCTTTAGATTAACAGAGGTCTACTGCTAGAATTGATGCCCTCAATCTGACGTTCACGGTGATACCTCACATGCATGGTGCTCAGTATAAATAAGACATTAAGTCAATAAAACAACTTTTTTTTATTGCAATCTGTGCCAAAAAAGAGTAAAAAATATATGCCGAAGCATAGGGGCAATCCGCCCCTATGTCCACCCCTGCCCCTATGCTTCAGAATATACTGTATGCTCTTTTTTTAACTGTGGTGGTGAAATCACCTCCTACAGTGCTGGAGTCATGTATTTGTGTATTGTGAGAGCAAACCCTGTTGCTGTCAAAATTAATAAATCACTGCTGCAGCTGAATAGTGTACCTGCAAAGCAAACAATGATTAACAATGAATCACAGTATAAAACATTAAAGCGGAACTTCAGTCATTTTTTTCAACTTTCCATTCTATTAACTCTTCTGCTCTTGTTGTTTTAACTTTGGATAGTAAAATATTTTTTTCTGCCAGTAAATACCTTACAGACCACTTCCTGTTTCTTGTCTGGTAAAAATCTTAGGCTTATGACATCATGCACAGCTCTCTCTCTCACTCTCGTAAGAGTTTGCCAGGAAGGGAGGGGGGATAAGTGATAAGAGGGCCAATGAGAGCTGCAGGGCTGCAGAGCTGGAAGTGAACAGGCAGCAGCGTCAGCTGCCCACAGTCAGAATGGATGCAGCCAGACTTGGTGGAGGGAGATTTTTGCAGCATATTTGGCAAGTACAGATTCACAGTGTATATAAAATAATATGCAAAGTGGTTGGAGGGAAGCTTCACAATGGCAAATATGTTTTTATTACAAATGATGTGAGCAGACTGCAGTTCCTCCTTAACTCAATAAAACAACTCTTTTTTATTGTAATCTGTGCCAACAAAAGAGTAAAAAATAGCCAGAGTGTTGAAGGAAATCCAAAACAATGGCTCCAGAGTCTTGTGCTTTCCTATTTTCTCTAGAAGCACAGAGCCCACTTTCTATTTTCAATAAATTTTTATTAGTAGTAGCAAGAAATTTTTTTTACAGAACCTATGTATAAGGCATTACATGGTAAGAAGATATGAAGATACATAAAAAGCAAATGAATTCGAGGGAAAACCTCTCAATGCAGGATATAAAATGAAAGGTCCAATCAGCAAATTTCTTAGATACAGTTTAAAGTATATCAAAATTATAAACTAAAATAGACATGTCTCTGGTGATAGGACAATAAAGGATGTGTAATCTGCCGGAGCAAAAACCTAGAGGAGACAGGTATAACTCATTTACCGGATTAAGTGAGGAGTGGTTGTAAAGAATAAGAAAGACTTTATTCCATTATTTGCAAGGGATCAGGGATCAGGAGAGACGCCCGCCACCCGCCCCTATGGGAACTCACTGCGGGCTTGAGGCCACTCCCCCCTCCCAGAACCCCAACCTCGGTCGAGTCTTATCTATATGAGGTAGCCCAATTTCAATATCTAAATGTGGCTATGAGAAATGTCCTTTCACGTTAATGGTTATATACGAGTGGTCAAACTAGCATAGGACCATAGATATCCTCATAGAGGGAGTTATTTAATCAATCGGGATAGCCCTGGGGCCATGGAGCCAGAGGTTGTTAGGGTATTACCATGTCCCTCCGAAAAAGGGTAAAAGAGAAGTATACAAATAATTAAATAAATATCAGGGTTGAATATTTTACATAGAGAACAATCAGAGGGTCTGAGGTATTAAAGGGAGAGGGTAGTCAGGGAGACTAGTGGAGTGGGAAGCAGGGGGGGGGGAGACCATCGCACTTGATGAGGAATAACGGCAGAGTCTCTCAGAGAGCCTGTTGCCCTGGTAGGCTAATGCCCAGGCGTAAGGAAATATGACAAAAGTTGGCCCAAGGTTCCCAGGTTAATTCAAACTTACTAACTTTATCTTGGATAATGCTCACTATCTTTTCTTGTGCCATAATCCAGGAAATTTTATGCTTCACCGCTGTGAATGGGACTCTGTGTTTTTTCCAGCAAGAGGCTATTGTTATTTTGGTGCCCAGTAGAACAGTTGTTGGGTATATTTATCAACCTTATCTACTTTCAGATTCAATAGGGCAATCTCTGGAATTTGAGGGATCTGAGCGGTGGAAATTTTGCGGATCACTGAGAATACTTTGTTCCATAAGCCCCTTATCCGTGGACATGTCCACCATACGTGGAGCAGAGTCCCTATGTGGTTGCAACCACGGAAGCACAGCGGGGAAGCATCAGGATATATCTTAGCCAAAAGATAGGGTACCCTGTACCATCTCATGAGCACCTTAATGCTGCCCTCCATGAGGGAAACATTAAGGATTCCCTTAAATGAGCGATGAAAGCAGTAGAACCATTGATCACTTTCCCATGAGATATCAAGGTCTTTTTCCCAGGACAAGGCGTATGGAGGCTTGGACACCGCAGAGGCAAGTGAAGCATATATGATGAAGATCCCCCCTCTCTGATCCACTGCACCCGCACACCATGATTCATAATTAGTTATTGAAGGGGGCTCTGGTTTGTTTGGCCAAATGGAATGAAGAAAATGTTGGATCTGCATAAAGCGAAAATGTTCGGCAGGGGGCATTTCAAGCTTACTTGTACAGAGGGCTAAAGAAAGTGGGCCTGTGGAGGAGAAATAGTTCCCTATTCTGAGTAATCCTTTATTCAACCACCAACTAAACGCTAGAATATTCATTCCCGGCAGGAAGTCAGGGTTATGAAAAATATGTTTCAGGGGTTTAAGGGGGGAAATCAGGGAGGGATTTTTATAGAGTCGGTCACATAATGCAAGAGAGTGTGATAATGTGGGGGCTAGAATGGGTGGTCTCAATTTGGAGGGAGGCCAAAGTAAAAAATCAATCGTGTGGTGAGGGACTGCAAGGCGTTCCATTGATACCCAATCAGGTTTCTGGCCCTTTGAATATACAATGGAGATCTGGGCCAGCTGGGCAGCCTGATAATACCACCAAATGTTGGGTAGAGCTAGACCCCCTTGTGATTTGGGGCGGAATAGAATGTGTTGTGCGCAGCGACTTCCCCTTGATCCCCAAATGAATTTTATGATTTTGGATTGGAGTAGGTGAACTTGTGATTTATGGATAGGGATGGGCAAGGATCTGAATAAGTAAAGAATACGGGGTAGGAGGGTCATTTTGACTGCATTAATACGGCCTAGCCAAGTTAAGTTATGGTTATCCCAATTGGATAGGTCCAAAATCAGTTTACAAAAGGTGGCAGGGTAGTTGGAAGAGTAGAGAGAAGCTATATTTGCTGTGAGATTGACCTCTAGGTATGGAAGTGAGATCTCGTTCCAGGAAAACGGGAAGTGGTTTTGAAGGCTACCTAGAACATTAGGAGGGACCGAGATGTTCAGGGCAGAAGATTTGGCTACGTTGACTCGTAGACCCGATATCTCCCCAAACTTATCTAGCAAAATGAAGATATTAGGAGTAGAGACTAGGAGGGAGGTCACGAAGAGTAACAAGTCGTCGGCAAAGAGGGCGCATTTGTGCTCGCGTTTACCACACACCACCCCTTTGATGTCAGGGTGAGTTCTAACTGCAATAGCCAGGGATTCCATGGCTATGGCAAACAGAAGGGGGGAGAGCGGGCACCCCTGTCTAGTGCCCCTCTCTATATTAAAAGGTTCAGAATAGTAGCCCTGTAATCTGACCTGTGCAGTGGGGCCGGAGTACAGGGCTCTAAGGATGTTCATGAAATGTTGACCAAAACCCCAGCGTTCTAGTACATGGAATAAGT
The DNA here is from genome assembly GCF_042186555.1 of Aquarana catesbeiana. Lineage (NCBI taxonomy): Eukaryota > Metazoa > Chordata > Amphibia > Anura > Ranidae > Aquarana > Aquarana catesbeiana. Next base: position 204,473,234 of record NC_133326.1, on the reverse strand, counting down.
AGGGCCAGGTGACTGTGTCAAAAGCTTTTTGCAAATCGATGGATAACATATAGCCGTGTTGCGGGGGGCCTCCATCCCATTGAGATTTAAGGAGAGAGATAATGTTAATTGCTCTTCGTATTTGGTCAGGTCCTTGTCTCCCCGGGATGAAGCCCACTTGGTCCTTGTTGATATAAACTGCTATGCAGGAAGCTAACCGGTTGGAAAGAACTTTAGTTAATATTTTTAGATCATTGTTAATTAAGGAGATAGGACGGTAATTGGAGACCATAGTCGTGTCTTTGCCAGGTTTTGGAATGACCGAAACGAAGGCAAGATTGAGGGCTTCATCCAGGGGAGAGCCAGACCTGAGAGAGTTAAAGAATTTGACCAAATACGGAGTTAAGATAGGTCCGAATTTTTTGTAATAACCCGCGGAAAAGCCGTCAGGTCCCGGGGCCGAGTTTTGTTTCAAGTGTTTAATCACCCCGAGTACTTCTACTTTTGATATGGGATCGTCCAAAAGGTCTGAATGTTCAGACGATAATTTGGGGAGGGGTAAGCTATTCAGGAAATCCGATGTAGAATGATCAGGTGTTGATTGTTCCTGTTTGTATAAAGATGTATAAAAATTATGGAATGTTTTCATTATACTTTTTGAGCTTTGAGAAAGTTCGCCGGAAAGAGTGCGAATTTTGGGGAAGGCAGCCGATCGAGGTCTTGGACACAATTTGGTGGCTAATGTAGTTCCTATTTTGTCAGTCTGGTGATAAAAGCGTGCGCCTGACCACCGGAGCTGTTTCTCAGCCTCGGAGGTGAGGGCCAGGTTTAAAGAAGTCCGCGCATTTTCCAGCGCCTCTAGAGAATACTTAGTGGGATTCCTCTTATGGGCTCTAGACAGGGATTGAAATCGTAACTTAAGGTTATTAGTGTCAGCCGTACGTTCCTTTTTAAGGTTGGAGGAGATTTGAATAATCTTCCCTCTGAGTACTGCCTTATGGGCCGCCCACAGCGTTTCCAGAGAAACTTTACCCGTGTCATTTAAACAAAAATATTCCTGAATTTCTTTAGCTAGAATCGAGCATTGTATTGGGTCACTAAGGAGCCCTTCATTAAGGCGCCATGTGAATTTATTTCCCGGGTTAGGAGATTGTTGCAGATATAGGAGAACCAAGGAGTGGTCCGAAATGGGGGTGTCTCTAATAACTGCTTTGTTAGCCCTGGGGATGTTATGTGATTGTATGAAAATATGGTCGATTCTGGAATAGAGGTGATGTGGGGCGGAATAATGGGTAAAGTCTTTGGACCTAGGGTTCATTTCTCTCCATATGTCCACCAGGCCTAGAGAATGCAGAGTGGAAGCTATTTTAGTACTTTGTTTTGGGGGTTTTCTGGAGCGAGAAGGTCCTGACCCCGATTTGTCTAGGGAAGTATTGAAAGGGAGGTTCGTGTCTCCTCCCATTATTATTTTCCCTTCGAGTTTTGAGCCTAGAGTGGACAACCTTGTGGAGAAAAAGGAAGCCTGGCCTTTGTTTGGGGCGTAGTAAGAGATAAATGAATATAATAAACCCTCAATCGTCCCTTTTACCAGTAGAAACCTGCCCGCCTGGTCTTTAATAACTTCGCATGGGGAAAATTTAAGGTGTTTTGCAAAACAGATGGCTACCCCTTTAGACTTGTTTTCAGCATTGGAAAGAAAAAACTGAGTGTAGTTACCATGTAGAAAGGAGGGGTTGTATGAGGCTGGGAAGTGAGTTTCTTGCAATAGGAGAACTGCGATTTTTTGTGATTTGTAGTGATTAAATAGTTTGCGTCGTTTGACAGGGGAGTTCATGCCTTGTACATTATTCGTGGCTATACAGATTTGGGGAGGAGGAACGTGTGTGTCAGGGAGCATGGATCAGGGGGGGGATGTGCTCATCACACAACTAGAGCCTACCTGCGACATCAAAATTCGTACTCGTGTCCAAGCCTCCGCTGCCTGAAGGTGTTGGAATCCGGGATGTAGCAACATGGTTAGGCCTCTGAGAGACTCCGGGAGTAGGTGAGATGAGGAGGGGAGAAAGTGGGGGAGGATCGACCCTGAGAAAGAGAGACAGGTCATGTCAAAAACAATGTAAAACAAATGATATAAACGATCAGACATACTTAGTGTATCTAAATAACAATCTAAGAACCCTGACAGGGGGGAGGGCAGTCAGCCACCCCCTAAAAAGGTTTTTCCCAAAAACGGGAACCCCAAAAAAGGGGTTATGAAGGTGTTTCTGAGTGGGGAAAATACCACTCAGGAACTCGTGGAGGCGGAGTGCAGCCACTCCGGCCAAACCGCCATAGAGAAAAACAAAAAGTAGAACCGTAAAAGCAAAATTGTAGGAGTCCTGAGAGAAATGGAGCAACAGAAAAAACAAAGCAAACGTCTCAGTATCCCAACAGGGTCTGGCTATAAGCCAGGCAGTAGAGAACGGGGGCTTGGGGTGTCAGCGTCCCATAGCCTAAAGGTTGCCCCAGGGAATCCTGGAGATGAGAAGGCACTGTTGATAGCAGACTTTCCATTAAGGAGGGCATCCATCTTTGGATCTCTTGGCTTGTTGTTTATGCCATAAGGGTTGGATGGGGCTCGAGGGTGGTGGTCTCTTCGCGGACTGAGGTGTTCTGGAATCCATGGCAGTAGATGATGCTGGCGAGTGAGATATAAGGCCCAGTTGCAGCAGTAAACGTTCCCCCTCTCCGAAATTTGTGAAGCTGTAAGACTTGTTTAGGTAGGCAAAGTTGAGGCGAAAGGGGAACGACCATCTGTAGGCGATCGATTTTTGCGATAGGATGCTCAGTAGAGGCTTTAATGATCTCCGTCTCTGAATCGTGAAGGGGAAAAGGTCCGCAAAAATTTGTATCGAGTGTCCCTGGAAGGAGAGATTTTCAGATTTTCTCGCTCTGTGCATGACTTCTTCTTTGACTCTGAAGAAATGGGGTTTAACCACAATATCTCTGGGTAGGCCATCTTGGCGTGGAGGTTGCAAGGCCCTATGTGCCCGGTCTAGTTCCAGCCTGTGATCTGGTATATCCGGAATTAAATGTTTGATAAAAGAACGAACGATTTTTTCTGTGTCCTTAAAGGATTCTGGAAGGCCTCTTAGTCTGAAATTGTATCTGCGAGACCTGTTCTCGAGGTCATCGAGTTTTGAGTATGCCATGTCCAGTTGGTCATGTAATTCTTGAATCCTGTCAGTGTTCTGGTTGGCAACTGCAGCAGTTTGATCAGTCTTTGATTCGATTGCTTCAATGCGTGCACCCAGCTGCTGCAGGTCAGCCTGTATAGTTGTGGTGATTTGTGAGGCATTGTGTGCCAAAACTCTTGTAAGCATATTAGAGAAAGTGTTCATTAGGGCTGCAAAGTCAGCAGGGATGGGAGCAGGGGGATCATCCTGAGGGCTGGGTGGGGGACAGCTCTCCTCCATCTGGGATAGGGGGGTACTTCCATGGGGCTACAGCCTAAGGAGTTCATGTGGGATCCTGTTAATAACCCATCCTGGGAATTACTCACAGTTTGCGGTTTCATCATGGCACTGGGGGAGGGCAGGGGTGGAAAGTCTTCCAAGGATGCCTCCGGATTCCCTGAGGAGCCTCGTGTGGCGCCGACCGCCACCATTTTTGTGGAGGCCACAATCCGCGGGCCGGAATATAGAAATCGGGATAGGTCCCGTCTTGCCGAGCCCCGGGTCATGCGAGGGGGTCCCCCAGGACTCCAAGAGGTGTGGAGGGGGTCTGAAGGTCCAGTTCCACCGCTATTTGTGGCTGTGGCAGGGATCGTAGGCCGGAGTGGAGCGGAGCTCTCAGAACGAGCGACCGTTCATGGGGCTGCCGCGCATGCTCCTCCACAGAGCCCACTTTCAAGAAGTGAAGAAACAGCTACAGTGTTTGAGCTTGGCTTACTTTATGGTTTGTCCTGCCAGTCTTATGCAGCGTACACACGATCGCACATTCCGACAACAAAATCCATGTTTTTTTTCCGACGGATGTTGGCTCAAACCTGTCTTGCATACACAGGGTCACACAAATCTTGTCGGAAATTCCGAACGTCAAGAATGCGGTGACGTACAACGAGCCGAGAAAATTGAAGTTCAATAGCAGGTGCCGCTCTTCTGCTTCATTCCAACATGCGTGGAATTTTGTGCGTCGGAATTGTGTACACACAATCGGATTTTGTTGTCGGAAAATTTGAGATCCAGATCTCAAATTTTGATTGTCAGAAATTCAGACGGAAAATGTCCGATGGAGCCTACACACAGTCGGAATGTCCGACAACAAGCTCCCATCAAATATTTGTTGTTAGAAATTCCGGCCTTGTGTACACGGCATTAGAGTGGTACATAAGGGCAAGGTGACATTTGTTTTATTCCCCTCAAGCCACTTAGGAGTGATTAACCGTCATTTTAATTCCTAAAGGGTGCTATCTGCTGGGACCCTTTGCCCTCCTCCTATGGGTGATTCTGTCCTGGATCCCATTAATCTTTCATTTTGTTACTGTTCCTTACCATTAACTTTCCTTGGCTCCCAGGAATTCAGGACATGCTACTTAGTAGTTCTTTCTATCTGCTTAGTATGTGTCAATGTGTGCACTTAATCTGCCTGCTCTATAGTTATTCTGCTGTGCTGGAAGTTCCACCAACAGGTAACAGCTAATAGACCCCTTTACTTCCTCCTGTGAGGAGCCTTTTGTGCCTCTATGGATAAGAGTGGATACCAGCTGTTCCACTCACTCTGTTCTGGTTGATTGTGCTTAATTGTTCTTTTTTATTACTTCACATTTTTTTTGTGTTGTCTTGGAGTGCACGTATAGGATGTGGCACTGGAGACCTAGCTGTTTCCCCATTCAATTTTTTTAGAGACCCTTCTCTTTTTTACTGCAATACATCCATGGGAAAATGCTATTTTTTTATATTGGAACAATGGTGGGTTGGGTAGTTAAGTGCTTCCATGGAATGTTTGGTACGTGATTCACTGAAGAGGCCATCCGTAATTGACTATGTGTCCTTCCGTCCTTCCTTGATCTGACTGCATGCCACACAAGAAACTTCTTATTCACGGCAACGCAGGATTATTCATATGGCCTATCATTCAGTGTACACCTCCCCACTCTTGTATGTTATCCAACTTGGTTCAATGTTGCTTGGTGATCTCCTGTGAGCAATTTGTGGCAGATGGAGGTCATCATAGAACCTAAAGGGTTTTCAGATCATTCTCCTTCAATTTTTATTTTAGCCCTGGGACGTGCAGGCCCACATGTCCCCTGGCACCCTAAACCATTTTGATTGGAGATTTCTCCCCATTAAATGACAGACTCCTCTACTGATACCTTTTTGGCTCACAATGCTGGTTCTGCCTCTAGCTGAATCATTTGGGATACCCACAAGGCCTACCGTCGGGGTAACCTCATTAAGCAGGTTACATAGTTAGTCAGATTGAAAAAAGACACAAGTCCATCCAGTTCAACCTTAAAAACAATAAATAAAGTAAAAAATATCGTACAATCCAATATACCCAATTTTATACCCTCAGTTGATCCAGAGGAAGGCAAAAAACCCCAGCAGAGCATGCTCCAATTTGCTACAGCAGAGGAAAAAATTCCTTCCTGATCCCCCAAGAGGCAATTGGATTTTCCCTGGATCAACTTTACCTATAAATGTTAGTACCCAGTTATATTATGTACATTTAGGAAATTATCCAGGCCTTTCTTAAAGCAATCTACTGAGCTGGCCAGAACCACCTCTGGCGGGAATCTATTCCACATTTTCACAGCTCTAATGCCCCGTACACACGGTCGGACTTTGTTCGGACATTCCGACAACAAAATCCTAGGATTTTTTCCGACGGATGTTGGCTCAAACTTGTCTTGCATACACACGGTCACACAAAGTTGTCGGAAAATCCGATCATTCTGAACGAGGTGACGTAAAACACGTACGTCGGGACTATAAACGGGGCAGTGGCCAATAGCTTTCATCTCTTTATTTATTCTGAGCATGCGTGGCACTTTGTCCGTCGGATTTGTGTACACACGATCGGAATTTCCGACAATGGATTTTGTTGTCGGAAAATTTTATATCCTGCTCTCAAACTTTGTGTGTCGGAAAATCCGATGGAAAATGTGTGATGGAGCCTACACACGGTCGGAATTTCCGACAACAAGATCCTATCACACATTTTCCATCGGAAAATCCGACCGTGTGTACGGGGCATTACTGTGAAGAAACCCTTGCGTATTTGGAGATTAAATCTCTTTTCCTCTAGATGTAAAGAGTGCCCCCGTGTCCTCTGGGTTGACCATAAAGAGAATAACTCAACACCAAGATCACTATATGGACCCCTTATATATTTAAACATGTTGATCATATCCCCCCTTATTCTCCTCTTCTCAAGAGTGAATACATTCAGTTCCTCTAATCTTTCCTCATAGCTGAGCTCCTCCATGCCTCTTATCAGTTTGGTTGCCCTTCTATGTACTTTCTCCAGTTCCCCGATATCCTTTTTGAGAACTGGTGCCCAAAACTGAACTGCATATTCCAGATGAGGTCTTACTAATGATTTGTAGAGGGGCAAAATTATATCTCTCTCTCTAGAGTCCATACCTCTCTTAATACAAGAAAGGACTTTGCTCGCTTTGGAAACCGCAGCTTGGCATTGCATGCTATTATTGAGCTTATGATCTACCAAAACCCCCAGATCCTTCTCCACCACAGATTCCCTCAGTTGTACTCCCCCTAGCATGTATGATGCATGCATATTCTTAGCCCCCAAGTGCATAACTTTACATTTATCAACATTAAACCTCATCTGATGGAGACATACTGTAAGGACTTTATTCCACTGCATAGCTTGGTGTCATCTGCAAAGACAGAAATGTTACTTTTGATCCCAGTACCTATATCATTTATAAAGATATTAAAAAGTAAGGGTCCCAGCACTGAACCTTGGGGTACACCACTGATAACCTTAGACCATTCAGAGTAAGAATCAGTAACCGCTACTCTCTTAATTCTGTCTTTTAGCCAGTTTTCTATCCATTTACAAACTGATATTTCCAAGCCTGTAGACTTTACCTTACACATGAACTGTGTGTTGGGAACTGTGTCGAACGCTTTTGCAAAATCCAAGTATACCACATCCACAGCCACCCCTCTGTCCAAGGTTTTACTTACCTTTTCATAAAAAGAAATCAGGTTTGTCTGACAACTTCTGTCTTTCATGAATCCATGCTGTCTGTTGCTTAAAATGTTTTTTTTCCAGCAAGAACTCGTCTATGTGGCCTTTTATTAAATGCTCCAGTATCCTCCCAACTATAGAAGTTAAACTAACAGGTCTATAGTTACTTAGTAACCACTTTGATCCCTTTTTAAATATAGGCACCACGCTCGCCCTGCGCCAATCCAGTGGCACTGTTCCCGTCATTAATGAGTCCCTAAAAATTAGATACAATGTCTTTGAAACTACAGAGCTCAATTCTTTTAGGATCCGTGGGTGGATGCCATCAGGTCCAGGTGCTTTATCCACCTTTATTCTGTCTACATAATTCTGGACCATATCACTTTTGAGCCATTGTGGATCATTCGGGGCTGTGTCACTACCACCCCCATTATGAACATGAGCTCCCCTATGCTCCTTTGTATACACAGAGCTGAAAAAAGTATTTAATAAATTTGCCTTCTCTTTGTCCCCAGTCACCCACTCTAGATTATAATACCCTTGTAAAGGGCCTACATGCTCAGACCTGGCCTTTTTACTATAATATATTTGAAGAATTTTTGGGGGTTTGTCCTATCTTTTGCAATCTGTCGTTCATTTTGAATTTTTGCATCCTTGATTTCCTTTTTACATGTTCTGTTAAATTCTTTGTAACATTAAAGCTCTTTTCTTATTGTTTATAGCTTCTTTAACTTTGGCCGTGAGCCACATTGGTTTTGTTTTTAGCCTTTTAAACTTATTACCCATGGGAAAATACTTTGCAGTGAGGTCCCAAACAGTCTTTTTGAAGAATTCCCATTTCTGTTCTGTGTTTATCAATGCAAATATTCCCTCCCAGTCTAAATCCTGGAGAGCAGCCCTCATCCTTGGAAAATTTGCTCTCTTGAAGTTAAGTGTTTTTATCTTTCCCGTATGTATTTCTTGTTTACAGCTAACATCAAATGAAATCATGTTATGATCACTGCTACCCAGGTGTTCCTTAATCTGGACATTAGTAATAAGCTCTGCATGGTTTGAGATTACCAGGTGCAACAGAGCTTCATTCCTAGTTGGGGTCTCAATAAACTGGACCATAAAATTGTCCTGTAATAGGTTTATAAATTTTTGCCCTTTAACTGTCCCAGTAGTGCCATTACTCCAGTCAATTTCTGGGTAGTTAAAATCCCCCATTATTATCACTGTCCCAGCCCTTGCAGCCCTTTCTATCTGTGCAAGGAGCTGAGTCTCCACCTCCTCGTTAACATTGGGTGGTCTATAACAAACTCCAATGATTAACTTTGAACTACGCACATCTATATGCAGTTCCACCCATAATGCTTCAGACTCATCACACTTTCCTTCAACCAGGTCCTCTTTCACACTTGCTTTGAGATCACTTCTCACATAGAGACATACCCCGCCACCTTTCCTTTTTACCCTGTCTCTCCGAAAGAGTGCATAGCCAGGAATATTATCAGTGTTAGTGTTATTAATGAGAGAATTGAAACATACGAAGATGGTGACCTCTTCTGTGGAAGCCAAATACATCATAGACCCAACATCAAACAATAGGTCAGCATAGTTGACCCTCCAGACCCAATTGACTTCTCTCCTATTAGACAGAGCCAGGCAAAACCAATTAAAAAAAAAAAAACACTTGACTTTGCCGAGGGGGAAGCAATGGTTGGCTCTGATTTTTTGTTCACAGAGGGACAACACCCATGTTCCTGCTTCAAAAGATCAAACTGGGCACACTCATACCCCAATTTTTACCAGTCTTTGTATTATTCTAGGACGAGCTACATATCTATGGAATTACACACCCTTTTAGATGAGATCTCCCTACCTGTGCCACCAGATTCTGACAAAAACCTGCTGAACACCCCGATTACGTTGCAGAAATTAGAGGTGGCGGTGGCTAGCTTTCCCAATCACAAAGCCCCTGGAACATATGCTTTCCTCATAGAAGTATAGAGAAGAACTACTCTCCCCCGCTGCTTGCTTTAAATGAGGCCCTCTCAAATGGTAAGCTTCCAGTGTCTATGTAGGAAAGCAGCTATAGTAGTCATACCTAAGAAAGACAAGGACCCTCTCTATCCTGACTTTTTTTGTTATCCTCTTACTTAAAGGTTTGGCTAAAGTGTTTGGCAACAGGTTTGACAAACTTATCTTGCAAATTTTACACCCTGATCAAGCGGGTTTTATGCTCAACCTGTTCCCAGCAGTTAACATCATGCTTGCCTATTTGAACATGCAGGTGTCGACAAAGGATCAAATTATTAGAGCCCTCTTGGAACTGGATGCCATTAAGACATTTGATAGTGTTGAGAGGTTTCAATTGTGTTCTGCATTTTGTAAATGGATAGAATTGCTTTATGCTGCCCCAGAGGCCTGTATTTGGGTCAATGGCTTGCAGTATCCTACCTTTGATTTGCTCAAGGGAACCAGGCAGGGGTGTCCGCTGTCACCCCTCCTTTTGTCCATCTCAATAGAGCCCGTGGCATGTCCACTCCAGAACTTCCATGATGTCATTGGGTTTCAGACTGGGTTCACACTGTTTGCGGCGGCTCACAGCAGGAGGTATGGTGTGCCCCTGTTCTCCGTTTCAGGGCAAATCAGGTCAGAATTTTTCCCTGAATTCGGACCTGAAATGGAGCCAAAGACACACAAGAGCCTTCTGCAGTGTGCTTCGCAGCTGCCCCAGGGAACTGGCTCCATTGAGAGCCATCACACTCTCCTGTCATGCGAATTGGATGTGGGGAAATCCGCATCCAATTTGCATCAGTGTGATCCCAGCCTGAAAGAGGTTCTTTTGAAAAAAAGATTGCATTATATGCAGATGATGTATAACATATTATTAAAAAAAAAGGGAATTTTCCCCCAAAAACGAAGGGGTTTCCTAGGCAGCAAAAAACTAGTGCAAAAGGTATAAAATATTAATAATTTTATTTAAACATAGGACAGTAGAGTAAAAAAAAAACATGAACTATGTACAAAAATTGTAAAAAGCACAGGAGCATGTACAGGGCTACATATAAATGATGCAATGAACAAGCGCTTGGATAGTCTGACGCGTTTCGACCCCATCGGGTCTTCTTCAGAGATGGATATACAGAGATTAAGTACAGCGCTGCGCTAAAGGTGACAAACAGCAGCCAACACACCCGTAGACTCAGGATCAAAACTAACAGTAAAAATACAAAAGTGTGGCGCTAAATTTTACGTGAAAAATAAATATACAAATACAGTGACTACAAATCAGATAATACGGTATGAACCGAAAAAGATACGTGAGTATACAGATTAGTGAATATATAATGACAATCAATATACATGTATTGAACAAAATATATAAAAAACGTGAAATATAAAGTCCCAATATATGTGCAAATAGGCAAAAAAGTCTGTAATAATGGTGAAAAGATAATAATAACCAGGTGTCTCCTGAGCATGCAGGGGGATGGTTCAGAGCCGGCACCTTGGTATGTAAATAAACCGTAGAGAAACCGGAAGTGCACAGAGGATTGATGTCGGTGTCAGGACCATCACCGGAAACCAAGGAGGCTTACCAGAAGATGTGGCCTGAAATGGCGTATGCCATACAGGTCAAAAAGGCTTGATGACCAACAGGTCTAGGCATATAATCTGGTCAGATGTCATCAGGTAAGGAGGGAAGAGGATCAGCACAGCTTCCTCAGCAGTGAATGCACCGTAAACCAGATAATTGGTGTGGATAACATGTGAGGGAAAAAACACTCACATAGTGTAATAACGTATGAACTTGGATTTATTAAAATAAAAGGAAAACAAACTCACATTTTCAGAGGATAAAAACAGCATGTAATCTTGCAGCGGTAGTTATGAGGGGTCCACCCAACATGTTTCAACTAAAAAGTCATCATCTGGGGTTGATGACTTTTTAGTTGAAACATGTTGGGTGGACCCCTCATAACTACCGCTGCAAGATTACATGCTGTTTTTATCCTCTGAAAATGTGAGTTTGTTTTCCTTTTATTTTAATAAATCCAAGTTCATACGTTATTACGCTATGTGAGTGTTTTTTCCCTCACATGTTATCCACACCAATTATCTGGTTTACGGTGCATTCACTGCTGAGGAAGCCATGCTGATCCTCTTCCCTCCTTACCTGATGACATCCGACCAGATTATATGCCTAGACCTGTTGGTCATCAAGCCTTTTTGACCTGTATGGCATACGCCATTTCAGGCCACATCTTCTGGTAAGCCTCCTTGGTTTCCGGTGATGGTCCTGACACCGACATCAATCCTCTGTGCACTTCCGGTTTCTCTACGGTTTATTTACATACCAAGGTGCCGGCTCTGAACCATCCCCCTGCATGCTCAGGAGACACCTGGTTATTATTATCTTTTCACCATTATTACAGACTTTTTTGCCTATTTGCACATATATTGGGCCTTCTTCAGAGGAAATGCATGCGCTGTTGGAAAATTGTATGCATAAAAATAATATCAATACAATAATGCACAGTTATATGTAGTAATTGTAGGAGTCTTTAGAAATAATTACCAAAAGTATGCGTGTAGCCAAGTCTCCTGAGCCTAAGACTTTCAAAAAGCCTCCACCATCCGGTCCCAGCCTGGAGTCCCCCGGCCAGCCAACACCCCAAAAAGGGGGAGTCAAGCAGCAACTGCGCAACTTACGGTAAATTACACATATAGGATGCCCCGCATTCAGTAAAGGGTGTGTGTGGGTCAGCGGCACCTGTGATCTGGACATCAAGCAGTAGCATCAGTCAGTGCATATAAGGAATGTATTTGGTTTATTTGTGTGAACTTATATGAATCAAATAATAATGATACTCCTAATTTCATAGGGTTTTTTTAGGCTATGAAGCCTAGGTTATAACAATGATTGGAGTTTATGATCGAAAATTATTTAGACATAATAGGTATGTGTAATGTGAATAATTTGGAAGGGATAGGGAGGACGAAGAAGGAAAAGAGAAAGAAAAGAGAAAGAAGGAAGAAAGGAAAAAAAAGGGGGTTAAAGAGAAGATAAAGGGAGGAAAGGGGAGCAAGAAAGACAAAGAAAAAGGAGAAAAAGAAAGGAAAGGAAAAGGAAAGGAGAAAAAGGAAAAGAGAAGAAAGAATAAGAGTAAGGGATGGGGAGGGGGGGGCAGGGGGAAAGGGAAGAGTTGTGAGGAATGAAAAGGGAAAAAAGGGGGGGAGGGTAGTGAGGGGTGATGGAGAGGAACTGGGGAGGAAGGCAGTGAGGGAAGCGAGGAAGGAAGGGGGGAGGATGGAATTAATGAGAAAAAGAAATAAGCGCAAGAAAAAGGAGAGTAAAATGAAAAAAGAAAAAGCAAAGGAGAGGAGAAAGAAGGAGAAACATAGACAACAAAAATTTGAAATTTGAAAGCTTTTGTTGTTTTTTCTTGTCTTCCACCTTTTCTCACTTCAATTATCTTTTTTGTCACTTTCACATCAATTTTAATATTTGCTTGTGTATATCACTTTTCCTTTCATTTGGCCCTTCAATTTCACTTTATTCATCCTCTCACTCACTTTTTTCTCACATGTGGTTGTTGTCTATTCTTTCACAACCTCTCAATTTCAAATTTTTGTTGTCTATGTTTCTCCTTCTTTCTCCTCTCCTTTGCTTTTTCTTTTTTCATTTTACTCTCCTTTTTCTTGCGCTTATTTCTTTTTCTCATTAATTCCATCCTCCCCCCTTCCTTCCTCGCTTCCCTCACTGCTTTCCTTCCCATCACCCCTCATTACCCTCCCCCCTTTTTTCCCTTTTCATTCCTCACAACTCTTCCCTGTCCCCCTGTTCCTTTCCTTTCTTCTCCTCTCCTCTCCTCTCCTCTCCTCTCCTCTCCTCTCCTCTCCTCTCCTCTCCTCTCCTCTCCTCTCCTCTCCTTTCCTTTCCTTTCCTTCTCCCCTTTCCTCCCTTTATCTTCTCTTTACCCCCTTTTTTTTTCCTTTCTTGCTCCCCTTTCCTCCCTTTATCTTCTCTTTACCCCCTTTTTTTTTTCCTTTCTTGCTCCCCTTTCCTCCCTTTATCTTCTCTTTACCCCCTTTTTTTTCCCTTTCTTGCTCCCCTTTCCTCCCTTTATCTTCTCTTTACCCCCTTTTTTTCCTTTCTTCCTTCTTTCTCGTTTCTTTCTCTTTTCCTTCTTTGTCCTCCCTATCCCTTCCAAATCATTCACATTACACATACCTATTATATCTAAATAATTTTCGATCATAAACTTCAATCATTGTTATAACCTAGGCCTAATAGCCTAATAAAACCCTATGAAATTAGGAGTATCATTATTATTTGATTCATATAAGTTCACGCAAATAAACCAAATACATTCCTTATATGCACTGACTGATGCTACTGCTTGATGTCCAGATCACAGGTGCCGCTGACCCACACACGCCCTTTGCCGAATGCGGGGCATCCCATATGTGTAATTCACCATAAGTTGCGCAGTTGCTTGACTCCCCCTTTTTGGGGTGTTGGCTGGCCGGGGGACTCCAGGCTGGGACCGGACGGTGGAGGCTTTCTGAAAGTCTTAGGCTCAGGAGACTTGGCTACACACATACTTTTGGTAACTATGTCTAAGACTCCTACAATTACTACATATAACTGTGCATTATTGTATTGATATTATTTTTATGCATACAATTTTCCAGCAGCGCATGCATTTCCTCTGAAGAAGACCCGATGGGGTTGAAACGCGTCAGAACTATCCAAGCGCTTGTTCATTGCATCATTTATGTGTAGCCCTGTACATGCTCCTGTGCTTTTTACAATTTTTGTACACAGTTCATGTTTTTTGCTCTACTGTCCTATGTTTAAATAAAATTATTAATATTTTATACCTTTTACATTAATTTTTTGCTGCCTAGAAAACCCCTTCATTTTTGGGGGAAAATTCCCTTTTTTGAAATTTCCTTTGGGGTGTGCAGCCATTTTCCTTTCCCAAGTGTTTCCTCTTTTCATAACCTATTATTATTCCTTTATAATACCCAGTCTTCTTCACCAGATGTGATGCAACGCATTGATGAGTTTGGAAAATTCTCAGGGCCTCCTATTAACTGGGAGAAATACAATGTTGCTAACCCTGGATCCACTATCTGCCCCCTTCTTTAACACATCTCAAGTTGTATCTGCCTTGAAATATCTGGGTATAACTATGACCAACTCCCCCATTTTATTTCAGATAACATTTTACCCTTGCAAACCAGATTTCAAATTCAATGCGGTGGTGTGGTGTAAGCTGCCTCTTTCTGTGGTGTGTTAACTTGATAAAAATTATTTGGATGCCCCGGTTCCTTTATTTTTTACACAACTTCCCTGTATGGATACCCATGAGAATCTTCATAAAAGTCAATGTCATATTTAGCGATTCATAGTTTAGATAAAATTAGAACTCCTGCAATACTCTAAAAGTGCAGGAGGCTTGGCTGCTCCCAAACTCTAGATCTTCTTCATTGCAACACAGTTACAACATTTAGTTGGATGGGACTGCAAGATGTTTTCCAGTTCCTTCTTTTGATTACTCAATATTTTTCAAGGCAGATATCCACCCTATGCACCTTTTCACAATGTAGTAAAGGCTCCCCTACCTACCCTTCTACTAATGTGTAAAGTGTGGGACACTGTTAAAACTGTTAAAAATATATACACCTATTTTGGGTAGCAATCTTTTCCCAGAAATCTCTAAACTACAAGGTTTCCAGAGATGGGAGAGGGCTGGAGTTTGCACCCTGGCACATCTTTATAAGAAATGCTCTATAAAGTCCAATGCACAATTAACTGAAGAATTTGCTCTTAACCCAAATGGTCCTATTAATTCCTTCTATAGAGGCTCAGTCAAACTTGGGTTCAGTCTCCTTCTCGCCCATGTCCATAATGGATAATGTTGAACGAGAATCATCCACTAAATGGATTTCAGATTCGTATCTTGTATTGCTGAACAGCTTCCTTTTAAAATTCCCTCTAGTCTGAAAGGCTCAGTGGGAGATACAGTAGATGAAGGCCCTATTCCAGGTGATATTTTCAGGTCTCTTCTTTTCCCTCCCATATATTGACACAAATATTTATCCTTCATAGGATGTATAGAACCCCTGAATTTTTACAAACTATCAGTGTAAGGGATGAACCTGCTGTGACAGGTGTGGATAATCAATATCCACCATTTGTGGAGATTTCCCAAGCTAAAGAGGTACTGGGCTGAGGTTGTTGGTACACTAAATGGATTGCTGGGGATTAACCTTCCAGATGAACCCTTCTCATGTCTTTTAGGTTATGTTGATTCATCCTCAATGGAGACAGTTTAGTGATTACAGTTTTTGAGCTTTATTTGTAGCTTGTAGGTTAATTGCACTTAAATAGGTACTTGCCTCACCCCCCTACTCCCCCTGAATGGATAACAAGGACTCTCAAGCCACTTCACATCAATCCTTTTGTTCCTTCTTGCCTGAGTTGACACATCATCTCTCTGCATAGTGAACCTAATACAGTCTACCTCCCTGTAAGTGATACTATTGTAATATGGCATTTTTTTCTTTTCTCAACGTAACCTCTACTTGTGTAGATTGTACATGTTTAGTACTTCACAGGCAGGTTTTAGCCTTCCCCAAAACATGTTAAAGGAATTATGCATTTTTATTATAGGAAAAAGCTGGAAGTTGAGGGGATTTTAGTGCTACCAATGAGGATGGAGGAAAAATACATAAATTAAAATAACCAATACATTTTATTATTACAAAGTTAAAAGATACAAAATAAATATTCACAATGATAACAAATGTTTGGTGGTCATATTGAATGATCAATTCAAAATCAAAGGAAAATATATTGCACACTAGCCCAACATGTTTCACTATTTGTTTCTTCAGGGGATGTGCAAGTCAGGATAGGATTCAAATGAGAACACTATACAAAATGGAAACAAGAAATTATTGTAACAAACATATAAGTTATATAAATAAAAAATAAAGCATTATAGGTAGGCTTGGTCTCCAAAAAACACCACAGATAAAACCACTCACCCAAACAACAGTTGCCACCAGCAACAAACCAGGCCGGACCCAACAAATCCCCAAACTACCCCAGGTTGAGGAAATCGGTCAGAGTTGTGGCCATAGAGGACAGAAGGGTGAGACTATAGAAGAAAAAAATCATTGTAGAATTATTGGCTAAATTAAAATAAATGTCTGGTTCAAATAGGTATAGAACAGGGGGGACAATTGTCTCATATAATAAATACTTACAAAGTAATGTATTTATCTGTACGTAAAATAGAAAGGCTTAAAAGCAGCTTTGAAATACCTCCTTGAGATTCAGTACAGGAATCAGGCTAAAAGGAACATAGAAAAGAAAAAAATAAATTCTAATATAGGAGATATAAATATGAAACATAGCTGTTGTCAAGAGTGAGAGAACAAAAGAATTCTAGTATATGATAGTGAAAAATCTGAGGTGACAAGGACAGCTAAGTTTATTAAAGAGTTAGTAGAAAGAGGATGTCTTTGGTGAATCTTAATTTATAAGGTGGAGGGAGCGCTAATAATAGGGAAACCCTGGGTTGTGTAGATAGGTAACAGCCATAAGACAGTGCTGAGAGGAAATTAATAAGGATAGTATGTAATAAATAAGTGAATCAATCAAAAAGGATAGCATACAAGTAGCAAGCTAAGGCCAGGCTTACCAGTTTTATAAGCGCCGCATGATAGAGTATGGCCCTCCGGCTCTGGTTGAACGAACAGCCAAATAAGCCGGTTTTATCTGTCCTCCAACGAGCCGGCATGTGACGTCACTGGCTCGAGGCGGATGAAAAGACGCCAATGAACATGCGCAGGATGCCGGGAAATCCCTAAGACT
This sequence comes from Aquarana catesbeiana, assembly GCF_042186555.1. NCBI lineage: Eukaryota > Metazoa > Chordata > Amphibia > Anura > Ranidae > Aquarana > Aquarana catesbeiana. The sequence goes on along the minus strand of NC_133326.1, from coordinate 204,456,172 downwards.
ATATCACCCATAAGGCTATGTGAGGGAGGGAGAAGTCAAGTCCATCCACAGATATCGTAGGGCGAACGTGAATAGACCCAGCATCCTCGCAAAAGCCCAGGGGATGCAGTGATGGAAAACAGACACTGGTGAAGGTGTAATCCAGGACGGCACAAACTGCCACCCATAGGATTAGGGAGACCCGGAGGTGCAGCTAGGCATAAAGTGGGCATGCACTAAGATGACAAAGCATGCCCTGGGTGTCCGTATGACCACTAAAGACCTAAAAGGGGGAACCAGGAACCGGCATGGAAGGGCTGGAAGGAAATCACTGAGGGAGGGCAGAGGGGCACAAAGGCAGGACCACAAAACTCTGGCCTGTCTGGGTGTCTATAACCAAGCTCACTCACAAAAAATATATAATATAACGAATGGTATTTGAGTGGAAAGAAATCAAACAAAAATATATATTTAATAATAAATATTATAATAATATGCAATAATATAATATGCATTTTTATTGTTTCACTTTAAAACTTATGAAAACAGATGCTCCCCGCTGAATGGTATTTTTTTTCCCATGTTGCATGTTATTTAAAGGAACATTGTGCATTCTTAATGTTTCACTTTAAGCCTTATTAAAAGAGATGCTCTCCACTAAGCAGTATGTTTTCATTAATTTTTGCATGGAGCATGTCTCCCAGGGCAGTGCCCAGCACCCCATGCCCTTTGTTTAACATCCCCTTGCCTATTAGTCTTTAAAATGGAGATAATTGATTTCCAAATTCATTTCTTCTTCCACTGACTACAGTACAGTATAGCATACAGAGATACAAAACATATATACAGTATATATAATATCCTAAACTTCACCCACAGTAGCTGCCTGCATTTAGTAAGCAAGGTCGGGGGGGGGGATTTCTCAGAGTGTGTCCCAACATTTTTCGGAATAAGATCCTTCTTTTGGGGATTAGGGGTACAGAAAAAAATCTACAATGCAATGCGTAAAAATTAGTTTATAAAGAAATCAACCAGCTATAATAAATAAGGCGTTATAAGTAGTATGTGTAAGTGGTTAGATACCGTTATGCTGTTGGTAGAGCGTTTCCCAGCCCCCAGGAGGGTGTCAGCGTGTGGTCTCCCTGCGTATCCACAAGGGCCCAGAAAGGCAGGCGGAAGACGCAATAGAATGGGATGAACTGTAAAAGCAGGAGGAGGGGGTGGATAATTGGTCTAGAAATCTGAAAATGACAAAGTAAACCATTACAAATATAAAAGGAGGTGCTAGACAATCAGTGTAGGAACAGCAACACTGGTGAAAAAGTAAGAGTCAGTATATATAATATTATAGAGGTTCCAATGTGTATAGGAGATAGTGAGACAAAGGGAAAAGAACTGACCTGTGCACTGTAAGGGATGTGCATGCATCCTGACCGGAACCCAGCCATTTCTCAAATGATAGGACCGGGTATACAGCTGGAATCAGTAAATACAGTATGCCCAATGTCCTGGGTAATTGAGAACATCCTGTGCAGGTGGGACCTGCCTCCTGCTAATGCAGCTGATGGCTTTCAAGGACTCCCGGCCAATTCAACCAGATGGTGGGTGGGCACGGCCCGGGTGAGCCCCCTGTTGTGATGACACGCGTCGCCTCCCTGTCATCAGGCGGGATGATGCACCGCCAACATGTTGCCAGGCAACAGCCATGCTGGGGAAAGCTGTGGGTGGGTTGAGGTGTGCGCAGGCATGTGCAACAACCCCAGCTGCCTGGTGCAAATGGCCCTTACATGTCAGGCAGACCTCAATATGGACCCATGCTGATGAAAAGCCCCTAGTGGCCAGGAGAGTGTACCACAGCCTCAATTGTTACAAGGGGGCAAAAACAATCCAGGTGGAAGAGTAGAAAAACCCATAGGTGAATGAGGTAAAAAGGAATGGAGCATAAGAAAGAAGGACTGAGAAGGAAAAAGACAAGGGAAAGGGGAGGAAAGAGAGAGAAAAGGGGAGAAGGGGGAAGAGAGGAGAAAAGGGCAGAAGAGGAAAAATAAGGCAGGATGGTATGAAACATGGGACAGAAAGGACCCAGGGAATAAAGAACAATAGGAGAAAAAATGGAAAGAGAAAAGGAACGTAAAATATAAAGAAAAACATAGGAATGCACAACCAACAAAAAAAGAATCATGTGTCTCCTCATGCATGTGGTACCCAAATGACTAGTGAATTTACCATACCTGATATAGTGCAGGCAGAAACTACAAACCTCTACAGTGCTGTCAATAGCTGATGTGTTAAAAAAGGCCCAGACTATTGAGCTATGTAAAACAGCGGGGGGTTAGCAGTGGCCTGCACCTGTGAGGCAGTGCCATACAGTGGAATAGTATAGTTGCTCCCTCCCCTACTCTGCAAGCCACCCCTGTCCCAAATCCTGCTATTCCGTTATTGTGCATCTCTCTAACTTTCTTCTTCTACAAACTACAGCACTGAGATATTGTCTGACACCTCATCATATCCACTCTTCTCATGGTGTAAGCTCACTTGGCAGTAATCTGCAGCTGCAGGAACATTAGAGGAAAATTAGTGTCAACTGCTTCTCCTTGCCTATGGACCCCATCTTTGCTACTAGTGCTCTCTTCACTAACATCCAATAACAAGAATTCTTGAGCATCCACCTGCATCAAGTGATTCTGATTGTGATTAAATAATGCAGCTAACTCCTCTATATCAGTTTTCAGAATAAGCACCAGAGGAAGAAAGAGAGGGTGCATTTGTAATTGCTGCTGGGGGAAAATGTCCCGTTCTGCGCTTAGAAGGAGAATGAGGACAGTTTGGTTAGCCCCTCCACAGCCTTCTCTGCATGCTTAGGTTGTACAGAATGGCCACTGCCAGTGCAGCCTTATCACAGCTTTGTCTTACAAATGCAGTACCTACCAGCAATATGTTTTCTGCGTGTGAAAGACCTCTGCCTCTCCATTTAGGCCTCCCAGACATAAGTAGTACAGGGATTGACTACCTTTATTGTCAGTTATAGCAATAGGGGGATTGTGTTTGTGGTGCTTTGTTGCACTTAACAATTTGGTAATTTGGCATACTAAACTGCACCAAATGAGCATGCAGTGATGTGCTGCAAACAAAGGGTAGCTTTGCCTGCATCAGCAACAAGTTCACTCTGCTGAGCCAGAAAAAAAATACCCTAGCAAAACTGTAGGTAAATAAAATGTTATTTCTAATTTTCCAATAAAAAAACTACAACTGAAAATCACTACAAACATTTGTATATTATTATTTTGTAACCTATCTAAAAATAAAGAAAGAACATGAAATAAAGAAAATACACCACCTTCCCCAATAAAAAAGGCAGATGGAGGGAGAAACTAAACAGCAACTAAAGTTGCTTTTGACAAACACAAAAAGGTAGTCCTAAAAATGGATCATGGGGTCTATTTACTGTAAACACAGGGGTTGGTACACAAAAATATATAACTCTAACACACAGCACTTCACATCTATCTAAACTATCACAATACAGAACCTCACCACAGTTCAAATGCCAGGTTGCATGATTGATAATTGGTTGCTATGTTGACAAACAATCACACTAGTTTCATTTTTCCAAAACAATGAACGACTTGAGTTCAGGTCAAACTCATAGTTGACTCAAATCCAAGGCTCATTCCCAGACAGGATTATCCAATGCCTGACACATTTTTTTTTTACGGCATTTTCCCTTTGAAGAGTACAAAAAAGTACAGTGGGGAAAATAATTATTTGATCCCTGCAAATTTTGTAAGTTTGCCCACTTACAAAGAAAACAAGGGTCTATCATTTTCATCATAGGTATATTTTAAATGATAGACAGAATAGCAACCAAAATGATACAAATGTTATAAATTAAGTTGCAGTTCAGTGAATAAAATAAATATTTGATCCTCAAGCAAAACATGACTTAGTACTTGGTGGAGAAAAACTTGTTGGCAAGCACAGAGGTAAGATGTTTCTTGTAGTTGGTTACCAGGTTTGCACACATCTCAGGAGGGATTTTGGTCCAATCTTCTTTACAGATCTTCTCTAAATCCTTAACGTTTCTTCGCTGTCCCTTGGCAACTCAAAGTTTCAGCTCCATCCATACATTTTTTATAGGATTAGGGATTGGAGACTGGCTATGACACCCCATGACCATAATGTGCTTCTTCTTGAGCCACTCCTTTGCTGCCTTGGCAGTATGTTTTGGGTCATTGTCATGCTGGAAGACCCACGATCAATCTTCAGTTTTCTGGCTGAGGGAACAAGGTTCTCATCCAAGATTGTACAATACATGACCCTGTTCATTGGCTCCTCAATGTGGCAAAGTCGGCCTGCACCTTTAGCAGTGAAACAGCATAATGTTTCCACCTCCACACTTTACTGTAGGGATGGTGTTCTTAGGGTCATGGTCAGCAATTTTCTTCCTCCAAACATGGTTAGTCGAGTTAATGCCAAAGAGCTCAATTTTGGTCTCATCTGACCACCACACTTTCTCCCAATCCTTCTCTGAATCATTTATAAGTTCATTGGCAAACTTCAGACGGCCCTGTACATGTGCCTTCTTGAGAAGAGGGACCTTGAAGGCACTATGGGATTTTGATCCATAACGACATATTATGTTACCAATGGTTTGTTTGGTGAGTGAGGTCCCAACTGCCTTGAGATCATTCACAAGCTCCTCCTGTGTAGTTCTGGGCTGATCCCTCACTTTTCTCATGATCACCTTATTATTCTTGCATGAAGCTCCAGACTGAGGGCAATTGATGGTTATTTTGTATTTCTTTGTATTTTCTTTGCGCCGGTCTACAGTCTTGTCCCTGAGGTCCTTTGACAGCTCTTTGGTCCTGCCCATGAAAGTGAGGTGTGAATGGAAAAAAGAGTTGTCGTTAAGAGCACCTTCCTAAATTGACAGGACTAATCTGTGTACCACATGAGCACATACTGTAGCCAGGCTGTGGGAGCCAGAATTATTATTGGTTGGTAGGGGATTAAATACTTTTTTTACTCACTGAGCTGCAACTCAATTTATAACATTTGTATCATACATTTTTTCTGGATTTGTGGTTGCTATCCTATCTCTATCATTTAAACTACACCTTAAACACATTTAAATTACACCTTTTCCCCACTGTATGAGGTTTTTGTACAGGACTGGTAAAGAGTAAGAAATATAGCAAATACATTCCTCATGCAAAAAATCATTTGTCTTTAGGCACATTTCCTGGAGGTGCCAGTACCTTTTGTTACTGTCTTTGTAGCAGAGATCACTTTTGACATGGCCAGGTGCAACAATTTGCATGCTTCATATTCTGATTTAAATATTTATATGGATTAAATAACAATGCATAAAAAGTTGGTGAAATGTTTATCTAAATAAACTGGTAGCAACCAGTTTATGCTTTTGAGAATATCTCATTTTACCTGATGCTTAAAAAATGTGGCACTGCCGAAAGCAAAAATCTCACACATTCTTCAGTACAAAGACAGTGATAGCTGATTTTCAGTCCTCAACCATTTAATCCCGACTGGTGTTAGAAAAAGGATGGTCATCCTATTTATTGATTTATTTTTTCCTTGCTACAAAAGATAAGAATGGGGTGTAGGTTATCAATGCTTCATACCAGATGAAATGCGGCAAGGATTATGTTATAAGGACAATACACACACAATGGTAAAATAGGTTTCTGGTAGATATGAATCAAATGTTTTTTTTTAACAGACCTCAAGTTTTTTAAATGGACTTTTTTATATACAATATTTTATTAACTAGAAACAATCTTTTTCATGTAAATAAACATTGAAAACGGGATGTTTCTATGCTGTAGTGATTTCACTATATGTTATACTTTCATTTGGGAAAACAGAACTGAAACTTAAAATGAGTTGTATCTTTTGGAAATGGGATTTGCCTGTGTGTTTTGAATAAGGATGAGCTTTGGGTTTGAGTCAATGAAGAGTTTGACCCAAACTATAACTGGTTAGATTTGGCTTATTCACCTGCTTGAATCTCTGCTATTGCAACGGGAGTGCTTTATTTATTGACAGAAACATTTCCACCACTAATTAACAGCTTTCTGGCTCACCTGCTAGCTTGTTTCACATAATAAACAGGCCAGAGGGAAACAAGTGATGTTATCAACCAATTAAGATCATGACCATCCCAGACTGGTTTGTTGACATTCCACTGCCAGCTAGGGAGCTGTAAGGGCATCATTCATCATGATTTATAATGGGTTTAAATCACTGGAAAATATTATTGATGATGGATTTATGCGGTGAGACTTTTTTAACCACTTTTTTGGATCCAGGTACATCATATGATTATGGTTGCCATCTCATCCCTTTAAACCCGAAACACATATTAATTACACAGGTTCTGTGCCTGATTAAGGTGGTAATTAAACTCACTTGGTGCCTTATCTGCATTTAATTAGCCTCAGAACCTGTGTAATTCAAAGTTGTTCGGGTTTAAGGGGATGAGGTGGCAACTCTACATATGATGTCCTCCTGAATCGTGCCTCATGCGTTGGTGCGCTGTCATCTGTCCCCAACTGTGTCCACTGGACACACCTGAAGACACTGTTTTTGGTGAATGTTTAGGGGTACAATGTACCTCTACTCATTCACATGGGGTTCGGGAGCTGGGACCCCCTTGTTAAAGAGGGCCTCCAGATTCCAATAAGCCCCCCGCCCGCAGTCCCCCACAAACACCGGCCGGGGTTGCGGGGAAGAGGCTATTGTTCCCATCAACATGGGGACAAGGTGCTTTGGGGAGTGGAACCCCCCTGCCCTAAAGCACCCCCCCATGTTGAGGGTATGTAGCCTGGCATAGTGCAGGAGGGGGGCGCTCACTTGTCCCCCCTTTCCTGGCCTGCCAGGCTACATCAGATAAGGATCTGAATTTTGGGGGGACCACACACCATTTTTTAAAACATTTTGGCATGGGGTTCCACACAAAATCCATACGAGACCAAGGGCCTGGTATAGATTGGATGGGACCCCGTGCTGTTTTTTTATTTTTGATTACCCGCAATTCTTTCCTTTACATTCAGGTGAACCCCACTGACAGCTGATGACTCATCGGTTGTTAAGGACGTGGTGACCGTCCGCTCTTAACAACTGTCTATTCACAGTTTGTTAAGGAGAAAAACACATATAAAAACGCATCAAAAACACAACACTTACTTGGTCCATTGAAGTCTATTACATGCAAAACTCAATCTTCTGTGGGAAAAAAAAGTCACTGACCCTTTTCAAAAATGCAGCAGCTGAAAATTGTGAACATGTCCCATAGGAAACTATGTAAAATGATGTGAAACTAGCCTAAATGTTCATGAACGCTAAAAAAAATGTAAATGTAACTGGTAATTCTAATATCAAATGAAGTGAATGAGAGTTGGTTTAGTTCAGTGATTGAGCACAGCATGGCATAGCAGATGTATTGCAGTAAATTGATTTATGTTTGCCAAAATTGTGTCAAACTCATTGTGGCTGACCTGACTTCACCTATCACCTGTGCTTATGACATGAGTTTGGCAATCAGAATGAATCTGCTGCAACATGTCTGATTTGTGAAACCATGTCATTGACTGATTAAATCACAGGAGGGGCAGTTAATAAAAACTGGAGAAGACTTAGGAATCTGTGTTCTCATATCAGTTAGATGCAGATCAGAAGATGAAAAGAACTGTATATATTATATTATGTTGTATCTTAGTATTTCATTGGGAAGAACACGCAAAATCTTAAAGAATGTTTGCACTGAAAGTCTGCATTATTACTTTGTGTAAACCTTACTTAATTTTTTTAAACAAGAGAAACCAACACATTTCACATACATCTTCATGAAGACTTGCTTTTGTTAAAATTATTTTGGAGAGGGGGGAAAATAAATTAACAAATGTCTATAGGACAGAAAGAAAGAAACAAATAAATAGAAACATGACAGGGGTTCTAACCCTTCACCATTGGAATGTAGGGCGGACCTCTCCATCCCCGAATACAAACAGTATCAATTTCTAATAAATAAAGACACTCAATGCCAGAGCTTGGTATATAATTGGCTGCGGCACGCTTATTGGTGTAATATTTAAATAAATTAAAAAACATTTAATCATTTTTATTAAAACTTAAAATTCTTAACTTGTAAATAATAAGTACAAAACAGCTCAGTTTTCAGGACTCGAGCAATAACGCATATCAATAAACACAAGTCCCCCCTTTAAATGCAAAGGATGACCAACCATATAACGTGCCTGCGACACGGTTGGGGGTAGGTTAGCTTGTTGCTGACTTCTGACCGACCGTGGAATATTCCTGTGGGGGGGCGCGTTATATAGAGAGCCCCCTTTCTAGAACATTCCAGCTGATCATATGACCCTCTGGGAATTTCCCCAGCATTCCGAGAAATTCCCCAATTTTTCTTAAAGTCACCCCCTTTTTTTTCATAATAAACAAATTGGAAGGAGGGCAGCCACATGCCCATGCTGTTCAGGCTCAAATACTTGAGCCCTCTCAGTCCATTCTATTAAAACATATTTTTGCTACTGCCTTTTCCCTTACTTCATGTTACTTTGACACACTTTTATAAAGATAGGTAGTGAGGTGGAATCTCCCCTATCTGGAAACACAGAGCAGTACATATCAGCACAGCTTCTAACTCTATTGCATTCTAACAATTAAAAAATTACATTTGGCAGGGAATAAAAAAAAATTGTGATCAAGAAAAGTGCTGAAAAGTATTTTAAGGCATGGACCTAGGACAATGGGGGTGATTTATGAAAGCCATCAATAAAGGCGCACGGCAAGGCGCAATGCACATTTCCATATTTATGACATGGTGCACTGGTAGCAGAGCTTGAATCCCCCATTTACTATAGCAATCTCAGAGCACGGAAGAATGCAATCTGTGCGTCACTATGGACATGGAGGCGCACAACATCTCCAATTCAATATTGACAGAAGATGGAGGCGCCAATATTATGGGGTGATGTGAGGAAGTTTAGTAACAACTGCCCAAGTAACAAATATGCCCAAAATAGAATAAGAAAGTAACTTTTTCAGAAAAAGCCTGCTGTGCCTGCAAGTACGTTTAGAATTGCGTGAGATCAATGTAAGCAGTGCACATGCGCAAGCAGCTCTTGTGCTCATTCACATGAGTTTGTTCACTGAGCGAACAAAATCTTTGTAAATGTTAAGTACACATGGGAGCTCTCCTCTAAACTTGACATTATTTTTTTTACGCTGGTTCACCTTTATGTATTTTGTTAAGGAGATTTGCACACAGGTCATGTTAGCATGTTACGTTGCCAAAATGTGACGTGCACCTTGTTAAAATTATGTAAAAAGACTCTCGCTCCTCTAGCTCCTCCTAAAAGGGCATTTAACCTTCCCTCTCTAATGCATATGATTGGGCTAGCTTTTGCTTTTAAAGGGGAACTCCACACTTCATTCTCCAATGCTCTTGTCTCCCCCCTCTAATCCCTTGGATTTCCATGAGTTAACTTTTGCTTTTAAATGGGAACGAGGTGTTTGACCTTTGGGGTGCCCGAGCCCCTTCTACCCCCAAGCATCCACCCCCCTTTCATGGGCTCGCTTGCTGTGTGTTTGGCTAGGGGTTTGTTAGTGTGTGGGAGGGGCACAATACTTTTTTAGTTTGGGGTGATATTTCCTATGTGGGGGTCCTAATTTTAAGCCTTAACAGACCCAAATGGCCTTGTATGTATTAGGGGCAGGCTATTTTTTGTTTTGGGTTAAAATCTTGCAGCTGCAATGTAGATTTGTAAGTTTTCTCTAAAGCCGTACATCTTTGAAGCAGCATTTTTATACATGCTACAGATGCACCACTTTACAGGCAGAGTACCCCCCCCCCCCCTTAAAGCAATTTTGCATTTTTAAAGGCACTTCTCCTTGTTTCATTTTTGGGGTTGTCCAAATTGGTGACATTGATATATGTCCCTCAGGGTGGAACCTGGGCCCCCATACCCATACCCCATACCCATTTTAAGGCCAATAACTAGAATATAAGCCAGCCAAGTGGGGACTCACAAAATTAACAAGTCAGCTCCCATAGACTGCAATGGTATTTGTTGTATAACTTTTGCCCATGTTAGGCTCTTTGTTTGCTCCCCTGGATGGGGGGGTTGCCTCATCCAAAATGTAATTTTGTAGCATGTTGGATGATGAGCTTAATTTTGGTTTATTTTGTGCTAGCTGCATTTGGGTTGGTCTCTGAGCATGCTTAGGGACTTTGTTTTTTTGCTGTAGCTTTTGGTGTGTGAAATGCATTTGGGATGGTCTGGGCATGCTCAGGGACTTCAGAGTTTTTTGTGTTTTTTTTTTTCAAAACTATGTTTATTGTATACAGAGATAAAGTACATGAAAAGAACAGGATTGTAATTTACATGAAATTCAGTACAATGTAATATCACAAGATGTCTGAAATCACAATAGGAGGCATGCAATATGCTCGGGAGCAGTGTAACAGTAAACCATGAACTTTGTGGGTGACTGGCCCTAAACCTGCCCAAATAGTTATACAGTTATCATGAATACTATGTTTTCTTGATGTGTTGTGTTTTCCCTATTGTTGTATTCCAGTGAGCTTTCTCATTAGTGTAGGGTCAAGCCATTGTGGTGAGCCATGAAGTGCTTCCGCTGTGTCTGTATAGGTCCTAAGCCTGTGTCATGGGGAATGTTGGTGCCTGGAGTAGTATAGTGTCGGCTCACAGTACGTGGTGCCCTCATGAGCATACTGTATGTTGTCTTTCCTTGGTTTCTTGGCGTTTTCTTTGGTCTGTAGCCTACTGTCCCTAGATAAGCCAATTCCTTGTGGGACTGCAGTCACTGGACTTCTAGCATTCCACAGGGAAAGAGCGAATCCAGTAGGCTCGATCAACGTTGAAGAATCACATGTGAGACAATTTGGAGAACTTGTTATGTACAGTGGGGACGGAAAGTATTCAGACCCCCTTAAATTTTTCACTCTTTGTTATATTGCAGCCATTTACTAAAATCATTTAAGTTATTTTTTTTTTCCTCATTAATGTACACACAGCACCCCATATTGACAGAAAAACACAGAATTGTTGACATTTTTGCAGATTTATTAAAAAAGAAAAACTAAGTGGGTACAGGTGTGTGGTGGGAAGAAATAGGGGAAGGGGAGGTAGAGATGGTAGGGGGAAAGGGTGGTCTCTTCCTCCTCCTCTGACCTGATGTCAAGTATCATCAGTTATTACTGAGATATTAATTGGAAGTATTCAGCCATCATTTTGAAGTAATGCCAACATGCCCACGTTATTTGGTATTTGGTGAGTCTTTGGCTTGATGTACCAGATCCTCCATATCTGCAATTTTATTTATACATCGGATCCATTCTGCAATAGTTGGGGGGATCGGCTGATTTCCAGTGGACCGGGACACACATTTTTGCTGTGTTCAAGAGGTGTAAAGAAAGGGAGTGTTGATAGTCTCTTTTAGGGGGGGTGCTATAAAAGCATTTGGGCTGGGAAGAAGTGTATCTAGTGTGTGGTAATTTGGGTAGTGAGGCAGTGGACATCTTTCCAGAAATTTTTGGATTGAAGGACATGACCACCATATATGAAGGAGTGATTCATCCTTGTCAGAGCATCTCCAACATTTAGGGGGTATAGAGGGAGAGATTTTATGTAGTCTAAGGGGGGTCTTGTACCAACTGGAAAATACTTTAAAGCCATTTTCCTGTGCAGACACGTTGATTGATCCCTTCTGGATAAAAGAGTATATATTTTCCAATTCCAGGTTTATTGAAAGAACTCTTTCCCATATAAGGCTGCTAGATTGGATTTTGGGCTGTGATCCAAAAAGAGGTTGGCGTAGATGTTTGAAATCAGATGTCTTTGTCTCCGCGCTGGTGCAAATATCTTTAAACGGTGTATGTTGTCTGGAGTATTCGGAACGTAATGGTGGGTCATTCAGGAAGTGTCGAAGTTGGACATATGTCCAGGATGGGAAGGACTGTCCAGACATCTGCGCAGATAATGCGGGTAGGGATAGAAAAGTGTCCCTGGAGAAGAAGAGTTCTGCCCGCATGTTGGAGTGAGGCCAGATGTCTGAGAGGAAAGCATCTGATAGACCTGGTGTGAATTCCAGGTTGTGACAGACAGGAGTTAGTGGCCCCGGTGATGAGGACATTTTAAATAAATGCCATGCTTTCTTGAAGATTTGTAACATGTTGCTGATTAAGGGGTGTTGTTTGCAATTTGGAGGGACATGTATAGAGGCTGTCCAAGGAAGTTGGCGGATTGGTCTGGAAGAGAACGCATTTTCAATGTTCGTCCATGCTTTAGTATGGGCATGAGCGTTCCAGTCTACAATTCTCGCTAGTTGACATGCCCAATGATATTTGGTGATATCTGGGAATCCTAAGCCACCTTTTCATTTTGGTAGCGCTAACTGTCAGAAACCATGAAGTCAGGCTGAGATAGAAGTACATTTAAATCACACTTGTTTAGTAATTAAAGTAAAAAGAACAAATGTAGTCAAAACATAGCCAAAGTTCAGTAACTGGAGCAGATAGTCAGCCAAGCCAGAAGTCAGTGATCAATGTAGTAAAACAGCAAGCAGAATCTGGAGCTAGAAGGGATGTCAGCAAAGCAAGTCTTGAACAGGATCACAGGAGATAGTTTATGTGATGTTGACCAAGGCAAAGGCAGAGCTCCTCTGGACTGGATGGCTTAAGTAGGCAGGACTGATGAGCAGGATATCATCAACAGCTGAGTAACTGTGGAGAGATAGGAGCTGGCAAATAACTGACAGCTGAGAGGCCAGCTCAGAGAAGGAAGGTCTTAGCCCAGCCCTGACAGTACCCCCTTCTCAATGACCCCTCCCCCTCGGAGGACCCCCAGGCTTGAGGGGAAAATGTCTATGGAAATTACGGAGGAGGACAGGGACATGTGCATCCGAGGATGAGACCCAAGAGCGTTCCTCCAGACAGTACCCTTTTCAATGCACCAGGTACTGTATGCGCCCACAGAACCTACAGGAGTCAACAATGGACTATACTTCATACTCCTCATGGTTATCAACCTGTACAGGGTGAGGATGTGGCAGCGAGGTGGTAAAGCGGTTGCAAACCAAATGTTTTAATAAGGAGACGTGAAATACATTTGAAATACGCATATTAGAAGGAAGGTCTAATGCATAAGCCACTGGGTTAATCCTGCTAAGAATACGGAAAGGCCCAATAAACCGAGGTGCGAACTTCAGTGAGGGAACACGAAGTCGGAGGTTGCGAGATGACAGACAGACCCTGCCCCCAACCTAGTAGGAAGGCACAGGCAAGCGTCTGCGGTCAGCATGGAGTCTGTACCTATCATTAGCATGTCGCAAAGCCTCCTGGACTTGTGCCCAAGAGGAACATAGACCACGGAGATGCTCCTCTAACACAGGAATATTCTGCGGAACAAACGAGTCAGGCAACATGGAAGGTTGGAAACCATAATTCGACATAAACGGGGACAATTGGGAAGCAGAATTCAAGGCACTGTTGTGAGCAAACTCTGCCCACGGTAATAGGTCTGACCAGTTGTTATGATGGTCAAAAATATAGCAACGTAGGAATTGCTCCAAGGACTGATTGGCTCGTTCTGCAGCCCCATTAGACTGCGGGTGATACACAGAAGAGAAAGCAAGCTGAATTCCCAACTGTGCACAAAAGTCTTGCCAGAACCGGGACACAAACTGACTACCCCTGTCCAAGACAATCACCTTGAGTAGCCCATGTAAGCGTAAGATCTCCCGAGCAAAAATGGAAGCCAGTTCCTTAGAAGTGGGCAACTTCTTAAGTGGAATACAATGACACATCTTTGAGAACCAGTCAACCACCATAAGGATAACTGTGTTGCCCTGGGAGTTTGGTAACTTCACAATGAAATCCATAGACAGGTGGGTCCAGGGCCTCTCTCCATTGGGTATGGGTTATAGGAGGCCCACTGGAAGGTGTCGTGGAGTCTTACTCTGAGCACACATGGAACAGGCAGCTACGAAGGCAGTTACATCAGCACATAGACAAGACCAAGAAACAGGGAGGGAACCTGCGCTAAAAAGCAAAGGGAAGAAAACGAACTGCAGCTGCAACAAATACCACAAATATCAGTGAGGTGTAAATCAAAATATAAAAAGAATATGTGCGCTTGCATTAAATGACATATACCACTATATCAATAATCATATACAGAAAATATAAGTAAATAAAATTATAAGTAAATAAAACAGTGAGTACACTAAATGACACAGATTAAAAATCAGTGCTAAGAAATAGGATTCAGGTAAGATAAACTTAAATAAATAAATAAATAAATATAGAATAAATAAAAAACATTCAAATTCATAAATTACTAGTGAAATTAAAGTTCAAATATTGATGCGTTAAGAAGTGCAAATAATGGTGATAAAGTTCAATCCATTCAAAAAAAGTGCAATGAAAACAAAATTGCATGAGGAAAGATCATAGTTGCAAAGGAAAAAACGCACATCCACAGTTCATTCAATGCAACCCATGTGAGTGAGGGAGGATGAAAGGGACGTGAAGAAACTTCGAGCCACCAGTGAGTCCAAGGGGTAATAAGGATGTACCCTTACCAGACAAGTTGGACCTCCTAAATAGCAAGGTCATATGGGCATGCAAAGGAGACATTGCTGGAAGTGGCAGCAGAGGAGTTTTTTCTTACTTCCTTTTGTACTCACGGCTCTTGGGATGAGTGAGTGCCTCCCTCTAGGCTGACGTATTGGAACCATTCCCTGCTGGAACACGGCATACGTTGGTCGATCCAGATGCCGCCATCCATCTGTCCCTGCAGAGGGCCATATCTGCATGCCTCTATGACCTTGCTATTTAGGAGCTCCAACTTGTCTTGTAAGGGTACATCCTTATTACCCCTCATCCTCCCTCACTCACATGGGTTGCACTGAATGAACTGTGGATATGCGTTTTTTTCCTTTCCTTTGATCTTTCCTAATGCGATTTTGTTTTCATTGCACTTTTTTTTATTGGATTGAACTTTATCACCATTATTTGCACTTCTTAACACATCAATATTTGAACTTTAATTTCACTAGTAATTTATGAATTTGAATGTTTTTTATTTATTCTATATTTATTTAAGTTTATCCTACCTGAATCCTATTTCTTAGCACTGATTTTTAATCTGTGTCATTTAGTGTACTCACAGTTTTATGAGCACATATTCTTTTTATACATAGACTAGAGCACCAGAATTGTTGGGGAATGGCCCAAAAGAGTTTATTTCTTACCAGGGTGTCCAGCAGCCTTGGGAGAATGTTAAGTCTGGAGCACAGCAGTATGGAGACTCTCTGAGACAAAGCAGCGGTCTCAAGGTTTCTCAGGAGGAGCATGGACCTGAGCAGCAAGAGTTTTGTCACCCAAAGGAGAAGTGAGACTGATGTGAACCGTAGCCAGAATACGATCAGGAGGAACCAGAACTGACACCAACTTGGAAGTGGAGGAAAATTGTCATGACAAGGCGTCAGCCCTTATATTCTTAGTACCAGGTAAGAATGAGACAATGTAATTGAAACTTGACAAGAAAAGAGCCCATCACGCCCTTCTGGGAGAGAGGCGTTTAGCCTCAGACAAGAATGTGAGATTCTTATGGTCAGTAAGAATGAGAACCGAGATGTCTCCATTCTTTCAGGACTAAAATGATCGCCAACAGTTCTCTGTCACCAATCTTGTAATTGCACTCAACAGGTGGCAATTTCTTTGAAAAGTAGCCACAAGGATGCATAGCGCTCTCAGAGGTAGGACGTTGAGACAGAAGGACGCCAACACCAGTCTCAGAAGCATCAACCTCAAGGATAAAAGGTAACGTAGGATCAGGATGTGCCAACACAGCAGCAGGAATAAAGGCAGCCTTGAGACTCTCAAAGGCCTTAATGGACTTCGGAGACCAACTCTGTGGGTTACTGTCCTTTCTGGTCATATCAGTCATGGGCTTGACAAGAGACGAGAAATTAAGAATAAACTTCCGATAATAGTTGGCAAAGCCCAGGAAATGCTACAGAGGATGTACACCCATGGGTCGGGGCCACTGTAGTACTGCCAAAAGTTTCTCTGGGTCCATCGAAAAACCAGCAGTGGAAATGACATACTGTAACCCAGGAGTTTAACCTGTTTATGATGGAACTCGCACTTCTCCAGTTTACAATAAAGATTGTTTTCTTTGTTTCTGAAGCACACGACAAACATCTATGTGGTGGCTCTCCAGGGACTTGGAAAATATGAGGATATCATCGAGATAAACCACCACACATAACTGCAACAAATCTCAGAGAACATCGTTAATAAATTCCTGGAAAACTGTCGGGGCGTTACAAAGGCTAAAAGGCATTATGAGATATTCATAATGGCCTGTTCTGGCATTAAACTCAGTTTTCCACTCATCACCCTCCTTAATCCACACAAGATTGTATGCCCCTCTCAAATCAAGCTTTGTGAAAACCATTGCTCCCTTGAGGTAGTCAAATAATTCCGTAATCTTCAGAATCGGATAGGCATTCTTAATCGTGAAACGATTGAGACCCCTATAATCAATACAAGGTTTTAGTTCACCACTATTCTTCTTCACAAAGAAGAAACCAGCACCAGCAGGAGGCGAGGATTTGAGGATGAAACCTTGAGAAAGTGCGTCTGCAACATATTCATCCATGGCCTTATCCTCCAAGACTGATGCTGAGCAGGTGGTAATTTGTCACCAGGATCACCTCAACCGAATGGTTTGCTGTCTCCCTGGTGCTAGGATTCGGCATGTGGTGGACTGGATGGATAAATTACTGGGAGGGGCTGGGCATGACCCAGCTGTCTTGGTCCACATTGGAACCAATGACAGTATACATGGAAGGTGGAGGCTCCTTAAGAATCAATTTAAAGAACTAGGCTGCAAGTTGAAGGGAAGGGCCTCCAAGGTGATATTCTCTGAAATATTACCAGTGCCATGTGCAACACAGGAAAGGCAGGGGTTAATTAGAGAGTTGAATGCATTGCTAAAGACCTGGTGTAGGGAGGAGGGATTTGGGTTTCTAGAGCACTGGGCTGACTTTTCATTGGGGTGCAACCTATATGCTAAAGACGGTTTGCACTTGAATGGAAGGGGGTCTGCTGTGCTGGGGGAGAGGTTTATGGGAAGGCTGGAGGAGTATTTAAACTAGGATTGAGGGGGGAGGGTGAACTAGAATTACATCAGGCAGACAGGTCAGTTAGGGGTCATAGATGAATGTAGGGTGGAATGGGGATAGATGGGGGGAGGGTTATGGCAGGTGACAAGAAATTTCCCATGTTGCAAACAGCCATTGGAAACTATAGTGCCATTTGTACTACTAGAAATGATATGAAAAACACCAGAGCAAAATGTAATAATGCATTAAAGTGTTTGTACACCAATGCCAGAAGTCTGCCAAGCAAAATAGGTGAGTTGGAAGCTCTGGTGCATGAGGAGAGATATGATGTAATCGGTATTGCTGAAACTTAGCTTCAGTCCTCACATGACTGGGCTATTAATATTCCTGGATATGCAGAGGAGAGACAGGGTAAAAAGGAAAGATGGTGGTGGAGGTGGAGACTCAGCTCCTTGCACAGATGGAAGGGGCTGCAAGGGCTGGGACAGTGAGTAATGGCACTGCTGGGACAGTTAAAGGGCAAAAGGGCAAAAATGTATAAGCCTATTACAGGACAATTTTATGGTCCAGTTTATTGAGGCCCCAACTGGGAATGAAGTTCTGTTGGACCTGGTAATCTCAAACCATGCAGAGCTTATTACTAATGTCCAGATAAAGGAACACCTGGGTAGCAGTGATCATAACATGACTTCATTTGATGTTAGCTGTAAACAAGAAATACATACGGGAAAGATAAAAACACTTAACTTCAAGAGAGTACATTTTCCAAGGATGAGGGCTGCTCCCCAGGATTTAGACTGGGATGGAATATTTGCATTGATAAACACAGAACAGAAATGGGAATTCTTCAAAAAGACTTTTGGGGACCTCACTGCAAAGTATATTCCCATGGGCAATAAGTTTAAAAGGCTAAAAACAAAACCTATGTGGCTCACGACCAAAGTTAAAGAAGCTATAAACAATAAGAAAAGAGCTTTTAAAAAATATAAAAATGAAGGAACACTAGTGTCGTTTAAATGTTACAAAGAATTTAACAGAACATGTAAAAAGGAAATCAAGGATGCAAAAATTCAAAACGAACGACAGATTGCAAAAGATAGTAGGACAAACCCCCAAATATTCTTCAAATATATTAATAGTAAAAAGGCCAGGTCTGAGCATGTAGGCCTTTTACAAAATAATCTAGAGTGGGTGACTGGGGACAAAGAGAAGGCAAATTTATTAAATACTTTCTTCAGCTCTGTGTATACAAAGGAGCATGGGGGAGCTTATGTCCATAATGTGGGTGGTAGTGACACAGCCCCGAATGATCCACAATGGCTCAAAAGTGATATGGTCCAGAATTATTTAGACAGAATAAAGGTGGATAAAGCACCTGGACCTGATGGCATCCACCCACAGATCCTAAAAGAATTGAGCTCTGTAGTTTCAAAGCCATTGTATCTAATTTTTAGGGACTCATTAATGACGGGAATAGTACCACTGGATTGGCGCAGGGCGAACGTGGTGCCTATATTTAAAAAGGGACCAAAGTCTTTACCAGATAACTATAGACCTGTTAGTTTAACTTCTATAGTCGGGAAGATACTGTAGCGTTTAATAAAAGACCACATAGACGAGTTCTTGCTGGAAAAAAACATTTTAAGCAACCGACAGCATGGATTCATGAAAGACAGAAGTTGTCAGACAAACCTGATTTCTTTTTATGAAGAGGTAAGTAAAATCTTGGACAGAGGGGTGGCTGTGGATGTGGTATACTTGGATTTTGCAAAAGCGTTGGACACAGTTCCCCATAAGGTGGCTCATGTGTAAGGTAAAGTATACAGGCTTGGAAATATCAGTTTGTAAATGGATAGAAAACTGGCTAAAAGACAGAATTCAGAGAGTTGTGGTTAATGATTCTTACTCTGAATGGTCTAAGGTTATCAGTGGTGTACCCCAAGGTTCAGTGCTGGGACCCTTACTTTTTAATATCTCTATAAATGATATAGGGTCTGGGATCAAAAGTAACATTTCTGTCTTTACAGATGACACCAAGCTATGCAGTGGAATAACGTCCTTACAGGATGTCTCCAATTTACAAGCCAACCTCAATGCACTGTCTAATTGGGCGACTATGTAGCAGATGAGGTTTAATGTTGAGAAATGTAAAGTTATACACTTGGGGGCTAAGAATATGCATGCATCATACATGCTAGGGGGAGTATAACTGGGGGAATCCGTGGTGGAGAAGGATCTGTGGGTTTTGGTAGATCATAAGCTCAAAAATAGCATGCAATGCCAAGCTGCGGTTTCCAAAGCAAGCAAAGTCCTTTCTTGTATTAAGAGAGGTATGGACTCATCTCCAAATACGCAAAGGTTTCTTCACAATAAGAGCTGTGAAAATGTGGAATAGACTCCCGCCAGAGGTGGTTCTGGCCAGCTCAGTAGATTGCTTTAAGAAAGGCCTGGATACTTTCCTAAATGTACGTAATATAATTGGGTACTAACATTTATAGGTAAAGTTGATCCAGGGAAAATCCGATTGCCTCTTGGGGGATCAGGAAGGATTTTTTTCCCCTGCTGTAGCAAATTGGAGCATGCTCTGCTGGGGTTTTTTGCCTTCCTCTGGATCAACTGAGGGTATAAAATTGGGTATATTGAATTGTACGATATTTTTTATTTTATTTATTTATTGTTTTTAAGGTAGAACTGGATAGACTTGTGTCTTTTTTCAACCTGACCAACTATGTACCTATGTAACTGACAAAGGGTAAACCCGGCCACGAACAGATATGGCACCAGGTTTAGGGTTAATTGCGCAATCATACGGCCAATGTGGAGGGAAACTACTGGCTTGACCTTTGTCAAAGCCATCGCTAAAATTGTTGTACTCCTCCGGCAGGGAGGAGAGTGAAGATGTGCACAGGACCTTGGCTACCTTCTGGAAGCATGTCTCACTGCATTGTTGTGACCAGGAGAGAACATCAGCACGGAGCCAATCTAAAGAGGGGTTGTGGCTCTGTAACCAAGCATAACCAATAACCAGCGGAAACTTAGGTGAGGAAATAACTTGGAATTGGATTATCTCATGGTGAAGAGCCCCTACAGCCATGGACAATGGAACCGTCTCATGAGTCACATGGGCAGGCTGTATAAGTCTCCCGTCAAGAGCCTCAATGGCAAGTGGAGTGTCATGCAGCTGCAGCGGAATCGAGTGCTTCGATACAAAGGTAGCATCAATGAACAGGCCTGCAGCCCCAGAGTCGATTAGAGCCTGCCTTCTGGATAACTATCGATGAAACAACTCCACCTGAAGCACAGGCAGCAGGTGCAGAGCAGGAGTGGAGCAGGCAGGTCGGGTCACAAGCAGGGTTGGCAACAGGCGGGCAATGCGGTACAGAGGAGCAGGCAGATTTGTAGTCAGGACAGCGCGTCTGCCCAGGGGAACTGACAAAACCCAAGTGCAAGGGTTCAGCTTCACTGACCGACTCGGTACCAGGAGGCATGGGAGGTGAGGGAGGGACGGGTGGGACTGCAAAGCTTGTAGACAAATGTACAGGAGGCTTCCACAAGTGCTCCTTAAAAGAGAGTCTTTCTCTGAGTCTGGAGTCAATAAGGATGGCAAACGTGATCAACTTCTCCAGCTTAGTGGTTATATCTCGGGCTGCTATCTCATCCTTGATGGTATCTGAGAGACCATGAGAAAAAGCAGCCACGCGGGCCTCATTTTTTCATTCAACCTCTGCTGCCGGAGTACGCAATTCAATGGCGTAGTTGGCAACAGTTCTCGTACTCTGTTCAATGGACATGAGGCACTTGGTAGCAGAAGCGGAGCACGCGGGAACGTCAAATACCCTTTTAAATGAACCCACAAACTCAGGATACCTCAAGACAACAGTTTTTTGTGTCTCCCATAAAGGGTTTGCCCAGGCCAAGGCTCTCTCAGAAAGCAAATATATCACAAAACCTACTTTGCTTCTGTCCATGGGAAATGCCTGGGGCAGCATCTCAAAGTATATTTCAACCTGGTTGAGAAACCCTCTGCATTGGACTGGATTGCCCCCAAATCGCTGGGGAAGCGAAGTGGAACCAGACTCTTATAGAGGTAATACTCGAGGCGGGTGCCTGCACAGAGACGGGAGCAGCAGCAGGGTCAGCCTGCAGCATAGGTTGTACCAGGACAGCCACAGTGGGAGATTCCAGGTAAGCCATGCGACTCAGGAGTGTTTGTAACGCCATGGCAAACTGATCCATGCGGTGATCCAACAAGTGGATTGACTGCATCTTCTGAATTCAGGGTCTTCGCCTGTTGTCAGAAACCATGAAATCAGGCTGAGACAGAAGTACAGTTAAATCACATTTGTTTAATAAAAAAGTAAAAAGAACAAACGTAGCCAAAAGATAGCCAAAGTTCAGTAACCGGAAGGGATAGTCAACCAAGCCAGAAGTCAGGGATCAATTTAGTGTAACAGCAGGCAGAATCTGGAGCCAGAAGGGATGTCAGCAAAGCAAGTCTTGAACAGAATCGCAGGAGATACTTTCTGTGAAGTTGACCAAGGTGAATGCAGAGGTCCTCTGGACTGGACAGCTTAAGTAGGCAGGACTGAAGAGCAGGATATCATCAACAGCTGAGTAACTGTGGAGAGATAGGAGCTGGCAATTAGAACATATAAAGTTCTGTAGAACATATAAAATTCTTGGGAGGATGTTCATTTTAATTATTGATGTTCTACCGAACCATGAAAAAAGGCCCATTGCCCATGATTTCAAGTCCTGCGGGATGTTTTGGAGGATTGGAAGGTAATTTGTGGCATACAATGCAGACAGTTGAGAGTGTAATTGGATCCCAAGGTAAGTTATGGAGTCGCGGTTCCATCTAAAAGGGAAGTTTGATTGACAGTGCGCAAGTGTCTTTTTCCTTAGGGAGATATTTAGAGCTTCTGATTTCATAGTTACATAGTTACATAGTAGGTGAAGTAAAAAAAAAAGACACAAGTCCATCAAGTCCAATCTGTTTCGAGAAGTTTATTTGTAGGTTAGGCAGGTTGTTGAACATGGTGAAATCTTTGAGCATGTTGGGTAGCATAATATGTGGTTCGGTCAGAAATAAGAGGATGTCGTCTACTAAAGTGGCTAATTTGTATGTGGTCTTGGAGATCGAGACTCCTTGACCTAAGGTGTTGGAGTAGTGGTTCTAATGTGAGGACAAATATTAGCAGGGAGAGAGAGCAGCCTTGGCGAGTTCCATTTGATATTGAGAAGGCATTTGATAGGTGGCCATTGACGCGTACCTTGGCGGTCTGGGAGGAATAGAGTGCCAAAATAAATTGAAGCATACTTTCACGTGTACCAATTGCTTTAAGCGTTTCCAACATATAATCCCATGCCACTCTATCGAATGCCTTCTCTGCATCTAGGGAAAAATACTCACTGACGTGTTGAGGTCAACCATTTATGTATATTAATGGCTTTTATGGTGTTGTTTCTCGCTTCTCTGCCTGGTATAAAGCCTACTTGGTCTAGTGAAATGAGTTTGGATAATAAGGGAAGGAGGCAGTTAGCTAGTATTTTGGCATAAATTTTAAGGGCTACATTAAGTAGGGAGATTGGTCGATAGTTGGTGACCAGGGAAGGGTCCTTGTTTGGTTTTGGGATCACCGTGATGTGTGCCGATAGGAGGTCTCGAGGTGGGGGATTATCGGGGGAGAGGGAGTTAAATGCGCTCAGAAAAAGTGTGTTCATAAATGCTTCATAGTAGCCCATCATCAGACCGTCCTGGCCAGGACTTTTTTCAGGTTTCAGCTGTTTAAGTACTAAGTCTACCTCCTCAGTGGAGAGGGGCTGTTCCAGTGCTTCGGCTTCTGGGTTGGGTAGGGGTTTGGGGCTGTATTTTGTGAGGAAGTCCTAATTAAGCGTGATTTCATGTTGTCATCTGTCAGGGGGTCGCTTGGGTGTAGATTGTAAAGGTGAGTGTAATAGTGGACAAATTGATCAGCTATCTGTTCGTTGGATGTTATTTTGCGTCCCGTTGCATCGGTGAGAGAGTGAATTGACATGGATGCTTTCTTCGCTTGAAGGGCTCTCGACAGAAATTTCCAGGATTTATTTTCATATTCATAGAAATTTTTTTGGGTTAATATATAGTTTACGCTTCGTTTTTTTATCTAGCTCCTCTAAGAGCTCTGTCCTGGCTTGGACAAGTTCCTGAAGGGAGGAAGGCAGTTGGGTAGAGTTGGGTATATTCCCGTTCTAGAATTTGAATATGATTGGTCAATTTTGTAATGTGTGCTTGCCTTTCCCTTCTGCGATTAGTGGAAAGTGCAATTAAATCTCCTTGTATGGTACATTTGTGTGCCTCCCATCTCGTTATTGGGGATATGTCTGGTGAGTTATTCTCACGGAAGTATTGTGTGAGTCTTTTGTAGACTTCAGTTGCTATAATATCATCCGTGAGTAGGGAGGGATCAAGGCGCCAAATCGAGGGTCTAGAAGGGATGTCTGAAAATTCTATTGACATGGATACAGGGTAGTGGTCTGATATAAACATGGGGTCTATGATAGCTGCGGGGAGCATCGGTAGGTCACTTTGACTTAGGAATAGGTAGTCGATTCTGGAATAGCGATTGCGCGGGATGAATAGAATGTGTAGTCTTTTACATTAGGGTAAAGAGTACGCCAGAAGTCGTGTAGTGCCAGCTCTTAGAGTTATGTTTTAATTGCACACAGTGCTGTATAAGTCATGGTGGAAGTTCCTGAAGATGTGTCATTAAGGGGGTTAAGGGGGACATTAAAGTCTCCACCAAAGACTAAGATGCCTTCCTGGAATGTTGAGAGTCTATGTAGTGTTGATCTAAAAAAAGGGACCATGTTTGACGCATATATGTTTGCGAGAGTGATATGTTTTCCAAACAAAGAGCCTTTTACAAAAATATAATGTCCTTCATCTAGACATGTGTCTTTGATTTGAAACGGGCCATGCTTCGCGAATAGTGTAGAGACCCCTTTAGATTTTGAGACCTGGTTTGTCGCATGTAAGGAGGTCGGGAAGTGGATGTTAGAAAGTTTTGGGGTGGAGTCTGCTTTAAAGTGTTAGCTAAAATATATACACTGCGCTACCTGCACACTCTATCAGTATAGAGATCAAAATGCATACATGACTATTATATAAGAATTCCCTTAATAACCAATGAATATGTACTGAATAACTTAACCACTTCAGCCCTGGACCATTTGGCTGGCCAAAGACCAGAGCACTTTTTGCGAATCGGCACTGTGTCGCTTTAACTGACAATTGCACGGTCGTGTGACGTGGCTCTGAAACAAAATTGACGTCCTTTTTTCTCCACAAATAGAGCTTTCTTTTGGTGGTATTTGATCACCTCTGCTGTTTTTATTTTTTGCGCTATAAACAAAAAAGCCTCAATTTTGAAAAAAAAACACATTATTTTTTACTTTTTGCTATGATAAAAAAAATATAAAAAACATTTTACACATTTTTGGTAAAAAAAAATCGCAGTAAGCGTATTGATTTGTTTGCGCAAAAGTTATAGCGTCTACAAAATAGGAGATAGTTTTATGGCATTTTTATTAATAATTTATTTTTTACTAGTAATGCCAGTGATCAGCGATTTTTATCGTGACTGCGATATTATGGCGGACACGTCGGACAATTTTGACACATTTTTGGGACCATTGGCATTAATACAGCGATCAGTGCGATTAAAAATGCATTGATTACTGTAAAAATGTCACTGGCAGTGAAGGGATTAACACTAGGGGGCAGTGTGTCCTAGGAAGCATTCTAACTGAAGGGGGATGTGCACTGTGCAGGGAAACAAACAGATCGCCTGTTCATACTGTCAGTTCTCCCCTCAGAGAACCGGAAACTGTGTGTTTACACACACAGCTCCCGGTTCTCCGTGTACCCCGAGCGATTGCGGGAGCCTGGCGGTGATTGAGACTGCCGGGCACTCACATCGGCTCTGTGGACGAGCAGGGGGTACGCACGCGCGCCTCCGGTGGCCCGCACGCGCCCCCAAGTGGCCATCTATGGTACCGACTTAACATGATGGCAATTCGCTTGCCTGTGCCATTCTGCCACAGTATAACTGCGGCAGACGGTCGGCAAGCGGTTAAAAGGTGATTAGTGCAACTAATTAAATGGATAAAAGTGTATTTAAAAAAATATATAATAATATTAAACACACAACTTAATCCAAAGTTCTCCTATGCAAAGTGGTGTTGAAATTGCTTCTACAATACACAATATAATCCAAAGTGCTCTTACGCAAGGTGGTGTACAAAATATGTAGATTAATATGTGAATTAATCATGAAAAAAGTGCTCAATGGCGATCCTGCCAGAAAAAGTCCATAAGTCTCAAACTGAGAGAAACTGTTCACAAACCACAGTGCTCATGCGTATACAAGTGGTATCCAAATGTGTTATTAATAATCACGGTGTAGAAAATCCATATAGGCCCTCATTTTCTAAGCTGGGTCACTTCACTTTATAATAAACCCAAGGCATATGTTAAATATGCATGATACAAATCAGACATGTTTGACATAAATAGAGGAACACGTCAGGGTTGTCCTCTCTCCCCACTTTTATTTGCCTTACTCATTGAACCTCTTGCCCAGGCTATCTGTACAGACCCCTCAATCAAGGGCATAGATTTAGCAGGCCATCAACATAAATTATGTCTATTTGCTGACGATATATTAATTTTTATGTCTTCCCCTCATATTTCTGCTCCCAATCTTACAAGAAAACTAGATCACTTTGCCTAAATTTCTGGACTAATTATAAACTCACAAAAATCAACAGCTTTAAATGTCCCTTTATCCCCGCAAACACTACAACAAGCTCAAACATCTCTGCCTTTTACATGGTCAACGTCTCACCTCACATATCTAGGTATTACTCTTACCCCCAATCTATCTGATATCCTCTCTGCTAACTATCCTCCACTACTACGAAAAATTACTAATTTTCTTAAACAATGGTCCTCTTTGCCAATATCATGGATTGGTAAAATAAATGTAATAAAAATGACTGTATTACCTAAAATGTTATATCTCTTTCGTGTATTACCCATTCCTGTCTCCGCATATACCTCATGTATCATTTATTAGAAATCCAGTTTTCTACCCGGCTCATACATCTCCTAAAACTTTTAAAAAATGGATTTCTGCTGATTTAACACAACTCTATGACCTGATAACGACCACTTCACTTAAAACATTTTGTTAAATATGTGAAACCCATCAATTTTCAGATTCAGAACTCTTTTGTTATCTACAGATCAATAATTTTTTATGCCATTTATGCAAGGTAGAGATAATCTATGTGACATGATGCATTTTGAACGTATTTGTAAAAATGACCCCCACTCAAAGGGGCTTGTGTCAATGTTGTATAGTCACCTGAATGCTTTGCCTGATACAAAAACACCCTTCTATGTGGAAAAATGGGAGAATGATCTTGGTTTTCACATGGACTCATCCAAATGGGATAAAGTCTGGGCCAATGCCAAGATATCTTCTCATAATGTAGTAGCCTTATGCCGCATACACACGGTCAGACTTTTCAGCTACAAAAGTCCGACAGCTCGTCCGACGGACTTTCAACAGACTTTCGACGGACTTTTGGCGGACTTTCAACGGACTTTCTAATGACCGGACTTGCCTACACACGATCACACCAAAGTCTGACAGATTTGTACGTGATGACGTACACCGGACTAAAATAAGGAAGTTGATAGCCAGTAGCCAATAGCTGCCCTATCATCGTTTTTTGTCCGTAGGACTAGCATACAGATGAGCAGATTTCTGGGTCCGGCAGATTTACGACGTAAAGATTTGAAGCATGTTCCAAATCCAAAGTCTGTCAGATTTGCGATTGGAAAAGTCTGCTGAAGGTCCGGTGAAGCCCACGCACGATCGGATTGTGCACCGGATTTGGTCCATCGCCGTCCAACAGACAAGTCTGGTCAAAAAGTCTGACCGTGTGTACGCGGCATTAGAGGCGAACTATAAAGTACTTATGCGTTGGTATCTGGTCCCTGTTAGGATCGTGAAATATGTTCCACAATACTCTCCACTTTGCTTTTGCAGCTGTGGTGATCTAGGAATGCATTTTCTGTTTCATAGTTTTTTATTAAAGTTTTCACAAAAACAAAGAATGAGTACATCCATATACCAATACAGCTGTTATACATTATATTACTCTTTGAAGGTTTCTAATGAAAAGAGCTGCATGACATAGTTTACATTTTACAGTTACATTTAGGTGAATAGATTATTTTAAACCGCTCTAAAGTGTAGAATATTGGGGGGGTGGTGGAACTCCCCCTCCTCCAGACACCCCATCTGGGAACAAACTGTGTCTAGGGAGAGGGCTTTATACCCGCCCTCCCTTCAACTACGCACTTAGGGTGACAGAAGAATTGCCTGTTGTCAATAAAACTTTATTATAGTTAGTCTACAGTATAGATGCATATGGATATAAAAACAAAAAAAAAAGCGCTATAAAGTATTATGAACAAAAGTGAGAGTGTATAGTCCAATATATAAAATGTCCAACAATCATAAGTGAGTGACGTGAAAATTCTTCAAAATTCATCTGTTGAAGGATGATAATTCAAATGTAATACATCTATGTGGTGAAATGCTTACCAAATGCTCCTTTATCTGGGTGATAGGTGTATGCTCACTTTCCCTTGATATCTGGACCTGAATACACGGCACGAGTGTGACCTATCCTGTCTCATTGGGATCGTTTTCTAAAGGCCCAGGCTGGGTTTTAAGCCACTCGTCTGATTTTGGCTTACTCTCTGGTAAGCATTTCACCACATAGATGTGTTACATTTGAATTATCATCCTTCAAAAGATGAATTATTGAAGAATTTTCATGTCACTCACTTATGATTGTTGGACATTTTATATATTGGACTATACACTCTCACTTTTGTTCATAATACTTTATAGCGCGTTTTTTTTGTTTTTATATTTGTATTGGTGTGCCTCACTTACAACCGCAGCTTTTATTTTATTTTATTTTATTTTATTTCTCCAAGCGCAGTTTTTTATTTTTCTATAGATGCATATGGGTATAATTCAAAATAAGATTAAAGAAGATGGTGTAGGTCAGGATAATAAAGTAGACGGATAAGTAGTCAAGCGTAAACTTGCTTAACAAACAAAAAAATAAAATATAAAAAAATAAAAGAAACCAAACATAAAGCGTAAATTTACCACCATTTAAGAAATGTGTCTGTACCAGTGTATCAATGAGGAGTCTCTGAAAATCTTGAGGACCATGGTATCCAGTTAGCCTGGAAATTTTTCATTGAATTAGATGAGTATGCAAAAAACTTTTCATAAAGGTATTGAGTATTTACTCTGTGTATTACGTCATTTATACTAGGTGTAATATCTGTTTTCCATTTCGAAGTAATGGATAGGCGTGCTGCTATCAAGATGTGGATGGTTATGCATCTGTATTTCGTGGGAATATTATCAATCCCTAAGTTGAGAAGGGACAGAGCAGGTGTAGGGGTAAGAATGATTCCTGTGATTTTTGCTAGTAAAGAGAATATTGAGTTCCAGAAACTTCTCACCAACTTACATTCCCATAATATGTGAAATATCGTTCCTTTAGTGCCACATTGTCTCCATTAAGAGTTATTAGTACCTTTGAAAATATGTGATAATCTCATCGGTGTTAGGTAACTTCTATATATTTTGAGGGACAAGTCCCAATAGTTAATGCAATGGGAATAATTATAGTTAGATTGAGTAGCTTTGAGCCAGTCTGTTAGAGCAAATTTAGTTTTAAAATCTCCCTCCCAGTTTAACATGCTCGAAGTTTTAGTTTGAGTATGTGTGTATTGCAATTTTTTGTAGAACCATGAGAGTCCTTTAGGTTTGATAAAGGAAGTGTTTAGGTAGTCCCATATGTCAGGTCTTAAGGTAAAGAAGGTATTTGGGTTTTTGATGTGGTAGTGGTGTAGTTGGATATTTGCATATGATAGTGTTAGTAGACTTTTGGTTCTAAATTGTGTATATGTAGTATTCTTAAGGAAACTTTCCTCATCTATTTTTAATGAGGGGATGAGGTATTCCTACATACCTAGGGTGATGACTTTCTTTTGCAAGACTGTGCTGCTGTCAGTTTGTACATTTAACGCCCTCCACGCGGTCAATGCTGCGTCAATAGAAGGGAATTTGGGATAGTGTAGTGGTCTGAGTGTTAATGTAGCTAATATAAGTGATGGTAGATCTCTTTGTGTGACTATTGCTCTTTCTATTTGTACCCATAGTTTATCTGTTGTCTGATTGAACCATGACTTAGCTTGGTCCAATAGCGCTGCCGTGTAATGAGAGAGTCTCGCTAGTTTACCAGTCCATACAAATTTCCTTAAAAGTTTGTTAACCGTAGTAAAGAAGTGTTCAGGCAAAATGATAGGAATAGTTTGAAAATAATATATTATTTTTGGCAGTACATTCATTTTGAAAGCGGCTATTCTCCCTAGCCAGGTGAGTTTGAGTGACGAGATATGTACAAGATCATTCTTTATTGTATTTATCAGGGCAGGATAGTTATGGTCGTATACAGAGCTGGAAGGATAGGAGAGATTTATCCCTAGGTACTTCAAATATTTTGTGGCCCATTGAAAAGGAAATTTAGATTTTAAAATATTAAGATTATTGTTGCGTATGTGTATAGGAAGAATAGAAGATTTATTGATGTTAAGTTTGTAATATGAAATATTTCCAAATTCGCTAAGTTGTGTTCTATCAAGAGAAGTTGCTGGTGAGGTTACGGTCAATACCACATTATCTGCAAATAATCCTATTTTATGGTCTATATCTGATACTTTAATGCCAGTAATGAGGGTGTCTTGTCTAATAGCCTCCGCCAGGGGTTCCATCACCAGTGAAAAAATCAGTGGTGATAGGGGACAACCCTGGCAGGTCCCATTTGTTATATAGAATTTATCAGACACGGCATTAGAAGTATATACTTGTGCAGTTGGGACGGTATATAATGCAGAGATGGCTGAATAAATAGGGCCCTTAAGGCCAAACTTGCTGAGTGTCACAGATAGGTACCCCCCAGTGAACCCGATCGAATGCTTTTTCAGCATCAAGTGTCAGGAACACTGTGGGCACCTTACGAACTTCTGCAATTTTGAGGAGATTGTACATTCTTCGAGTTCCATCTGGGGCTTGCCTCACTTTCACAAATCCCACTTGATCCGCTTTAATTAGGTAAGGGGTTACTTCTGCTAGACGGTTAGCTAAAATTTTTGAGTATACTTTTAAGTCTGTGTTAAGAAGTGATATAGGCCAAAAATTTTGAGGGGCATCTGTTTTTTTCCCTGGTTTTGGGAGGGCCACTATAACTGCTTGGAGCATTTCTTCCGGAAATGAGGTGGAAGTAGTAGCTTTGTGGAAAAGTTTGTTCATGTATGGCACTAGAATGTTTGAGAAAGCTTTGTAATACTCTGCTGAGAAGCCATCAGCGCCTGGTGATTTATTGTAGAGTAGAGATTGTATGGCTTGAGAGATCTCTTTATCTGTTATGGCAGAGTTTAGGTAGTGTAGCTTTTCATTATCTAGGGAAGGGAGGTTGACAGATTGAAGAAAGTCGTTAATTGCTATGTCAGTAGGTTGAGGTGTTGAGGGATCTGTCTTTAAATTATATAGTTGCTTATAGTTTTTGCAAAATGCATTGGCTATATCTCGGGGGTGATATAACATTTTTGATGTAGTGGGATCTGTAATATGTGAGAGTTTAGATTTTTGCTGTTTCTTGCAAATATAGGCCGCCAAAAATTTGCCAGCCTTGTTTCCTTGGGTGTAATAAGTAGCTTTGAATCTCTGTAGGTGGAATTGGTGTTCTGAGATTAAGTAGGATCGAACCTCCTGTCTGGTTTGAATTAATACTAAATATACCTGAGGAGAGGGGTTAGATTTGTGCTGTATTTCAAGAGATTTGAGTTTAGTCAATAATGTAGTCAGTACTTGTAGTTTTCTCTTTTTTCCCCTTGATGCTGCCTGTAAGAGTAGGCCTCTACTATATGCTTTGTGCGTTCACCACAAAGTGAATATGGTGGTATCTGGGGTATTATTATGAAAGAAGAATTCTTTGATCCGATCACGCAATCTGTCCCTATGTTTGGGATTATTAAGTATAGATATGTTATTGCGCCACAAATGTACTGGTGTTGTCGAGTTTTGTTCTTTAAGTGAAAGTGAGACAGGGGCGTGATCAGACCAAGTAACTGAGTGGATTTTAGCTGATATTACATTGTTAAGAATAGACAAGTCAGATGCAAATAAGTCGATTCTTGAATATGACTTGTGGGGAGCTGAGTAGTAAGTAAAGTCTCTTTCTCCTGAGTTGACACAACGCCATATGTCATATAAGTCGGATGAGTGTAAGAAAGATTGGATTTCGCTACGTGCAGAGCATTGTGGGGTAGAGCAATCTAAGTGCCTGTTAGGTACACAATTGAAATCACCACAATATAATACTAAACCTTTCTTGACATTATCAACCTTTTTTTTTGAGAGTGTGCAAGAAAGGTAATTGTCTACAGTTCGGAGCATATAGGTTAATTATAATGTACATGGTATTGTTTAACTCACAAACTAGTATAATATATCTCTCTGCTTTATCTTTTATCATATCATGCAATTGAAATGCTACATTCTGATTAATAGCGATCAGCACTCCGCCTTTTTTCTTCTTGGGCCAGAGGCTGTAAAAATTTGAGGAAACATTTTGTTCATGCATAATGGATGTCTCTGTTGAACAAAGTGAGTCTCCTGAATGCATAAAACATCACCTTGAGGCGATTCAGTTCGCATTTGCAGCGCTCTATAAATCTTTCATTCATTCATTCATTCATCACTCTTTAGGGTTTTCGCTTGTTGCCACATGGCCCTCCTTTTAAAGGGGCTGTTGAGGCCGTGAGCATTCAAAGTCACAAAGTTAAGAACCATTGATCCGGAATGAGAGATTGCTGTGTATAGGCAGTTTTAGAAATTGTAGTGAATGGTTATGCATGAGGGTACCTGTAGTTGAGGGTATAATGCCCTTGTATAAGGTGTATCCATCTGCTTGTAGTGGCATCAACAAGGAAGTGGATTCCAGGAGGTTGTCATCTGATTTATCGTGGGTAGTCGTCGGTGGTAAAATAAAAAATAAAAAATAAAGAACGTCAACAATCAAATAAGAAAAGTAACATAAGAAAGGGGTATAAGCTCTCAGTGTCCAGCTACGACCCTTGTTTCAGGTCAGCAAACATCTTTTATAATACTTAAATATGAAGTAGAAGAGCAGAGTCAAGTTTCATTGCTTGATTTACATTCAGGTGATATACGACCAGGGGCTTTGGTGATAAGTGTATCTTCCCCCTCAGTTGGGAGAAGACCCCATTTTTTTGTAAGTTGGAGACCTTCCTCTAGAGATCTAATGGCGTATGTACGGCCTTCTTTAGTAACAAGGAGCTTAGTGGGGAAGCCCCATGAGTATGCAAGTTGGTTATTGTGCAGTAATTTTGTAAGCGTCACTAACTTTTTCCGAACCAGCATGGTGTTCTGGGAGAGGTCAGCACAAATAGCGATGCTTGAGTAAGGGTGGGGCAGTGGGGAGTTTTGTCTTGCAAACCGCATCAAGTCATCCTTTACGTGGAAGAAGTGTAAGCGAGCTATGACGTTGCGTGGGATATTATCTGGTAGATGCTGTGGCTTAGGTAGCCTATGAGCCCGATCCACTATAATTTCCCCGATAGGTGTATCGGGGAGTAGATCTTGAATTAGTTGCTGAACATAACGTCGGAGGTCAGAAGGAGGTACAGATTCCGCCACCCCACGCAGTTTTATATTATTTCTGCGAGATCTGTCCTCTAAGTCCGCCATTTTGTTTTTTAAAGCTTCTAATTCATCATCTTTTTCATTGTGTGCGTCCACTAATATTATGAGCAGTCATGAATTCTGCCATTTTGTCCTCTACATGGCTGACTCTCTCTCCCACCTCTGTTATATCCGATTTCAATTGTGAAATACAGTACATAGAATCTCTGTGCATTGATCCCCGTAGGGACACCAGCATCTCCTTCATTGTGGTGTCACTAAGGGGTTGTCCAGTAGTTGGGAACTCATGGATTTGGTCATAGAACTCGGTGGTGCTATTCTGGGATGTGTAATCCTCCTTCCTTTCTCCTGCATATGTATGGGTGGAGGAGCGCTTGGGAGCTGCCTTTTGTGGGCTTTGGGTGGGTGTATTGCAGAGTGATGAGTGGCTTCTGTGGCTTGGAGAGATAGATGGGGGTATACTTGTGTCTCCCCTGTCCCCTCGTGAGTCATTCTGCCTGGTGCGCTGCTGCCTGTGAGCGGCGGCACCATCTTGAGTAATCCGCTTGCTGGCAGAGCCAAAAAAGTCTGTTAATTTGCGGGGACCCCCCTGGGGTTTTCTCTTACCCATCCCTTTTAGGAGATCAGCGGGGTTTTCAGGCACCTGTGGCTTATGTTTACCGGTGTTCCTGGTCGCTTCGTACGGGCCGTTAGAGCTGGAGAACACGGAGCTCTCTCCTTATGCGGCCATCTCCTTTGGCTGCTGGCCACGCCCCCTAGGAACGCATTTTCATATCTTTTGGGATTGCCATATAGCAAAAAATTATTGGAAAGAAATATTCCTAATGCTCTCTAAATTATTCAAGAAAGCTATCATCCCAGATCCGACAATTGCACTTCTAAATTTAAAGCCTACCCAAATCTCCTATACACAATTTAAACTCCTTCTACAAATTACCACAGTCCTTGGGTGACCCACTTTCTTTCTCCTAATTTTGACACTTCTTTACTAAGACCTTGGTAACTATATAACTTTGTTTTGAATAACTGATAAAAAGATACTATGTACATATTGTTACTAAGAAATCCCCGGAAACCTCTACTAATCCAGACTCTTTTTTTTTTCTTATCTTTACTTTCCTTTAATTCTTTTCTTTTCTCCTTATTCTATCCTGTCTTCTCCTATTTATTTTTACATAACGAAATGGTAGCGAAACATTCACTTTTATAATATTCAATTATAATACAATAATAGATAGTAAGCTCTAATGTCCTATTATAAATAACTGAATCTCGTAGTAATTAATATTATTTCTTTATCACATATTACTCAAAGATAAAAGTTTAAGAACTTTTTCATTTTTTGTTGCTCTTGATTATATAATTGTTAAAATTGATTGTAACACCTTAGTCTTTCTAAAACATATAGCCTATTTAAGTCTTTCAATGCTTGTAACTACAAGAAATACTAAGATCTGATATGTAAATTCAACTAATGCTACCATTTAATGTAATCAATATTTTGTTAACTGTACCAATGTTTATATTTTCAAATTCAATAAACAAATTTGACAAGGAAATCCACATAAATCAAGCAAAAGGTGGTTCAATCATGCTTTGGTGTCATCACTCAGGTGTTCCCCTTAGATAATGAACGCTCACCTTAGAGCGTGCGACTCAGTAGTTAAGCTCAGTCAGGGCACGCTTATGAACCACCTCTGGGTTCTTTAATGGTACCGGGATCCTGGACTCCTCAATGGGACTCTCCACAGCATATGTAAATGAGAGAACTTGATAGTGCAATAAAGTTTTTAAAGCTTTATTAAACAACATAAAATCCCCTCTCACACAGAACAGGTGCACCAGTGTACCACTCTATGACAAGCGCAAGCGGGTATATTCCGTACTGGTATCGGGATGGTATGAACCTCCTCCTGAGCAAAAAACACTGCCTATCGTGCCGTCCTGTCCCCTTCTTCGATACAGGGAGTTCGTATCTTCTTCAGGGGGAAATCTGGGAAGGGGACAGGACGGCACGATAGGCAGTGTGTTTTGCTCAGGAGGGGGCTCATACCATCCGATACCAGTCCAGTATATACTCGCTTGCGCTTGTCATAGAGTGGTGCACTGGCGCATCATCATTAATGATGCATTTGGATACCACTTGTGTACGCATGAGCACTGTGATTTGTGAACAATTTCTCTCAGTTTGAGACTTATGGACTTTTTCTGGCAGGATCGCCATTGATACAATTGTTGATCACATATGCACATGAGCACTTTTTTTCATGATTAATTCACATATTAATCTACATATTTTGTACACCACCTTGCATAGGAGCACTTTGGATCATATTGTGTGTTGTAGAAGCAATTTCAACACCACTTTGCATAGGAGCACTTTGGATTAAGTTGTGTGTTTAATATTGTTATATATTTTTTATAATACTTTTTATCTATTTAATTAGTTGCACTAATCACCTTTTAAGTTATTCAGTACATATTCATTGATTATTTAAGGAATTTTTATATAATAGCCATGTATGCATTTTGATCTCTATACTGATAGAGTGTGCATCACACTAATTACAGATAGTGCAGCGTATATATTTTATCTATTTATCCTTGCATGATTTATGCAATGTGTTTAATGCTAGCAGCTTCCCCATTTATTTATTTATTTATTTTAGCATCTAGTTATTGGTGGCTCGCAGGATCCTTTATTATTTAGCCGCTTTAAAGTATGTTTCTTGAAGAAAGATAATGTCCACTTTACATTTGTGCATGTAGAAAAGTAGTCGGGAGCGTTTTTCAGGGATGTTGAGACCACGTACATTCAGGGATATAATTTTGGTTGTGGATTTTACTTGTTTGGTAGGTAATCATGCCATTGTAGGGGTTAATTTAGAATCCGCTACTTAAAGTGAGGGTACTTGCTGATTACCTGCAGGATAGTGTCGGAGGAGGAGGTCTATGACTTTTCGATAAAGGACTGTGCTCCTGTGGAGAGTGGGGGATAGTACAGGTTAGGAAGGTTAGGAAATGTGTGGGGGAGGAACCAGGGGAGGGGAAGGAGGTAAGTGTAATTGAGATACCTAGGGAGATATGTGAAGGAGTAATCATGTGAGAAGTAGAGAGATGGGGGCGTGAGAGCCCTAGAGGTGATCCAGCTACTAACGAGGCCTGCTCGCTCGTCCGAGTGTAGTAAGCACCTGTGTAGAGGTGTATCCGGAATGGGTCAATGGGCTTGTGTGTTATAGTAAGACGGGATCAGTATGGGCAGTACTGGATACCACTGT
Source organism: Aquarana catesbeiana (assembly GCF_042186555.1). Classification (NCBI taxonomy): domain Eukaryota; kingdom Metazoa; phylum Chordata; class Amphibia; order Anura; family Ranidae; genus Aquarana; species Aquarana catesbeiana. The sequence continues at coordinate 204,419,847 of NC_133326.1, read as the reverse complement.
GTGGGAAAGGGGCTTGAGACATACACTCAGTAAATGGGGTGTGTCCCGCTAGCATTGGAGAGGGTTCAATTGTGGATGAGGAGGTGGAGCAAAGCAGTAATGAAGTATGGGGGGCTAGGTTTTAATGTTAGTCGGTTTGACTATTAGAATGGATGTGGGGGTGATGGCTGAGATTAGAATCAGGAAGTGTAGTAGGGCATGCGAATGTGGGTGTTGGACTGTTCAGTGCAGCCTCTTGGCATGTTTTTGGAGACCTAGAGTCTTATCAAGGTAAACTGCGTATAACCTGCTATCATAACAACAAAGAACATTTTAAATTCAAAAACCTGCAAATCTTTTGAGGAGTGTAAAGTGAAAATGAGGAGCAGAATGGACTGTTTCATTACTCACCAGGGCAGGTTTGAGACTTGCCTCATCAACCCCTATGGTGCAATTGTAGATATTGCCCTGTGGGCGAGTTGCATTTGGGTTTCCATCTGTGAGCATGCATTTGATCAGCCAGATTATGGCGGCTGGAAGGAGGGTAAGTTTGCATCTGTCCAGGGGCGGGCCATTGCAATTGTCATTCATACGACGTGTGTAGTGTGTAACAAGCAGGAGGGGGGTGGGCGCATGGAAAACTGTGTGTTATGCCCCTCTGGGAGGAACTCATAATGATTTTCCTGATGAGTCTGCTTAGGCGTGTCACAGAGGTAATGTGCATCTCATGCATGTCTCTTGCGCCTTGGGGGATAAAAAATTAAGAGAGAGAGAAGTAGTATCAGTACCTATTGGCTACTGTTTGTCTAAGTTTCACTGACTTAAATTACGTTCTACTGGGGAATTGCAGTATTGATTACGTTTCTGATCATAAGATAGGTTGCATGAGCTATCGTATAAGTTGCGGGATGGGAGAGCAGGGATTCAGTTCCCCCGGGGTGGCAATTTGCCTCTGTAGTATGTCAGAGATCAAAGGGTCGGTCAGTATAAGAGATAGGGGCTGTTTCATGCTATTGAGTTATTACTTGCGGCAGTGACCTGTACTTTTTCCCCAGTAGAACGTTCAGTCATAAGAGGACATTGTATTGCAGGAAGACAGAAGGCATACATTAGGCATGTTAACAATGCAGATAGATGTAATAGTATAGAATTCCTGAAATATGACATGACCGCTATTGGTCAATTCCTTGATGGGTCTTCGGGGACACAGCTCTGAGGGTGACCCGGCGGGACAGCTTCCCCTAACACCCACGATGTATGAGTGAGTGCTGCGTTTGAGAGGCTAGATGGTAGTAGTGTATACATGGGAATGAGAGCCTCGTCCTGGTTGATCGCTTACTATATGGTAACACAGGTGGATAGGGAAAAATGGGCTCGCCTGTCATTTTAGAAGGGTCAGGCTTGTCAGACCCGCGAGTTAGATCCCTGCGAGTCACCCTCTGAGCCAGATCATCCCAGAGGTGCCGGGTGATCCAACTGCAGATATACAACATAACTACAGCAGCATATTTTAAACAAAAAATAAAATATAAAATAAAATATAAAAAGAAAAAAGAAAAATGATTAATACTTACGAGGGGGGATATGAAATGCCACCCAGGATCCTCTTGAAAATTGGATCTGGGGTGGAAGAAGTTCTGGTAGGTAGGGCAAAATAGAGCACCTCTGTAGAATGGGACAGTCAGGTTGTTCAAGAGTGTTGCTGATATAGGCAATACTGTGTGAAGCTCCTGCTGCAGACAGAGCCCTGGCCTCGTGTGACTGTCTGGACAAATGAATGTCTTGCTGGTTCAGATGGCAAATACAAAAGTGCTGAACCTTGAATGCATGTGTGCCTGCGGTTGAGAGGGGGTAGTTCCAGGTAAAAAGGGGTGCTTCTGGGCTAATGGGTGGAATACATGGAACTGATCATAGCAATAAAAATAGAAGTCTGAAAACTGAAAAACAACTTAACTGATCTTTGTAACTTCCAGTTCATCTATTCAGCGATCACGGCGGGCTCTGCGGGTTTGCGGTGCTTTCGTCGGTCTGTTGCCTTGGTGATTTGGACATGGAGAGGATTGCTGGGATCGTGCTTCAGACGGTGATCGTTGCCACAGATCTCTACGGTCTCCATGGATTCGCTTCTGTGTGGGTTGTGTCTAGCCATAGGAGGGCGAAATCCTGCGTACCATTCAGGCACTTCAGTGAGCGGGATGTCCAGCATTTCTCAGAATTGGTGACGATCTTCTTGCACTCTCAGAAGTGCCGTGCGGCCTTGATTAGATGCTGACAGGCAGAAGGGGAACTTCCACCTGTATGGGATACCCTTCGTGCGGAGCACTTTCAGCAGGGGATGGAGTTCCCTCCAGCGCTGGAGCATGATGTTAGAGAGATCTTGAAACAGCCATACTTCAGTGCCGTTATATGACAGATGGCTTTGCTGTGGGCCTTCCTGAGGATCTCCTCCATGAGTTGGTAGTCTATTATGCAGCAGACTAGGTCCCTGGGTGGGTCTGATTCCCTGCCTCGTGAGCAGAATGCGCGAAGGATGCATTCCATCTCAGTTGGTGTGGAGGGGGGTCTTTCTAGAAGACTATTGAAAAGGCCTGTCACCTTGGCTTGTAGTTCATCTGCATCAGCTGTTTCTGGGAGGCCTCACAGTTGTAGATTGTGGCACCTGCACCAATTGTTTAAATCCTCCATATGGCGCTTCAGGTCCCAGAGATTTAAGGTGTGGATGTCCAAGATATGGTGAGCACGGGGGAATGCCATGGACTGTTGTGCCACCAGTTTTTCCACCTCCTGGACTCTGCCTGCAATCAACAGACTATCGATCCGTAGGTCAGTAATTGCCGCTATTAGGGTCTCCTTAATGTCTGCTGCTATTAATCTGAGGTCGTTTAAGCTGGAGTGTTGGTGCGGCAAGAGAATGATCTCTCCATTGTCGGAAGCAATCCGTGAGGCAGCTGCATTCCCGGGCGCTGGGCCTGTAGGCAGATATGAGCCTTGAGAGGAGTGAGATGGTGCCATGTTGCCTATCTGGGTCCGAAACATCTCCGGTATGTTCTGGCTCAATCTGCCGATCATGTCGCGGGAAGAGCAGGAATGGGATGCAGAAGAGCTGCGGGAAGAGGTTCCCATGGTTTTCAGGAGTGTGGGTAGGTGAGATACCTCTGTCTAAGTCAGATAAACCTCTCTGTCAATGGGAGCTCATGAGCTAAGTAGCCATCTTCCACCAAGGTCAAGCCACGCCCCCTTTTTTGTGCTTTTTGTGTGTGAACAGCACTTGGATTTTTCTGGACATGCTCAGAGAGTGTGTTTTTTGGGTTAGTAATTTAGAGCACTGAGCTAAAGTCTGGCTCAAGATAATCCTATTCTAATTGTGGGCATTTGAGGGAAACCAAGTGAGTTTTAGAACCCCTGCTTGCCTTTTTTAATTTGAGCTTTGTGTCCCTTTTCTGAAAATTGGCTTCACTTCCTGTCACATAGCCAAACAGGAAGTGAAGGTAAAACCCTACCAATGTCTTTCCTTGAGGACACACAGGTCAATCTAACTAGTGTCCCTATTAGGCAAATTGCACGCTAGCACTTTGTTGTATTAGGTATTTTGGGGTTAATTAAAGGCAAATCCACTCTGCAATACAAGTGTACTCGCTGTAAATGAGGGGAAGTACTGTTGATTTTATCATCCAATCGTGTTGAAGCAAAAATGCTGTTTTTTATTTTCCTTGCATGTCCCCCTCAGAACTCCAGCAACTGCACTTCCAAGTGCACTTGTAGTGCAAAGTGAATTTGCCTTTAGTAAATAAACCCCAAAGTCCAAGATACCTAATCATTTGGGGTGTACACAGAAAAATGCTAGAGTGCAATTTATCTAATGAGGAAACTATTTAGATTGACCTGTGTGTCCCCAAGGAAAGACATTGGTAGGGTTTTACCCTCACTTCCTGTTTGGCTATGTGACAGGAAGTGAATCAATTTGAAGGAGAAACTGACAAAATTTGGGAGGTGTCTCCACCCTATCAGGAGTGTAGACATTCCCAAAAACTGACAAGACTTCTAATCCCTCTGCACTCTATCCCCAAGCAAAAATAAGAAAGGATTTCTTTTATTTTAACTTTGCAAAGACAAATTTATAAGTTCAAATTTGATGCATGTCAATGGCCCATTTAGACCTTGTTTAATTGAAAACACCAGTTGCCTTTCACTATAAACATTTGTTAGTCCAGTCCTGAAAATTTGCATCTGCTTTACTATTAATTTCCATAAAAATTGGGTTCCTGCACCTAGATGCGTCAAATGCATCTAGATGTGCGATCGCTGTGTGAGATGCGCAACTGCTGTGTGCACGGAGGTATGTACCTGTGGTGCATATGTGGTTCCCGAAAGCGGTGGCCAGCACACAGGAATGACATCACGCCCCTCCAGGAAGTTGCTTGTACTGCTGCTAATTTCTTCCCACCACCATGTCCCGCTCACTGTTCTCTGAGGAAGAGATGACCCTTATTTGTAAATTAAGATTTTTTTTATTTATTTTTACATGGGGTGGTGTTTGTGTGGGTCATGTGTATGTCTAAATGATTTAGCCTCAAAACACACACCTACTTCCTGTGTACAGATTTACTTCCGGGCCAATGTATATTGCTTCCTGCTTGTGTGTGTGTATATATCTATAGATGTAGGTTCTTGTGTCCACCAGCAGAGAGAAGTTGGGTAGATGCCACACTCCCAATTCTGTAGGCATAACAATGATCTAGCACAGGGGTCTTCAAACTATGGCCCTCCAGTTGTTCAGGAACTATCGTGTCTAGTCATGTCTGTGAATATTGTGAGTTTTACAATGCCTCATGGGATGTGTAGCTCCGCAACAGCTGGAGAGCCGTAGTTTGAAGTTTCCTGATCACTCTAGAATGTCTTGAAAAAAGGTGTTTTTTTTTATGTGCCTTGTATAATGCCCAAGAAATATCATTTAGAAAATACAAGTGGGTCATGGCACATCTACATTTCAAATTTGGCACTTAAGATGGTCATGCACTATGCCATCTGATTAGCCATTCTCTGTACAACTCAATATTTAGGCAAAATAGCTAATAGGAAGATGCACTTAAACAATTAATTCAAATTATAGGAAATCAAACAGGCTCTTGCATCTAAATCTAATTTATTTAAGATCTAACTGATTGCAGTATATGGTCAACTTTAAAGATCAAGATATGAAAATATAAATTTATTGGGTTTAGAAACACTTCTCTGTTCTTTGTAATGTATTGAAAGATTTGGGTAAACAAAGAAAAAAACAACACATTTCCAAGATATATTAGAAGTGATAGGAATGAGATTAGCATCAAAAGGGTTAACTAACTGAGAACACCTACTAATTCCCTAACAAGACACAACCAAACAGATGAAATTAATCAATTGTATTGGGCATGCACTATTATCAATAAGAAAACTGTTACCCTAGCATCAGTTGCAGTTTACATATGCGGGTATTTATTGTCGTTATTTGCGCTTCAATGTGCTCCGGTTCGCACGTTCGATTAATGACTTTTCAGGCACACCAATTAATGTATGAACTGTTGCAGTGCTTTCTTCCTAGTAAATCACCCCCTATATGTAGCAAATGCAGTAGGAGAGAAGCCAGAACTTCTGATGTGCATGTTTGGTTTGTACAAGAGCCTTGGATATTATTGAAGCAATACAGACAGGAAGCTAGCATTGTCAGAAGGATGCTATTAATGGCAGTCATTTTTCTTTATTATTTCTTTTAATGGATACATGCTAGGGTTGGCCAGCCAACCTAGAAAAGTAAGTGTTATAGAAAGATTGAGTTTGAGTGGAGGTGGTTGAGGGAACCTTCTAGCAGAGTGACACAATGCGGAAGGGATTTTCCAAGCTTAACCAGTTCCCGACCGGCTCACAAACCTTTACTGCGGCACAATGACACCGCTGCTTCGTTTCAGAACCAATCAATCTTCAGGTCCAAGCCAATGATTTCTGCACCTGCTGATCGGTTCTGGCGAATTAAATGCTTCCCCTGACTGTAAGTGTAAACACAGGCAGGGGAAGTGATGTCATCTCCTCTCCTGGAATTATTTTCAGTTCCAGAGAGAGGAGAGAGGACATCTAACTGTAAGTTGCACCAACACTACACTAACACCAGTACACATAGTCACACTTTTCACCCCGGATCAGCCCCCCAATTGCCCCCAGTTAACCCCTTCACTCCCTGTCACAGTGTCACCAAGTGCAGTTTTCAGATTTTTCACTGATTACTGTAGTGGTGTCATTTGTGACACTAATCAGCGTTAGGGCACTTAGTAGTAGGCCCAGGTAGCTTTAGAGTACCCCCCTAATAAAGGTTTAACCCCTTGATTTCCCCCCCGTTAACCCTTTCACCCCCTGTCAGTGTCACTAGTAGATCTATTTTCTGATCGCCGTATTAGTGTTATGGGTGACTCTGGTTAGTTAGTTATTTTTTATAGCGTCAGGGTACCCGCCGTATATTACCAAATACAGGTTTAACCCCCTGATCACCAAGCAGGTGACATCAGTTAGGTTTTAGCATCAGTTAGAGTCAGTGTCAGCCCCAGTGAGCATCAGATTAGTGCCAGTAGCGCTAACACCCATGCACGTACCATACACCTCCCTTAGTAGTATAGTGTCTGAACGGGTCAATATCTTTGATCTGATCTATACTAGTGTCCTCAGTAGTTTAGGGTTCCCAAAAATGTAGCGTTAGTGGCATAAGCCCAGATACCTGCTAGCACCTGTGTTTAGTCCCTCCGCCCAGCCCAGCCCGCCCAAGGGCAGTATCAATCGATTACTGTCACTTACAAAACACAACACACATAACTGCAGCATTCGCAGAGTCAGGCCTGATCCCTGCGAATGCTAACAGTTCTTTTGGTAGTGATTGAAGCAGGCTCTGACAATCAGGTGCTCTTTTTGCCTGTGAGTTTCACTAGTTTTACCAGTAAATTTAGAGGCCAAAATGTCCAATCGAAAGGTACAATAGTGAAGAGGCCTACACGTTTCTGAGCATGACAGATGAGAGTGAAGAGGAAGTCATCCATCTGTCAAATTCAGGCTCAGAATACGAACCGGTAGACAGCAGTGGCACCCTGAGGGATAGCTCTGACGACGAAGTAGTGGTCCCTGCTAAGATCAGGCATACCTGACCCCGTTCTTCTTCTGTTGTTGAGGTGCAAGAACCGCAGGGCTCTCGTATGAAGCAGAGAGCCAGTACTAGTGCTGCTCATCCTTCTGGTGAACTGGCAAGCACCAGTGGCCTAGTACATCCTGGTTGTACTCAACCAGGACTGCAGTATCACGTGGTGATGTGGCGAGTCCCATAAGTGCAGTTCAATTGGTACAGGGGCTAGCACCAAGTAGTGTACCGCAGCCACCAAGAAGACAAAGACAGGCCCGTTGAGCCCATAGTGCCCTTCCTGCTGCATTTGCCAATCCTAATTGGGAGCCCACCACTTCAGCAGCAACCGTACTTCCCCATTCACTGGCCAGCCCAGATATCTGGTGGAAACAGTTGATTTTACATCACTTGATTTTTATTTGCTGTTTTTCACGGACAATCTCTATAGATCTATTGTGGACCAAAGCAATTTGTATGCTGGTCAATTCATTGCTGCTAATCCCCAGTTGACCCTTGCCAGAGATTGGAGACCTATTACATTTTCCAAATTCAAGACCTTTCTGGGCCTATCCCTTCTCATGGGCATAACTAAAAAAAAGTGAGTTGCAGTCATATTGGTCCACTGACCCAATTCACCATATGTCCGTGTTCTCTGCCTCCATGACCAGGACATGATACGAGCAGATCTTGTGGTTCATGCATTTTAATTACAATGAACTCTGTTATCCTCTGGGTGACCCTGAATATGATTGACCCCTCGTAAACTACTTCAACCAACAGTTTGCAGCCTTATGTACTCCCAATCAAGTTTTCTGCGTTGATGAGTCCCTGATTAAGTTTTCTGGCTGCTTGTCATTCCAACAGTATCTTCCCAGCAAGCGTGCCAGATATGGGCTCAAGATGTATAAGCTCTGTGACAGGACAACAGGCTATACATATAGTTTTATGGTTTATGAGGGAAAAGATAGTCACGTGGAGCCTGAGAACTGCCCAAACTACATAGGGAGTGCTGGTAAGATTGTGTGGGACTTGGTGTCACCCTTATTCAGAAAGGGGTACCATGTGTACGTGACACTTTTTAGTCACTTGTTTGATCATGGAATTGGTGTATGTGGCACCGTGCGAGCTAATCGCCGGACCTTACCCCAGCAGCTTGTAGATTCCCGTCTTAGACTGGGGGAGAGAGCCTGCTTGAGAAGGATTCATTTGCTTTGAAGTGGAGGGATAATCAGACTGTTTTAGTTCTGTCCTCCCTTCACGCGGGTACGACAGTCCTAATTCCAACAGTGACTGGTGTTGTAGAGAAACCCCTCTGTGTCCACATATACAACCTTAAAATGGAAGAAGTGGACCTCAACGACCAGTTGATGGCGCCGTGCTTAATTGCCGTAAGGCAAGACGCTGGTACAAAAAAGTGTCTGTATACTTATTCCAATTGGCTCTGCTGAACGCTTATGTGCTATACAAAGCATCAGGATGAACTGGATCCTTTCTTAAATTCCAGGAAGAGATCATCACAGCCCTTCTCTTTCCAGAGGGTGCTGTGGCCCAACTTCCCAATCCAAATGCAGTGAGCCGTCTGCATGAGAGGTATTTTTTGTATGCCCTCCCTGGTACCCCTACCAATCGATCACCCCAAAGATGTTGTTGTGTCAGTGAAAAACACGGATATAGGTGTGACACCCGTGATTATTGTCCCTTCACTCCTGGCCAACCTGGTCTTTGCATCGGTGAATGTTTTGAACGCTACCACACACTAGTGGTGTATTAGCGTAGGGTACAGCACTGAGTAGTCTAGAATACACTTTTAGAGGGTCTCCAAAGATGCCATCACATTTTGAGGGACCCAAACCTGGAACCGTTACATTTACAAATAAAAGTGTAAAAAAAAGTTAAAAAAATATATATATGAAATAAAAAAGCCAAAAATAGTTGTCAAAAAAATAAAAATCAGAAATACTAAGTAGTCCCGATCCCAGTGCTCAAATGGAGCGAATTCACTGCACTTTCAGCCGCTATTATATCCAAAAACAATAAAAAATAAAATATGCCTAATTTAAAATCAAACATTAACAGCGCTTCTTATGGGTAAATAATATCCAACGATGTAATAACATCTAGTGCATTAATCAGACAGTCACAGGTCAGGTGTAACTTGCTCAGAAAACAAGGGATTCTCCTCTAATCATTCATCAATCCATCTCATCCCTTATTATGATAAACATAGAGTGATATAATTAGTCTTTTCCTCCTAATGTCAGTTCAATATAATCCTTGCATTGAAGACAGGTAATTAGCAGAAATCCTCTGATCCACCAGTGCAGGAAAACTTTTAGCTGCTAAACCTCCACCAGTCCACCTCCTGCTCACCCCTTTGTGTGTGTGTGCTTACCAGAGAGGATTCATAACAGGGCCTGTTATAATCCTTTGCAGCATGTATCAGTAGCACTCTTGTTGATCACAGCAGCTCTCCATGTAAGGCACGATATAGAACGGATGTTTGTTACATGCAAGAATAACAGGGGATGCTTTACCCACCAGAACGTTATGTCCAGCCCAGCCACAAGGTTAATGACTTGGCAATTGAATTCAGTCCTCCCCAGAAAGGCAGTGAGTAGTTGAAAGACCCCCTGTACTCGGGCATAGTATCCTCTGTTGATCTCAGTCACTATGCACTCTTTGGCCTGCCTGACGAAATACTGAATGTAGGGATCTTTCCAATAACCAGCGCTCAACGCAAACCTCTTACATATAGAGGCATCATCACAGGTGCCCCGCACTTATGACAAAAAATAAAATATTCAATGTGCTCAACAAGCCTCTCAGCAAATTCCTTGGGGTGTCTACTTTCCAAAATGGGGTCGTTTGAACTGCCCTGCCCTTTTAGCACCTCAAGAAATGACATGGACAGTCAAACTAAAAGCTGCGTAAATTCCAGAAAATGTACCATAGTTTGTAGACGCTATAACTTTTGCGCAAACCATTAAATATATGCTTATTGTATTTTTTTTTACCCAAGACATGTGGTTGAATGCTTTTTGGCCTAAATGTATGATTCAAATTGAGTTTATTGTATTTTTTTATAACAAAAAGTAGAAAATATAATTTTTTTGCAAAATTTTTGGTCTTTTTTCGTTTATATCGCAAAAAATAAAAGCTTCAGGAGGTGATTAAATACCACCAAAAGAAAGCTCTATTTGTGGGAAAAAAAAGGACACAAATTTTGTTTGGGTACAGCATTGCATGACTGCGCAATTACCAGTTAAAGCAGTGCAGTGCCAAATTGTAAAAAGTGCTCTGGTCAGGAAGGAGGTAAAACCTTCCAGGGCTGAAGTGGTTAAGCTTAGACTTAGCCGATCCTAAGCAAGGAGTCCCAGTGACTCTTCTGGATGTTCTGTGATGGAGCTAGTAGAAGCAGGCTGAGCTGTAATAACCCTTTGTGGATTTGTTATCTACAGTTTTGTATTAGTATGCCAAGCCAAGCTGTGTCTCCTTTGAAAAAGTAGCACATAAGGGATAACAGTGTAAACTCAATTGATGTACTATGTTACTGGTAATTCTTTCAGTTTACAGAAGGCCAATGTGTTAATCTTAAGAAACCCATGTTCTAAATTCTAGGCAATGCAAGAAATACAGGCATACCCCACTTTTAAGTACACAATGGGGTTTATTTACTAAAGCTGGAAAGTGCAAAATAAGGCTCGCTTCTGCATAGAAACCAATGAGCTTCTAACCCCAGCTTGTTCAATTAAGCTTTGGTAATAATACCTGGAAGCTGATTGGTTTCTCTGCAGAAGTGAGCTTGATTTTGAACTTTCCAGCTTTAGTAAATAAACCCCATTGTGTACTTAAAAGTGGGGTATGCCTGTATATAACAAGCCTTGTCTGTTTTACTATAGTAGCAAGAGAAATGTGGCATTGCAAGAGTGAAACCATACAGAAGAGGCTCTGTATCCTGTAAATTGTATTCACTCTGACCTGCATCTTTCTTGACCCTTCTACAGAAAAAGACACAGACAAAAATCCCTGACATTTTTGCACTTGATGCATTAAATACCATTATGCTATCATTAAGCCATTCACATTGCTGATCAGTGAAAATGCTTTCATTACATTGGAGTTCAGTGGGATGATAGAAATATTATATTGAAGGTTAGTGTAGTGCACCCAATATCTGATGTTCAATGCTAAGGATTCTATTGGCTTTTTTTTAGTGACTTTGGCACTGGAAATACATGGGTGATATCAGGTGGACATCAAACCATCCACAGACCTAAGAGCAGGTTGATGCAGTTTCATTCACTGAAAGTACCCCTTTTGTCATCTAGCCTTTGAGGTCTTGGAGCACATTACAGGGAGAGGCAGTCCTGCACTGTTTACTCAGGGTGTAAGTCACTGGTATAATGGTCTGTTCACATTGAAAATCAGAATCTTATAAAAACTCAGTTTCGGCTACAGGGTTGCATTGTATACTATACAACACAATCTGAAGCCAAAGTGTCGAATCAGCTCTCATCTAAATGCCAAAAGCTACCTTGTCTATGACTTTCAGCCTTCTTTTATTGCAAAAGCACTTCTCATCCACCATCAGACAAACAGTACATCCAACAGGACATCTTTGATCAATAGGTGACTGAGAAGCATTTAAACAGCACTTAAATATTCATTCATTATCTTCTTGGGAGATAAGTAACACATTAGAATCAATTTTCAGGTTTCTGCAAATGTCATTGTTTGTGAGCTGTATTGCAGTTTGCTTAAAGACATATATATATTTTTAAATAAACAAATACACAATATAGCTATAACGCAGGTATTCCCTGTGATATTACCATGTTATTTACCCATGGCCCAGTGTAATCATCAAACACCCTATTATGTGCAGATAATTTGAAACAAATGCACTGGTTATGCTCATTTCCTTTTGGTATATAATTATAGAGCATAGTCAATCAGAAGCTTTGAAGTATTTTGGTAGTCCTTTAAGGTATATAGGCTTATTTTAGCATTGCAGAGGATCTGCTTTCTAGCCATGGGGATAGCAACATATTGGCCTGGTTTCGATTCTGTTCTTTCAATTCAGAATGTGTGTCAGAAATTTTTTCTCAGTTTTATTAAAAAATTTAAGTAGATTACATTTTTTAAATTATTCTGACTAATGTGAACCCACAAGATCAAATCTCAGAAATGTGTCAAAAGAGTAGACTTTCAGAACTTTTTTTCTTGTGCAGTCCTGCATATCTGCTGTTAACATTGAGACATAAATTAAGTATGTTACTTTATTTCACTAGCATTATAATTTATCTATAAATCAAGAATGCAGCGCTCAAACAAAAAGGAAAAAAAGAAAAAAATATTACACCCATGCACTATAACAGTGTCCTTATGTAATTGTAGCTTATATGTGAAACAATAATATGAATGTCCAATGATGAGGTGACCTAAAGGCAATTTGAAACAATCCTTCACCACAAGAGAGGATAAGGGGATTTTTGTGGTGCCAAATACAAAGAGAAAGAATTTGCTTTCATCAGTTAAAATAGAACAAAGTTTTATTACGTAACATATTTGTAAGAACAAGTAGCTTTGGAGCAATATAAAATTACAGGTATTTGGTGGTCATAAATAAAGAAATAAATCACAGATCACAAATAGAGACATTGCACACTAGCCCGACATGTTTCGCTGTTAGCTTCCTAAGGGGATGTGCAAGGCTTAATTGGAACCACTAAACAGATAAGATATAAAGATGTTATAACATAAGTATAAAAACATACAATCAAAATATAAGTGCAGAGAATTTAGATACCGTATGAGCTTGGTTGCCAATGAAGAGCGTGGGTATAAACACTTACCCAAACAAATGCTAGCACCCGCAAACCACCAGGCTGGACCCCAGACAGACATCCCAAGAGACCCGATCCAAAGGAAACAATCAGGTGCGACCATAGAGGGCAGATAGGGCGACACTGGGGGACAGTAAAAGTTCATAAGGTTGAACTGATAAGAAAATAACTGAATAAATTCAAGAGTAAATTCAAGAAGGGGAGACAATCGTCTCTCAGAATAAATACTGACAAAAAATGTGTTTGTCTAGTAATCCATGAAGGAGACACACTTAGCTGAGTCTATAGTGGGGCTCTGTAGATTAGGCTGCAGAAAGCAGACTAAAAAAATAAATAATACAAATACTATGTGAGACTAAGCTTGGAGTCTAGAGAAGATACACAAAAATGAAAGAGAGTATTGAAAGGTATTGATGAGGGCAAGCCAGAGAAAATAATCAGAGGAGAGACAGCAAAAAATAGAAAATAAACAGGCAATGAGATACATGAGGGGGAAAAATGCACAGTGAATTCCACTGCATTGAAGGAAGGGAGCGTCAGTGGTGAGGAGAGGGCATTATAAGTAAAAGGCCAGTGAATAAATAAAAGATTAAGAGAGAGGTAGAAGGCAAAGGCTAGGGAAAAGGATTATGCCGCGTACACACGGTCGGACTTTTCGTCTACAAAAGTCCAACGGACGCCGACGGACTAAAGCTGGCTGGTAATCCGATCGTGTGTGGGCTTCTCCGGACTTTCAGCAGACTTTTTCAGCCTCACATCCGACGGACTTTAGATTTGAAACATGCTTCAAATCTTTACGTCGTAACTACGACGGACCCCGAAATCCGCTCGTCTGTGTGCTAGTCCGACGGACAAAAACCCATGCTAGGGCAGCTATTGGCTACTGGCTATGAACTTCCTTATTTTAGTCCGGTGTACGTCATCACGTACGAATCCGTCGGACTTTTGTGTGGTCGTGTGTAGGCAAGTCCGTTCATTAGAAAGTCTGCTGCAAGTCCGCCGAAAGTCCGCCGGAAGTCTGTCGGACAGGCTGTCGGACTTTTGTAGACGAAAAGTCCGACCGTGTGTACGCGGCATTACAGTTTTAAATAGCACAGTCAGGCTAAGTTGTGACTTACCAGTCTACACAATCGCCACTAAATAGGAGTGTCTCCCTCCGGCTCTGGCTGAATTGACAGTCAGATGTGCCGGTTTAAATTTGGCCTCCGACGAGCCGACGTGTGGCATCACCGTCTCGAGGCGGACGAGAAAACGCCTGTGTGCATGCGCATGGGCGGCCTGCACCCTGTGACTACACTACCCAGGAGGCTACACGAGGAGGGAGGAGCCAGGCACGTCCAAGAGAAGGACGTACGTGGAAAAACTCCAGCTTCACCGCAGCACTCCGGGGTGTGTAGAGATGATAAAGAGGGAATGCAATCCAAGGTGGCAGAAGCCAACCTGGGATCGAGGGGGTCCCCCTGCGCTGCCAGGCATGAATGAGGGCCTGCTGCATGATGGAGAAGGCAAGCCCTGGTTGTCCGTATGGCCCACCAAAGATATCTCCCAGGATCGGGACAAATGGAAACGAGAGTCAAGGATCAGCACTGATGGGCCGGGGAAAGTTGGAATTGAGCAGGAGTAAGAATGACCGAGCGGGACCACAGAACCGCTCCAGCTAACCAAGTGTTTAATAGGCAACCAAGTTCATTTACAAATAAGTGTACATGAAGGACAAAGAAAAATAGCTTTCCCATTTGAAAGAGTTTTTATCTGTATTTATAACCTGATTGTGTTATATATTCGTCTATTTGCATATTTGCATATTAGATTTATTGTTTTGTTTATTGTGTTTACTTTTTTTGATTGATAATTCAAGCTATTTTTCTTTGTCCTTCATGTACACTTATTTGTAAACGAACTTGGTTGCAATATTAAACACTTGGTTAGCTGGAGCGGTTCTGTGGTCCCGCTCCGTCATCCTTACCCCTGCTCAATTCCAACTTTCCCCGGCCCATCAGTGCTTATCCATCATGTAGCAGGCCCTCATTCACACCTGGCAGCGCAGGGGGACCCCCTCGAGCTTCTAGCACCTTGGATTGCATTCCCTCTTTATCATCTCTACACACCCTGGAGTGTTGCGGTGAGGCTGGAGTTTTTCCACGTACGTCCTTCTCTTGGACATGCCTGGCTCCTCCCTCCTTGTGCAGCCTCCTGGATAGTGTAGTCACAGGGTGCAGGCCTGCGCACAGGCGTTTTCTCGTCTGCCTCGAGCCGGTGATGTCACACGCCAGCTCGGAGGGCAGATTTAAACCGGCACATCTGACTGTCAGTTCAGCCAGAGCCGGAGGGAGACGCTCCTATTTAGTGGCGATTGTGTAGACTGGTAAGTCACAACTTAGCCTGACTGTGCTATTTAAAACTGTAAGTAATTTCCCCTAGCTTTTGCCTTCTACCTCTCTCTTAATCATTTATTTATTCACTGGCCTTTTACTTATACTTACTTATAATGACCTCTCCTCACCACTGACGCTCCCTTCCTTCAATGCAGTGGAATTCACTGTGGATTTTTCCCCCTCATGTATCTCATTGCCTGTTTATTTTCAATTTTTTGCTGTCTCTCCTCTGATTATTTTCTCTGGCTTGCCCTCATCAATACAATTCAATACTCTCCTTCATTTTTGTGTATTTTCTCTAGACTCCAAGCTTAGTCTCACATAGTATTTTTATTATTTATTTTTTTAGTCTGCTTTCTGCAGCCTAATCTACAGAGCCCCACTATAGACTCAGCTAAGTGTGTCTCCTTCATGGATTACTAGACAAACACATTTTTTGTGAGTATTTATTCTGAGAGACGATTGTCTCCCCTTCTTGAATTTACTCTTGAATTTATTCAGTTATTTTCTTATCAGTTCAACCTTATGAACTTTCACTGTCCCCCAATGTCGCCCTATCTGCCCTCTATGGTCGCACCTGACTGTTTCCTTTGGATCGGGTCTCTTGGGATGTCTGTCTGGGGTCCAGCCTGGTGGTTTGCGGGTGCTAGCATTTGTTTGGGTAAGTGTTTATACCCATGCTCTTCATTGGCAACCAAGCTCATACGTTATCTAAATTCTCTGCACTTATATTTTGATTGTATGTTTTTATACTTATGTTATAACATCTTTATATCTTATCTGTTTAGTGGTTCCAATTAAGCCTTGCACATCCCCTTAGGAAGCTAACAGCGAAACATGTCGGGCTAGTGTGCAATGTCTCTATTTTTGATCTGTGATTTATTTCTTTATTTATGATCACCAAATACCTGTAATTTTATATTGCTCCAAAGCTACTTGTTCTTACAAATATGTTACGTAATAAAACTTTGTTCTATTTTAACTGATGAAAGCAAATTCTTTCTCTTTGTATTTGGCACTGCAAAAATCCCCTTATCCTCTCTTGTTGTTTCTACTCTTATTGGGATGAGGTGTCTAGCTTAGGGGTGTTGCATCATCAACCAGACCAATTCTCTGTTTCAATCCTTCACCACATTATTTATCCACCATGCCGTGCCTCCACCTTAAGTAGAAAAACACACATTTACTGAACAGTATTGCTGTTTATGGAAATTGGACATTTATATTTATGTTTTTATTCATATTATTAGAAACATAGAAAAGTGATGGCAGAAAAACCGAGTAGTCAATTTTTATTTTTAGTTTGAGTAACTTTATTGTCTGACTATAGATCTATGTTTGTCCCAAGCATGTTTGAAGCCATTTACTGTTGACTGCCTGTTGACTGTCTCACTACCTCTGCTGATAGTTTATTCCATGCATCAACTACCCTTTCATTCAAATAATACTTTTTAGGATTAGTTTGGAACTTTCATCCAGTTAGTTTGAGGTCATGTCCCCATGTTCTTGATTTTGGTTTCATATTGAAAAACTGCCCTCCTGAACCTCATTCACCCCTTTGATGCATTTTAAGGTTTCAATCATGTCTCATATTTCCTTTCTTTCCTCCAGGCTGTACATTATAGGTTCCTGAAGTCGCTCTCAAGCTTAATGTTTTTATTTTATTTATGTCAATTATATTATTGTTTCACATTTAAGCTACAATTTAATAAGGACACTGTCAGTGCACGGGGTGATATCATTTTTTATTTTTTTCCTTTTTGTTTGAGTGCTACATTCTTGATTTATATATGGTTTAGAGTGTTTTTTTTGTATATCTACACCTATTGCACACCACTTTTGTACACCATTGAGCGCTGACATACCTTTTGGTTTGCTGTATGGGGATTCGTCTACCTTTTAATTCTTTAAAATATATAATGAGTTAAATTTGCAAAACAGCATTTCACCATAAATCAGTCTCTACTTTGAGAACAGAGACTGACCGATGAAATAAGGAAACAAGGATTTGTTAGTTATACCAACTGGAAATTCTGAAAAGGTTATGGGAATCTGTTTGGAGAAAAAGACCGGAACTCTAGCCTGACAATTGGATTCTTCACCACAGCAATACGCCTGCACAGTTTTTTCTTTTACAGTTCATTCTGAGAATTAAATTGTCACACATCATAAACACTGGATAGTAAGGTTTTGGTGTACTTTAACCACTTCAGCTCCGGAAGGTTTTACCCCCTTCCTGACCAGGCCAATTTTTTTGCAATACGGCACTGCTTTACTTTAAGTGACAATTGCATGCTCATGCAACGCTGTACCCAAATAAAACTAATGTTCTTTTTTTCCCACAAATAGAGCTTTCTTTTGGTGGTATTTGATCACCTCTCTGGATTTTATTTTTTGCGCTATAAACAAAACAAAGACTGACAATTTTGAAAAAAAAAACAATATTTTTTACTTTCTGCTATAAAACACACCCAGAAAATAAACATAAAAAAAAGTCTTCATCAATTTAGGCCAATTTGTATTCTGCTACATATTTTTAGTAAAAAAAATCCCAATAAGTATATATTGATTGGTTTGAGCAAAAGTTATAGCATCTACAAACTATGGTATATTTTTATGGACTTTTATTTTTTTTATTGCTGCGGACAAATCTGACACTTTTTGGGGACCAGTGACACCAATACAGTGATCAGTACTAAAAAAATGCACTATCCCAGTATAAATGACAGTGGCAGGGAAGGGGTTAACACCAGGGGCAATCAAGGGGTTAAGTGCGCTCTTGGGGAATAATTTCAAATTTGTGGGGGAGTGGATGCACTGGATAAAAAGAGAGATCCATGTTCCTGATTAGCAGAAAAACAAGATCTCTCTTTTACTCCCTAACAGAACAGCAGCCTGCTTTGTTTGCATAGGCAGACTTCCGTTCTGCCTCTCCTCCAAATGATCGGTGGGTCCCAGTGGTCATTGCAGCAGCTGGACCTGCTGATTGGCTCCCGCTGCGTCCAGTCACAGCCGGAGCAGGTTTCCAGTGGCTCATGCCACAGATCGCGTGCACTATCATGTATGGGTATGTGATTTTGCGCAGCCAGGCCATCCTGCCACAGTATATATGTGGTGGGCGGTCCGGAAGCTTTTAGTCCAATGACATTACAACATATTAACATGGCATTGGGTTTCATGGATTTATATTGATAGAAAGATGACCGTTTCATGCATGTACAGTAATAGTATGACCCTTCAAATTTTGAGTGACACTCGGACTATCATCACTTGCTAAAGATAATAGCTGTGATTTAATACAGTGCTTGTGACACTTTTTTGGTGGCACTGCTGTATAAGAAAGTTATATGCCAAATTCAAAAAATTGCAAAGATATGTCCAACAAGATCAAATACTTCCAATTTACATTCTGTCAATATGTCTGTGATAGATTCATTATAAAATACAGATATTTAATCAATTAGAAAAGTGGAGCTATATAAGACTTTATAAAGAGTGGCACAGACACTCTTTATGAAATCATGTTGGAGTAGTTTGTGCAGATTCAGGCACATCTTTGAAACATGTACATGTTTTCCACATACACACATATCTTTTTCATGCATTGATATTTGTCCTTCGGATGTGAGACCCACTTCTAAAGAGGGTCTATACAACACCTTACCACCCCTAAATCCCAGGTAGGGATGAGCCGAACACCCCCCTGTTCGGTTCGCACCAAAACATGCGAACAGGAAAAAAGTTTGTTCGAACACGCGAACACCGTTAAAGTCTATGGGACACGAACATGAATAATCAAAAGTGCTAATTTTAAAGGCTAATATGCAAGTTATTGTCATAAAAAGTGTTTGGGGACCTGGGTCCTGCCCCAGGGGACATGGATCAATGCAAAAAAAAGTTTTAAAAACGCCCGTTTTTTCAGGAGCAGTGATTTTAATAATGCTTAAAGTCAAACAATAAAAGTGTAATATCCCTTTAAATTTCGTACCTGGGGGGTGTCTATAGTGTGCCTGTAAAGGGGCGCATGTTTCCTGTGTTTAGAACAGTCTGACAGCAAAATGACATTTTGAAGGAAAAAAATCATTTAAAACTACCCGCGGCTATTGCATTGCCGACAATACACATAGAAGTTCATTGATAAAAACGGCATGGGAATTCCCCAAAGGGGGACCCCAAACCAAAATAAAAAAAAAATGACGTGGGAGTCCCCCTAAATTCCATACCAGGCCCTTCAGGTCTGGTATGGATATTAAGGGGAACCCCGGCCAAAATTAAAAAAAAAAAATGACGTGGGGTTCCCCCTAAATTCCATACCAGATCCTTCAGGACTGGTATGGATTTTAAGGGGAACCCCGCGCCAAAAAAAAAAAAAAAAAAAGGCGTGGGGTCCCCCCAAAAATCCATACCAGACCCTTATCTGAGCACGCAACCTGGCAGGCCGCAGGAAAAGAGGGGAGGACGAGAGTGCGGCCCCCCCTCCTGAACCGTACCAGGCCACATGCCCTCAACATTGGGAGGGTGCTTTGGGGTAGCCCCCCAAAACACCTTGTCCCCATGTTGATGAGGACAAGGGCCTCATCCCCACAACCCTGGCCGGTGGTTGTGGGGGTCTGCGGGCGGGGGGCTTATCGGAATCTGGAAGCCCCCTTTAACAAGGGGACCGCCAGATCCCGGCCCCCCCCTGTGTGAAATGGTAAGGGGGTACTTACCCCTACCATTTCACTAAAAAACTGTCAAAAATGTTAAAAATGACAAGAGACAGTTTTTGACAATTCCTTTATTTAAATGCTTCTTCTTTCTTCTATCTTCCTTCATCTTCTGGTTCTTCTGGTTCTTCTGGCTCTTCTGGTTCTTCCTCCGGCGTTCTCGTCCAGCATCTCCTCCGGCGTCTTCTATCTTCTTCTCCTCGGGCCGCTCCGCACCCATGGCATGGGGGGAGGCTCCCGCTCTTCTCTTCTTCTTTTCTTCTCTTCTTCTCTTCTTTATTTTCTTCTGCGGGCCGCTCCGCATCCATGCTGGCATGGAGGGAGGCTCCCGCTGTGTGACGGCGCTCCTCGTCTGACAGTTCTTAAATAATGGGGGGTGGGGCCAGCCGGTGACCCCGCCCCCCTCTGACGCACGGGACATGACGGGACTTCCCTGTGGCATTCCCCGTGACGTCACAGGGAAGTCCCGTCAAGTCACCGTGCGTCAGAGGGGGGCGGGGTCACCGGGTGGCCCCGCCCCCCGTTATTTAAGAACTGTCAGACGAGGAGTGCCGTCACACAGCGGGAGCCTCCCTCCATGCCAGCATGGATGCAGAGCGGCCCGGAGAAGAAAATGAAAAAGAGAAGAAGAGAAGAAAAGAAGAAGAGAAGAGCGGGAGCCTCCCCCCCATGCCATGGGTGCGGAGCGGCCCGGGGAGAAGAAGATAGAAGACGCCGCGGAGGAGATGCTGGACGAGAACGCCGGAGGAAGAACCAGAAGAACCAGAAGATGAAGCAAGGTAGAAGAAAGAAGAAGCATTTAAATAAAGGAATTGTCAAAAACTGTCTCTTGTCATTTTTAACATTTTTGACAGTTTTTTAGTGAAATGGTAGGGGTAAGTGCCCCCTTACCATTTGACACAGGGGGGGGCCGGGATCTGGGGGTCCCCTTGTTAAAGGGGGCTTCCAGATTCCGATAAGCCCCCCGCCCGCAGACCCCCACAACCACCGGCCAGGGTTGTGGGGATGAGGCCCTTGTCCTCATCAACATGGGGACAAGGTGTTTTGGGGGGCTACCCCAAAGCACCCTCCCAATGTTGAGGGCATGTGGCCTGGTACGGTTCAGGAGGGGGGCCGCACTCTCATCCCCCCCTCTTTTCCTGCGGCCTGCCAGGTTGCGTGCTCGGATAAGGGTCTGGTATGGATTTTTGGGGGGACTCCACGCCGTTTTTTTTTTTTTTTTTGGCGCGGGGTTCCCCTTAAAATCCATACCAGACCTGAAGGGTCTGGTATGGAATTTAGGGGGAACCCCACGTCATTTTTTTTTTTTAATTTTGGCCGGGGTTCCCCTTAATATCCATATCAGACCTGAAGGGCCTGGTATGGAATTTAGGGGGACTCCCACGTCATTTTTTTTTTTAAATTTTGGTTTGGGGTCCCCCTTTGGGGAATTCCCATGCTGTTTTTATCAATGAACTTCTATGTGTATTGTCGGCAATGCAATAGCCGCGGGTAGTTTTAAATGAGTTTTTTCCTTCAAAATGTCATGCTGTCAGACTGTTCTAAACACAGGAAACATGCGCCCCTTTACAGGCATACTATAGACACCCCCCAGGTACGAAATTTAAAGGGATATTACACTTTTATTGTTTGACTTTAAGCATTATTAAAATCACTGCTCCTGAAAAAACGGCCGTTTTTAAAACTTTTTTTTGCATTGATCCATGTCCCCTGGGGCAGGACCCAGGTCCCCAAACACTTTTTATGACAATAACTTGCATATTAGCCTTTAAAATTAGCACTTTTGATTTCTACCATAGACTTTTAAAGGGTGTTCCACGGCATTCGAATTTGCCGCGAACACCCCTAATTGTTCGCTGTTCGGCGAACTTGCGAACAGCCAATGTTCGAGTCGAACATGAGTTCGACTCGAACTCAAAGCTCATCCCTAATCCCAGGGAATATTTATAAAGCACACAATACACTTATTTTTAGATACACAGCAAGTTCCTGGATTGTAAGGTTTGTGGTAAAGGAATCTAATTACCAATCATTATGTGAATATTACATGGTGTTTCAGTGCCACCAGCTTTTGCTATTATTGCTGGAAAATAGATCAACTTTGTATGTGTACAGTAATTTTGTGATCATATCCATTTCAAGAGGGACTCAGTCTATCACCACCCACTAAAGGTAATACTTGTAAAGAACAAAATTAGCACTGGCTATACACTATTGAAAATGAATGCATGCTATGTTAAGAGGTTTCAAGGACTAAACAAGGCCATTAAAGGATAGATTCCAGATATTCTGTCCTGGTGTCCAGTGGGTATTTTATCACATGCATGGCTTACAAAAGCCTCTTTGTTTGTAGCAAGTGTTCACTTTACTGCTAAATACAAAGGACACTTTTGTCTGTTTGCTTGTCTATGCACTTTGGGAATACAGGGAAAGAATAGCAAATACATGTTTCCTGTATATTTGTTCTTTTTTCAAATTATATAATTGAATTTTTCTGTAGATCACCAGCAGTAACTGATTAACACAATTTGAAAATATAAGACAACATCTCACATAAAAAAGCAATTTCTTCAATAAATGTATGTACAAGTAACATTACTAAAAAACCTTTTGAAATTACAGTAAAGTACTGTCTTTTCTTTTGTTTTGACTTGAAAAAAAATATCATTATTATTATTTAGGTTCTTTGGTTTTAATGTTAATATTTACAATATGCTGTGATATTTCAGTAAAAACTTTATTTTTTTTAGCTTCTTACTTTTTAGAAAATATACAGTAAATGACCCTTTATTTTAAAATGTATTTTATTTAAGTTGTGTTAACTTCATAAACATTTTTGTTATTTCTTTAATCATTGACTAAGTTACTTTCATATGCTCCTTTTTTACTTTTGCTCAGAAACACAAACAATGTGCACTAATGCACACATATTTACTTGTATTAACACACACTCCTATAATTTTGTCTCAAAAAAGCACCAGTATTGTAAAAGTAACATTGATTGAAATATATTATATAACACATAGGATGTATATTTCAAAATCATGTTGCAGTCTTACACTCATGGGACAATCATGAAACTAAACTATAGTTAGCCTTATGCTCACATAATACAGTAGAATTAAACAGTAACAAATATGTCAAGATAGACAATAAAATCAACTTTAGACAGAAATCCACCAAAACTGATTTTTCTGTGGAACATGATTTAATCCCTAAATGATTTTTTTAAAGATCTGTAGACCTCTATTAAAGGTTTTTTTCATTCTATGCAAATGCATGACTGTGAAAAACCATAACTAGTGATGTTTAAAGCAAAACTTTATTCAGAGACCGAGAGCCTCCATAGCATAATACCATTTTTATAGAAAGTTAAAACATGAAAAGACCAATCAGGAAGCACCGTCAGAAAAAGAAATGTGAGAAGTATGGTGCATTATTACTGAATCATCATTTAAAAATCATTAAAAAAAGAATCATCATTAAAAAAAAAAATTAGTAACTGATGCATAGGTTATTTGTAAATAAAGTGGTCTAAAGGGTTAAAGTGATTGTAAGGCTTTGTTTTTTATTTTTTAAAATAACAAACATGTTATACTTCCCTCCTCTGTGCAAGGGTTTGGCACAGAGTCGCACCGATCCTCATTTTCTGGGGTCCCCCGTGGCAATCCTGGATCCTCTTCTTCTTGAGTGACTCCATGGAGAGCAGATTTCCATGGGGGGAACATGCTTCCGAGTCCTGCTGCTGCATCTGTTGACAACAGATGGCAGGACTCGGCCCCGCCCTCCAGCTCCTGTGTCACTGGATTGGATCGACAGCAGTGGTAGCCAATGGCTCCTTCTGCTGTCAATCTATCCACTGAGGACCCGAGACAGTGGCTGGAGCTCCTGTGCTCATCCCTGTCGCTGGAAGGTTCAGGCTCAGGTAAGAAGAAGGGGTGGTCTGGTGGACTGCTGCAGCACAAAAGGCTTTTGTTTACAACCCCTTTAATTTAGTAATATATTGAAGCATCTACCTGAAGTTTACATCTTTAAAAAAAATAGGTTATGTTTTAGCACATATTATTTAAAAGAGTGCATCTAATAAAAGCAATTTAGTAAAGTGCTTGGTTTTGTCACAAGCAAGGAAAATGGCAGACTAATACATCCAAATAGTTATTCCCTGCCAATTTCTGTTTCTATAGGACAATAAATCAATTGCTTCTTCTATTTTGACAGCTAAATACAATAAACAACACTCAAATAGTACAAATATGCATCACTGTTTAGTAAGGCAAATTATCTGAAAGTATAGTATGAAGATGCATATAAACACAGCACTGTAACACTGTTATGTACAAACACAAAATTAAGGCAAACACACTTTGATTACAACAATAAATTACAACAATGACTTTCTCAAAACCTAATCTGAGTAATACATGTACTGTATTGGGTGTATACAATAAAAAGATGGCCACAAATACTAAGACATCTTAGTTCAAATGTGCACCTTTTTGAGTGTGTTTGCAATATTGTGTATATTCAACTAATGTACTGTATATCAATATATGTATACGTTGTCTATTTTATTATGTATTGTCAAATATGTCTGGTTTTAATTTTAATAACAAATACATTTTGTATTTTTTTAAGAAAAGTTGTATTGGGCACAACTCATGAAAGTCCCATGGGCAAAATAATTATTTCTAGGTCTTTACATGTATTAGGTGTACCTTTTTTATATGCAGTTTTTTTTTTAATAATTTTGTTTGTTTGTTCGCTATTGTATTTTGTTACTCTTTTCATTTTGTATGCAAGTTCAACTAAGTTTTATATTAAACATTTATTATGACTATCTCCTATTAAATTATCAAAGCCTGACAAATAAAGATTGTATTGTTTTATGTGCGTTATATGTTTTCTAAAGTTATAATGGAAAAGTAAATCAATATTTAAACTTTCAAAGTGCCAAAAAAATGTGTTTCTGGTGGTATTGGCCGCATAGTAAGCTATACAGTCTCATTGACTCAGACACTCATTGTTTCATACACATTGTGAAGGAAAATAATATTAATACTATACTGCAACTAGAGATGGGCCGAACACCCTCCTGTTCAGTTCGCAGCAGAATGCACGACCAGGGGAAAAGTTCTGCCCCGAATTGCAAACTCCATTGAAATCTATGGAAGCCAAACAAGAGAAATCAAAAGTGCCCATTTTAAAGGCTTATATGCAAGTAATTGGCCATAAAAGGGGCATGGGGGTCTGAGTACTGCCCTGGGGGGATATGTATCAATGCAATTTTTTTTTTAAAAATGTGATTTTAATGATGCTTGACCACTTAAGGACCGGAAGGATTTACCCCCTCAACCACTTCCGGACCACTCGCCGTCGTTATACGTTGGTCCTTTGATGTTAGATACCATTGTTATGGCAGCAAATAGCCCACCCCCCTCTTGCCACGTCCCGTCATCCCTGTCACTTACCAGAGTCGTTGGTAGAAGCGGAAACAATCCGTCTCCCCTAAGAGGCAGGGAGTCGAGTGAGGGAATAATGGCCCCACTCGACTCCATACCATTGGATGACGAAAGCAACGTCAAGCGTTACTTCCGCCCAATGGCCTTAAAGGGGCATTTTTTTTTTCTTGAAAAAAAAGGCATTTGTTTTATTTTTTGTATTGCTTTTAGGAGAATAAGGTAATATTCTCTGAAATATTACCTGTGCCATGCGCAGCACAGGAAAGGCAGGGGGTGATTAGAGAGCTGAATGCATGGCTAAGGACCTGGTGTAGGGAGGAGGGATTTGGGTTTCTAGAGCACTGGGCTGACTTTTCATTGGGGTGCAACTTGAATGGAAGGGGGTCTGCTGTGCTGGGGGAGAAGTTTATGGGAAGGCTGGAGGAGTATTTAAACTAGGATTGAGGGGGGAGGGTGAACTAGAATTACATCAGGCAGACAGGTCAGTTAGGGGTCATAGATTAATGGAGGGTAGAATGGAGATAGATGAGGGGAGGGTTATGGCAGGTGACAAGAAATTTCCCATGTTGCAAACAGCCATTGGATACTATAGTGTCATATGTACTACTAAAAATGATATGAAAAACACCAGAGAAAAATGTAATAATGCATTAAAGTGTCCGTACACCAATGCCAGAAGTCTGCCAAGCAAAATAGGCGAGTTGGAAGCTCTGGTGCATGAGGAGAGCTATGATGCAATCGGTATTGCTGAAACTTGGCTTGAATCCTCACATGACTGGGCTATTAATATTTCTGGCTATGCCCTCTTTCGGAGAGACAGGGTAAAAAGGAAAGGTGGCGGGGTCTGTCTCTATGTGAGAAGTGACCTCAAAGCAAGTGTGAAAGAGGACCTGGTTGATAGGGAGTGTGATGAGTCTGAAGCATTATGGGTGGAACTGCATATAGATGGGCGTAGTTCAAAGTTAATCATTGGAGTTTGTTATAGACCACCCAATGTTAATGAGGAGGTGGAGACTCAGCTCCTTGCACAGATGGAAAGGGCTGCAAGGGCTGGGACAGTGATAATAATGGGGGATTTTAACTACCCAGAAATTGACTGGAGTAATGGCACTACTGGGACAGTTAAAGGGCAAAAATTTATAAACCTATTACAGGACAATTTTATGGTCCAGTTTATTGAGGCCCCAACTAGGAATGAAGCTCTGTTGGACCTGGTAATCTCAAACCATGCAGAGCTTATTACTAATGTCCAAATTAAGGAACACCTGGGTAGCAGTGATCATAACATGATTTCATTTGATGTTAGCTGTAAACAAGAAATACATACGGGAAAGATAAAAACACTTAACTTCAAGAGAGCAAATTTTCCAAGGATGAGGGCTGCTCTCCAGGATTTAGACTGGGAGGGAATATTTGCATTGATAAACACAGAACAGAAATGGGAATTCTTCAAAAAGACCATTTGGGACCTCCCTGAAAAGTATATTCCCATGGGCAATAAGTTTAAAAGGCTAAAAACAAAACCTATGTGGCTCACAGCCAAAGCTAAAGAAGCTATAAACAATAAGAAGAGAGCTTTTAAAAAATATTAAAATGAAGGAACACTAGTGTCATTTAAATGTTACAAAGAATTTAACAGAACATGTAAAAAGGAAATCAAGGATGTAAAAATTCAAAATGAATGACAGACTGCAAAAGATAGTAGGACAAACCCCCCAAAATTCTTCAAATTTATTAATAGTAAAAAGGCCAGGTCTGAGCATGTAGGCCCTTTACAAAATAATCTAGAGTGGGTGACTGGGGACAAAGAGAAGGCAAATTTATTAAATACTTTCTTTAGCTCTGTGTATACAAAAGAGCATGGGGGAGCTAATGTCCATAATGGGGGTGGTAGTGACACAACCCCAAATGATCCACAATGGCTCAAAAGTGATATGGTCCAGAATTATTTAGACAGAATAAAGGTGGATAAAGTGCCTGGACCTGATGGCATCCACCCACGGATCCTAAAATAATTGAGCTCTGTAATTTCAAAGCCATTGTATCTAATTTTTAG
This sequence comes from Aquarana catesbeiana, assembly GCF_042186555.1. Classification (NCBI taxonomy): domain Eukaryota; kingdom Metazoa; phylum Chordata; class Amphibia; order Anura; family Ranidae; genus Aquarana; species Aquarana catesbeiana. The sequence continues at coordinate 204,392,291 of NC_133326.1, read as the reverse complement.
GGACACATTAACGACGGGAATAGTACCACTGGATTGGCGCAGGCCGAACGTGGTGCCTATATTTAAAAAGAGATCAAAGTCTTTAACAAGTAATTATAGACCTGTTAGTTTAACTTCTATAGTCAGGAAGATACTGAAGTGTTTAATAAAAGACCACATAGACAAGTTCTTGCTGGAAAAAAACATTTTAAGCAATAGACAGCATGGATTCATGAAAGACAGATGTTTTTAAAAACAAACCTGATTTCTTTTTATGAAGAGGTAAGTAAAACCTTGGACAGAGGGGTGGCTGTGGACGTGGTATACTTGGATTTTGCAAAAGCGTTCGACACAGTTCCCCACATGTGCTCATGTGTAAGGTAAAGTCTAAAGGCTTGGAAATATCAGTTTGTAAATGGATAGAAAACTGGCTAAAAGACAGAATTCAGAGAGTAGTGGTTAATGATTCTTACTCTGAATGGTCTAAGGTTATCAGTGGTGTACCCCAAGGTTCAGTGCTGGGACACTTACTTTTTAATATCTTTATAAATGATATTGGGACTGGGATCGAAAGTAACATTTCTGTCTTTGCATATGACACCAAGCTATGCAGTGGAATAACGTCCTTACAGGATGTCTCCAATTTTCAAGCCAACCTCAATGCACTGTCTAATTGGGCGACTATGTGGCAGATGAGGTTTAATGTTGATAAATGTAAAGTTATGCACTTGGGGGCTAAGAATATGCATGCATCATACATGCTAGGGGGAGTACAACTGAGGGAATCCGTGGTGGAGAAGGATCTGGGGGTTTTGGTAGATCATAAGCTCAATAATAGCATGCAATGCCAAGCTGCGGTTTCCAAAGTAAGCAAAGTCCTTTCTTGTATTAAGAGAGGTATGGACTCTAGAGAGAGAGATATAATTTTGCCCCTGTTCAAATCATTAGTAAGACCTCATCTGGAATATGCAGTTCAGTTCTCAAAAAGGATATCGGGGAACTGGAGAAAGTGCAAAGAAGGGCAACCAAACTGATAAGAGGCATGGAGGAACTCAGCTATGAGGAAAGATTAGAGGAACTGAATTTATTCACTCTTGAGAAGAGGAGAATAAGGGGGGATATGATCAACATGTTCAAATATATAAGGGGTCCGTATAGTGAACTTGGTGTTGAGTTATTCTCTTTACAGTCAACCCAGAGGACACGGGGGCACTCTTTACGTCTAGGGGAAAAGAGATTTAATCTCCAAATACGCAAAGGTTTCTTCACAGTAGGAGCTGCGAAAATGTGGAATAGACTCCCGCCAGAGGTGGTTCTGGCCAGCTCAGTAGATTGCTTTAAAAAAGACCTGGATTCTTTCCTAAATGTACATAATATAACTGGGTACTAACATTTACAAGTAAAATTGATCCAGGGAAAATCCAATTGCCTCTTGGGGGATCACAAAGGAATTTTATCCCCGGCTGTAGCAAATTGGAGCATGCTCTGCTGGGGTTTTTTGGCTTCCTCTGGATCAACTGAGGGTATAAAATTGGGTATATTGGATTGTATGATATTTTTTATTTTATTTATTTATTGTTTTTAAGGTTGATCTGGATGGACTTGTGTCTTTTTTCAACCTGACTAACTATGTAACTATGTAAGTAAGTGTAAATGTGGGATAGGAGGTCTTTTTGACCCCAGATCTCACATTAAAGAGGTCCTGTCATGCTTTTTTTCTATTACAAGGGATGTTTACATTCTTTGTAATAGGAATAAAAGTGATCCAAAAAATGTTTTTTAAAGGGACAGTTTAAAATTAAAAAATAAAAAGTAAAATAAATAAGAAAAAATAAATAATTTTAAGCACTCCAATGTCCCCTAGTGTGGATCCATTGTCTGTCACAACGATCGCCGCACCAATGGACTTGAGAGAAAGGAAAAAACTTCCACCCGCAAGGAAGGCTGACCACCGAATGTCTGCTTGGCATTAAAAGAATATTATGAGTCCTACTCAGAATGTTAGTATTCTGCACTAATGCCCTATTATCACAAGTTGATGGTACTATTGCTAATTACTGAAGTACAAGTTGAAAGAATAGGCATGAATCTGATCCAGAGGTAATGTCTGCCAAGGGAAATTAGCATATACTGGTAATACTGACTGCACTATGCTACACAGTGGAGTTGATTTGCTAAAACTGGAGAGTGCAAATTCTCATGCAGCGTTATATAAAAAACAAACAGCTTCAAGGTTTTTGTAAAAGCATAACTGACCAAGCTGAGGTTATAAGCTGATTGGCTACAATGCATAGCTGCACTAGATTTTGCATTCTCCAGTTTTAGTAAATCAACACTAATATTTTGAAGCCACCCTCTTGCACAAAACCTCAGAAAAGACTTCTTCTATGGAAGGTGTCCAAGTATTCAGTTGGGTGGGTATTCTGAAAGGAATATTAACTTAAAAGACACACCATTCATTTCTAGAGTGACTAAGGGACTCTGTAATATGTTTAATATCTCACTTTTGGCAGAAAGATTTAAGAACCTTAAAAGCAAAAGATTGGGATTTGTTATTGCTCTATCTTATGTTAACAGTTTGAGATGTCTCTAAGCCATCCAAAGGTTACTCACCTTTTGAGTTAATTTTATAGTAAGCATTCCAGGGGGTTGCTAGATATTGCAAAAGAAATATGAATGGGGGAGACCAGACCTTAGAGGCATAATAGAGCATATTTTTTTATACAAGATAGAATCGCAGCTGCCATGCCAATTGTTTAATAACATATGTCCAAGCACCAGAATCACAGAGAAGTATTTGTAATAAATGTCAAGTAAGTGTCAAGGCCTGTAATTTTACCCAGGTAAGTACTAGTGCTAATCTTCCACAGTTAAAAGCAAATTCCTGGCGAAATGGCAGGGCCCTTGAAAAGCATTATACAATTAGGCAAAGTATAACTTCCATGGGAAAATGAAACCACAGCAAATCTACCACGTTACTCTCCTAAAGTCGGAAAAGGAGAGCAAAGCCCTGGTGGCCATGTCAGCCCTTCAAAAACCTACATGATCCTCAGCACATAAGTAGCAATAGTTGAAATCTTATAAATGGACCAAAAGGCAAACAAATTTGTGATAAAGGATATTGATTTCTCCTCTGAGATACCCAGACTTACCACAGGTATTGAGCATGACATAGTTACTGAGCCTGGTGTTCAGGTTAATGTAAAACTGTACAGAATACCTGAAGCTAAGCATTAAGCAGCCACATAAGAAAAAAGGAAATATGAAGTCAGGAAGGTATTTAGACTGGGAATAATAGAGAAATGCCAGGGTGACTGGCCCAGTCCAATAGTGTCAATTCTCAAGCCATATGACAGTTGGAGATTTTGTAATTATTTCAGAAAGCTAAATAGATTGATGCTTACCAAGTGCATTAAAATGTTCATCTCATCAAGAGTGCTTGAGACATTTGTCCAACAAATGCTTTATATATAGACCCCATAGTGTATAGTCATTTATGTATATCAGTTGACACATACAATAACTAAATCTCCAATGTTTTAATGTGCAAATAATTGCCATCACCATAGATTTCATAGTGTCCCACAGTTAGAAAATATCAGAATTCAGATAAACTATTATGTACACAATCTAAACAGTATAGCCATACATATTTGAACATTTTGATAAGTTTTAAAAGTTTTGATTTTTGTTCTAATTTCTAATGAATTGATTTACTGGTAAAAAAAAAAAAAAACAAGCTATACACATATAAGGAGCCTAGAAACTTTTGAACATACACCATTTGCATATTATAATATTGAACTTATTCAGATTAATTTCATCATAGCACTTAAAACATACTTTCTTATATTTATTTTGATATTGATTTATATGGTTCTGCCTGATAAATATTAACTTGCACGTCTGTCTTAGTGACAAATCCATTTTCATTCTTACAGTTGCTGTGGTGTCTAGTGGTGAAGATGAAACACACAATATTCAGACTATATAAAAGGCATTCTCTCTATTCTTATGCCTTATGAATCTAATTTGCTGTATTCCAGCTAAGTTGCTATATTCCAGGGGAACATTTTGCTCACTCATGAAAGTTTTACATTTTTAGCAAATTGGCTTTCAACAAAGGAAATTGGTAACAGAGGTTAATTGAAAGGAAGAAAGGAAGACTAATGAAGCATATGATTAAATTATATCAAAATTGTGCTTGATTATCAAATAAAGTAAGCACATGGAGGAAGTCCACATGTAATACAGAAGTGAACAGGCTCAAAACAAAGATAATAGCTATCACACAAAAATAAGTAATGAAAAAACTGTCCTGATACACTCTCTGATACATTTTAAAGCTAATATAAGATAAATTAAAAAAACAAATATGAGCAGTTAAAATATATAATTAAAGATTAATACTTTGTGAATTAGATGATGTTTGGGATAAAATGTGCATTTTCCCATAGCAGAATTGAAATATTAGGATACCAAGAGATATTAAGTACCGGTATTGTGTGCAGAGAGTTTGGCAAAAAAAAGTGAATAAGAAGCCTGTATATAAATATATTGTACAGTCATAAAATCATACTGATATTTATTGTACAGTTTTATAATATATATATATATATATATATATATATATATATATATATATATATATATATATATATATATATATATATATATGTATTGTGCAAAAGGTTTAGGCAGGTGTGGAGAATGCTGTTAATTAACAATGCTTTCAGAAATAGAAGTCCTAATAGTTTATTTGTATCAATTAACAAAATGGAGAGTAAATGAACAGAAGAGACATCCACATCAGATCAATATTTGATGTGACCACCCTTTGCCTTCAAAACAGCTTAATTTATTTTCAAAAAGAAGTTTATTGAGTATACAATATTATATTGTAAAGCGCTGCGTAAACTGTTGGCGCTATATAAATCCTGAATAATAATAATAATAATATAAAGATACATAAAGTAAGTTTACAAGGATCTATAAAGTAAGCTCATTGTTTTACAGCAGGGTTTATATAGGTAAATATCATGAAATTTCAAATATTAAACATTGGGTTCACGTAAACCTAAATTAAAGATATATATCATTTCCTTAGTTACTTTTGTAGGTATTTAAATGATTTATACCTACTATACATATTGTTTACAAGTAGAGTGTATATAGGTCAAATAAATTCTGATAATGAGCTTTAATCGTAAGGTGGAGAAAAGGAAAGAGAAAGAAGAAAAAGGGTTGAAAGGTAGAGGTATGGTCCACAAGGTTGTCCCGCTCGTCAGTTTATTATTCTTTTTAGTTCTCTTTGAAGCCTTAGAATGGGTGTCTCTGTAAGTCATTTAATCTGTTACCATGGCAACAGGACAGAGTCATTGAAGTTTGACAGGAACTGTTGTTTTATCCAAGGATGCCAAAGTTTTTCAAATTTTGGAATTTGATTTTGATCGATGGCTACCATCTTAGCATGGGACATTGTATTATTCATTCTGTGAATTGTTTCTGCTAGTACCAATGTAGGAGATTTCCATGCCTTGGCCACTGTTTGTTTTGCAGCCGTTATTAGTTGGATCATAAGTTTGAATTGAGAGAGTGTTAACCATTCCGGTTTTAGATTAAGTAAAGTTAAATATGGATCTGGTTGTATTATTTTTTTAAATATTTTAGATGCAATCACGAAGACTTCCTTCCAGAAGGTTTGGATTACTGGGCACGTCCACCATATGTGTAAATATGTGCCTATTTCTGGGCATCCTCGAAAACAAAGAGCTGAGGTATTAGGTGAATATTTTGCCACTCTAGCTGGTACAAGGTACCAGTGAGTTAGGACTTTATAATTTGTCTCCAGTGCTAAGATGTTGGGTGAAGATGACTTAGATGTGAGCCATATGTTAGACCAGTCCGTGTCTTCTAAAGTTCGTCCCAGGTCCTCCTCCCACCTCTGAACGTAAGAGGGTCTATTAAGATTTGCTACTCCATATAATTGATTATAAAGTGATGAAATTGTACCTTTAGCAAATGGATCTTTTGTACAGATTGATTCAAAAATGGATAATTGGGATAATGGTGTATCCCCCTTTAGGAATGGTGTATAGAAATTTTTGATTTGGAGATATCTAAATATCTCAGAGTTTGGTAGATCATATTTTTCTCTAAGCGATGGGAATGAAAGGAATGATTTAGATGCTATGAAGTCATTTAGTGTCTGAATGCCTGATGTTGTCCAAGCTTTAAAAGAATTTGGTTAGATCCATGCCGGATAAAAGGCCGGATTTCTGATAAAAGAAAGGAGAGGATTGTGTGGAGATTGTAACTGATATTTGGTTTTTAGTTTATCCCAGAGAGATAAGAAGTGTTTAGTTATGGGATTATGAAATTTAAAGCAGTCTTTAGGATCAAGCCATAATAAATTTGATATTAATAGTGGGTCATTTTCTGAAGCCTCTATAAATACCCATAATGGGATTTCCTGTTTTGCATGGTATTTGGACAGACTGGCCAAATGTGCTGCTCTGTAGTAGTTAGTAAAATTAGGGTATCCCAGGCCTCCTTTATTTTTGGGAAGATGTAGTGTGTGTATAGGTATACGTGGTTTAGAAGAGCCCCATATAAACAAAGTTGCTCTTTTTTGTACTATTCTCAAAAAATAGGAAGGAATTGGAATAGGGAGGACTCTGAATAGATAAAGCAATTTGGGTAGAATAGTCATTTTGATTGCATTAATCTTCCCTATCCAGGATAAAGGAAGTTGCGACCATTGTTTTATTAGATTTGTGATCTGTCTTAATACAGGAGGATAATTGGTTGAGAATAAGTCAGAATGAGATGCTGTTAAATGAATTCCAAGATATGGGATTGATTTTTCTGCCCATGTGAATGGGAGTGCAGCCCTAGCCGGGATCAATTCCATGTTTGTGAGTGAAATATTAAGCACTAGGCATTTCTTAGGATTAATCATAAGGCCGGATAGGGCTGCAAATCCATCAAGAGCTGGTATTAAGTTAGGACCAGAGACCTGTGGTGATGATAGAAAAAGTAATATATCGTCTGCAAATATACATAATTTGTGTGTAATACCTCCTACTTCAATGCCAGTTATAGTTTGATTTGTTCTGATGTATTGGGCCATGGGTTCGAGTATAAGGGCAAATAATAAGGGAGATAATGGGCAACCCTGTCGGGTACCTCTTTCGATATTAAAGGCTTCAGATTTGTATCCAGCATATTTTATATAGGCTTTGGGTTTATTATATAATGCTTTGATCCATGTTAAAAAGTGGGGTCCAAAACCCCATTTTTGTAATGAATATTGCATATATTGCCAGGATACTGTGTCAAATGCCCTCTTAATATCGAGAGATAGAAAACATAAAGGGATTTTCCGTTTTTTAGCAATATGTGCCAATAACACTGCCCTGCGTATATTATCGCCTGCCTGCCTATTTGGCATGAAGCCTACTTGATCTCTATGTATTAATTTTCCTATAATGCTATTGAGGCGTTTTGCTATTATTTTTGCTAATAATTTAATATCGAGGTTTAACAGAGATATAGGCCGATAATTCACACAGGAAGTATCATCAGAAAGGGGTTTTGGGATCATACAAACAATTGCCATTAGTGTTTCTTGCCGAAAAGAATGTCCATCTAGAAGTTTGTTAAAAGTTTCAGTGAGAATGGGAGAGAGTATTTCTGAGAATGTTTTATAGTATAAAGCCGAGTAGCCATCTGGGCCTGGTCTTTTGTTAAGTTTTAGGTCTTTTATGGCGTTAGCAACTTCATCTATAGTTATAGGCTCATCCAAACTGCTTTTTTGATTCTGAGATAACTCAGGTAAGGTTATTTTTGAGAAGAAGGATTCAGCCTCTGTAGGATTAAATTCATTGTTTGTCTTGTATAAAGTTGCGAGATATGAGTGAAATTTATGGACTATTTTAACTGGATTACAAGTGTAAACATTTTTTGATAATTTCAAACGTATTGGTTTGAAAGATTTGTTAGTTGAATTTAATGCCCGAGCCAAATATGTACCTGGTTTGTTTGTATTCATGTAGAAATTGTGTTTGGAGCGTTTGAGGGATTTATTAACTGACTCAGTGAGAAATAGATCGTATTCCAATCTAGATTTTTCCAGATGAGATTTTGTACTCTGAGATGGATTATCTTGAAATGATATGTAGGCTGCATTAAAATTGAGTTCTAGTTTTTTTGCTAGATTTTTGCGTTCCCGTTTAAATAGTGCCATTTGTCTTTGTATTGTACCATGCAAGACAGGCTTATGAGCTTCCCACAGTGTTATTGGGGAGATGTCTGTTGTATTATTAATTGATATGTATTCCTTTAAAGCTTGTTCAATGGCCATCTGATGTAGTGGGTGTTTGAGCATTATGTCCGGTAAGTACCACGTTGGGTCATGCGCTTTTGGTATGGCTGAGGCTATAGTAGTGTATACTGCATTATGGTCAGACCACGGAATCGGAATTATATCTGATGCAATAATTTCTGGTATCATTCCTATTGTTAGAAAAATATGATCTATTCTGGTGAAGGTTTGATGAGGGTGCGAGAAATAAGTGAATTTCTTTTTCATTGGGTTACTTTCTCTCCACGAATCTACCAGATTGTATTTGGAAAAAAGTTGAGAAAAAGGTAATCTAGAGGTTATTTTGGATGGTGTAAAAGGTGATTTATCTAGAAATGGGAGGAGGACCTGGTTCGAATCCCCACACATTATCACTGTTCCTATTTTGTGTGTATTAATCACTTGTAATATATGTGAGAGGAATGGTGTAGGTTGTTTGTTAGGAGCGTAGTAGGAAATCACCGTGATTGCTGTATCCATTATATAACCCATGAGTATCAGGTATCTACCTTCTGGGTCTTTAATTTCTGATGATAAGGTGAATGGTGTGGATCGGTGAAATGCAATTAGAGTTCCCCTTTGCTTGGTACAGGCAGAAGCCGTGTAAATTTGTTGATAAAAAGGAGAAATATATTTTGGAGTAGAATCTTTGGTGAAGTGTGTTTCTTGGAGGCATACTATGTGAGCCTTCTTGTTATGGAAAGTACGGAAGGCTTTGGTCCTTTTTTGAGGGACATTTATTCCCTGAACATTCAGGGAAAGTATATTCAGTGGTGCCATGGCAACAGATCAAATAGTTTTGACGTACTTTTTGTTATGCAGAGCTGACTGCGCAGATCAACCTGTGTGGACTGAAGAGATGAATAGATAGAAAAGAAACCAGTGAATTCTGGAGTAAAGAGTAAACAAAAAACATATGAGATTAGATGATACATTGTATAAATTATTTTTTGCAAGTAATCACAATTTACCCGTGAAAGAGAATAAATATCTCTCTCAGGGGAATAAGTGCCTTCGTCACACTCCCACATAATATGGTTGGGAGAATGAGGAGGGCTAATGGGGGTACACGGATCTTCCGCTTACAGGAGAGAAGTGCTATGTCAAAAGACATCAAAATGATGTTTCATTAATTGGAGTGCAGACTATAACAATCTTCTCTTGCGCCATAATCCAGGATATTTTATGCTTCACCGCTGCAAAAGAAACCCTGCGTTTTTTCCAACAAGAGGCAATTGTGATTTTGGCGCCCAGAAGGATGAAGAATATCAATTTCTGTGTATATTTATCTACTTTTTCCACTTTCATATTCAGTAGAGCTATCTCTGGAGATTGGGGATTATGAACAGAGGTTATTTTACGTATTACCGAGAAAATTTTGTTCCATAGACTCCGTATGCGGGGGCAAGCCCACCATACATGAGACATTGTCCCTACATGGCCACATCCTCTAAAACACAGTGGGGAAGCGTCAGGGTATATCTTTGCAAGAAGAGAAGGAACCCTATACCACCTCATGAGTACCTTGATGCTACCCTCCATGAGAGAAACATTTAATATACCTTTAAAAGAGCGCTGGAAGCAGGAGAACCATTGGTCACTGTCCCACGAGAGGTCCAGGTCCTTTTCCCAGGATAAGGCGTATGGAGGCTTGGACGCTACTGACGCTAGTGATGCATATATGACGGAAATCCCCCCTCTCTGATCCACTGCACCCGCACACCAAGACTCGTAGTTAGATATTGAGGGGGGTATTGATTTATTTGGCCAGAGGGAATGAAGGAAATGTTGTATTTGCATAAAGCGAAAACATTCAGCCTGAGGCATTTCCAGCTTGCTAGTGCAGAAAGCCAGAGTGAGAGGACCTGTGGGGGAGAAATAGTTCCCTATTCTGAGTAATCCCTTATTCAGCCACCAACTAAACGCTAAGATGTTCATTCCTGGCGGAAAGTCGGGGTTATGAAAAATATGTGTGAGGGGTTTGAGGGAGAAATCAATGAGGAGTTTTTATAAAGTCGGTCGCATAGGGCCAGAGAATGAGACAACGTGGGGGCAAGTATGGGCGGTCTCGATTTAGTAGGAGACCACAACAAAAAGTCAATTGTGTGGAGAGGGACTGCTTGACGTTCCATTGTGACCCAATCAGGTTTCGGGCCTTTTGGGTATACGACGGAGATTTGAGCTAACTGGGCTGCTTGATAGTACCACCAAATATTGGGAAGTGCTAGACCCCCTTGTGATTTAGACCTGAAAAGGATATTTTGAGCGCAGCGACTTCCCTTCGGGCCCCAAATAAATTTTATGATTTTGGACTGGAGTGGTTGTACTTGCGATTTTTGGATTGGGATGGGCAAGGATCTGAATAAGTATAGTATGCGTGGGAGGAGAGTCATTTTGACCGCATTAATACGGCCCATCCAGGGTAGGTTGTGATTATCCCAGAGGGAAAGGTCCGATATCAATTTGCGGAGTATGGCCGGGTAGTTGGAGGAATAGAGAGAGGCTATACTTGCCGTGAGGTGTACTCCCAAATAAGGGAGAGAGACCTCATTCCATGAAAATGGAAAGTGGTTTTGTAGGCTACTTAGGGTATTGGGTGGGACCGTAATGTTCAGGGCGGAGGATTTGGATACATTGACTCGCAGACCCGATATGTCACCAAATTTATCAAGTAAAGAGAATATATTAGGAGTGGAGATCAGAGGGGATGTCACGAAGAGTAATAAATCTTCCGCAAAAAGGGCACATTTGTGCTCCTGTTTGCCACACATCACCCCTTTAATGTCGGGATGGTTCCTAATCGCAACAGCCAGGGATTCCATGGCTATGGCGAACAGAAGGGGGGATAGAGGGCAACCCTGTCTAGTTCCTCTTTCTATAGTAAGGGGCTCAGAGTAAAAGCCCTGCAGTCTGACCTGTGCACTTGGGCCAGAGTACAGGGCCCTAAGGATGCTCAAGAATCGTGGACCAAAACCCCACCGGTCTAGAACCTGGAATAGGTATGGCCAGGAAACTGTGTCGAAGGCCTTCTGCAGGTCAACGGACAACAGATACCCATGTTGTGGGGGACCCCCATCCCATTGAGAATTGAGTAAAGAAATGATGTCGACTGCTCTCCTGATCTGGTCAGGACCTTGTCTCCCCGGGATAAAGCCCACCTGGTCCTTGTTAACATAGAGAGCTATACAGGACGCTAGCCGGTTGGAGAGAACTTTAGTTAAGATTTTTAAATCGTTATTGATTAAGGAGATAGGGCGATAATTGGCAACCATAGTCGTGTCTTTGCCGGGTTTCGGAATAACCGAAATGAAGGCAAGATTTAGGGCTTTATCCAGGGGAGATTCAGACCCGAGGGAATTAAAGAATCTGACTAAGTACGGGGTTAATATGGGACCGAATTTTTTATAATAGCCAACGGAGAAGCCATCCGGGCCCGGGGCTGAGTTTTGTTTCAGGTGTTTAATTACCGCGAGCACTTCGGGTTCAGTAATTGGACCCTCTAGAAGTTCCGAGTGGTCCGGAGATAATTTGGGAAGGGGTAGGTTGTCTAAGAATTCTGATATGGAATGATTAGATGGTGCTTTTTCCTTTTTATATAGTGAAGTGTAAAAGTCGTGGAATGTTTCCATTATCCGTTTTGGGTTTTGGGTGAGATCACCTGATGGGGTGTGAATTTTGGGGAAGGCGATCGATCTTGGTCTTGGTGACAATTTGGCTGCTAATTTGGTTCCTATTTTGCCATTTTGGTGATAAAAGCGGGCACCCGACCACCGGAGCTGTTTCTCAGCCTCGGAGGTAAGGGCCAGGTTTAGAGAAGTCCTCGCATTCTCCAGCGCCTCTAGAGAATCTTTGGTGGGGTTCCGTTTGTGGGCTCTACATAAAGATTGGAATTTAAGCCGAAGGTTATTGATATCAGCTGTACGTTCCTTCTTAAGGTTGGTGGAGATTTGAATAATTTTTCCTCTGAGTACTGCCTTATGAGCAGCCCACAGCGTCTCCGGAGAGACCTCTTCAGTATCGTTTAAACGGAAGTATTCCTGTATCTCTTTTGCTACGATTGAACATTGTATTGGGTCACTGAGGAGCCCTTCATTGAGGCGCCATATAAATTTGTTGCCCGGGTTGGGGGATTGCTGCATATATAAGACAACCATCGAGTGGTCAGATATAGGGGAGTCCCTGATAATTGCTTTGAGAGCTCTAGGAATGTTTTGTGATTGAATAAAAATGTGGTCGATTCTTGTGTAGAGGTGGTGTGGGGCGGAATAATGAGTGAAGTCCCTGGCCTTAGGATTCAATTCCCTCCAGATGTCCACAAGGCCCAAGGAACACAGCGTGGAGGCTATTTTAGTGCTTTGTTTTGGAGGTTTTCTAGGACGAGCAGGACCAGAGCACGCTTTGTCCAGTGAGATGTCAAAAGGGAGATTTGTGTCTCCTCCCATTATGATTTTCCCCTCAAGTTTTGGGCCTAGTGTGGACATCATTGTGGAGATGAAGGAAGCCTGGCCTTTATTCGGGGCATAGTAAGAGATAAATGAGTGCATTGATCCCTCAATCGTGCCCTTTACTAACAGAAATCTGCCCGCTTGGTCTTTAATAACATCTGTGGGAGAAAATTTAAGATGTTTTGCGAAGCAAATAGCAACCCCTTTTGTCTTATTGTCAGCATTGGAGAGAAAAAACTGAGTGTAGTGACCATGGAGGAAGGAGGGATTGTATGAGGATGGGAAGTGAGTTTCTTGTAATAAAAGAATTGCTATTTTTTGTGATTTGTATAGGTTAAATAATTTGCGTCTTTTAACTGGAGAATTCATTCCCTGCACATTGTGTGTGGCAATACAGAGGGGATGGGGGGGCATCAGTGTGTCAGAGTGCATGGATCAGAAGGGGGGATGAGCGTCCCACATAACCAGTGCTTACCTGGGATTTCAAGATTTGTACCTGCGTCCAGTCCTCCACGGCCTGAGTTCCTGGGATTCCTAGTAGCAACTGCCTCGTGTGACTCCTGAGTGACTCCGGGGATAGGTGGGAGGGAGAGGTGAGGAAATGAAGAAGGGTTGACCCTAGGTGGGAGAGACCAGACATGTCAAAAGCAGTATAGATCAAGAACCATATCCAAGAAAACATTTCAGTTAAAACTGAGTAACTTTCAAGAACCCCTACAGGAGGGAAAGGTGGGTGTTTGCCTCCTGCAAGGTTTTCCCTTAGAACAAAAACCCCCCCAAATGGGGTCATGGAAGTGTCTCTGAGTGGGAGAAAATACCACTCAGAGACTCGTGGAGGCGAAGTGCCGCCACTCCGGCCAAACCGCCAAAAATAATACCAAAATTGAAACCATGAAAAAACATGCTAAAAGGAGTCCTGGGAGAGATGAAGCGAAACATAAACTTCTCAGCATCAAAAAAACAGGAAGGAAAAGAAAAAAAAAAAAGGGGGGGGGAAGGGGGAAAAATCTCAAAACGAATCTGGCTAGGGTTCTGCCAGGAGAAAACGGGGGTTAAGGAAGTCAGTGTCCCATTTTCAAAAGACTACCACAGGAGTTCCTGGGGAGTAAAAAGGGGGTTAATTCTGTTGATAGTAGACTGTTCTTCATGGAGGGCGACCATCTTTGGATCTCTTGGCCTGTTGCTTGTGCCATAAGGGTTGGATGGGACTTGAGGGTGGTGGTCTTTTTGTTGATTGAGGGGTTCTAGAGTCCATCTCGGCAGGTGGTGCTGGCGAGTGTGAAATAAGGCCCAGTTGCAGCAGTAGCCTTTCTCCGTCACCAAAGTTAGTGAAGCTGTATGATTTATTTAGGTAGGCAAAGTTGAGGCGAAAAGGGAACGACCATCTGTAAGCGATCGATTTCTGCGATAAGCAGCTCAAAAGAGGCTTCAAGGATCTCCGTTTCTGTATCGTAAGAGGAGAAAGATCCGCAAATATTTGGATCGGGTGCCCTTGAAAGGAGAGATTTTCTGTTTCTCTTGCTCTGTGCATAACCTCCTCTTTAACTCTGAAGAAGTGGGGTTTAACCACTATGTCTCTGGGCAAGCCGTCCTGGCGCGGAGGTTGTAAGGCCCTGTGCGCTCGGTCTAACTCCAATCTGTATTCTGGAATGTCCGGAAGTAAGTGTTTGATGAATGAGCAAACGATTTTATCTGTGTCTTTGAACGATTCTGGAAGTCCTCTTAGCCTAAAATTATATCTACGAGACCTATTTTCAAGGTCATCGAGTTTTGAGTATGCCATGTCCAGTTGTTCATGTAATTCTTGGATCCTGTCTGTGTTCTGGTTGGCGACTGCTGCGATTTGATCAGTCTTTGATTCAATTGCCTCAATTCTAATGCCCAATTGCTGTAAGTCTGCCTGTATAGTGGTGGTGATTTGTGAGGCATTTAGTGCTAACCCTCTTGAGAGCATGTTAGAAAAGGTATCCATTAAGGCTGTGAAATCTGTGGGGATAGGGCCAGGAGAGGTAGGCCGAGGGCTGGATGTGGAGCATCTCTCCTCCATCTGGGTCAGGGGGGGAACTTCCATAGGGCTACATCCTAGAGAATCAGTGGGGAATGCTGGAAATATCCCATCCAGGGGATTACTCACTGTTGGTGGGTTTATCTTGTCTGCATGTGAAGGCAGAGGAGGGAAGTCTTCCAGGGATGCCGCTGGATTCTTTATGGGGCCTCATGCGGCGCTAGCGGCCGCCATTTTTGTGTAGGCCGCGGTCCGCGGTCCGGGGTCCAGGGATCGGGAAAGGTCCCGTCTTGCTGAGCCCCCGATCATGTGAGGGGGTCCCCCAGGACTCCGGGAGATAAGGGGGGGGTCCGATGTGTTGGTCCCGCCGCTTCTCGTGGCTGTGGCGGTGCATGCTGGCCGGAGTTCTCAGAACGAGCGACCGTCCATGGAGCTGCCGCGCATGCGCCTTATTTTGGGATTTTAACCCTTTTAGAGTAAACAATTACATATTTTATTCATATGTAACTGTTTAGATATGTTAACTCATAAAATTGAGGTTGTATTGCTTCAGATTAGAATAAACAAAAACATAATTCTAGGAACTAGTTAGGTAATAATATATTTGTTTTAAGAAAAGAAAGAAAAAGCTTCCATTACTTCTGGATTATTGAACATATTTGTCCTAAAAAGTAATAAATCTATTGTTATTACCTGATAATATATAACTGAACAAGAATTTCCTTATTTCACTTATATATTCTAAGGCTATATGAATCAGAAGTAATAAGAAATATAACTGGAATGTAACATGATCCCACACAGTGTGTGACTATCAGAATGCAGTTACATTCAGTTATAAATACAGTTTTTTTATAGAGAACCATCTCTTAGTATAATAAATGAAGAGATATCAGGAATTAGGATGTCAGTCCATTGAATCTTCTTGGTCCATGGATGATGTGGCATAACGGCCTCTTTTGTGAGAATGATGATTCCCATTTTGTTCTGAAATTTTCTGGGTGCTGCCTGAAGGTGAAGGTGATGCCATTCTTCTGCGTGTGGGAGAGTTGCTGCTTGTGGGTTCTGTCAGATTTAATTTTAAAAGGGTCTGTTGTAGTTAATCTGCTGATCTGCTTCTGTAAATTGTACCTTGGTAGTTAAATCTGACTGAAAAGGGGAAGCCCCATTGATACATAATGTTGTGGCGTTGCAGTTCCATTAGTTGGGGTTTCATAGATTGTCTTTTAGTAATAGAAAGTTGGGATAGGTCAGCAAAAATTTGATAATTGTGTCCATGAAAATTAAGTTCCTTTTTTTCTCTTGCAGCAATTAGTATTTGTTCTTTCGTTCTGTAATAATGAAATTTTGT
This sequence comes from Aquarana catesbeiana, assembly GCF_042186555.1. Taxonomy (NCBI): domain Eukaryota; kingdom Metazoa; phylum Chordata; class Amphibia; order Anura; family Ranidae; genus Aquarana; species Aquarana catesbeiana. Next base: position 204,376,146 of record NC_133326.1, on the reverse strand, counting down.
GATTATATCACGGGGGGGGGTCCATCTTTCTTTTTGGCTGTGAGGGCTCTGTGTACTCTGTCCAGTTCTAAACATTCAATAGGGATATCTGACTTTAGTTCTTGTAATAGAGCAGTAATAGTAGATTGCAGGTCTGTCACAGTTTCAGGTATTCCCCTTATGCGCAAGTTTGAACGTCTGGCTCTATTTTCGTAATCTTCGAGCTTAGTTTGAAGTATTAAATTCTCTTCTTTTAATTGTTCCAATTCTGTTATATTTACTTGGGTTGTAATTTCAATTTCATCCATTTTTATTTCTAGGGCTGCGGTGCGGTTTCCCAGCTCTCTTATTTCTTTGGTTAGGCTTTTTGTTATTTGGTCTGAGGTTTGTTTTAAAGCCTTATGAAGCATCTTTTCAAATTGTAATAATATTACTGGGGATGCTGAGGAGGCTTGTGGAGAAGTTTGTGAGAGGATTTGTTCTGTACCTGACTCAAATGGAGAGTCTTGCTGTGACATTTTCTGTCTGTGAGAGCGCCCTGATGCTGTATCTTGTGAGGTGACTGGAGCTGCTTTAGTTGCAGTGAGTGCCTGTGAGCTCTTTGTGAGGTGATTTTTATTTCTGCCACGGTTTCCTCCCAGTACCATATTCCCTGCCTAAACTTTCACAGTTTGTTCCCTGGGGCAAAAAGGTTCAAATGGATACCTTTTGAGCCTGCAGGCTCCGCTTTGTCCTTCTCTTCTCTCCTCAGCGGTGCGGAGCTCTAACAATGCATGTCTGCTCCACTAGGCTCCGCCCATCTCCCCAGCTTAATTTATTTTAGGTAAACTTGCACACAGGGGCTGATTTACCAAAACTGGAGAGTGCAAAATCTGGTGCAGCTCTGCAGGGAAACCAATCAGCTTCCAGGTTTTATTGTCAAAGCTTAATTGAACAATCTGAATTTAGAATCTGACTGACTACCATGCACAGCTGAACCAGATTTTGGACTCTCCGGTTTTAGTAAATCAAAATTACAGTTTTTGAAGGAACTTGGCAGTCAGGCCAAACATCTTGGAGAATTAACCACAGATCTTTTGTGGATGTAGGCTGACTCAAATCACTATGTCTCTTTATGTAATCCCAGACAGACTTGATGATGTTGAGATCAGGGCTCTGTGGGGGCCAAACCATCACTTTCAGAACCCTTTGTTCTTCTTTACCCTGAAGATAGTTCTTAATGACTTTGGCTGTATGTTTGGGCTCAATGTCCTGCTGCAGAATAAATTTGGGGGAAATCACATGCCTCCTTGATGGCATGACATGATGGATAAATATTTGCCTGTATTTTTCAGCATTGCGGACAGCATTGATCCTGACCAAATCTCCAGCTCCATTTGCAGAAATACAGCCACCAACCTTGCAAGAAACCTCCGCCATGCTTCACTTTTAGCTGCAGACGCTCATTATTGTACCACTCTCCAGCCATTTGGCGAACATACTGCCTCCTGATATAGCTGACTATTTTATACTTTGACTCATCACTCCAGAGCATCTGCTACCATTTTTCTGCAAAACAAAAACAGAATGGTGCACGAGAGGGTACCAAAACACACTGATAACACAATCAAAAGTCTATAAAGTCTAGGAAGTATACATATGCAGCATTAGTGGCAGTCCCCCTGAGAGCAAAGCAGTCACTGGAAACCACGGGAGAAAAACAAGGTGCAGCAGAAGATGCAACGGATAGTACATTTAATTAAAATTAGCCAAATGGCTACTCACACTAATATAAAGATCAATATACATATAACAGTATAATACTGCCATTTTTTTGTACCCCAGTTCCTATGTGAATAGTTGAGTTACTTAGCCTTGTTTCCACATCAGTGGTATGTTTTTTTGACCGCAATTCTTCCATGAAGACACCTTCTGGCCAGACTTCACTGGACAGTAGATGGGTGTACCTGGTTCCCACTGGTTTCCACAAGTTCTATTCTGATGGCATTGCTGGATATCTTCTGATGTTGAAGGGAAGTAAGCATGACGTTTCTTTCACCTGCTGCATTAAGTTTCCTTGGCCAACCACTGCATCTATGGTCCTCAGCGTTGTCTGTTTCTTTCTACTTCATTAACCACTTCAGCCCCGGAAAGATTTTCCCCTTTAATGACCAGGCCATTTTTCTGATACAGCACTGCGTCGCTTTAATTGACAATTGTGCGGTCATGTGATGCTGTACCCAAACAAAATTTATGTCCTTCTTTCCCACAAATAGAGCTTTCTTTTGTTGGTATTTGATCACCTCTGCAGTTTTTATTTTTTGCGCTATAAACTACAAAACTACAATTTTGAAAAAAAAACTATATTTTTTACTTTTTGCTATAATAAATATCGCCAATTTAAAAAAAAAAACAAAGTTATTCATCAGTTTAGGTCAATATATATTCTTTTACATATTTTTGGTAAAAAAATTAGCAATAAATGTATATTGATTGGTTTGCGCAAAAGTTATAGTGTCTACAAAATAGGGGATAGATTTATGGCATTTTTATTTTTTATTTATTTTTACTAGTAATGGTGGCGATCAGTGCTTTTAATCGGGACTGCAACACTGCTGTGGACAGATCGCACACTTTTGACACTTTTTTGGGACCATTGACATTTATACAACGATGAGTGCTATAAAAATGCACTGATTACTGTGTAAATGTCACTGGCAAGGAAGGGGTTAACACTAGGGGTGATCAAGGGGTTAAATGTGTTCCCTGATATGTGTTTCTAACTGTGGGGGGATGGGACTCACTAGAGGAGGCGACAGATCGTTGTTCCTAATCTTTAGGAGCATACGATCCGTCTCTGCTCCCCTGACAGAACCAGGATTTGTGTGTTTACACACACAGATCCCCATTCTGTCTCTCTTGCCCGTGATCGTGGGTGGCCTGTTGGCATCGCGACTGCCAGCCACACGCATCGGGTCCCCCTCCGTGCAGCGTGTGCACTCGCACCTGCTAAGGCTCTTAAAGGAGCTGACATACCTGTACGTCGGTTACATAGTTACATAGTAGGTGAGGTTGAAAAAAGACACAAGTCCAACCTATGTGTGTGATTATATGTTAGTATTTCATTGTATATCCCTGTATGTTGCGGTTGTTCAGGTGCTTATCTAATAGTGTTTTGAAACTATCAATGCCCACCCCCACTTTAATGGGTGGCCACGTGTCTTGTTAACCTCCCTGGCGGTATGATTATTTCAGATTTTAGGTGCTGAAAGCGGTACAATTATTTTGCATGGAAATTTGGCGTTTTATATTGTAGGTCTGTAAATCTTAACAATAACGCACTTAAATCTGTCCAAACAAGAGTCTAGTAGCTATCCCGGGTATGATAAAGTTTGAAACACAAAAACATAATTTATAATATAATAAATAAAAATAAATAATTTTAAAAAATAAAAATAAATAGTAATAAAATAAATTTCCCCACGATTCACTATCGCTCAATTCTGCAAGTGTTCTGATTTACTATCGCTGTTTTCTAGCTGGTCTAAAGCCACTTTTGACATAAAGGGACACTTTTTGGTTGCTATGGACAATCTCCAGTTTCCAGGCAGAAAGAACAGTGTATATCATGTAAAACTGCATGCAGGGCATGGGCCAAAGCACTGGGGACAAAAGGGATGTGAAATCATTTCATACAGCACTGTAATCTGTAAGATTACAGTACTGTATGTGTTATGATTTTTACTTTTTTTTTAATTTGCCGCCAGGCTCCGCCCCCGTGCGTCGCGACGCTCGCAGGGAACGGAGCCTGGCACGGAGAGGCTTCGGAGGAAGACACAGCCCGCGGACACTGCAGGGGACATCGCAGGATCCCGGGGACAAGGTAAGTAAGGAGGCACCAGAATCCTGCAATGTAATCCCGAGTGTGGCTCGGGGTTACCGCTAATGGTACTGAATTTTAACCCTGAGCCACACTCGGGAAAACCGCCAGGGAGGCTACACTCCTTTCCGCAAAAAAGTTTTATCCCTATTGTGGGGTCACCAATATGGTATTTCCAGTACATCCTTCCTGAGGACTGGTGTCTAGAACTGGACAGCATACTCCAGGTGAGGCCGGACCAGAGTCTTGTAGAGTGGGAGAATTATCGCTTTTTCCCTGGAGTTAATCCCTTTTTTAATGCATACCAATATTCTGTTTGCTTTGTTAGCAGCAGCTTGGCATTGCATGCCATTGCCAAGCCTATCATCTACTAGGACACCCTGGCCCTTTTCCATCCTAGATTCCCTCAGAGTTTCTCCCCCTACTCTATAGATTGCATTCATATTTTTGCTACCCAAATGCATTATTTTACATTTTTCTATAATAAACCTCTCATTTGCCATGTAGTTGCCCACCCCATTAATTTGTTCAGATCTTCTTGCAAGGTTTCCACATCCTGCGGAGAAGTTATTGCCCTGCTTAGCTTAGTATCATCCACAAATACAGAGATTGAACTGTTTGCCTCATCCTCCAGGTCGTTTATGAACAAATTAAATAGGATTGGTCCCAGCACAGAATCCTGTGGGACCCCACCACCCACCCCTGACCATTCTGAGTATTCCACATTTATCAGCACCCTCTGAACTCGCCCTTGTAGCCAGTTTTCATATGGTCCGTGCCAACAGACCTTATTTTGAACAGTAAACATTTATGGGAAACTGTCTCAAATGATTTTGCCAAATCCAGATACACCACATCTATGGGCCTTCCTTTATCTAGATGGCAACTCACCTCCTCGTAGAAGGTTAATAGATTGGTTTGGCACAGGGCTGCCAACCTGCCACAGTATACGTACGTGAGCTGGTCGGGAAGTGAGTAAAAGAGCTTGAAATGCACATTTTAAAATCCCAGTGAGCTTTGAAATCTTTGACTGGGTGAGGCATTGCTGATGCAATATAAATATCTTGGGGTTGATTTACTAAAACAAAAGAGTGCAAAATCTGGTGCGGCTGTGAATGGTAGCCAATCAGCTTCTAACTTTAGCTTGTTCATTTAAAGCTTTGACTGAAAAACTTGGAAGCTGATTGGTTTATATGCAGAGCTGCACCATATGTTGCACTCTCCAGTTTTAGTAAATCAACTCCCTTGTGTTTTGTTGTTGTGCTCAGTCTTGCCATGTTATATGATTTGTATTATGAAACTGTCCACAACCTCATCTTAGTAGCAGAGTTTGTCTGTTCCTAATCCACTTTTAAACCTCCTACACAGATGTTTCTGTTTCAGTTAATGACTGTGTTTCAACCTACATATGCAATTTGATATAGATCTTTCTTCTGTTTGATCACTTTGCATTTTGTAATTTGATAAAAATAAACAATTAAAATATATATTTTGACAGCATTTTTACTTCGCAGCATTTCCTCACACCTGCCTAAACTATATATATATATATATATATATATATATATATATATATATATATATATATATATATATATATATATATATATACAGTATCTCACAAAAGTGAGTACACCCCTCACATTTTTGTAAATATTTTATTATATCTTTTCATGTGACAACACTGAAGAAATTACACTTTGCTACAATGTAAAGTAGTGAGTGTACAGCTTGTATAACAGTTTAAATTTGCTGTCCCCTCAAAATAACTCAACAAACAACCATTAATGTCTAAACCACTGGCGAAAAAAGTGAGCACACCCCTAAGTGAAACTGTCCAAATTGGGCCCAAAGTGTCAATATTTTGTGTGACCACCATTATTTTCCAGCACTGCCTTAACCCTCTTGGCCATGGAGTTCACCAGAGCTTCACAGGTTGCCACTGGAGTCCTCTTCCACTCCTCCATGACGACATCACAGAGCTGGTGGATATTGGTGACCTTGCGCTCCTCCACCTTCCATTTGAGGATGCCCCACAGATGCTCAATAGGGTTTAGGTCTGGAGACATGCTTGGCCAGTCCATCACCTTTACCCTCAGCTTCTTTAGCAAGGCAGTGGTCGTTTTGGAGGTGTGTTTGGGGTCATTATCATGTTGAAAATACTGCCCTGCTGCCCAGTCTCCAAAGGGAGGGGATCATGCTCTGCTTCAGGATGTTACAGTACATGTTGGCATTTATGGTTCCCTCAATGAACTGTAGCTCCCCAGTGCCGGCAGCACTCATGCAGCCCCAGACCATGACGCAATGTTAAAGAATGTTCCTCTCCCTGTTCTCTCAGATAAGCTATATATGTGCAATGCGTTGAAAAAGGAAATCTCCACTGTTGCATCCACCATGACACTCCCACCACCATGCATGACTGTAGGCAAGACACACTTGTCTTTGTACTCCTCACCTGGTTGCCGCCGCACACGCTTGACACCATCTGATCCAAATAAGTTAATCTTTGTCTCATCAGACCACAGGACACAGGTTCCAGTAATCCATGTCCTTAGTCTGCTTGCCTTCAGCAAACTGTTTGCGGCTTTCTTGTACATCATCTTTAGAAGAGGCTTCCTTCTGGGATGACAGCCATGCAGACCAATTTGATGCAGTGTGCGGCATATGGTCTGAGCCCTGACAGGCTGACCCCCCACCTCTTAAATCTCTACAACAATGCTGGAAGCACTCATATGTCTATTTTCCAAAGACAACCTCTGGATATGACGCTGAGCACGTGCACTCATCTTCTTTGGTTGACTATAGTGAGGGCTGTTCTGAGTGGAACCTGTCCTGTTAAACTGCTGTATGGTCTTGGCCACCATGCTGCAGCTCAGTTTCAGGGTCCTGGCAATCTTCTTATAGCCTAGGCCATCTTTATGTAGAGCAACAATTCTTTTATTCAGATCCTCAAGAGAGTTCTTTGCCATGAGGTACCATGTTGAACTTCTGAAGACCAGTATGAGAGCGTGAGAGCGATAACATCAAGTTTAACACACCTGCTCCCCATTCACACTTGAGACCTTGTAACGAGTCACATGACACCAGGGAGGGAAAATGGCTAATTGAGCCCAATTTGGTCATTTTCACTTAGGGGTGTACTCACTTTTGTTGCCAGTGGTTTAGACATTAATGGCTGTGTGTTGAGTTATTTTGAGGGGACAGTAAATTTACACTGTTATATAAGCTGTACACTCACCACTTTACATTGTAGCAAAGTGTCATTTCTTCTGTGTTGTCACATGAAAAGATAGAAGAAAATATTTACAAAAATATTTTCTTCTATCTTTTCATGTGACAACACAGAAGAAATGTATATATATATATATATATATATATACTGAATTTAGATTTAATTTGCAATGTTAAAGAATGTTCCTCTCCCTGTTCTCTCAAATATGCTATATATGTGCAATGCGTTGAAAAAGGAAATCTCCACTGTTGCATCCAGCATGAACTTCTGGACTACCTGACATACACAGTGTATATAGCAAAGGGTTGGTCACCTGCATGGGTGTCTTCTTTGGGAGTGAATTGCAATTTTAATTTATTGTACATATCATGTCCATCTTCAGGGGGCAGAAGGAATGTGTATGTATAGATATTGTCAATAAGCAATGAGGTATATTTTATTTTATGGAGTCTAGATCAGTTGTATAGCACCTTAAAAGCCCCAGTGAGTTATTGATACCATTTAATTGGTATTGTATGTTTTATTGTGGTTTTAATTGAATTTATTATTTAATTTATTCAATTCTGTTGAAACATTTATGCATTTTATATTTTTACATTTTGGCAAACGTGACATTTTTTTTGTTTGCAAATGCTTGTTTATTGCTTCTAAAAACTGATCTACTAAAATGTAAATGTCAGATTTTTACAGGGAAGAGATGATAACAACAGAAAGATAAAAAAATGTTGCTGTCCTCTTAAAAAACATTAAACACTTTTATAAAATATTCCTGCAGACCACGATACGATGTTGCGTGGGAGTGAACTTTGAAGAGTATTTGGTTTAACAGTATAACCTGAATTTTTATGTAAAATATTTAAATATTTATTAAAATATGTTTTTCATGTTGCACAGGCATTTTTTTCAACAAAGATCCTATATATATATATACTCGACTATAAAAATAACTCAAGCAGAAGCAAAAAAAAAAAGTAATAATTCACAACAATCTAGGTAGATATATATTCAGTGTCACTCACAGATATCTCTTAAACCTTCCTTATTACCTCCCCCTCCCTTACCTCTATAATTCCGGATGTACTTCCAAACATCTCTACTGACACGCTTACTCCTATCATTGCTGGTCGAGCACTATAGCTAGCTCTGTGTTCTACACCTATAGCAGTCCCCTTTCTTATAAGGCAAGCAGGCCTACAGGTACTCGGTTGTCCCCAGGTCTTATACACAATCATATACTGCCTGGCTACCACACCGGGACAGGTGCAAGCTAAGCACAGCAAACAGGTACTTTAGATTGGCAAAGTGGCCTAATGGCAGTCCAGGTACAAAGCAGGCAACATTCAGAGAGTAGTCAGGGTCAAATTTGTGAAGTGCAGGTCAGTCAAAACCAGGATGCTGGACTGAAACCAGCAGCTGCCATGGAACAGGAGTGTTACATGCTCTTGACTTCTACACCTAGCTCCACCCATCAGTTTATCCATTTTGATCTCCCTTTCCATATAGCTTTTTACCCTTAAGTACATGTTATGTACCTGATTTTCTGATTTTTTCTTCATAAGGTCTATAGGGACCAATGGTGACAAACATTGTGATAAAGTAATTTAGCTTTTCAACCAGCCAACATAAATGAGCAGAACCAGCCAACATAAATGAGCACAAGGCTTGTGATCAGTAACATCTTCACTTTAATTCATAATTAACTGACTTAACTGTCAGTTGTGGAAAATTTTATGAAGATGTATTGTCATAAGAATCTCCCAGTGTCCGTTCTCTCACAGCCCGCTCTAAAGAGCTGACTGGGGCAGACTGACACTGGCTGAGAGCTGTTAGGTAGTGGAAAACTTCCTGTTATTTGGAAAGAGGTGTTTGCGGAGAGAAGACATGTCTGCCAGCAAAGGGCCCCTGTGCAATGCACAGAATGATCGTCTGGTGGAGGTGTGTTCGCTCTGCAAAGACATTATCGGTTTAGTGGCCAAATTTCGCTGTCACTGTCACAGACAGGGATTCAATGCTATTATTACACAGTTACATTTAACATTGAAAAACGCTACTTACTCATTAAAAAAAAACAGATAGTAAAGGGACATTATTTATTTCACAAAATATATAAACATTATTATCAAAAGCAGACAAAAACAAATCCTGAGATTAAAAGTGTTGAAAAAGTTGGTAGAGTTAAAAAGTAAGTTTGAACCAGACTCAAAAATAACTGTAAACATTACTCTGGAGAAGTATTAAAGATAGAAGCACCTTGACAATTTTATCACAATTTGAAGCAGAATGCTTAAACTAGAGGCAGTCTTTGTAGAAAATTGTGTCCAAAGACAGTGCTTTCATTATAGCCCCATGTTATGAGTTTAGATTGGATTATTTATTTTATTGTTGTTTTATTCCAAAAACATGTTTCACTACACTTTATATTTTGGACAATATAATTTTTTTTTTTTTTTCATACAATGTTAGTAAATTCATGGTAGATAATAATAGTTTTGATATTGGCCTCTGTAAATATTGCACAGCAGCTCTTAGATTTAGAGAGGGGGAAGGACAGCACTGGGAGCTAATCAGGCACTCCAATGTACACATGCATTGACAGGAAACATCCCAATGGGGGAGAGCAGATTGAGCAGTGCTGATGATTTATCACTGTGTTGCTTCTTCATTGTCCAATCATCAGACTGCAGACAGGAAGGTGACATAACTGCATTCCATACTTCTAACAGTAGTTTATGAAACACAAAAGTTTTTGGAAAAATCTCTTGTTAATTAAAAGTGTTCAAATATGTGTATTCTGACAGCATATTTAGTGGGTTACCTGGTGTTCAGCTTTAAACACATAGTACTTATCAGTGCCACTATTTAATATGATACACTGTATTTAACATTTTTAAATTTTTTAATAGAATATAATATATATAAAAAAAAGGGAGAAAGAAAAAACAAACAAAAAAAACCCAAATGTTATCACATGTGCCCCAATAGGGGGTACAATCTGCATAAACTGGATCAAAGACATGAAAATGCCTCCCCATATAGTAATATTATAATGTGTAGCTCATAACTTGATGTTATTTAAGGATTCCTAAAAAGGAGGTCCTGGAGTAGGATATGGTCCATTACTAGTTTGAAGATGGGTATTAGTCCATTAGAAGATCTTCTCATGGATATATGGGAATCCAATCCACATATGGATAATGTCGCCTCTGTGTGGCCAGTAGTATTATAAATCCTTTGTGCTGTATCATGAGATCAACCCACATATGAATGGTGTAATGGGCCACTACATGTGATTAATGGCATTTGAAGTCCATGAGGGTGTCCTGCATGAGACCAACCTCCAAAAATGCAACAGAGTCGGAGTGAATAACGGCATGTGTATCAAACATCAGATATACCTGGAACACTCCCAGGGAGAGGTGCCCTTGACATTACATATGGTAATCGTGTAACATGGCATCTTCTACCCTCCCTTTGTTGGCAACTAGATAGACACCAGAGAACTCCTCCAACAGCTCCCATGCTGTTTGCTGGCAGCATGGGAGCAAAGCTGGATGCCTGACCAGTTTCGCCAGTCATGCCGGCTGCTTCAGAAGCCACTGTCAGGTTATCCTTAAATAACATCAAGTTATGAGCTACACATTATAATATTTCTATATGGAGGAGGCAATTTCATGTTTTTGATCCAGGTTATGTAGCTTGTACCCCGTACTGGGGCACATACATTTATGAACACGTGATAACATTTTTTTTTCTCTCTCTTTTTGGGGAGGGGGGATTGTTTACATAATTTTCCTGCAGCTGCCATAGTTGTGTTTTTAATAAGTGGCCAATTACAATTTTAATAGTTGGATAGTGGGTTTTGTATTGTTTACATTATTGGTGTTTAACCACGTAAGGACCGGAAGAATTTCCCGCTTAATGACCAGGCAATTTTTTTTGTTTGCGTCACTTTAACTGACAATTGTGCTGTCACGCCATGCTGTACCCAAACAAAATTGAGGTCCTTTTTTTTCCACAAAGAGCTTTCTTTTGGTGGTATTTTATCACCTCTGCAGTTTTTATTTTTTTGCGCTATAAACAAAAAAAACTGACGATTTTGATAAAAAAACAATATTTTTTACTTTTTGTTATAATAAATATCCCCCAAAAAATGTAAAAATTGGCTTGCGCAAAAGTTTACAAAATAGGGAATAGGGAATAGATTTATGGCATTTTATTATTGCGGGACTGCGACATTGCGGGGGACAGATCTGATACTTTTGCCACATTTTAGGGACCACTGACAGTTATACAGTGATCAGTGCTATAAAAATGCACTGATTAGTGTGTAAATATCACTGGCAGGGGAGGAGTTAACACTAGGGGGTGATCAAGGGGTTAAATATGTTCCCTCATGTGTGTTTCTAACTGTATGGGGGTGGGACTGACTAGAGGAGGAGACATATCGCTTTTCCTTATTCGTAGGAACAGACGATCTGTCTCTCCTGACAGAATGGGGATGTGTGCATTTACACACACACATCTCCGTTCTGGCTCTCGTGCCCGTGATCACAGTCCCCGCCGTGCAGCACGCCTGCTAGAGCTGTTTAAAGGGCCGACGTACAGTATAATGACGGCGGCTGATCGGCAAGTGGTTAATAATGTTAATTTCTATATTGTTACATCTGTCTGAATACTTTTTGGTTTTCTTACAATATATTCATCTAGGGAGACACTGTAAATTTTTCACATTGAGGTTGATCTCAGTCTGGTTTTTACTTCTTTTTTCCTGGTACCTGTAAACTGTACAACTTAGACTTATTTGTCTAAGCTGGGTCCGATATAACCTTTTTTTTTCATATACATTTTTGTTGAATTATTAAGTTTACATACATGAGAATATATAGAGGTGTAAAAATGTGTATAAAACCATACAAAAGTATCAGAATACAAGTGAATGTACAAGCAAGGTGCAATATATGACTTGTAGAGTAGTAGTCAACAGAACAACAAGAACAAGAAGAGATGATTTATGCGTACAAGAGCCAGATATTTGTCTATGCCTATGTGCAGAATTGCCAGAACAGGATCTGGCGGTATTAGTATACCCTCCAACATAGGGATAATATTTTGCAGATATATCCTGTTTTTAAGCAGAGAAACCAATAATCAATCCTAATTACCCTGAAGAAATTTGGTAAGTTCTTAACCGAAGTGTCCAATAAAAGTTACAATCTTACCCAATTACCACCTACAGTTCATGAGTTCAATATAATTAGGAGACTAATAGACCCAATGGGTAAATACAGTTATTATGTACTTTGGGAAGCCTTTTGAGTACATTATTAACTGGATTCTCCAAATTACAGTAAATATTAACCCCTTCCCACCTAGCCCCAGCATTCCTTTAGGGACTGTAAACTGCAGGGGGCAGGGAGATTCGGCAACCACGTGCCCAATGTGATTAGCTGGTCACATGATCAGGATACAGTCCCACTGGCTACTGATCGATAGAGGAGACTGAGAGCTGTGAACAGCTTGGTCTCTGTGCTGAAGGCAAGCAATAAGCACACTCTCAGCACAGAAATATTGGTTGCCCAGAGGTGAATATCTGCAGTGTGTGGGCAGAAAAGCCATTAATATGAGTTACTCAGGTGGCAACAGGTTAGCATGCACCTTCATTTAAAAAAAAAATGTTGTATCTGCCTATCAAAGTGGAATCTAAGTCTTCAATCTACAGTCAAAAAAAAAATCTGAATCCCGCAATAGAAATCTAAAAAATACTGTCTGCATGTTACCAATGTTGTATCCTGGCCTAGGCTGACAAGGGTCTAGGGCATCATATTGCAGCGGGGCTGCACGGAAAAAGTCCCCGCCGGCTTGTGCTGTTAGTGTAGCACCAGTCTTTTGGGGCTGACTGGGCTGAGAGGCAAATTAGTCTAGCACCCCCATAAAGCGGCTGCACTGCTTCTGGTACGCGGATGGCATTCCATAACTGTGGAGGGGGGGTGTCGCTTCTAATTTTGACTGTCCTATCATTTTGGACCACAAACCTTTCTCACTGTGCTATGTTTTCTGCTGCATCATTGGCATGGTTATATCTGCTTAGTCCTCTCCATAAAATTATCAGAAATTTGTGCTTAACCACTTCAGCCCCGGAAGGATTTACCCCCTTCCTGACCAGAGCACTTTTTACAATTTGGCACTGTGTTGCTTTAACTGCTAATTGCGCAGTTATGCAATGCTGTACCCAAACAAAATTTGCGTCCTTTTCTTCCCACAAATAGAGCTTTCTTTTGATGGTATTTGATCACCTCTGCGGTTTTTATTTTTTGCGCTATAAGTGGAAAAAGACTGAAAATTTTGAAAAAAAAAAGATATTTTCTACTTTTTGTTATAAAAAAAATCCAATAAATTCAATTTTAGTCATACATTTAGGCCAAAATGAATTCGGCCACATGTCTTTGGTAACAAAAATGTAAATAAGCGTATATTTATTGGTTTGCGCAAAAGTTATAGCGTCTACAAACTAGGGTACATTTTCTGGAATTTACACAGCTTTTAGTTTATGACTGCCTATGTCATTTCTTGAGGTGCTAAAATGGCAGGGCAGTACAAACCCCCCCAAATGACCCCATTTTGGAAAGTAGACACCCCAAGGAAATTGCTGAGAGGCATGTTGAGCCTATTGAATATTAATTTTTTTTGTCCCAAGTGACTGAAGAATGACAAAAAAAAAATTTACAAAAAGTTGTTACTAAATGATATATTGCTCACACAGGCCATGGGCATATGTGGAATTGCACCCCAAAATACATTCAGCTGCTTTTCCTGAGTACGGGGATACCACATGTGTGGGACTTTTTGGGAGCCTAGCCGCGTACGGGGCCCCGAAAACCAATCACTGCCTTCAGGATTTCTAAGGGCGTACATTTTTGATTTCACTCCTCACTACCTATCACAGTTTTGAAGGCCATAAAATGCCCAGATGGCACAACCCCCCCCAAATGACCCCATTTTGGAAAGTAGACACCCCAAGCTATTTGTTGAGAGGCATGTTGAGTCCATGGAATATTTTATATTTTGACACAAGTTGCGGGAAAGTGACAATTTTTTTTTTTGCACAAAGTTGTCACTAAATGATATATTGCTCACACAGGCCATGGGCATATGTGGAATTGCACCCCAAAATACATTTAGCTACTTCTCCTGAGTATGGGGATACCACATGTGTGGGACTTTTTGGGAGCCTAGCCGCGTACGGGGCCCCGAAAACCAATCACCACCTTCAGGATTTCTAAGGGCATAAATTTTTGATTTCACTCCTCACTGCCTATCACAGCTTTGGAGGCCATGGAATGCCCAGATGGCACAACCCCCCCCCAAATGACCCCATTTTGGAAAGTAGACACCCCAAGCTATTTGCTGAGAGGCATGGTGAGTATTTTGCAGCTCTCATTTGTTTTTGAAAATGAAGAAAGACAAGAAAATTTTTTTTTTTTCTTTTTTCAATTTTCAAAACTTTGTGACAAAAAGTGAGGTCTGCAAAATACTCACTATACCTCTCAGCAAATAGCTTGGGGTGTCTACTTTCCAAAATGGGGTCATTTTAGGGGGGTTTTGAACTGTCCTGGCATTTTATGCACAACATTTAGAAGCTTATGTCACACATAACCCACTCTTCTAACCATTTGAAGACAAAGCCCTTTCTGACACTATTTGTTTACATGAAAAAATATTTGTTTTTTGCAAGAAAATTACTTTGAACCCCCAAACATTATATATTTTCTTAAAGCAAAGGCCCTACAGATTAAAATGGTGGGTGTTTCTTTTTTTTTTTTTCATACAGTATTTGCGCAGAGATTTTTCAAATGCATTTTTTGGGGAAAAAAACACATTTTTTTAATTTTAATGCACTAAAACACACTATTTTGGGGAGGGGGGATTGTTTACATAATTTTCCTGCAGCTGCCATAGTTGTGTTTTTAATAATTGGCCAATTACAATTTTAATAGTTGGATAGTGGGTTTTGTATTGTTTACATTATTGGTGTTTAACCACGTAAGGACCGGAAGAATTTCCCGCTTAATGACCAGGCAATTTTTTTTGTTTGCGTCACTTTAACTGACAATTGTGCTGTCACGCCATGCTGTACCCAAACAAAATTGAGGTCCTTTTTTTTCCACAAAGAGCTTTCTTTTGGTGGTATTTTATCACCTCTGCAGTTTTTATTTTTTTGCGCTATAAACAAAAAAAACTGACGATTTTGATAAAAAAACAATATTTTTTACTTTTTGTTATAATAAATATCCCCCAAAAAATGTAAAAATTGGCTTGCGCAAAAGTTTACAAAATAGGGAATAGGGAATAGATTTATGGCATTTTATTATTGCGGGACTGCGACATTGCGGGGGACAGATCTGATACTTTTGCCACATTTTAGGGACCACTGACAGTTATACAGTGATCAGTGCTATAAAAATGCACTGATTAGTGTGTAAATATCACTGGCAGGGGAGGAGTTAACACTAGGGGGTGATCAAGGGGTTAAATATGTTCCCTCATGTGTGTTTCTAACTGTATGGGGGTGGGACTGACTAGAGGAGGAGACATATCGCTTTTCCTTATTCGTAGGAACAGACGATCTGTCTCTCCTGACAGAATGGGGATGTGTGCATTTACACACACATCCCCGTTCTGGCTCTCGTGCCCGTGATCACAGTCCCCGCCGTGCAGCACGCCTGCTAGAGCTGTTTAAAGGGCCGACGTACAGTATAATGACGGCGGCTGATCGGCAAGTGGTTAATAATGTTAATTTCTATATTGTTACATCTGTCTGAATACTTTTTGGTTTTCTTACAATATATTCATCTAGGGATACACTGTAAATTTTTCACATTGAGGTTGATCTCAGTCTGGTTTTTACTTCTTTTTTCCTGGTACCTGTAAACTGTACAACTTAGACTTATTTGTCTAAGCTGGGTCCGATATAACCTTTTTTTTTCATATACATTTTTGTTGAATTATTAAGTTTACATACATGAGAATATATAGAGGTGTAAAAATGTGTATAAAACCATACAAAAGTATCAGAATATAAGTGAATGTACAAGCAAGGTGCAATATATGACTTGTAGAGTAGTAGTCAACAGAACAACAAGAACAAGAAGAGATGATTTATGCGTACAAGAGCCAGATATTTGTCTATGCCTATGTGCAGAATTGCCAGAACAGGATCTGGCGGTATTAGTATACCCTCCAACATAGGGATAATATTTTGCAGATATATCCTGTTTTTAAGCAGAGAAACCAATAATCAATCCTAATTACCCTGAAGAAATTTCGCAGGGATCAGGCCTGACTCTGCGAATGCTGCAGTTATGCGTTTAGTGTTTTGTAAGTGTCAGTGATCGATTGATACTGCACTTGGGTGGGCTGGGCTGGGCCGGGCGGAGGGGCAAAATGCAGGTGCTAGCAGGTATCTGGGCTGATCCCGCTAACACTGCGTTTTTGGGAACCCTAAACTGCTGGGGACACTAGTATAGATCTGATCGGATCAGATATTGATCCGTTCAGATACTATACCACTAAGGGAGGTGTATGGTGCGTGCGTGGGTGTTAGCGCTACTGTCGCTAACCTGACGCTGCCTGGGGCGATGCATATCACCGCCGGGCGATCAGGGGGCTAAACCTTTATTAGGTAATGAACGGCGGGTGCCCTGACACTATAAAAAATAAACTAACCAATCAGCGTCACTCGTAACAGTTATACGGTGATCACAGGTGAAAGGGTTAACTAGGGGGGCGATCAAGGGGTTAAAACCTTTATTAGGTAAAATATGGGGGTCCCTGTCGCTATAAAACGCTGATGGCGAACCTAAACATTTACCTCCCTAACTAGCATCACCATTGACACTAATACAGCGATCAGAAAAATGATTGCTTAGTGACACTGGCGACGGGGGGTGATCAAGGGGTTAAAACTTTATTAGGGGGGTTAGGGGGGTATCCTAGACCTAAAGAGGGCTAACACTAACTGTCACAAACTGACACCAATGCAGTAATCAGAAAAAAAAACTGCTTAGTTTCAGTGTGACAGTGGGGGGAGGGGTGATTAGGGGGTGATCAGGGGGTAATCGGGGGGTGATGGGGGGTGTAAAGTATGCCTGGCATGTTCTACTGTGTGTGTGTGTTGGTGTAACTCACTCAGATGTCCTCTCTCCTCGGCGCTGGAACGGAAAATACAGAGTCGAGGAGAGATGACATCACTTCCTCTGCCTCTGTGTACTATACAGAGGCAGGGGAAGATTCTCATTGGTTGGGAGCGATCGCGAGGGGGGGGGCCACGAATGGATGGCCTCCCCCTCATCTCTGAACACTCCCAGACAGAAGCCGACTGCCTCAGGCACCGGGGGGGTCCGATTGGACCCCCCCGCCCGCGGCAAGCAATCACGTACCAGGTACGTGATTTTGCCTGCCCATGCCATTCTGCCGCAGTATATCTGAGTTAAGTGGTCGGCAAGTGGTTAAAGTAGAACTATAGGCAACACTTTTTTTTCATTTTGGATAGAGTAAGGGAGGGTTATATCCCCTGTCAGTTTATTTTTTACAATCCCTGTCCCATTGCAGAGATTTCCCTTAATGTCCTGCCCCATAGCCAAACAGGAAGTGAGAGGAAATCTATGCAAATTAAGGGAATCCATTGGCCCCAGGCCCTCAGAACTAGTGTCCCCATTTGAAAATTTCAGGCCAGGTCTTAAACAGCAAGGGGTGTGGCCTTGACAGAAAGGGGTGGGTCATATTTAAATTATGGGGTACACGAGTTTAATCAGCCCTAGGGCAGCACCAACTAAATACACTACTGCATGTTACATTTCAAAAGATGACTTTGGTTACTATTGCAACCATTTAAGCCTGTGTAACCTCCCTGCTTACCAAAAATTCTGACATACCCATTTCTTGCTGGTAACTGCTGTCTACAACTAACATCTTGAATAAAGCATGTAAATGCCCGGTAAAGGGATTCAAATTTTATTTTAGAGGCAGTGTTGCCATGGCACACACATGGATAAATTCTTACCCATTTATGCTCTGAAGAAAAAGCAGTTTGTTCCACTT
Source organism: Aquarana catesbeiana (assembly GCF_042186555.1). NCBI lineage: Eukaryota > Metazoa > Chordata > Amphibia > Anura > Ranidae > Aquarana > Aquarana catesbeiana. The sequence continues at coordinate 204,357,979 of NC_133326.1, read as the reverse complement.
TGAATACTGATTCCAAATGGGAGTGACTAATTAATTTTAATAAGCTGGTGCACTTTTTGTCATCTGACAAGAAACGTTGTGTGTATCCCTTTAGTTTCATAATCGGTTTAATGAGTAAACAAAAAAAAGAAAAGGTTCCAAGTATAGCACATGCATTAAAAGGTAGGTACAGAATATGGCAACATCATTTCCTTATTAAGAACAGGAAAGAGCATAAAAGACACAAAATTGTGACCTACATCAGTCAGGGAGGCCTAAGCTCAGAGGCATGTACCTGGACAGTGTATAAGTATAACAGTATAATAACAGTATAACAAGAACATTTTTTAAACAAAGGAACCAGAGTGAACAGTGTAATGGTAAACAAACACAATATTAGCAATGTCCCCTGGGCTGGTGCAGATGGACAGGCCTAACTCTCCTCCTCTGTGGCACTCATAAACCAAAACTATAAGGCAGGGCTCAAAATTTCAAGTCCTGAGCTATTAGCCAGGCCTCAAGGGTTACTCGCCACCAGTTGCCCCACCTAACCCATACCTTGCCCCGCCCCCTAATTCTGCCCCTAATCACGCCCTCATAAATTATCTCATCAAATGAAACTTAAATGTTTTATGCAGAATTAAGTTACAAAAATAAATATTAACAACAACTTTCTCAGTTCCCCTCAGCACAGTCTCACCAGTGCCCATCAATGCAGGCTCACCTGTGCCCATCAATACAGCGTGACCTGTGCCCATCATTGCAGCGTGACCTGTGCCCATCATTGCAGCCTCATTGTGCCCATCATTGCAGCCTCACCATGCCCACCATTGCAGCCTCACTGTGCCACCATTGCAGCCTCACTGTGCCCCCATTGCAGCCTCACCGTGCCCCCATTGCAGCCTCACCGTGCCCAACATTGCAGCCGCATTGTGCCCAACATTACACCTTATTGTGCCCAACATTGCAGCCTCACTGTGCCCCACATTGCAGACTCGCTGTGCCCCACATTTCAGACTCACTGTGCCCCACATTGCAGCCTCACTGTGCCCTCATTGCAGACTCATTGTGCCCCACATTGCAGAATCACTGTGCTCCACATTGCAGACTCACTGTGTCCCACATTGCAGCCTCACTGTGACCAACATTGCAGCCACACTGTGCCCCCATTGCAGACTCACTGTGACCAACATTGCAGCCTCACCAGGGCGGAGGAAGAGAGAGGGTGGACGGATCATGACTGGAGGTAGAGAAGAGCCCCGGGGTCACCGAGTGGTATAGCATGCTGTTACAGCTTATATTGAAATTGCCTCCACTCTGCTTGCCGTCACACACAGCCCCGCCTCCTCCTAACCTCACGCCTGTGATAGACAGAACACATCCCAGCACTGGAACCGCATTCTGTCTATCACAAGCACAGGGTTAGGAGGAGGCGGGGCTGTGTGTGATGGCGAGCAGAGTGGAGGCAATTTCAATGTAAGCTGTAACAGCTTACTATACCGCTCTGTGACCACGTGGTTCTCCTCTTCCTACATGCTCTTTTCCACTGGGGCGATCACTTTAAGAACGTCTCCTGATCAACCCCTTCCACCGGCGGTGCTCGCCCTCCCACTCCCAGGTAGCCCAGCTTGCAAAGCCCTCATTTTCCACTTGCAAAATGCGAGTAGGCGAGTGGAAAATTTGAGGGCTGCTATAAAGCCTATGGAGGCAGCAGAATATAGACAAGGCCAGACCTGCCAGCACTCTGTCTGCATCTCTTTAGAAGTGATTAACCCTTAGGAAGTATCTCACCAAAAATGCCAATTTTGTTGTCAACAATGTCTAAAACCTGACTTGTATCTTAGTGTAGAATACTTCACACAAGCAGGAAATAACATGTTTGGTTATGTCTTGTATGGCAATAGTACAGAATGCATCCAAGTTGCCATATTTCAATATATTTTACAGAAAACGACAGTGCTGCAGTTTAAAAAGGAAAATTGAAATAACATAAACTTACAATATGGCTTGTGTAGCAATTGTATATGCTATATTATTATTTTACTTATTTGCTATATTTTTTCCAGTCAAGTGGAGCTACCGTTGAACACTTGCTTTCCAGATATTGAATAGTGTATGCTTATAGGGAACTGTTATGATTTGGAGAATTTTTTGGTTTAGGACATACATACATCTATTTATATCACACAGTTCTGTTTTCTTGTTGCAGAGTATAGAACCTCCAGCAACCTAATCATACCCAAGACTGCATAGTTGCACTTCTATGTGATATTGCAGCCCTTCTCTATGGCCTCAGGGCACAATATATACAGGCATACCCCACTTTTAAGTACACAATGGGGTTTATTTACTAAACCTGGAAAGTGCAAAATCGGGCTCACTTCTGCATAGAAAACAATCAGCTTCCAGGTTTTATTACCAAAGCTTAATTGAACAAGCCAAGGTTAGAAGCTCATTGGTTTCTATGTAGAAGTCAGCCTGATTTTGCACTTTACAGCTTTAGTAAATAAACCCCATTGTGTACTTAAAAGTGGGGTATGCCTGTATTGAGTTAAATTATTTGTAAGGCTTTTTTGGACAACGGGGTCTGTTTACTAAAGGAATGGTGGATTTGTAGCTTACTGAATATAGTGAAGCTATACTTTAAATACCCAGGGCCGTCTTTAATGCAGGGCAAACGGGGCAGCTGCCCTGGGCCCAGTCATTGTTGGGAGGCCCAAAGCAGCTGCCCCCTTGAGTCCATGCTGCTGCCCGCTGGACTTCTGCCACCTCCAGCACTGGTCATGCTGACTGCCTGCTACTGTCCTCCGGGAGGGGGAAGAGCGCTGTCACTTGTAAATATAGAAGCGCTCCTCTCCCTTTGGTTAAGAACCCTCCCTGCCTGCTTCACACGTTGATCTCTGTGAGAGTGGAGGAGGAAGGGGGCGGGGCAACTACACTGAGGGAAGCTCTTCCAGAGACTGCAGTCCCACTCTGTTGTTTTCTAGGTGTGTTTGCCCAGGGTCCAATCAAAACCAAAGACGGCCCTGTAAATATTGAGTCATTCTTTATTACTTTAGTAAACCACCACCACAGTATCTTAGAGGCTTCAGAATCTAAATCCTCTGGACACCTGATTGCTGTCAAATGTTTTTAGCTGAAACTAGTAGGACAGCTTCCACATTATACCTTTATCTTGGAGAACAACGAAGATGTATGCCAGAGGGGACATATCTTATAGTAGAAATGACAAAGGCATAGAAGTAAATAGGAAGCTGACCTGATCCATTTCTTAATGTTAATGATCAGTCCCAGCGAAAACTTTTTTTTATATTGTATTTATTTATTTATTTTTATAAATTCTTTATTTTTATTTTTCCTTTCACAATAATAGAAATACAGTATTATATATAAGTACATCAACACCTATATCTTCTATTTACAATTAGTATCTTCTTGAAAATTGCCAATTACTATCACATTTATCGAGAGGTTATATTGTCTTTAGGCAAAGACTCATCATTTCATCATGCCTTCTTATTATTCTAGTACATACCCGTAATAATTCCTACTCTTATTACATTTTCCTAAACCAGGGATAGCCCTGAGAAAAAAAAAAGAAAAAAAAAAAAAAGAGAAGAGACGCTGAAGAAGAAGAGGGGAAAAAAAAATTAATATTATGCCCCCTCATACCATCCACCCCCCCCCCCCCCCGCTAAATATTTTATTTAGGAATTCTGCTCCCTGTATGTAATATAGGGAGTCTAGACTTCCCGTTACCTGTCTTCTTGCTCTCTCAGTGTCATGGTAAGATTTTCCATTTGTTGGATCTCTGTTATTCTTCCAATTCATTGTAATTTAGTCTGAGCTGCCATGCTTTTCCACAGTGCCGGGATACAAGCTTTTGCTGCTGTGAGCAGGTGCCTTAAAAGGGATTTTTTATATTTATCAATAGATAACGGAATATCGTGCAGCAAAAAAGCTGCCGGATTTTCTCCAAGAGACACATCTGTAATTTCTTTAACTATTTCAGAGACCATTTTCCAGAATTCTTTCAGTCTAGTACATTCCCAAAATATGTGTAACATGGTGCCCTCTGCACCCTGGCAGAGCCAGCATAGATTGGATACTTGTGGAAATATCCAATTCAATACTTCCGGGGTTCTATACCACCTAGTCAAAATGTTATACCCCCCTTCTTGGTATCTAGTTGCCATTGACGTCTTATGTGTAAACATTAAGATCTTATTTTTCTGTGTCTCTGAGAAAGTAACCCCAAGGTCCCTCTCCCATGTTCGTATAAAGGCAGTTCTTGTGGGCTTCTAGCTCAGTCAACAATGCATACATAGCTGAGAGTGAGTGTCTCAGTGGTTCACCCTTTAGACATATGTGTTCAAACCTAGATGGTGTACGTACCACCGGCACTCGTTGCATAATTGATCTAAGGAAGGCATTAAGCTGTATTTGCCTAAATGGGTCTAGGCCAGAAGAGAACACTCGTTCAATCTCCCTCTTAGTCATCACATGATTGTCATTTGAGAAATGTATGATCCTGCTACTTCCTCGTTGCCTCAAATCCCTGAAACCCTGGTCTATAAGGCCTGGCTCAAAAACCGAGGTACCCAGGATTGGTATCATGGGACTTGGATGTGTCGACATCTTAGTTTTCTTAAATGTCTTTTTGACAGATTGGAGCGTAGCACCCACAGCGGGGTGTCTTCTCGCCCCCTGTGGTATCTCTACATCCAAAAGCCATGCTATTCCCTCCAAGGGTATATCGATCGTTGCTTGTTCCATGTGTATCCAAAGCTTTTCCTTTTGGAGTACACACCATTCCACTACCCGTGCTAGATGTGATGCTTCATAATAGCCCACCGGATCCGGGAATCCCACCCCTCCTCTCTCCTTTGGTAATGTCAGAATATCTCTACATATTCTCGCTGTTTTGCTGCCCATATAAACCTCACAAAACTTGATCTCAGGTCCCTCAGAAACCCTAAGGGGAGCTTTATAGGTAGGGTCTGGAACAGGTATTACATTCATTTTGATGATATTAATTCTACCAAACCACGTGAAGACCTCTTTATCCCACCACTGAAAATCTAGTTTAATCTGTCATCATTGGTACAAAATTAAGTTTAAACACTCTATTAAGCTTATTCGGTATTTTAGTCCCTAAATAGCATATATTGGAATCTGTCCATTAGGGATGAGCTTCATGTTCGAGTCGAACCCATGTTCGACTTGAACATCGTCTGTTCGACCGTTCGTCGAATTGCGAACGATATGGGCCGTTCGCGCCAAATTCCTGTGGCGCGTCACGGCCCATAATTCACTGCAGCATCACAGTGCATTGCTGGCTGATGATTGGCCAAGCATGCACTATGACCCGCATGCTTGGCCAATCACAGCGCCGTCAGTAGAGAGAGCTGTAATTGGCCAAAGCCAGGGTGACTTTGGCCAATTATGGCTCAGGGGGTTTAGAACATGCCCACACTATATAAGGCCGCCTGCATGGCGGCCCTGTGTAGTGTGTTCCGGCGTGCTGAGAGATAGAGAGAGAGAGAGAGAGAGACAGTGTCATTTCATTTGAGTTAGATATATTAGGCAGGACAGTCAGTCAGTTAGCTGCACTTACAGTGTATTGTGTATATATATATATATGCATCCCAGGTGTTTTATATATATATATATATATATATATATATATATATATATATATATATATATACATATATATATATATACATATATATATATATATATATATATATATATATACATATATATATATATATACATATATATATATATATATATACATATATATATATATATATATATACATATATATATATATATATATATACATATATATACATATATATATATATATATACATATATATATATATATATATATATATATATATATATATATATATATATATATATATATATATATATACTGTATTCAGTTTAGCTAGATCCGTTCCTGTTATCTTCCTACTGACAGGTAGGGATGAGCTTCGTGTTCGAGTCGAACCCATGTTCGACTCGAACATCGGCTGTTCGATCGTTCGTCGAATTGCGAACGATATGGGCCGTTCGCGCCAAATTCGTGTGGCGTGTCACGGCCCATAATTCACTGCGGCATCGCAGTGCATTGCTTGCTGATGATTGGCCAAGCATGCACTATGACCCGCATGCTTGGCCAATCACAGCGCCACCTTAACAGAGAGCCATAATTGGCCAAAGCCAAGGAGGCTTTGGCCAATTATGGCTCAGGGGATTTAGTACACGCCCCACACTATATAAGGCGGCCTGCACGGCGGCCCTGTGCAGTGTGTTCCGGTGTGCTTAGAGAGAGAGAGAGACAGTGTCATTTCATTTGAGTTAGCTAGATTAGGCAGGACAGTCAGTCAGTTAGCTGCACTTAAAGTGTTTTGTGTATATATATGCATCCCAGGTGTTGCATATATATATATATATATACACTGTATTCAGTTTAGCTAGATCCATTCCTGTTATCTTCTAGACTATTTACATTTAGTGCAGTGCGTCCTGCTCACAGTGTTCAGCTAGATCCGTTCCTGTTATATTCCTACTGACAGGCAGGCTTGTCTTGTTACAGCATTTTGAAGAAAATTACTGGTGTTCTTTTGATCCTATTAGTACCACAGTCAGGCAGCTAGACTATTTACATTTAGTGCAGTGCGTCCTGCTCACAGTGTTCAGCTATCTGTTATCTTCTTACTGACAGGCAGGCTTGTCTTGTTACAGTATTTTAAAGAAAATTACTGGTGTTCTTTTGATCCTATTAGTACCACAGTCAGGCAGCTAGACTATTTACAGTTAGTGCAGTGCGTCCTGCCCACAGTGTTCTGCTAAACCTACAAGTAAGTGGGGTGCATCCTGCTCACAGTGTTCAGCTAAACCTACAAGTTAGTGGGGTGCGTCCACCTCACAGTGTTCAGCTAAACCTACAAGCTAGTGGGGTGCGTCCTGCTCACAGTGTTCAGCTAGATCCGTTTCTGTTATCTTCTTACTGACAGGCAGGCTTGTCTTGTTACAGTAAATACAGCTACCTGAAGAAAATTGCTGGTGTTCTTTTGATCCTATTAGTACCACAGTCAGGCAGCTAGACTATTTACAGTTAGTGCAGTGCGTCCTGCTCACAGTGTTCTGCTAAACCTACAAGTTAGTGGGGTACGTCCTGCTCACAGTGTTCAGCTAAACCTACAAGTTAGTGGGGTGCGTCCACCTCACAGTGTTCAGCTAAACCTACAAGCTAGTGGGGTGCGTCCTGCTCACAGTGTTCAGCTAGATCCGTTTCTGTTATCTTCTTACTGACAGGCAGGCTTGTCTTGTTACAGTAAATACAGCTACCTGAAGAAAATTGCTGGTGTTCTTTTGATCCTATTAGTACCACAGTCAGGCAGCTAGACTATTTACAGTTAGTGCAGTGCGTCCTGCTCACAGTGTTCTGCTAAACCTACAAGTTAGTGGGGTGCGTCCTGCTCACAGTGTTCAGCTAAACCTACAAGTTAGTGGGGTGCGTCCACCTCACAGTGTTCAGCTAAACCTACAAGCTAGTGGGGTGCGTCCTGCTCACAGTGTTCAGCTAGATCCGTTTCTGTTATCTTCTTACTGACAGGCAGGCTTGTCTTGTTACAGTAAATACAGCTACCTGAAGAAAATTGCTGGTGTTCTTTTGATCCTATTAGTACCACAGTCAGGCAGCTAGACTATTTACAGTTAGTGCAGTGCGTCCTGCTCACAGTGTTCTGCTAAACCTACAAGTTAGTGGGGTGCGTCCTGCTCACAGTGTTCAGCTAAACCTACAAGCTAGTGGGGTGCGTCCTGCTCACAGTGTTCAGCTAGATCCGTTCCTGTTATCTTCTTACTGACAGGCAGGCTTGTCTTGTTACAGTATTTTAAAGAAAATTGCTGGTGTTCTTTTGATCTTATTAGTACCACAGTCAGGCAGCTAGACTATTTACAGTTAGTGCAGTGCGTCCTGCTCACAGTGTTCTGCTAAACCTACAAGTTAGTGGGGTGCGTCCTGCTCACAGTGTTCAGCTAAACCTACAAGTTAGTGGGGTGCGTCCACCTCACAGTGTTCAGCTAAACCTACAAGCTAGTGGGGTGCGTCCTGCTCACAGTGTTCAGCTAGATCCGTTCCTGTTATCGTCTTACTGACAGGCAGGCTTGTCTTGTTACAGTATTTTAAAGAAAATTACTGATGTTCTTTTGATCCTATTAGTACCACAGTCAGACAGCTAGACTATATTACAGTTAGTGCAGTGCGTCCTGCTCACAGTGTTCTGCTAAACCTACAAGTTAGTGGGGTGCGTCCTGCTCACAGTGTTCAGCTAAACCTACAAGTTAGTGGGGTGCGTCCACCTCACAGTGTTCAGCTAAACCTACAAGCTAGTGGGGTGCGTCCTGCTCACAGTGTTCAGCTAGATCCGTTTCTGTTATCTTCTTACTGACAGGCAGGCTTGTCTTGTTACAGTAAATACAGCTACCTGAAGAAAATTGCTGGTGTTCTTTTGATCCTATTAGTACCACAGTCAGGCAGCCAGACTATTTACAGTTAGTGCAGTGCGTCCTGCTCACAGTGTTCTGCTAAACCTACAAGTTAGTGGGGTGCGTCCACCTCACAGTGTTCAGCTAAAGCTACCTGTAGAAGGTTGGTGGTGTTCTCATACTACAGGCAGGCAGTTGATTTTGCTAGCTGCAGTATCAGTACATATATATATATATATATATATATATATATATATATATCCCAGCTTAGTGCAGCTACAGGCCATTAGTATGTCTGGAAGGCCAAGAAGGAGAGGCAGACAGTCACAAGCCAATAAGAGAGGGCAAGCAGGCTCTGTGTCTAGTGCTGGTCGTGGAGACGGTGCATCCTCATCAGCACGTGGCCATGGGACACGCTTGGCCTTTTTTTCGGCAGCTGGCCTTGTTGAGCCGCAACATGCGGAAGACTTGGTCGAGTGGATGACCAAGCCGTCCTCATCCTCCTCATCCTCTCTCACCCATGCCCAGGGTACTTTGTCTGGCAAAGCAGCGGCCTCTTCCCTCGGCTCAATGTCATCAGTGACTCCTTCCCTAGCCCCACCATGTCCTCCTGAGGAGTCCCTCGAACTGTTTGACCACAGTGTTGGGTACATGCTCCAGGAGGATGCCCAGCGTTTGGAAGGCTCTGATGATGATACTGAGCTCGATGAAGGCAGTAACACGAGCACGGACAGAGGGGGTGCCCAAGAAGGACAGCAATCTGGCAGTCATGCTCCCCCTGCTGCAGCATACTGCCAGGTTTGCTCCAGTGATGAGGAGGGAGGGGATGATGAGGTCACTGACTCAACGTGGGTGCCTGATAGGAGAGAGGAGGAGGAGGAGGAGGCGGCACATCACCAACGAGGCAGGATGCCCTCCAGGGGCCAGCCTAAGGGCAGCACATTGACTGCATCACACCCCAAAGCTCCACATGTGCAGGGCGCTGCAGTCTCTGCGCGTTATTCAAAAAGTTCTTTGGTGTGGGCCTTTTTTGAGACGAGTGCATCAGATCGCACCGCTGCTATTTGCAACATATGTCTCAAGCGTATCTCGCGTGGCCAAAACATCTCCCGCTTGGGTACCACATGCTTGACCAGACATATGTTGACCTGCCATGCAGTTCGTTGGCAAGCGTATCTAAAACACCCACACCAAAGAACAAAGAGGACCTCTGCTTGCTCCTCATCAGCTGAGATTTCCAACCCCACTAGACCTTCAGACCTCTCTGAGACCTGCACTGAGAGGAATGAAGGTGTAGAATTAGGTGTGTCACAGCCACGTACTTGTGGGCAATCTGATTTTGGTACACCGACGTCAGATTGTACCAGGCAAATTTCCCTGCCCCAGCTGCTGCACCGCCGAAAGAAGTTTGCTCCCAGCCATCCACATGCCCAACGGTTGAATGCTAGCTTGGCAAAATTGCTAGCACTTCAACAGCTGTCTTTTCAGTTGGTAGACTCTGCCCCCTTCCGTGAGTTTGTGGAATGTGCGGTTCCTCAGTGGCAGGTACCCAAACGCCACTTTTTCTCACGGAAGGCGATTCCGGCTCTCTACCAGCATGTGGAAGGCAATGTCCATGCCTCGCTGGACAGGGCGGTCAGCGGTAAGGTGCATATTACCGCTGACTCATGGTCCAGCAGGCATGGACAGGGACGTTACCTAAGTTTCACGGCGCATTGGGTGACTCTGCTGGCAGCTGGGAAGGATGCAGGACAAGGTGCAGTAGTGTTGGAGGTTGTTCCGCCACCACGCCTCCAAAATGCTAATGATTGTGACACACCTCTCTCCTCCACCCCCTCCTCTTCTTCTTCCTCCATGGCCTCTTCCTCGGAACCAGCGGTGCTCCGTAGTCGTTCAAGGGGCTACGCAAGTACGCAGGCCAAAAGATGCCATGCGGTGCTTGAGCTGGTGTGCTTGGGGGACAGGAGCCACACTGGGGCAGAGGTTCTGTCAGCTCTGCAGGGGCAGGTTCAGAGGTGGTTGACGCCACACCAACTTAAGGCAGGAATGGTGGTTTGCGACAATGGCACCAACCTCCTCTCTGCCCTCCGACAGGGACAAATGACCCATGTGCCCTGTTTGGCTCACGTCCTTAACTTGGTGGTGCAGCGGTTCTTGGGCAGGTACCCGGGCTTACAGGATGTCCTGAGGCAGGCCAGGAAAGTCTGTGTGCATTTCCGCCGGTCATATAATGCCAGTGCTCAGCTGACGGACCTCCAAAAGGAGTTTAACCTGCCCAAGAACCGCCTAATCTGTGACATGCCCACCAGGTGGAACTCAACGTTGGCCATGCTGCAGCGGCTGCACACGCAGCAGAGGGCCATCAATGAGTACCTGTGCGACTATGGCACCAAGACAGGGTCAGGGGAGCTTGGTTTTTTTTCCCCACGCCAGTGGGCCATGATCAGGGATGCATGCACTGTCCTGTCACCATTTGAGGAGGCCACGAGGATGGTGAGCAGTGACAGTGCATGCATCAGTGACACTGTCCCCCTTGTCCACCTGTTGGAGCACACGCTGCGTGGAATAATGGACAGGGCACTTGAGGCAGAACAGAGGCAGGAAGAGGAGGACTTCCTTAGCTCTCAAGGCCCTCTTTATCCAGACAGTGTTCCTGCGTGCCCGCCGATCACACAGGAAGAGGACGAGGAGGAAGAGGAGGAGGAGGAAGATTGTGTCAGTATGGAGGTGGAGCCTGGCACTCGGTATCAGCAGCAGTCTTTAAGGGATCAGTCCCAAGAAACACATGGACTTGTACGTGGCTGGGAGGAGGTGGCTGCGGACCATGTCGTCCTTAGTGACCCAGAGGACTCCGGACCGAATGCCTCAGCAAACCTACGCTGCATGGCCTCCCTGATCCTGCAAAGCCTGCGTAAGGATCCTCGTATTCGTGGTATCAAGGAGAAGGACCAATACTGGCTGGCAACCCTCCTTGATCCACGTTACAAGGGTAAGGTTGCGGACCTTATCTTGCCATCGCAGAGGGAGCAGAGGATGAAACATCTTCGGGAGGCCTTGCAGAAAGGTCTGTGCAACGCGTTCCCAGAGACTGGGAGGTTACAAACTCCTGTTTCTGGACAACGTGTTGCTGAGGCTTCGGTCAGTCAAAGAAGGAGCGGTGGAGAAGGTGGCCGTCTGACCGATGCGTTCAGACAATTTTTTGGTCCGCAGCCCCAAGGTATGATCGGTTCCAGCAACCATCGCCAGCGTCTGTTTTACATGGTGCAGGAATACCTAGGGGCAAGATCAGACTTGGACACCTTTCCCACCGAAAATCCTCTGGGTTACTGGGTCTTGAGGATGGATCACTGGCCAGAGCTTGCACAGTATGCAATTGAGCTACTGGCCTGTCCTGCATCCAGCGTTCTTTCGGAACGCACATTCAGTGCTGCTGGAGGCGTGGTAACCGATCACAGGGTGCGTCTGTCCACTGACTCGGTCGATCGACTGACCTTCATAAAAATGAATGAGTCTTGGATCACCACCAGCTACCAAGCACCTGATGCTGATGTAACCGAATAATTTTTTTTGAAATCTCAGATCCCTTCAAAGACTGCCTATGCTGATGCTGAGTGACTATCCCTGAGTAATTATCCTCTTCCTCCTCAATCATCACGCTGATAGCTTGTAAGAACATTTTTGGTTCTGGGTGCCACCACCAGTGCCTAAGGCACAATTTTTCAGCCCCTGTTTAACAGGGGCGTGTAATTCCAATTTTTGATGTAATACTTTGCAGCAGGGCTCGTTCCTGCATTCCAACTAGAGTGTCTGTGAGGGGTTGCAGTGTTGTGGCACCAGCACCAGTGCCTAAGGCCCAATTTTTCAGCCCTTGTTTAACAGGGGCGTGTAATTACAATTTTTGATGCAATACTTTGCAGCAGGGCTCGTTCCTGCATTCCAACTAGAGTGTCTGTGAGGGGTTGCATTGTTGTGGCACCAGCACCAGTGCCTAAGGCCTAATTTTTCAGCTCCTGTTCAACAGGGGCATGTAATTACAATTCTTGATCTAATATTTCACAGCAGAGCCCTGTGAGGGCTTACAGTGTTGTGGCCACAGCAACATCTAAGGCCCACATTTCTGCTGAGTATATAGGGCAGGACCCTACTTTCAAACAACTAACTTACAAACAACTCCTACTTGCAAACGGAAGGAGACAACAGGAAGTGAGAATAAATCTACCCCTAGGAAGGGAAATTCTCTCCTGTAAGAGTTAATATGGGAAAAACATTTCTCCTTTCCACTGATGCTTTACAATCCATTGGGACAACAAGTGAGGTGAAATCTTCTGAAGAGGAGGAAAGACAGCAAAACAAATGTCACAGGGGTGATAACCCTTCCCTATGTTTTCCAAAAAGCTTAAAAAAGATTTTTTGGCTGGAGCTAAACACGTTAAAAATGTACCCGTTCAAAATTACAAAGAGATTCTACTTAACAACAAACCTACAGCCTGTATACTGCTGTTCAGAGTATATAGTGCCTGGTGACCCCACACCTTTCCTTATTTTAATTTGGGTGCGGGGTTCCCCTTAATATCCATACAAGACCCAAAGGGCCTGGTAATGGACTGGGGGGTACCCATGCCGTTTGTCTCACTGATTTTCATCCATATTGCCAGGACCCGACATTACATTAAACCCGCAAGCAGTTTTAAATGAGATTTTTTCCTTTAAAAATGACATTTGGTGCAGGGACTGTTCTAAACACGGGAAACACGCGTCACTTTACAGGCATACTATAGACACCCCTCAGGTACTATATTTAAAGGAATATTTCACTTTTTTTTTTTACTTTAAGCATCATTAAAATCACTGCTCCCGAAAAAACGGCCGTTTTTAAAAGTTTTTTTTGCATTGATACATGTCCCCTGGGGTAGGACCCGGGTCCCCAAACCCTTTTTAGGACAATACCATGCAAATTAGCCTTTAAAATGAGCACTTTTGATTTCGAACGTTCGAGTCCCATAGACGTCAATGGGGTTCTAACGTTCGTGCGAACTTTCGGTCCGTTCGCAGGTTCTGGTGCGAACCGAACCGGAGGGGGGGTTTGGCTCATCCCTACTGACAGGCAGGCTTGTCTTGTTACAATATTTACAGCTACCTGAAGAAAATTGCTGGTGTTCTTTCGATCCTATTAGTACCACAGTCAGGCAGCTAGACTATTTACAGTTAGTGTAGTGCGTCCTCCTCACAGTGTTCAGCTAAAGCTACAAGTTAGTTTAGTGTGACCTCTGCACAGTGTTCAGCTAAAGCTACAAGTTAGTGTAGTGCGTCCTCTGAACAGTGTTCAGCTAAAGCTACAAGTTAGTGTAGTGCTTCCTCATCACAGTGTTCAGCTAAAGCTACAAGTTAGTGTAGTGCGTCCTCCTCACAGTGTTCAGCTAAAGTTACAGGTTAGTTTAGTGTGTCCTCTGCATAGTGTTCAGCTAAAGCTACAAGTTACTGTAGTGTGTCCTCCTCACAGTGTTCAGCTAAAACTACAAGTTGGTGTAGTGCGACCTCTGCACAGTGTTCATCTAAAGCTACAAGTCAATGTAGTGCGTCCTCTGAACAGTATTCAGCTAAAGCTACAAGTTAGTGTAGTGCGACCTTTGCACAGTGTTCAGCTAAAGCTACCTGTAGAAGGTTGGTGGTGCTTTCCTGATCCTATCACTACCGCAGGCAGCTAAAGTATTTACACGTTAGTGTAGTGCGACCTCTGCACAGTGTTCAGCTAAAGCTACCTGTAGAAGGTTGGTGGTGTTTTCCTAATCCTATCACTACCGCAGGCAGCTAAAGTATTTACACGTTAGTGTAGTGCAACCTCTACACTGTTCAGCTAAAGCTACCTGTAGAAGGTTGGTGGTGTTTTCCTGATCCTATCACTACCACAGGCAGCTAAATTATTTACACGTTAGTGTAGTGCGACCTCTGCACAGTGTTCAGCTAAAGCTACCTGTAGAAGGTTGGTGTTCCCATACTGTAGGCAGGCAGTTGATTTTGCTAGCTGCAGTATCAATATATATATATATATATATATATATATATATATATATATATATATATATATATATATATATGTATATATATATATATATATATCCCAGCTTAGTGCAGCCACAGGCCATTAGTATGTCTGGAAGGCCAACAAGGAGAGGCAGACAGTCACAAGCCAATAAAAGAGGGCAAGTAGGCTCTGTGTCTAGAGGCAATGGTGCTGGTCATGGAGACGGTGCATCCTCATCAGCACGTGGCCATGGGACACGCTTGGCCTTTTTTTCGGCAGCTGGCTGTGTTGAGCCGCAACATGCGGAAGACTTGGTCGAGTGGATGACCAAGCCGTCCTCATCCTCCTCATCCTCTCTCACCCATGCTCAGGGTACTTTGTCTGGCAAAGCAGCTGCCAACGCAGCCTCTTCCCTCGGCTCAATGGCATCAGTGACTGTTTCCCTAGCCCCACCATGTCCTCCTGAGGAGTCCCTCGAACTGTTTGACCACAGTGTTGGGTACATTCTCCAGGAGGATGCCCAGCATTTAGAAGGCTCTGATGATGATACCGAGCTAGATGAAGGCAGTAACGTGAGCACGGACAGAGGGGGTGCCCAAGAAGGACAGCAATCTGGCAGTCATGCTCCCCCTGCTGCAGCATACAGCCAGGTTTGCTCCAGTGATGAGGAGGGAGGGGATGATGAGGTCACTGACTCAACATGGGTGCCTGATAGGAGAGAGGAGGAGGAGGAGGCACATCACCAATGAGGCAGGATGCCCTCCAGGGGCCAGCCTAAGGGCAGCACACTGACTGCATCACACCGCAAAGCTCCGCATGTGCAGGGTGCTGCTGTCTCTGTGCGTTATTTCAAAAGTTCTTTGGTGTGGGCCTTTTTTGAGACAAGTGCATCAGATCGCACTGCTGCTATTTGCAACATATGTCTCAAGCGTATCTCGTGTGGCCAAAACATCTCCCGCTTGGGTACCACATGCTTGACCAGACATATGTTGACCTGCCATGCAGTTCGTTGGCAAGCATATCTAAAAGACCCACACCAAAGAACAAAGAGGACCTCTCCTTGCTCCTCATCAGCTGAGATCTCCAACCCCACTATACCTTCAGTCCTCTCTGAGACCTGCACTGAGAGGAATGAAGGTGTAGAATTAGGTGTGTCACAGGCAAGTACTTGTGGGCAATCTGCTTTCGGTACACCTACGTCAGATTGTACCAGGCAAATTTTGGTCCAGCAGGCAAGGACAGGGATGTTACCTAAGTTTCACGGCACATTGGGTCACTCTGCTGGCAGCTGGGAAGGATGCAGGACAAGGTGCAGTAGTGTTGGAGGTTGTTCCGCCACCACGCCTCCAAAATGCCACTACTAATGATTGTGACACACCTCTCTCCTCCACCCCCTCCTCTTCTTCTTCCTCCATGGCCTCTTCCTGTGCTTTGTCCTCGGAACCAGTAGTGCTCCGTAGCCGTTCAAGGGGCTACGCAAGTACACAGGTGCCGTGCGGTGCTTGGGCTGGTGTGCTTGGGGGGACAGGAGCCACACTGGGGCAGAGGTTCTGTCAGCTCTGCAGGGGCAGGTTCAGAGGTGGTTGACGCCACACCAACTTAAGGCAGGAATGGTGGTTTGCGACAATGGAACCAACCTCCTCTCCGCCCTCTGACAGGGACAACTGACCCATGTGCCCTGTTTGGCACATGTCCATAACTTGGTGGTGCAGCGGTTCTTGGGCAGGTACCTGGGCTTACAGGATGTCCTGAGGCAGGCCAGGAAAGTCTGTGTGCATTTCCGCCGGTCATATAATGCCAGTGCTCAGCTGGCAGACCTCCAAAAGGAATTTAACCTGCCCAAGAACCGCCTAATCTGTGACATGCCCACCAGGTGGAACTCAACGTTGGCCATGCTGCAGCGGCTGCACATGCAGCAGAGGGCCATCAATGAGTACCTGTGTGACTATGGCACCAGGACACGGTCAGGGGAGCTTGTTTTTTTTCCCCACGCCAGTGGGCCATGATCAGGGATGCATGCACTGTCCTGTTACCATTTGAGGAGGCCACGAGGATGGTGAGCAGTGACAGTGCATGCATCAGTGACACTGTCCCCCTTATCCACCTGTTGGAGCACACGCTGCATGGAATAATGGACAGGGTACTTGAGGCAGAACAGAGGCAGGAAGAGGAGGACTTCATTAGGCTCTCAAGGCCCCCTTTATCCAGACAGTGTCCCTGTGTGCCCGCCGATCACACAGGAAGAGGAGGAGGATTGTGTCAGTATGGAGGTGGAGCCTGGCACTCAGCATCAGCAGCAGTCTTTAAGGGATCATTTAGAGTCCCAAAAATCCATGGACTTGTATGTGGCTGGGAGGAGGTGGCTGCGGATCATGTAGTCCTTAGTGACCCAGAGGACTCCGGACCGAATGCCTCAGCAAACCTACGCTGCATGGCCTCCCTGATCCTGCAAAGCCTGTGGAAGGATCCTTGTATTCGTGGTATCAAGGAGAAGGATCAATACTGGCTGGCAACCCTCCTTGATCCACGTTACAAGGATAAGGTTGCGGACCTTATCTTGCCGTCGCAGAGGGAGCAGAGGATAAAACATCTTCGGGAAGCCTTGCAGAAAGGTCTGTGCAACGCGTTCCCAGAGACTGAGAGGTTACAAACTCCTGTTTCTGGACAACGTGTTGCTGAGGCTTCGGTCAGTCAAAGAAGGAGCAGTGGAGAAGGTGGCCATCTGACCAATGCGTTCAGACAATTTTTTAGTGCTCAGCCCTAAGGTATGATCGGTTCCAGCAACTATCGCCAGCGTCTGTTTTACATGGTGCAGGAATACCTAGGGGCAAGATCTGGCTTGGACACCTTTCCCACCGAAAATCCTCTGGGTTACTGGGTCTTGAGGATGGATCACTGGCCAGAGCTTGCACAGTATGCAATTGAGCTACTGGCCTGTCCTGCATCCAGCGTTCTTTCGGAATGCACATTCAGTGCTGCTGGAGGATTTGTAACCTATCACAGGGTGTGTCTGTCCACCGACTCAGTCGATCGTCTGACCTTCATAAAAATGAATCAGTCTTGGATCACCATCAGATACCAAGCACCTGATGCTGATGTAACTGAATAATTTTTTTTGGAAATGTCAGATCCCTTCAAAGACTGCCTATGCTGATTCTGAGTAACTATCCTGTTATGCTGAGTAATTATCCTCTTCCTCCTCAATGATCATGCTGATCGCTTGTAAGGACAATTTTGGTTCTGGGCGCTGCCACCAGTGCCTAAGGCCCAATTTTTAAGCCCCTGTTTAACAGGGGCATGTAATTACAATTTTTGATGCAATTCTTTGCAGCAGGGCTCATTCCTGTGTTCCAACTAGAGTATCTGTGAGGACTTACAGTGTTGTGCCACCAGCACCACCACCACCAAAGGCCCAATTTTTCTAGCCCTGTTCAACAGGGGCATGTAATTACAATTCTTGATCTAATATTTCACAGCAGGGTCCGTTTCTGCGCCCACCAAGAGTAACTGTGAGGACTTACAGTGTTGTGCCACCAGCACCACCACCAAAGGCCCAATTTTTCTGACCCTGTTCAACAGGGGCAAGTAATTACAATTCTTTTTTTTTTTTTTTTTAGCCTACGGCACCTGGTATTCCCAGGCGGTCTCCCATCCAGGTACTAACCAGGCCCGACCCTGCTTAGCCTCCGAGATCAGACGAGATCGGGCGCTTTCAGGGTGATGTGGCCGTAATTACAATTACAATTCTTGATCTAATATTTTTGCAGCAGGGCCCTGTGAGGGCTTACAGTGTTGTGGCCACAACAACACTTAAGGCCCAAATTTCTGCTGAGTATATAGGGCAGGCCCCTACTTTCAAACATCCAACTTACAAATGACTCCTACTTGCAAACGGAAGGAGACAACAGGAAGTGAGATGAAATCTACCCCATAGGAAGGGAAATTCTCTCCTGTAAGAGTTAATATGGGAAAAACTTTTCTCCTTTACACTGATGCTTTATCACCAATCCTTGTTTCACTAAAAATCCCAAATTTTCAAAAAACATTTGTCATTGGGACAAAAAGTGAGGTGAAATCTTCTGAAGAGGAGCAAAGACAGCAAATCAAATGTCACAGGGGTGATAACCCTTCCCTATGTTTTCCAAAAAGCTTAAAAACAGATTTGAGCTACACTTTGAAAATGTACCATTTCAAAATTACAAACAGATCCTACTTAACAACAAACCTACAGTCCTTGTCTTGTTTGCACTGCCTGTATACTGCTGTTCAGAGTATATAGGGCGTGGGGGCCCCACACCTTTCCTTTTTTAATTTGGGTGTGGGGTTCCCCTTAATATCCATACAAGACCCAAAGGGCCTGGTAATGGACTTGGGGGTACCCATGCCATTTGTCTCACTGATTTTCATCCATATTGCCAGGACATGACATTACATTAAAGCCGCAAGCAGTTTTAAATGACTTTTTTTCCTTTAATGTCATTTTGTGCAGGGACTGTTCTAAGCACGGGAAACACGCGCTACTTTACAGGCATATTATAGACACCCCCAGGTACAATATATAAAGGAATATTTCACTTTTTTTTACTTTAAGCATCATTAAAATCACTGCTCCGATAAAACGGCTGTTTTTAAAAAATTTTTTTGCATTGATACATGTCCCCTGGGGCAGGACCCGGGTCCCCAAACCCTTTTTAGGACAATACCATGAAAATTAGCCTTTAAAATGAGCACTTTTGATTTTGAACGTTCGAGTCCCATAGACGTCAATGGGGTTCTAACGTTCGTGCGAATTTTCGGTCCGTTCGCAGGTTCTGGTTCGAACCAAACCGGGGGGTGTTCGGCTCATCCCTACTGTCCATCTAAAATCAAAATGCTCCGAAAGCTGATGTTGCAGCGCAGTATTCACTTCCACACCCATCGCTTCCGATTTACTATAGTTTACCTTGAAATTGGATATCCCTCCATATATGCGTAACTCCGATAATAAAGATGGTAAAGATACAACTGGAGAGGTTATAAAGAATAGCAAATCATCCGCATATGCGGCCAATTTATGTTCTCCTTTTATTGAGATGCCCCTAATGTCTGGATTGGCCCGTATTGTTCTTAAAAAGGGTTCTAGTGTGAGAATAAATATGATAGGCGAGAGTGGACAACCCTGCCCCGTTCCATTATATATAGAGAATGGTTCAGACATTGTATCATTAATCTTCACTCTTGCTTTTGGGCATGAATACAGACTAGTAATCCAGTTCTGCATACCACTTTTCAATCCTATATGCTGTAACGTGGCTTTCAGGAATGTCCAGTCTATCCTATCAAATGCTTTTTCCGCATCCGCGGATATAAGCACTAAGGGTTTTTGATAATAGTGAGATATATGTATGGCATTTAGAACCCTTTGCGTGTTTTCTCTACCCTCTCTATTAGGGGTAAACCCCACTTGGTCCTGGTGTACTAAAGCGGGGATGTGTGTCAGTAATCTATTAGCGAGTATTTTTGTAAAGATCTTAAGGTCTACATTTAGCAATGAAATTGGACGATAGCTAGCACATAAGGCTGGATCCTTTCACTCCTTAGGGATTACTGTTATATGGGCCATTAATGTTTCCACGGGCATCTTTTTCCCAGCACATATTGAGTTAAATGCGGCTAGGAATTTTGGTGCCAGTTTTTCAGAAAAGGTCTTATAATACAGCAAGGTGTACCCATCGGGACCTGAGGCCTTACCTGGCTTCAGCGATTTAAGAGCTTCTGAAAATTCTTCTACTGTAATTGGACCATCTATGTCTCCTGCTTCTTCTTCAGGCAGCTTAGGCATTCCTGACGCCAATATATATTCTTTTGCCAACTCCCATCTATTAGATGTCCTCGAGGTGGGCAGTTGGCCCTCTATTTGATAGAGGTTGGCATAATAATCTCTAAATGCCTTCGCAATTGCCTGTGAGGAGCTGACTAACTTATCCCCCTTGGTTTTAATATGATCAATATGATTCCGAGCTCTCGTCTCTCTGAGCGCATTTGCTAGCATCCTGCTAGGCTTGTTTCCTTATTCATAGTATGCTCGCCTGCACCGGGCTAGCTTAGCTTTTGCTTTATCCATTAGTAATAGATTTAATTCATCCCGTAAGCCCGAGAGTTTCTCCCTTGTCTGTTGTGCATGAGATTTCTTGTGTGCCAATTCAAGTACATGGATTTCTCCAAGCAGGGTGTCCAGCTTAGCGCTGAGAGAGCGTTTCCTATGAGCTCCTAGAGATATAAGGATTCCTCTGATATAACATTTATGCGCTTCCCATCTGCAAAATGGGGTTGTTTCCTCTGATTCATTGGTTATAAAGAAGGATTCCAATTCCTGAGCTATCTGATTCTCATACTCTGGTTCTTTCAGGAGTGTCTCATTCATCTTCCAGTTCCATTCCCGGGGACTTACGTCTCGCCATTCTATGACACAATTGGTTGGCGCGTGATCCGATAGCGTGAATGAACCTATGGATGCCTCCAATATACATGACAGAGCGTTCTGTGATAAAAAAAACATAGTCAATTCTGGTATATGTGTTATGTTTAGCTGAAAAAAAGGTATAGTCTCTGTCGTGAACATGGAGGGTTCTCCAAGTGTCCATTAATTGAAAATCTTGTAGCAATCTCTTTGCTCTGCGCAGTTTTACATAAGATAAATGAGAGACTCCCTTTGAGACATCCACAGTAGGATCCAATGCCATATTCAAATCCCCTCCCATCATCAGGATCTCCTCTTTGTTTTGATGTAGGGGGCATGTGGGGGAGGGAGGACGTGACAGGCAGGCAAACCCCACCCAAGACCAAAAAAAACAAAAAAAAATAAATCAGAAAGCTATTTCTCCGGGTCTGGCTAGTTATCCAGAACCCTGAGTAATGTATAATCTAAGCTATAGCAGGCTCTATGCAACTGCAAGTCTGCCTGCTATTTGCCTAGTAAAAGAAATTGGAAAGATAAGACGCCTCTGACTTCCCTCCACTTGGAGAAGAGGCGTTAAAATTTGGGGAAAGTGAATAAGCAAGGCAGAGATCTGAGCTATAGTATCTATCCACATGCACCCTAAAACCACTTGCATCCCCGTATGAATATCACCACTTTTTTGCCTATATATCACATTTCTTAACATATACATCTAGGCACCTTGCAAGGAAGCCCCCTTACCCATTATTCGCTCATAACCATCAAACGGATTCCATCATCCCCGGAATATATATTAATACTTTACTGAAAAACCTAACACACATTTTTTATCTTTTTCTAAAAAATATTAAGGTAGTCCCAAAAAACCACAAGGAAAAGAAAAAAAAAAATTAAATTGATTAAATACCCCCTTCCAACCTCTGTTATTGGGATCGATTAGTGACACTGCAAGTACTCAAACTATCTCAACCCCTATGTCTTCCAGTTCATACAGGTTTTCTTAAATGTGGGTATTCTTCCCTTACCAGGTTACTAAAACATACTATTCTACAAGAGAGGGAGCAGTGGGGGTACCGAGTTTTTCTTTCTCTTTCCCTTTCTTTCCTCTTTTTCTTCCCCTTTCCTTGGAGGGTACTCCCTCCCCTCTAACTTACCTTCTAACCCCTGTGAAAATGTATCATGTGCTATATTCTCAGATTCCACCCAACGTGAAACTTACAACAAACTAGACACAAGAAAAAAGAAAAAAGAGCAATACTCTCTATCGCGTGAAACCTCTACCGTGTATAAGACATCCATCGATCCTAGCATATTCCTATGCTGATAGACGTAAAAAAAAAACCTTGCTTATCAATTGTGAATATGTGTTACTTATTATTAATCCTCTACCCCATTCGAGAAACCAACACAAAAAGTACAACAAAACATAACACAACACAAAAAATAAAGTACCATTCTAACCCCTTCTCTTATATCCCCTCCCCCACCCGACCCTTCTTATGTTCCCCTCCTAACAGTGCCTTGTGAGCTTTACGTATACCCCCCTCCCTTCTTCCCCGTATGGGGCTTCAACCTAGTTCCCTGCTACCCATCCTAGCGCAAGAACTCATTCAATTGTCATTCCCCTACAAGGGGGAGAGATTGAAAAAAAAAAAAGAAAAAAAAAGCCCCACAAGAATTCATATAACTCATAAATATATACATGAATACACCCCCCCCCCCTCTCCCCTATACATGATTTTATCAACCAGACTACAGGCTTCTCATTAATTCCATAAACCCCTGATTAACCAAAGAGCAAAGAGAAGGAGGGAGGGAGAAGGGAGAGAAAAAAAAAGAAAAATGTCCTCATCAGTCTGAGAAAGACAGGGGCGTGGGGGATGGGGGGGAGAAAAAAAAAGGGGGGGGCATCCATATAACATGCATACAAAGCATACCTTCTATACAATGCATCATCCCCCTCCCCCTTCCCCCCTCACTCCCCCCCTCCACCCTCAAAAATAGAAATCCATTCAACCTGATAATCTCAGGCTAACCAACCGCTGAGAAAAAAAAAGGAAAAAAAAAATTGTTTTTCCCTTGTGGATTCATCTAATTCAGTATTTATTCATTTCTTAATCCTGTGATGGGTTATGAACTCATGTATGCTGTGCTTTTCCTGAGTCCCGTCTATTTCTCTCCTGCTGCCATTGCAGTTGTTGGGTGGGTCGCTCCATTAATGTTGGCAACTCTGTCCAATTAGGGACCTCAATTGCCTCTGCACCCAAAAAATGGAAAAGGTCTGGAAGTTGAGCAGGATCCCTTAGGTTAAATCTTTGCCCCCCTTTTTTAACTATTACTGCCAACGGGTAACCCCATCTATATGTGGCTCCTTTACAGAGCAGGTAGTCCAGAAGGGGCTTTAACATGCGTCGCCTGATTTTAGTTTGTTTACACAGGTCTGGGTATATTTGTATTTCACCCCCCTCATACTTCACTGTTCCCTCTTGCCATGCAGCTCTGAGTATGTCCTCCTTTATCCTAAAGAAGTGTACTCTACACAGGACATCCCGTGGATTAGTCTGTGCCGGGTTATGAGTTGTGGGCACCTTATGTACACGATCAAGTTCAATAGGAGTATTCGGGGGTTCCTCAACACTTGATTTAAGATGGCCATCACCGTATCTCTTAAAGCGGGGCCCTCTATATCCTCTGGGACCCCCTTAATCTGAATATTATTCCTCCTACTCCTATTTTCTGATTCCTCTGAATGTAGTAGTAGCATAACCAATCGCTGGTGTTGCCTTTGTAATTTTTTCTTCAATAATCTCTAACCGTGTATCTGACGTACTTTGCAGCTTTTCAAGATTATGCACTCTGTGATCTACCGCCACTACATTGGCACGTACCTCCTTCATCTCCTCTCTCAATGTCCCCGTTATAATGACCAGGAGTTTTTGGATGTCATCTTTAGTAGGGAGAGCCTGAATAAGCTGTCTAATGTCTGGCTCTATCCCCTGCTCCTGTGTCTGTGTATTATGTGCAGTGTGCAAGCATACCTGGACCTCTCCGTTGGAAGCTGTATGTGTAGCTATTGAGGGTTCCGCTTCTACTACTCTCGTCGGTGTAGACAATCCACCTTTCTGTAGCAGTGAAACAGCTGGCTCCTGTAATGATGCCTCCGGAAACGGCTCCTGTGTCAGAGCCATGCTGGCGCTAGCGCTGGCGTCCGCTGGCTGTTCCAGATCCCTCTTCACCGTCAGGTATCGGGTGATATATGAATGTTTTGGAGTGTACGGCACTCCTGTGCTCTTACCCAGCCTTGACATGTACTATGTGGGGCTGGGGAGTTACTGCCGGTCTGCTGGAGGGTGCGCTGTGATACCACAAAGCTCCTGTCTCCATCGCTCTCACGCTGCCATGCTTAGACCACTCCCCGCGAAAAGCGCAAGCCTTTTATATTTTATTTTTGACAGAACGGGGAAGAGTTAAAGTCTCAATTGGGTTTTAAATGATAATAGTTGTGCTTATATACTGTAAGAAGAAGTGTTTAACTATTTCTGATCAATACTTCTTATTTCTTGCAAACAAATTAGTTAAGGAATAAGGTAAAAAAGAAATCTAAGAAATTGCAATCTGGGAAATATCTTTTATTGTACTTATATAAATTCCTAAAATAAACACTTAGATGTATCCCACCAAAAGGAGAGATTCAGTTATGCAGTCACATCAAACAACCAATAAAAAGGATTTGTAAGTATAAAATATTATGAAAACAGACCCAAGACACGGCAGTTGGCAAAAATCCCACTAGTTTAATTTATATTTACAGGCTCTCCTCACTTAATGACCAGGTTCCGTTCCAGAGACCAGATCATTAAATGAATTGGTCGTTAAACGAGGAGCCACAAGTAATCAATATTTTAAGCATTCTTAACTGTACTCTACTGTATTCTGAAAGAAAAGGTCTAAACACAAAATGCCAACTCAATAATGTTGTTTTAATTTGCATAAGTACAGAACACAAAAATATAAACAACAAAACTCCTGTACTGTACAGCATTGGTTCTCAACCCATGGTACGCATACCCCTGGGGGTACGTGCACCAAGGGCAGGGGATAAGCCACCCTTGGTGATTGCCAGCACCACCAGCAGTGTCAGGAGAGAGGGGCTGACTCCAACTCGCCCTTGGTAGAACACAGGCATGGTCCAGTGACATAGAAGTACTGCCTCCAGCTCCTATGATTGACGTCACATTGGTCCAATACCGGGACTTGAGACATCTGTCATAGGAGCTGTGGGTCCAGGAGGTGGGACTTAGTGGACACTGCAGTGGAAGATCCCTGCTCAGAGTAAACAAGCAGGCGGCAGCTCTCCTCTCCCCATGGTGGCGCTGATGGGCAAGGTGACTGGCGAGGCTACGCTGATGGGCACTGGCAAGGCTGCACTAATGGGCACTAAGGACTGGCAAGGCTGCACTGATGGGCACTGGTGACTGGCAAGGTTGCATTTATGGGCACTGGTGAGGCTGTGCTGATGGGCACAGGTAACACTGCAGTAATGGGCACTGGTGACTGGCAGGGCTGCACTGATGGGCACTGCCAAGGCTGTGTTGATGGGCACTGGTGACTGGCAAGGCTGCATTGATGGGCACTGGTGAGGCTGTGCTGATGGGCACTGACAAGGCTGCACTAATGGGCACTGCTGAGGCTGCGTTGATGGGCACTGGTGAGGCTTCACTAATGGGCACTGGCAGGGTTGCACTAATGGGCACTGGTGACTGGCAAGGCTGCACTGATGGGCCCTACCGAGGCTGCATTGATGGGCACTGAGAAGGCTGCACTAATGGACACTGGTGACTGGCAAGGCTGCACTGATGGGCACTGCTGAGGCTGCATTGATGGTCACTGGTGAGGCTGCTGTAATGGGCATGGGCAAGGTTGCACTAATGGACACTGGTGACTAGGAAGGCTGCACTGATGGGCACTACCAAGGCTGCATTGATGGGCACTGGTGACTGGCAAGGCTGCATTGCTGGGCACTGGCGAGGCTGCGCTGATGGGCACAGGTAAGGCTGAGCTGATGGGCACTAATCGGGCTGCATTTATGAGCACTGATCACACCGCATTGGTGGACACTGATCAGGCTGAGCTGATGGGCACTGGTAAGACTGCATTTATGGGCACTGATCAGGCTGCATTGATGGCCACTGATCAGGCTGCATTGATGAGCAAGGCAGCACTGATGGGCACTGTGACTGGCAATGCTGCACTGATGGGCAAATGCCAAGGCTGTGTTGATGGGCACTGGCGACTGGCAGGGCTGCATTGATGGGCACTGGCAAGGCTGCGCTGATTGGCACAGGTAAGGCTGAGTTGATGGGCACTGATCATTCTGTATTGATGGGCACAGGTAAAGCTGCACTGATCAGACTGCATTGATGGGTACTAATCAGGCTGCATTGAAGGGGACACATCAGGCTTCATTGATAGGCACAGGTAAGGCTGAACTGATGGGCACTGATCAGGCTGCATTGATGGGCACTGATCAGACTGCATTGATGGGCAAGATGGCACTGATAGGCACTGGTGACTGGCAAGGCTGCTCTAATGGGCACTGGTGAGGCTGTGTTGATGGGCACAGGTAAGGTTGAGCTGATGGGCACTGATTAGGCTGTATTGATTGGCATAGGTAAAGCTGCACTGATGGGCACTGATCAGGCTGCATGGATGGGCACTGGTAAGGTTGAGTTGATGGGCACTAGTAAGTCTACATTGATGGGCACAGGTAAGGCGGAGCTGATGGCCAATGATCAAGCTACATTGATGGGCAATGATCAGGCTGCACTGATGGGCAGATGGGCACTGGTGAAGCTGAGCTGATGGGCACTGATCAGGCTACATTGATGTGCACTGGTAAGGCTGCATTTATGGGCACTGGTAAGGCTGCATTGATCGACACTGATCAGACTGCATTGATGGGCACTGATCAGGTTGCATTGATGGGCACTGATCAGGTTGCATTGATGAGCACCGATCAAACTGCATTGATGAGCACTGGTGAGGCTGCATTGGTGAGGCTGAGCTGATGGGCACTGATCAGGCTGCATTGATGGGCACAGGTAAGGCTGCACTGATGGGCAATGCTGAGGCTGCATTGATGGGCACTGCTGAGGCTGCACTGATGGGCACAGGTAAGGTTGCACTGATTGGCACTGATGAGGCTGCACTGATGGGCACCAGTGAGGCTGCATTGATGAGCACTGATGAGGCTGCATTGATGGGCACTGATGAGGCTGCATTGATGGGCACTGATGAGGTTGCATTGATGAACATTGATCAGGCTGCATTGATGGGCACAGGTAAGGCTGCACTGATGGGCATGGATCAGACTGCATTATTGAGCACTGGTGAGGCCGCATTGGTGAGGCTGAGCTGATGGGCACTGATCAGGCTGCATTGATGGGCATAGGTAAGGCTGCACTGATGGGCACTGCTGAGGCTGCATTGATGGGCACTGACGAGGCTGCATTGATGGGCACAGATGAGGCTGCATTGATGGGTACTGGTAAGGCTACATTGATTGACACTGGTAAGGATTCATTGATGGGCACTAGTAAGGCTGCATTGATGAACATTGATCAGGCTGCATTGATGGGCACTGGTGAGGTTCCATTTATGGGCACTGATCAGGCTGCATTGATGAGCACAGGTAAGGTTGCTCTGATTGGCACTGATCAGGCTGCATTGATGGGCACAGGTAAGGCTGCACTGATGATGGGTGCTGCTGAGGTTGCATTGATGGGCACAGGTAAGGCTGCACTGATTGGTACTGCTGAGGCTGCATTGATGGCCACTGCTGAGGGTTCATTGATGGGCACTGATCAGGCTGCATTGATGGGCACTGCTGAGGCTGCATTGATGGGCATTGATGAGGCTGAGCTGATAGGCCCATGTAAGGCTGAACTGTTGGACACTGATCAGGCTCCATTGATAGGCACTGATCAGGCTGCATTGATGGGCATTGGTGAGGCTGCATTGATGGGCACAGGTAAGGCTGCACTGATGGGCAATGATCAGGCTGCATTGGTGAGCACTGGTGAGGCTGAGCTGATGGGCACTGGCCTGTATGTGTGTGTGTTTATCTGTCATTGCAGCATACACATATACAATGATAATGCAAACTAAAAAAAAAGCACAAACACATACTGACATTACACAGAAACTATGACACCCAAACAATAGAAATTACTTTCTCGAGACAGGGGTACTTTGGAAATTTTTTTAGACCTGCAGGGGTACTTCACCGTAAAAGGTTGAGAATTACTGCTTTACAGGATACAGTGCCCAAAAAGTAAACGTTTACAGTAGACATTTAGGGGTTTATTTACGAAAGCTGGAGGGTGCAAAATCAGACTCACTTCTGCATAGAAACCAATCAGCTTCCAGATGTTATTGCCAAAGCCTAACTGAACAAGCTGAGGTTAGAAGCTGATTGGTTTCTGTGCAGAAATGAGCCTGATTTTGCATTTGCCAGCTTTAGCAAATAAACCCCTTATGCCGCGTACACACGAGCGGACTTTCTATCCTACTTGGTCCGGCACACTTTCCGACGGACTTTGTCCGCCAGGTGCGCCGGACTTTAAAACGGACGGACTTGCCCACACACGCCGGGACTTTCCGGCGGGCTAAGTCCGCCCGTCTTTCCGACGGACTTTCGCCGGAGTTCCGGCGGACTTTCAGAATGAACGGACTTGCCCACACACGGACAAGTCCGTTCATTTTGAACGTGACTCAGGTGCGACGGGACTAGAAAAGGATGTCAATCTTGCCGCTTTTATCGGCGAGATTGACACCTTGCTAGCCCCGTCGCGGGGCATACCAGGCCCTTAGGTCTGGTATGGATTATAAAGGGGAACCCCGCTACGCCGAAAAAACGGCGTGGGGTCCCCCTAAAATCCATACCAGACCCCGATCCGAGCACGCAGCCTGGCCGGTCAGGAAAGGGGGTGGGGACGAGCGAGCGCCCCCCCCCTCCTGAACCGTACCAGGCCGCATGCCCTCAACATGGGGGGTGGGTGCTTTGGGGGAGGGGGGCGCCCTGCGCCCCCCCCCAAAGCACCTTGTCCCCATGTTGATGAGGACAAGGGCCTCTTCCCGACAACCCTGGCCGTTGGTTGTCGGGGTCTGCGGGCGGGGGCTTATCGGAATCTGGGAGCCCCCTTTAATAAGGGGGCCCCCAGATCCCGGCCCCCCACCCTATGTAAATGAGTATGGGGTACATGGTACCCCTACCCATTTACCTAGGAAAAAAGTGTAAGTAATAAAACACACTACACAGGTTTTTAAAATATTTTATTAAACAGCTCCGGGGGGGGGATCTTCCTCCGGCTTCGGGGGTCTTCTTCCGGCTTCGGGGGTCCCTCCGCTTCATCTTCTCCCGGCGTCCGGTTGGTTCTTCTCCGCTCTCCGGCCTCTTCTCCCGGTGTCGCAGGTCTTCGGCCGGCCCCTCCGCTCTCTTCATGTAGCTCTATTGCGAGCGGAGGTCCGGACTTCTGGGCTTCTGGGCTTCTGGGCTTCTTGGCTTCTTGGCTTCTCTTCTCTTCTCTTCCCCCAGATGTTGACACGACGCTCTCTCCGGCTGGACTGGTCTCTGAGGGCTGCGTTGTGACTTATATAGGCGGAGACCCCGCCCCCATATGATGTCACAGTCCTTGGGCATGCTGGGACTGTGACGTTTTAGGGGGCGTGATCGACCACGCCCCCTAAAACGTCACAGTCCCAGCATGCCCAGGGACTGTGACATCATATGGGGGCGGGGTCTCCGCCTATATAAGTCACAACGCAGCCCTCAGAGACCAGTCCAGCCGGAGAGAGCGTCGTGTCAACATCTGGGGGAAGAGAAGAGAAGAGAAGCCAAGAAGCCAAGAAGCCCAGAAGCCCAGAAGCCCAGAAGTCCGGACCTCCGCTCGCAATAGAGCTACATGAAGAGAGCGGAGGGGCCGGCCGAAGACCTGCGACACCGGGAGAAGAGGCCGGAGAGCGGAGAAGAACCAACCGGACGCCGGGAGAAGATGAAGCGGAGGGACCCCCGAAGCCGGAAGAAGACCCCCGAAGCCGGAGGAAGATCCCCCCCCCGGAGCTGTTTAATAAAATATTTTAAAAACCTGTGTAGTGTGTTTTATTACTTACACTTTTTTCCTAGGTAAATGGGTAGGGGTACCATGTACCCCATACTCATTTACATAGGGTGGGGGGCCGGGATCTGGGGGCCCCCTTATTAAAGGGGGCTCCCAGATTCCGATAAGCCCCCGCCCGCAGACCCCGACAACCAACGGCCAGGGTTGTCGGGAAGAGGCCCTTGTCCTCATCAACATGGGGACAAGGTGCTTTGGGGGGGGGGGCGCAGGGCGCCCCCCTCCCCCAAAGCACCCACCCCCCCCATGTTGAGGGCATGCGGCCTGGTACGGTTCAGGAGGGGGGGGGGCGCTCGCTCGTCCCCACCCCCTTTCCTGACCGGCCAGGCTGCGTGCTCGGATCGGGGTCTGGTATGGATTTTAGGGGGACCCCACGCCGTTTTTTCGGCGTAGCGGGGTTCCCCTTTATAATCCATACCAGACCTAAGGGCCTGGTATGCCCCGCGCTCGCCGCAATAGGAAGATTTGTTTTTCCTATTGCAGCGAGCGCGAGATGCAATACCATCCCCTCGTGTCGTATTTGGTCTGTCGGACCAGCCTACACACGAGCGGGCTTTCCGTCGGACCAGCACACACACGAGCGGACTTTCCGCCCGAAACTGAGTCCGACGGAAAGATTTCAAACATGTTTAAAATCTAGGTCCGGCGGGCTTTTGGGAAGAAGTCCGCCGGAAAAGTCCGCCGCCGCCCACACACGGGCGGATTGTCCGGCACACTCTGGTCCACCGGACCAAGTATGCCGGAAAGTCCGCTCGTGTGTACGCGGCATTAGAGTAACATTTTAGTCAACTCCTTCAGAGGGTGATAGTGCTTCTGGGTCATCAGTGTCATCATTGAAGTTACCAGCAGGATTGTCAGGAAATGTAGATGAGGGAGAAGGTGACAAGGAAATTATAGAACTGGTAGGGATAGCTTGCAAGAAGAATTCTGTTACGTTCCTCTGCTTTGTATTTTTATTTTTTTTCTTCATAAATTTCACAATAAAATTGCAGAAGTTCCTTCATCTGTGGTTCCACTTTATAGAACCGTACTCTCTAATTCTAAAAAGCTGCATTCATTTTTGAGAACACACCAGCTAACCCCTTGACTGTGAACTTCTTTTATACTGCTTCCATTGTTTCCTCCTTTTCTTCCTCTTCCTGTTCTAAGTGCTGCTTTGTTTCCAACTCAATAAATCTTCATTACTTAGCTCTCCCTCAACATATTCCACTAATACTTTAATATCTGTCACTTCAACATCTAAGTCAAGCATGTTAGCAAGTTGCACACTTTTTTGATTTATAACTTCAACATCTGTTTCATCAAACCCTTGCGTTCACAAAAGCTTTAGGCCCGGTTTACACAAGTGCGATGCCAGACATCGCATGTTATGCGCACCGCATTGCTGTTCACATCACATGCGATGTTTGTGCAATGCGATTTCAGCCATACAAACTGTATGTCTGAAATTACATCACATTCGCATTTTCCTTTCTTTGGTCCGCACTGGAATTGGATAGCATGGGTGTTCACAGTTATGCGATCTGATTTCTGCACAATTTTACAGTTGGCGCTGTGATCTGTGAACTGATCTGGGGCTGTTGTTAACTTTACACTGACACTCACCAGCGGTTTGCAGATCTCAGTGTGAACCACTGTGCGATTCAGGTGCGATGTGTGAGCCTGCACTGGATCTGCAGGGTTCTCGCATCGCACTAGTGTGAACCAGCGCTCAAACATTTTTTCTATATACCCTGCATACACTTTTCTTTTACTGCCTCCCAAGCTGATGCAATGATTTTTGTGCAGTGTAAAATGTTGTAAGCTTTCCAAAAACTGCAAAGGGTAAATTCATAATTTTCAGTTGTTGCTACAGCTTTGGAAAAGGTGGTATGCAAATAGTGGGCCTTGAATGTTGCCCCCTGTTCCATGGGTTGTAGGATAGCAGTGTTTTTAGGCAGATACACTACCTTTACGTCTGGATGTAGGTCATCAAGATACTGGGGGTCGCCTGGGGCATTATCAAGCAGGAGGATCATTTTAACCGGTTCCCTACCGGCTCCTGTAGATATACGTCGGCAGAATGGCACGGCTGCGCAATGTAACGTACCCGTACGTTACTTTGAATTTGCCGCCGTGTGCACGCGTGCGCCACCGGCGGCACGCGCGCCTGCCCCGATCTCCATGAGTCGGGTCGTGGGTCCCACGGACTCGATCGCCGTGAGCATACCCACGATCACCTCACAGAGAGGATGAACGGGGACATGCCGTTGTAAACAGCATCTCCCCATTCTGCCTAGTGACAAGTGTCACTGGATCTCTGCTCCCTGTCATCGGAGCAGAGATCAGTGATGTCACACACCAGCCCATCCCCCTGACAGTCAGAAATCACACCCCCAGGACATACTTAACCCCTCCCCGCCCCCTAGTGGTTAACCCCTTCACTGCCAGTGTCATTTATACAGGAATCAATGCATTTTTATAGCACCGATTGCTGTATAAATGACAATGGTCCCAAAAATGTGTCAAAAGTGTCCGACATAACGTCGCAGTCACAATAAAAATCGCTGATCGCCACCATTACTAGTAAAAAAAAAAAATATTAATAAAAATGGCATAAAACTATCCCCTATTTTGTAAACGCTATAACTTTTGCGCAAACAAATCAATAAACCCTTTTTGCGATTTTTTTTTACCAAAAATATGTAGAAGAATACGGATCGACCTAAACTGAGGAAAAAAAATGTTTTTTTATATATTTTTTGGGGATAATTATAGCAGAATGTAAAAAATAATGCGTTTTTTTGTCGCTCTTATTTTGTTTATGGCGCAAAAAATAAAAATCGCAGAGATTATCAAATACCAACAAAAGAAAGCTCTATTTGTGGGGAAAAAAAGGATGTCAATTTTGTTTCAGAGCCACGTCGCACGACTGCGCAATTGTCAGTTAAAGCAACGGAGTGCCGAAACGCAAAAAGTGCTCTGGTCAGGAAGGGGGTAAATCCTTCCGGGGCTGAATCTGTTAAAGGGTACACCCTTTTGCAGACAATAATGCTTGACCGAGGGTTTGAAGCAATTGATGAACCAGTCCTCAAATAAAGCTTGTGTCATCCATGCTTTGTTATTTGCATGATAATAAACAGCCAGTGTGTGTTTACTAACCTGTTTCAATGCAAGTGGGTTTTGTGAATTATAGATGCGGAGAGGCTTTAATGTGAACGCAGCAACATTTCCTCCCACCAATATTGTGACCCTGTCTTTAAAAGCCTTAAAACTGGGCATTGTTGTTACTTGTTCTGTATTAAAGTACCTTATAAGTGTAATATATTGTATCACTGCCTTACTTTATTTCCAATAAAACTTCTTTTGGTAAAAAAAATGGATATTGTTTTATCTTATTTGTGTATTTCCAAAAGAGTCCAGTTTCATCCACATTAAATATCTACTCTGGACAGTAGCCACCTTTTTCAATGATTTCATCAAATTCAACCACAAGTATTTTAGCTGCTTCCACATCTGCATCACCACCACTGATACTTTGATTATGGACATTTCCTACAAAACCTTTGAAATCATCCATGGCTTGCTGTAAATATTTCAGTCGATTCTTCTCCTTTGTGCACTTTCAAACTCTCAAAAATACTGCAGGTGCTATAGGTGCTGATTCTTTCCCCTTCCTATGCGCCGCCTGCACGTGGGGAATCTCTCCTATTAGTGTGACTCCTTGTAAGCAGTGCATGGACGGGTGGGACGCCCTGTTTTGGAGATGCCGGTTGGCCTGGGAACCCTTTGTGGGATCTTGCGAGGACCCTTTAGAGGATCTCTGGTTAAGAAACCCCTTTCTATACAGTGTGATTGGTAATTATGCATTAAGATTTTCATTAATACCATTATAATGTTTTTTTAAATACAAATTTGAATTAGTATTGTAATTCCCCTACTGCAAATTCATCCTCTGAAGATGACCCCGAAGGGTCGAAACGTGTCAGAATTTATGTACTTACAAGAATTTGTTGACCCTAATGTTGTGTATTACATTGTGTTTGCACCACATGTATCGATTTTTTAAGTTTTCTATACCAGAGCTCATATTTTAACGTCATTCTGCTATGGTTTTTATCAATAAATGTATAATTTATGAATTACATCTACCACTATTCTTTCCAACCCTAGCTGCCTAGAAAACCTGACTGGGGGAAACTTCCCATTTTTTGCCGCTATTCGGGGTGTGCAGCACCATTCCCTTTTCTCTCAAAAGTGTCTTCCCGTCTACTACAAATTCTTTGGGCGGTTAAACACCCCTTCCCCCCGACACTTGTGAGTTAAGATATGAGCTGTGTATTGCTATTGGTTATGTTTTAGATTTTTTACATTGTTCTGTATGGGCATTACCAACATCTGTACCGTATACACTATGAGTAACTCTTTAGATGATGACCGGGTAACCCTATGATGAAACTGAATTTGAATAGGGAGATTTGATCGAAATGTCGATCTCCGAATCACAAGCACAGTAAGGTTTTATCCTATAATACATCTCTTGGTGTCATCTTACCTTTATAGAATTATTCAAACTAAGAAATATAATATATGCCTTAAATATATTACACAGAGGCGGCGAATACTCAGACTGCCAGTATTATTGCACAGCTCTTGATGACTTTTTGATAAGATAATATTTAGGAATAGATTTGTACTCCAATTTCCTTTATTGATTACACACCATTGACCTAATTCACATGTCATATGGAACACTTATATGTTGCTATATGTATAATATGCATTTTTTCCTCTTCTTTGGTCCACTCGGGTCCCACTTCTGTCCTCTGGCCGCCATAAATCCATGGGGGTTTGGTCCCTTTGTCTGACGTGTCTTCCTGGCAGAGTGGGGGAGCATAGGCCCTGTGCTCCCCTTTTTGCAACCACCAGGTGGCGGATTTTCTTTCCGGCCACCTGGTATGCCTTTTCCCTGCCAGCAGCATCCCGAATCACTTCCGGATGATGCGCATGCAGGCCCCAGCGCGTGACACGATTGCATCACCTTATTATGGCAGAAGTGACGGTGGATACCGAGACTTCTGTCCTTTGGAACGCCGAGGGAGTCACATAAGGAGTCACATAAGGAGCGCCATACTCCAGGGGAGTATGGGGCATCATCATCTCTTATATATATGACAGTGGAACTCTTGGGTGATCATAAGATGATCCCCAGTCTTCCACTTGGATGGTCGCACATCTTTTTGGTATCCCACATGCAGGTAATATTATTTTCCCTACGTTTTTCACAGTACCTGGACTCTGCTGTGCAATTTACCACACGACAGAGCCCCAGGATAGTGATACACAGATATGCTTAAAATATTCTTATATTTCAGATTGGTTGGCCATACATGGCCCACAATCCTAAAGGTTTCTTGGGATTTAGCCTGGGATCTCAAGAACTGAATATTTCTGGTGGACTATTAACCCCTCTATTTGCATCAAGGTAACTACTGGTCAACCTTCCTGACCCCTCACATCCTTTTTCAATTTTCATTTTTTTACACTTTTGTTTTCCTCACTTGCTGTTGTCATCTCACTCCATTTCACACATCCCCTTTTCCTCACTATCCCTTCCTTACACATTCTATGTTATTCACTCCTCTTTCTTCTCTCGCCTTCCATTTCATCACTTTCATACCATCCCCACCCTCCATCCCTCTTCCACATAATTTTCACTTGTCCTTGCTTTGTTTTTGTTTTGTTTTGGGTTGCATTTATTTTGGTTTCCCTCCCCCCTTGTTTCCTCCCCTCCCTTTCACCTCCTTCCATCCGATTTTTATCTTTGCACACCCACATCCACTTCATTTCACCATTTACTGATTGTCAGTCCACTCACTTTTCTTTCACATACACTCCTCACTTTTTAGTTCCCTCAATTCTTCACTCACACACTAGGATACCTTCATTTCTCACTTCCATTTTCACTGACCAGCCCCACACACACCTTTCCCTCCTCTTTTTCCTACACACTTATACCTTCACACACACTTTTTTCAATTTAGGTTTTTCTTCCCATTTTCACGCCAGGTTCCCACTCACCCATCCATTCCCCTTCTTTTTCACAAATTTGTTATTTCCCTTCCCCCATTCCTAGTCAGTTCCCATTGATCATCAGATGGATACAACAGGCTTTTTGTCAGGAAAGGCTAGCCAGTACTCAAGATGGCGGCTGAAGAAGACAACCTTTGACCTCAGACCCTGTCAGAACACCTCTGGTGCATTCACGTGCATTGTCAAGAAGGGCATGTCAGCACTCAAGATGAGAATCCAAGACAGTCTGTTTCCTCAGTCAGAATGCCAGTGCACCAGTGCGCGCGCACCCTGTGACAGCTTTTGGAGCCCAATAGGCTTTTTAAACTCAGCCAGTGCCCAGACCCAGTGCTTTCTGTTCTACAGCGTTCCTGTGTGTTCCTGTTTGCCTGTATCTGATACCTGTACCTGTTATCTGACCTGGCTTGCCTCCGATGCTCCTGTTTGCTGCCTGCATCTGACCCGGCTTGTTTGACCACCGCACCTGCCTGCTCCCTCGACTAATTCGCTGCCAGCCCATCACCGACCCGGCCTGTATCGCGACTACACTTTTGTCTCCTGCTCCTGTTGTGCCTGCCAGTGTATGACCTGGCCTGCCTGTACCTGCCTTCTCTACTATCTGGAGAATCCAGCTAAACTACCGTTCCACCCACAGCTGCTTCCAGTCCCACGGTTTGCGACCCATCAGGCACTCATGCGACTCTGCACTCCCACGCCTCCTGTCTGCTCTATCAGGGGGTCTCGAGTCAGAGGTGTAAGAGAGGCCGCCCTCTGCATATAATGCTCTACCGTCAGGTACATGACACCCTTATTAAGTATTACTGGATCCCACATACATATTGCATGGGCGCGCTTGATGTGACTCTACATGCAATATGCATTCCTACTTTACCATATTTGTGCCTACTGCCATACATGACATGTATACATATTAGACTTCTGCCATAATAAGTGCATGTGGGCTCTGCCTTAAAGTCTGATTGATCGCCTATTTATAATTTTAACTATAATATAATTTACTAATATTTTGCACCTAAACCCTGTGTGTGTGCAATATACAACGTATTTTACAACAATGTCCCCTGCTGATTTACTACAGGTGCTGATTCTTTCCCCTTCCTTTGCGCCGCCTGCGCATGGGGAATATCTCCTATTAGTGTGACTCCTTGTAAGCAGCGCACGGATGGGTGGGACGCCCTGTTTTGGAGATGCCGGTTGGCCGGGGGACCCTTTGTGGGATCTTGCGAGGACCCTTTACTATACAGTGTGATTGGTAATTTTGCATTAAGATGTTCATTAATAACATAATGTTTTTTTAAATACAAATTTGAATTACTACTGTAATTCCCCTACCGCAAATCCATCCTCTGAAGATGACCCTAAAGGTAAGCATTTGTTGACCCTAATGTTGTGTATTACATTGTGTTTGCACCACATGTATCAATTTTTTTAAGTTTTCTGTACCTGAACTCATATTCTAACTGTCAACGTCATTGTGCTATGGTTTTCATCAATAAATGTATAATTTATGAATTACATCTACCACTATTCTTTCCAACCCTAGCTGCCTAGAAAACCCCACTGGGGAACTTCCCTTTTTTTTCTCAAAAATACTGCGTGCTTTGGTTTGAATCAATAAAAGACTTTTTTCTATTTGGTCGTCAATCCATACCATCAGCAATTTCTCCATTTCATGAATGAGGCCTTTCCGCTACCTAGTTATTATGGCTTGCTATCCTGCAGATGCTTTTACTGCCTCTGTTACTCTATCCTTATGCTTTAGGGCTGTTGAAATGGTAGAATGTGCAAGTTCCAATTCACTTGCTATTTCTTTAACTTTCCTGCCAGCCTCATAGTCCTTAATAATCTTAATTTTCATATCAAGATCAATAGCTTTTTTTTTTCTGAGCACTTTCTGCAAGTGTAAGCACGCTTTTTCTTTTTTCTAAGATGTTGTGGGCAATACCTGTACAGTACAAGCTCACATTATATTACATAAAGACAAAAAACAGCACAGTATTAAGAACGCTGGAAGGGGCATTGAGGAG
Organism: Aquarana catesbeiana; assembly: GCF_042186555.1. NCBI lineage: Eukaryota > Metazoa > Chordata > Amphibia > Anura > Ranidae > Aquarana > Aquarana catesbeiana. The sequence goes on along the minus strand of NC_133326.1, from coordinate 204,319,754 downwards.
AACCAAGTACAGTACCTGTAAAACAGCAGTTGGGAGCGAGATTGAAGCTGATGCAGAGTGATGGCATGATGACCTGTGAGTGTGCATCGCTTGAGTTGGGAGAGCTGGTCAGAAGTCTGAGTCTCGTTAAACAGTTAAGTCGTTAAACGAGGGCTACCTGTATTCAGATTCTAAACCCCCCTACAACATTTGGTTAGGGCTGGGCTCAGCCCTTCCTTCTCCGAGCTGGCCGCTCAGCTGTTGGCTAATTGCCAGCTCCTATCTCTCCACATTAACTCACCTGTTGATGATACCCTGCTTGTCAGTCCTGCCTACATTTCACATTTCTGCTGAAGAACAAATAATATAGAAGTCAACCTATGACCCCAGAGTTCGAACCTAAACTGTATTGAGAGAATATAGCTGAGGATGAACACTCTTATATTATCAAAATATAGCTATCCAAGTTGTATTAAAAATAAAAGGTAATTTCGAGAGGTATCAATAAAGCATCCAATGAAAGCAAAGCAAGGTTTAAATACATCAATGAAATGTACATTCTCAAAGTATGAAGTTTACAGCCATGTGAAGATTTATATTTAATTTAATTTAGACTGATTACCACAACCGTTGGCCTATTATTTCCACTTTGCTTGGAAAACAAGATTTTTCAGGAAAAGAATCCACTTAGATAAATGTTACCTTTAAGAATAAGGTGGCGTGATTCTCACAAAAAAAGTTACATACATTTCTGTTCAATACAGTCAGGTGATCCCATTCACTGTTGAAATTGCAGTATCACTACCCAATTCAAAATGACTAAATTGCAGCATTTTCACACAATCTAACATGTATAATGATACCTGTAGACAAGAATAAGCAGTCAAGAACCACATAGATTCTGGCCTTGGTGCTCATTGTAGCTCACATAAGATATTAACAATTTGGTAAATTCCACATAAGACTGTATTACCAGTTCAGATGTGTGGGATTAGTCTCCTCTATCTGCAAAATATAAAATTGTACACACAAGGTATTTGGCAGTTTTGAACATACACTGAAGTTTCCAGTCAAATAAGGGACCCATATTCAGGGTCTCAAATGGCATGTACAATATCTTGTCTGACACAGGTACTGCATGTGGAGTAGTGCAATGAAGTGAGGTGTGGTAAAAAAAAATCCTGTTATCTGGGTTTATATCAAGTTCCTGGAGGATGCCTCGTGCAAAAGGTAGACATCCTACTAATATGTTTCACACTGGAGAATCATCATCAGAGCAATCTAAATGTTATTCTATACACGCTCAACTTAAAAATATCAACTGGCATGAACATTGGAAATAGACAGCAACCTCCAAGCTGGTGATGCTCCACTGACTTGTCTTCTCGGTCCAGGCATCATGGATGTACCCATGCACTAACACCCTTCCTGCAACAATGTGGCTAAGTGAGCAGGACTGGTGGAAGTGCATCATAATAATAGAGGTTCATGTGCAGAACCCGGGAGTGTTGGTGCACCAATATAAGAGTGTTATAAGGGTCGTTGTCATAGAAATCAAAACTGCAACATGAGAAATACTGTTATATCATATCTATATCTTGAATACATACAGTATATTAAGTAATACTTGAAATGTGTTCAGAATGAAAGAAACACTGGCATCCAGAAGACACAAGGCAAAGGGGTGCAGTTGCTTTACCAAATATATCCCTTTATCTCCATGCAGCCTCATTAGTTAGAATCCTGAACTGATTTCACTGTGGATCTATCAAAATGTGGACAATTTAAAAAAATAGCCTTATCTCCCTGATCTTATTTCTCTACCCTGGACACACCCAGGGCAAAGATTACCTAGATGTCAGAAACCATGACATCAGACCGAGACAGAAGTACAGTTAAATCACACTTGTTTAATAATAAAAGCCAGAGTTCAGGAACCAGAACAAATAGTTAGACAAGCCAAACGTCAGAGAGCTGGAGATGAGCCTAGTCAAACAGCAAGCAGGATCTGGAGCCAGAAGGGATGTCAGCCAAGCAAGTCTATTAACAAGAATGCAGGATAGCGTCTCTGTGATGTTGACTAAGGCGAAGGCAGAGATCCTCTGGGCTGGAGAGCTTAAGTAGGCAGTACTGACAAGCAGGATATCATCAACAGCTGAGTAACTGTGGAGAGATAGGAGCTGGCAATTAGCCGACAGCTGAGCGGCCAGCTCAGAGAAGGAAGGGCTGAGCCCAGCCCTGACAGTACCCCCTCCTCAATGACCCCTCCTCCTTGGAGGACCATCAGGTTTGAGGGGAAAACATCTATAGAAATCACAGAGGACGACAGGAGCATGTACGTCCCAGGATGAGACCCAAGAGTGTTCCTCCGGACCGTACCCCTTCCAATGCACCAGGAATTGTATGCTCCCACGGAACCTAGGGGAGTCAACAATGGACTGTACGTCATACTCCCAATGGTTCTCAACCTGTACAGGGTGAGGAAGTGGCACCAAGGTGGTAAAGCGGTTGCAGACCAAAGGTTTTAATAGGGAGACATGAAATACATTCAAAATACATATGTTAGAAGGAAGGTCTAATGCGTAAGCCACTGGATTAATCCTGTGAAGAATATGTAAAGCCCCAATAAACCAAGGTGTGAACTTCAGTGAGGGAACATGAAGTTGGAGGTTGCGAGATGACAGCCATACCCTGTCCCCAACCTGGTAGGAAGGCGCAGGCAGGCACCTGTGGTCAACTTGGTGTTTGTACCTATCATTAGCATGTCGCAAAGCCTCCTGGACTTGTGCCCAAGTGGAACAAAGACCACATAGATGCTCCTCTAATGCAGGAATACTCTGCGGAACAAATGAGTCAGGCAACATGGAAGGTTGGAAACCATAGTTCGCCATAAATGGGAACAATTGGGAAGGCACTATTGTGAGCAAACTCTACCCATGGTAATAGGTCTGACCAGTTATGATGGTCAGAAATATAGCAACGTAGGAATTGCTCCATGGACTGCTTGGCTCGTTCTGCTGCCCCATTAGACTGTGGGTGATACACAGAGGAAAAAGCAAGCTGAATTCCCAACTGTGCACAAAAGGCTCGCCAGAATCGGGACACAATCTGACTACCCCTGTCCGAGACAATCACCTTGGGTAGCCCAGGTGAGCGAAAGATCTCTCAAGCGAAAATGGAAGCCAGTTCCTTAGCAGTGGGCAACTTCTTAAGTGGAATATAATGAGACATTTTTGAGAACCGGTCAACCACCATAAGGATAACTGTGTTGCCCTGGGAGTTGGGTAACTTCACAATGAAATCCATAGACAGGTGGGTCCAGGGCCTCTCTCCTTTGGGTATGGCTTGTAGAAGGCCCACTGGAAGATGTTGTGGAGTCTTACTCTGAGCACACACGAACAGGCAGCTACGAAGGCGGTTACATCAGCACGTAGACTAGGCCACCAGAATTGTTGGGAAATGGCCGAAAAGAGTTGATTCTTCCCAGGGTGGCTAGCAGCCTTGGGAGAATGGTAAGTCTGGAGCACGGCAGTACGGAGACTCTCTGGGACAAAGCAGCAGTCACAAGGTTTCTCAGGAGGAACATGGACCTGAGCATCAAGTATTTTGTCACCCAAAGCAGAAGTGAGACTGGTGCGAACCGTAGCCAGAATATGATCAGGAGGAATCACAGGAACCGGAACCGACTCCAACTTGGAAGTGGAGGAAAATTCTCATGACAAGGCGTCAGCCCTTATATTCTTAGTACCGGGTAAGAATGAGAGAATATAATTGAAACTAGACAAGAAAAGAGCCCATCGTGCTCTTCTGGGAGAGAGGTGTTTAGCCTCAGACAAGAATGTGAGATTCTTATGGTCAGTAAGAATGAGAACCCGTGTTCTGTCGAGATAGTGCCTGGCCTGAAGAGCACATGCGCAACACATGCGCACTACGTAACAGTGCAACAGCTGATTTTAACATCAGCCTTTGTCACAGTGAGATGGCGCAGGCGCACAATAACCAACAGAATTTTTATTTTCTGTCAGATTGTGCCCCGTGCTTCCCTACGCTCCCGTGGCTAGTTCATGTCCATGATGGGCGGATTTCTACACGTTGTAGGATTGTGGGTGGAATTAGATGGACAGTGCAGCAAAAAAAAAAATTGTGAACTTTGTGATGGGTGGATTTTTACATTTCTTGTGGGCGGAATTAGATGGCCAGTGTAGCAAAAAAAAAAAATTGTGATGGGTGGATTTTTACATTTCTTGTGGGTCGATTCATGGGCACTTTGGGGTGGAATTAGATGGCCAGTGCTGGAAAATAAAAAAAAACTTTGTGATGGGCGGATTTCTACATTCCTTGTAGGTGCCATTTGTGCCCATCATATGCAGCCACTTGTGCCAATCAAATGCAGCCACTTGTGCCCATCAAATGCAGCCATTTGTGCCCATCCACTGTGCCCATCATATGCAGCCTCTGTGCCCATCATATGCACCCACTGTGCCCATCATATGCAGCCACTTGTGCCCATCCACTGTGCCCATCATATGCAGCCACTTGTCCCTGTCCACTGTGTCCATCATATGCAACCACTGTGCCCATCATATGCATCCACTTGTGCCCATCATATGCAGCCACTTGTGCCTGTCCACTGTTGTGCCTGTCAAATGCAGCCACTTGTGCCCATCCACTGGCCTATCATATGCAGCCACTTGTGCCTGTCCACTGTGCCCATCATATGCAGCCACTTGTGCCCATCATATGCAGCCACTTGTGCCTGTCAAATGCAGCCACTTGTGCCTGTCCACTGTTGTGCCTGTCAAATGCAGCCACTTGTGCCCATCCACACTGGCCCATCATATGCAGCTACTTGTGCCTGTCCACTGTGCCCATCATATGCAGCCACTGTGCCCATCATATGCAGCCACTTGTGCCTGTCCACTGTGCCCATCATATGCAGCCACTGTGCCCATCATATGCAGCCACTTGTGCCCATCCACTGTGCCCATTATATGCAGCCACTTGTACCTGTCCACTGTGCCCATCATATGCAGCCACTGTGCCCATCATATGCAGCCACTTGTGCCCATCCACTGTGCCCATCATATGCAGCCACTGTGCCCATCATATGCAGCCACTTGTGCCCATCCACTGTGCCCATCATATGCAGCCACTTGTCCCCGTCCACTGTGTCCATCATATGCAACCACTGTGCCCATCATATGCAGCCACTTGTAAGAACACAAGGAGAGGAGGCGCCTCTAAGTGCAGTATTAAAACCAGATTTATTAAAAAAACTCTGTGCAAAACACTCACATTTTGTAGAATAACATTAGGCATGTAATGTGACTAAAAGTCCAGGAGGAGAGGGGTCCGTCAGATCCGTCACAACTAGCGCTGAGTCCTGCTGTGCGTGCGGCTGTGCCTGAACACCGCTGAAGCCGGCCGCGGTGATGGAGTTCCAGAGCGAGGCCTGGGACGCTGATGGAAGGCAGGCGCGGAGCTGTGACGTCACTGGAATGCGACGCGTTTCGTGAGCGTGCGGGCTACGATGGCACGGTAGCCGCGCTCCTTCATCAAAGCTACAGATGAAACGAGGAAGTGGTTTAAGAAGAGAATGGGGGTGGGGACTGGAGAGAGAAGGGGAGGGAGGAAGAGCGGATTGACAAGAACACAGGGAGGGAGGGAGGGGAGAGGAGGACGGAGAATAATGGCTATGTGTCTGGTTTATCCAAAGAAATGACAAGGTGTGTGTTAATATATAGAGAAGTATATGTGTAAATAAAATAAAATAAAGATGGATATTAGTAAGGATGAATTTAATTAGAGATAAAAATGAAATTAAATAAATAGTAAGTATGAGAAATGGAAAAAAAAAAATGAAAGAGAGAGCAAAAAAGAAGAAAAATAGACGTGATACGTCAGAGTAATTATAGAAGAATGATGATGATAATAATAGATGCTAATAGGGATAAATAAGATTAAATGGGGGTATTATTGTATCATGAGATGATAATTTAGGAAGAAGATATACGATATATATAAAAAAGAGAGAAGAATAATTTCTCGAGGTCATAAAAAACTGCTGATTAGCCCTAGATCACATATGTGTGATAAATTAAATGGGATAATGAGCATTACTGTAATAATTAAAAATTAGAAATTGAGATTATTAATACATCTATATACATATACACATATGTGCATATATGTGCACAGGTATGTATTCAGTCAGATGCATGCGCACGCATAAGCGGACCCACTACCGAGTGGCTCCCATGCATGTGCCGCTCATAACAATAACAACATTAAGGTAAAAAGAGAGGGGCCTATCCTTTTAAAAACAGAGGGAGCCCATGTATATAAAGATATACATGGGTTTTTTATGTTTACCTCCATTCCACATGACTTTGGACTGATGGCACTGGAGCATTTCCTATCCGCAGATCCCCTGATCAACATGCGCCAAGCGGAGTTTGTTGTGCAAGCAGCAAGGTTTTGCTTGACGCATAACTACTTCTCCTTTAATGGAGAGCATTACCAACAGATACAGGGCACAGCAATGGGGGCAAACTTTGCACCATCTTACGCTAACCTAGCGATGGGTTTATGGGAAAATAATTTTATTTATAAAAACAATCCCTTTGCGGCCAACATCATATTTTTCGGTAGATATATCGATGATCTAATCATCATCTGGGACGGGGATATTGACCTAATCAACTCCTTTGTTCAACATTGTAATACCAACCCCCATGGGTTGTCCTTTACGTCAGTTACTGACCCGGCTACCATTGCTTTTCTCGACCTAGAATTAGGACATGATGGTTCCATCATTACTTCTAAAAACTATACTAAGCCTACAGCAGGTAATTCCTATTTACACTTCAACAGTTGTCATCTTCCCAAATGGGTTACAAATATTCCAAAAGGACAGTTCTGCCGGCTTCGTCAGAACTGCACCAAGGATTCAGATTATATCGAACTAAGTGAAACCCTCAAGAAAAAGTTCCATGACAAAAAATACCCCAAACCCCTGGTGGAAGATGCCTTTAGTTATTACCTGCAAGGTAAACCATCAAAACCCAAAACCAATCCATCGACTTATGATGGGTCTAGCAATTTTATAACCACTTTTCATAATAAGTACAAAGGTATGGAGAAGATTCTGGAAAAACATTGGGGGATACTACATCAAGACCCCCATCTAAAAACATCACTCCCAACTCGTCCCAAGGTCATCTATCGCAGGGCTCCCAATCTTAAAAATAAGATTGCACCCAGCAAGTTCAAATCCATCCCAACAGTATTGTCTGCACCTACGTTGATCCCCCTAGTAGGCATGTACCAGTGCCGAAAGGCCTTATGCAAAACTTGCAACTTCATTCAGCATGGACAGAAGTCCTTTACCACTAAGGGTAAAACCTTTGTGCTAAAGGAATTCTACAATTGTTCATCCGATTTCGTCGTCTATGGCCTCATGTGTCCGTGTGGCCTAATGTATGTGGGCCGGACAATTAGACCCCTGAGACAAAGATTTGGGGAACACAGAAGGCTCATAGAAGGTGGAACAGATCCTCACAGTGTTCCAAGACATTTTTCCTTGGCCCACCAAGGTTCTACTGAGGGACTGAAAGTGTGGGTCATTGAACAGATCCCGAGGTTTCTCCCGGCGGCTGAAAGATTCAAAAAGCTCTGTGCACGTGAGACTTTTTGGATCTATACCCTAGATGTACTCGCGCCGGGAGGAATCAATGAAAGTATTGAGATTGCAACTATTTTGTAAACACAACAATATATATACCTCAATATACTTATTTTATTTATTCTCTTGTTTACCATCAACAATCAAATGAGAAAGCTGTTTTAATGATAAGCACACACTGACCTCTAAACGTCAGATGGGTTCCTTGTCCTTGTTTTTTGTTTTTGTTTTTGCTTCTGTTCTTGTGTTTTGATTGTGTTTTTTATAAAATGAAACATAAAAAACCCATGTATATCTTTATATACATGGGCTCCCTCTGTTTTTAAAAGGATAGGCCCCTCTCTTTTTACCTTAATGTTGTTATTGTTATGAGCGGCGCATGCATGGGAGCCACTCGGTAGTGGGTCCGCTTATGCGTGCGCATGCATCTGACTGAATACATACCTGTGCACATATATGCACATATGTGTATATGTATATAGATGTATTAATAATCTCAATTTCTAATTTTTAATTATTACAGTAATGCTCATTATCCCATTTAATTTATCACACATATGTGATCTAGGGCTAATCAGCAGTTTTTTATGACCTCGAGAAATTATTCTTCTCTCTTTTTTATATATATCGTATATCTTCTTCCTAAATTATCATCTCATGATACAATAATACCCCCATTTAATCTTATTTATCCCTATTAGCATCTATTATTATCATCATCATTCTTCTATAATTACTCTGACGTATCACGTCTATTTTTCTTCTTTTTTGCTCTCTCTTTCATTTTTTTTTTCCATTTCTCATACTTACTATTTATTTAATTTCATTTTTATCTCTAATTAAATTCATCCTTACTAATATCCATCTTTATTTTATTTTATTTACACATATACTTCTCTATATATTAACACACACCTTGTCATTTCTTAGGATAAACCAGACACATAGCCATTATTCTCCGTCCTCCTCTCCCCCCCCCCCTCCCTGTGTTCTTGTCAATCCGCTCTTCCTCCCTCCCCTTCTTTCTCCAGTCCCCGCCCCCATTCTCTTCTTAAACCACTTCCTCGTTTCATCTGTAGCTTTGATGAAGGAGCGCGGCTACTGTGCCATCGTAGCCCGCACGCTCACGAAACGCGTCGCATTCCAGTGACGTCACAGCTCCGCGCCTGCCTTCCATCAGCGTCCCAGGCCTCGCTCTGGAACTCCATCACCGCGGCCGGCTTCAGCGGTGTTCAGGCACAGCCGCACGCACAGCAGGACTCAGCGCTAGTTGTGACGGATCTGACGGACCCCTCTCCTCCTGGACTTTTAGTCACATTACATGCCTAATGTTATTCTACAAAATCTGAGTGTTTTGCACAGAGTTTTTTTAATAAATCTGGTTTTAATACTGCACTTAGAGGCGCCTCCTCTCCTTGTGTTCTTTCTGCAGATTGTTGGGGCTTAGGTTCAGCTCTTCCAGGAAGGCAGCCATTTGTGTGGACTTTGAAAACTTTTCAGAACGTTGTATTGAGTCCCCTTCTTTTTCCCATACAGACTTTTTATGGATTTTATCAATCATCACCTCCTGTTATTCACATAATGGGTTCATAGGAATGCCTAGCAATTTTGCGCCTTTACTTGCCTACTATGCAGCCACTTGTGCCCATCATATGCAGCCACTTGTGCCTGTCCACTGTTGTGCCTGTAAAATGCAGCCACTTGTGCCCGTCCACTGGCCTATCATATGCAGCCACTTATGCCTGTCCACTGTGCCCATCATATGCAGCCACTTGTGCCCATCATATGCAGCCACTTGTGCCTGTCAAATGCAGCCACTTGTGCCTGTCCACTATTGTGCCTGTCAAATGCAGCCACTTGTGCCCGTCCACACTGGCCCATCATATGCAGCCACTTGTGCCCGTCCACTGTGCCCATCATATGCAGGCACTGTGCCCATCATATGCAGCCACTTGTGTCTGTCAACTGTGCCCATCATATGCAGCTACTGTGCCCATCATATGCAGCCACTTGTGCCCATCCACTGTGCCCATCATATGCAGCCACTTGTGCCCGTCCACTGTGCCCATCATATGCAGCCAGTTGTGCCCATCATATGCAGCCACTTGTGCCCGTCTACTGTGCCCATCATATGCAGCCACTGTGTCCATCATATGCAGCCACTAGGGATGAGCCGAACATCCCCCTGTTCAGTTCGCACCAGAACATGTGAACAGGCAAAAAATGTGCTCGAACACGCGAACACCATTAAAGTCTATGGGACACGAACATGAATAATCAAAAGTGCTAATTTTAAAGGCTTATATGCAAGTTATTGTCATAAAAAGTTTTTGGGGACCTGGGTCCTGCCCCAGGGGACATGGATCAATGCAAAAAAAGTTTTAAAAATGGCCGTTTTTCCGGGAGCAGTGGTTTTAATAATGCTTAAAGTGAAACAATACAAGTGTAATATCCCTTTAAATTTCATACCTGGGGGGTGTCTATAGTATGCCTGTAAAGGGGCGCATGTTTCCTGTGTTTAGAACAGTCTGACAGCAAAATGACATTTCAAAAGGAAAAAAAGTCATTTAAAACTACTTGCGGCTATTAATGCATTGCTGATCTAACAATACACATAGAAGTTCATTGATAAAAACGGAATGGGAATTCCTCACAGGGGAACCCCGAACCAAAATAAAAAAAAATTAAAAAAAATTAAACCAAAATTTTAAAAAATGACGTGGGGGTCCCCCTAAATTCCATACCAGGCCCTTCAGGTCTGGTATGAATATTAAGGGGAACCCCGGCCAAAATAAAAAAAAAATGGCATGGGGTCCCCCTCAAAATCTATACCAGACCCTTCAGGTCTGGTATGGATTTTAAGGGGAACCCCGCGCCAAAATTAAAAAAAAAACAGCGTGGGGTCCCCCCAAAAATCCATACCAGACCCTTATCCGAGCACGAAACCTGGCAGGCTGCAGGAAAAGAGGGGGGACGAGAGAGCGCCCCCCCTCCTGAACCGTACCAGGCCACATGCCCTCAACATTGGGAGGGTGCTTTGGGGTAGCCCCCCAAAACAGCTTGTCCCCATGTCAATGAGGACAAGGGCCTCAACCCCACAACCCTGGCCAGTGGTTGTGGGGGTCTGCGGGTGGGGGCTTATCGGAATCTGGAAGCCCCTTTTAACAAGGAAACCCCCAGATCCCGGCCCTCCCCCCTGTGTGAAATGGTAAGGGGGTACAAAAGTACCCCTACCATTTCACTAAAAAACTGTCAAAAATGACAAGAGACAGTTTTTGACAATTCCTTTAATTAAATGCTTCTTCTTTCTTCTTTCTTCTATCTTCTATCTTCCTTTGGTTTCTTCCTCCATCTTCTTCTTCTTCTGGTTCTTCTGGTTCTTCCTCCGGTGTTCTCGTCCACCATCTCCTCCGCGGCGTCAGCGTCTTCTTCCCTTCTTCTCCTCGGGCCGCTCCGCATCCATGATGGTATGGAGAGAGGCTCCCGCTCTTCTCTTCATCTTCTTCTCTTCATCTTTTTCTCTTCATCTTTTTCTAGTCATCTTCTTTTTGGGGGGACCCCACGTCGTTTTTTTTTTAAATTTTGGCCAGGGTTCCCTTTAATATCCATACCAGACCTGAAGGGCCTGGTATGGAATTTAGGGGGATCCCCACGTCATTTTTTTTTTAAATTTTGTTTCGGGGTTCCCCTGTGAGGAATTCCCATGCCGTTTTTATCAATGAACTTCTATGTGTATTGTCGGACCGGCAATGCATTAATAGCCATGAGTAGTTTTAAATGACTGTTTTTCCTTTGAAATGTCATTTTGCTGTCAGACTGTTCTAAACACGGGAAACATGCGCCCCTTTACAGGCATACTATAGACACCCCCAGGTACGAAATTTAAAGGGATATTAAACTTTTATTGTTTCACTTTAAACATTATTAAAATCACTGCTCCCGAAAAAACTTCCGTTTTTAAAACTTTTTTTTTGCATTGATCCATGTCCCCTGGGGCAGGACCCAGGTCCCCAAACACTTTTTATGACAATACCATGAATATAAGCCTTTAAAATGAGCACTTTTGATTTCTCCCATAGACTTTTAAAGGGTGTTCCGCGGCATTCGAATTTGCCAAGGAAAAAAAACACTCCAAATTGTTGGCTGTTCAGCGAACTTGCGAACAGCCAATATTCAAGTCGAACATGAGTTCGACTCGAACTCGAAGCTCATCCCTAGCAGCGACTTGTGCCCAGTATATGCAGCCACTTGTGCCAATCAAATGCGGCCACTTGTGCCCATCATATGCAGCCATTCGTGCCCATCAAATGCAGCCAGGTATGTCCCCCGGCTTGGCTATCCCTTCATTAACCCCCCCGCGCGGACGGTCTGGCGGCACTTATCAAGTGACGGTGCTTCCTGCTCCTCTTCTGTAGTGGTGGCTGAGGCTCCTGTGTCCTGAAAGGGGCTGGGCACATGAATAGGGAGGGTGGCGGAGGTGTCAGGGGGAGCGGCGCCCATGCACCCACAATGCATGGGCCGCCACTGGTCTGTGATCTCTGTCAAGTGCTAGGGGCTGGATCGCCTCTGCTGCTTTTCCTCCAATCAGGGGTCAAAGAAGCTAAGTGCGAGTTTACCTGTAGCCCTCACACTGGAGACTTGGGTGGGTACCAGGTCCCCCGTGGGCAGAGCACATGTGTGACCCTCTTTGGGGTCACTGGTGGCTTAGGGAGAAGTAGAGGGCCCCTGAGTGGATGTGGGAGAAGGAGGGGGCTCCTGGGTGGACGTGGGAGAAGGAGAGGGCCCCCTGGGTGGACGTGGGAGAAGGAGAGGACTCCTGGGTAGATGTGGGAGAAGGAGAGGGCCCCTGGGTGTTTGGAGGAGGAGAGGGCCCCTGGGTGGCCATTTAGTGAACAAGAGAGCCCCAGGGTGGCTGGGGGAGAAGGAGAGGGCTCCTGGGTGGACGTGGGCTCCTCTGTGTCCTCCCACTACACGACTGACCCCTCTGTGTGCTCTCACTACACAGGGGACCACTCTGTTCTGTTTGCTCCCCCTACATGTCAGCATACTCTGACCACCTCCTGTATCCCGTCCGCATCCTCTGACCACCACCTGTACCATTTCCACATCCTTTGACCATCACCTGTTCCATTTCCACATCCTTTGACCTCCTCCTGTATCCTGTGTGCATCCTCTGACCACCTCTGACCTCTATCTGCAGTCTCTAACCATCTCTTGTACCATGTTTGCAATCTCTGACTATCTCTTGTCTTTTATCATGTCTGCAGTCTCTGAAAGGTGTTCTGGGGAGGAATCAAGAGTGAGAACGCTGCCGGGATCGGGATTACTGGAGGGGTCAGACATGTATGGACTATGGAGAAGAGACTATAAAATAAAACCAAGCCACCAACTTGGAGCCGGCTAACACTGAGCCCTGCACATTGCACCTGAGAGGAGGTCAGTGACAGCGCCATCAGGCCAGTCTGAGGGGGGTCACTGATGTAATGGGGGATGGAGGCCTGGATACATGTCCAAGGAACACAGAGGATATATGGGTTAGATTAGAAGGGATGGAGGCTTGGAGATATGTCCATGGTACACAGAGGATACATGGGTTAGATTAGAAGGGATGGAGGCCTGAAGACATGTCCAGGGTATACAGAGGATACATGGGTTAGATTAGAAGGGACGGAGGTCTGGAGACATGTCCAGGGTACACAGAGGATACATGGGTTAGATGAGAAGGGATGGATGTCCAGGGAACACAGAGGAGCCCTCAATCCCTTCTAATCTAACTCATGTGTCCTCTGTGTACCCTGGACCTGTCTCTGGGCCTTCATCCTTTCTGATCTAACCCATGTATCCTCTGTGTTCCCTGGACAAGTCTCTGGGCCTCCACCCCTTTTAATCTTACAGTGCAAGGGGGAACTCTGTGAACCCTGAGGTGAAGGGGAACACTGATGTAAAGGACAATGCTGCAGACTCTGATGTAATTGGGAGCTCTGATGTAAATGGGAAAGCAGTGGACTCTGATATAAGGTGGTCTCTGGTGACCAGAGCACCCCTTACACCAGAGTTCCTTCTTAAATCATGCTCTGCAGCATTTTCCTTTACATCTGAGTTCCTGTGCTCTGCAAGGGGGAATCCTGCAGACTCTGATGTAAAGGGGAATGCCGGAAACTATGATGTGGGGGGGTGGGGGAGACTCTAGAGACCAACTTCTGCAGAGTGAATTCACTAAGGTAAGGGGGGGTTACTAATCTAAGGTGAAATCTTTATATCAGTGCCCCCTTACATTATTGTATTTACTTCCCCCATTACATCAGTGACCCCCCCAGACTGGCCTGATGGCACTGTCACTGACCTCCTATCAGGTGTACTGTGCAGGGCTGTTAGACGGCTGCAGGTTGGTGGCTCTGGTTTTATAGTCTCCTCTCCACAGTCCACACATCTGACTCCTCCCATAATCGCCATCCTGGGGGCGCTCTCACTCTTGATTCCTCTCCAGACTCCCCCTCAGAGACTTCAGATATGAGAAAAGACAAGAGATAGTCAGAGATTGCAGACATGATACAAGAGATGGTTAGAGGCTGCGGACATGATATAGGAGGTGGTCAGTACATGCGCACAGGATACAGGAGGTGGTCAGAGTATGCAGACATGTAGGGGGATCAAACAGACTGGTCCTCTGTGTAGGGGAAGCACACAGAAGGGTCAGTCATGTAGTGGGAGCACACAGAGGGGTCAGTCAGATAGGAGGAGCACACAGAGGGGTCAGTCGTGTAGGAGGAGCACACAGAGGGGTCAGTCGTGTAGGAGGAGCTCACAGAGGGGTCAGTCGTGTAGGAGGAGCATGCAGATGGGTAAGTCGTGTAGTGTCCATGTAGGAGGAGCACACAGTGGGGTGAAGTCGTGATAAGAGCTATCACAGGAGGACCCTCACACAGGACACATGGCAGGCAGGGTGGTGAGGTTGGCACACACAGGGTGATCAGGCAGGGCAGTGAGGTTGGCACACTCAGGCTGATCTGGTTCCTGTTCTTAGGGGAGGTGGAGTCCTGGTTCCCAGGGAAGATGGGGTCCCTAGGTGAGATGGAGTCTCCGTTGCCAAGAGAGACAGGGTTCCTGTCCTTAGGCAAGATGGGTTCCCCATCCCTAGGGGAGATAGTGTCCCTGTCCCCAGGGGAGAAGAGGTCACTGTCCTCAGGAGAAAAGGGTGTCTCTATCCTCCAGGGGAGAAGGGTGTCCCTGTCCTCCGGTGGGAGAAGGGTGTCCCTGTCCTCAGGGAAGAAGGGTGTCCCTGTCCTCAGGGAAAGAAGGGTGCCCTGTCCTCTGGGGAAGAAGGGTGTCCCTGTCCTCTGGGGAAGAAGGGTGTGCCTGTCCTCTGGGGAAAAAGGTTGTCCCTGTCCTCAGGGGGAGAAGGCTATCCCTGTCCTCTGGGGGAGAAGGGGGTCCCTGTCCCCGGTGGGAGAAGGGTGGCACCCTCTCCTCCTCCAACAACCCAAGGACCAGCTCTTCCAGTTTTGGCCAACCCTGGGGGCCATCTCCTTCTCCTCCAGCAACCCAGGGGCTCTCTCCTTCTCCACCGACCACCCAGGGGCCCTCTCCTTCTACCACGTCCACCCAGGGGTCCTCTCCTTCTCCCACGTCCACCCAGGAGCCCTCTCCTTCTCCCACGTCCACCCAGGAGCCCTCTCCTTCTCCCACGTCCACTCAGGAGCCCTCTCCTTCTCCCACGTCTACCCAGGAGCCCTCTCCTTCTCCCACGTCCACCTGGGTGTCCTCTCCTTCTCCCAAAGCCACCAGTGACCCCAAAGCAGATCACACATGTGCTCTGCCCTCGGGGGACCCAATATCCACCCAAGTCTCCAGTGTGAGGGCTACAGGTAAACTCGCACTTAGCTTCTTTGGCCCCTGATTGGAGGAAAAGCAGCAGAGGCGATCCTGCCCCTAGCACTTGACAATGATCACAGACCAGTGGCGGTCTGTGCATTGTGGGCGCATGGGCGCCATCCCCCTGACACCTCCACTGCCATCCCTATTCATGTGCCTGGCCCCTTTTCATGTGCCAGAGGCTCTAATAGGCTTCAAAATAGGGTGGGCTAGGGGCGCAGAGTACTGCGTCCTGATCCCACCCTGTTGTGTGGAATAGCAAATTAATTTTCACTATTTTCACACTAATGTTCCTCCCTGACGATCAGGAGACAGGTCAGTGAGATTGGCCAAAGCATTAGGCAATCCTATTTGATTCCTAACACTTTGGCGAAAGAGGAGATACAGCGGAGGAAGCCTGAGGAGCCGAGCGGACACAGGAGCCACTACAGAAGAGGAGGAGAAAGCACCGTCACTCGGTAAGTGCCGCCGGACCGGCCGTGTGGGGAGGGTTAGTGAAGTGACAGCCAGGATGCACCTGGCTGCATTTGATGGGCTCAAATAGCTGCATTTGATGGGCACAAATGCCTGCATATGATGGGCACAAGTGGCTGCATATACTGGGTAAAAGTGGCTGCATACGATGGCGCACTGTGCCTGCATATGATGGGCACAAGTGGCTGCATATGACGGGCACAGTGGCTGCATATGATGGACACAGTGTCTGCATATGATGGGCACAGTAGACGGGCACAAGTGGCTGCATATGATGGGCATAGTGGATGGGCACAAGTGGCTACATATGATGGGCACAGTGGACGGGCAAAAGTGGCTCCATATGATGGGTACAGTGGCTGCATATGATGGGCACAAGTGGCTGCATATGATGGGCACAGTGGACAGGCACAAGTGGCTGCATATGATGGGCACAGTGGACGGGCACAAGTGGCTGCATATGATGAGCACATTGGCTGCATATGATGGGCACAGTGGACAGGCACAAGTGGCTGCATATGATGGGCCAGTGTGGACGGGCACAAGTGGCTGCATTTGACAGGCACAACAGTGGATGGGCACAAGTGGCTGCATTTGACAGGCACAAGTGGCTGTATATGATGGGCACAAGTGGCTGCATATGATAGACACAGTGGACAGGCACAAGTGGCTGCATATGATAGGCCAGTGGACGGGCACAAGTGGGTGCATTTGACAGGCACAACAGTGGACGGGCACAAGTGGCTGCATATGATGGGCACAGTGGCTGCATATGATGGGCACAGTGGACAGGCACAAGTGGCTGCATATGATGAGCACAGTGGATGGGCACAAGTGGCTGAATTTGATGGGCACAACTGTGGACAGGCACAAGTGGCTGCATTTGATGGGCACAAGTGGATGGGCACAAGTGGCTGCATATGATGGGCACAAGTGGCTGCATATGATGGGCACAATGGGTGCCCATGATGGGCACAGTGGACGGGCACAAATGGCTGCATATGACGGGTACAAGTGGCTGCATACGATGAACACAAATGGCGCCCACAAGAAATGCAGAAATCCACCCATCACAAAGTTTTTTTATTTTGCAGCACTGGCCATCTAATTTCCGCCCCAGAGTACCCATATATCCACCCACAAGAAATTTAAAAATCCGCCCATTACAATTTATTTTTTTGTTTGCTGCACTGGCCATCTAATTCTGCCCACAAGAAATGTAAAAATCCGCCCATCACAAAGTTCAAAAATCTTTTTTTTGCTGCACTGGCCATCTAATTCCACCCACAATCTGCCCACATGTAGAAATCCACCCATCATGGACATGAACTCTCACTACGGGAGCGCGGGGAAGCGCGGGACACAATCTGACAGAAAATAAAAATTCTGTCGTTTATTGTGCGCCTGCGCCATCTCGTCGTGACAACAGCTGATGTTATAATCAGCTGTTGTGCTGTTACGTAGTGCGTATGTGTTGCACATGTGCTCTTCAAGCCAGGCACTATCCGATGGGGGGTACTTCTTGACAGAACACTGACACAGTGGTACCTTCAAGGAAATGTCTCCATTCTCCAACAGCTCTCTGTCACCAATCTTGTAATTGCACTCTGCAGGTAACAATTTCTTGGAAAAGTAGCCACAAGGATGTAAAGCGCTCTCAGAGGTAGGACGTTCAGACAGAAGGGTACCAACTCCAGTCTCAAAAGCATCAACCTCAAGGATAAAAGATAATGTAGAATCAGAATGTGCCAACACGGGAGCAGAAACAAAGGCAGCCTTGAGACTCTCAAAGGCCTTAACGGACTTCGGAGACCAACACTGTGGATTACCGTCCTTTCTGGTAATATCAGTCAGGGGCTTGACTAGAGATGAATACACTAATACACTAACTTACGAATAAACTTCCGAAATTAGTTGGCATAGCCCAGGAAACGCTGCAGAGGATGTAAACCCATGGGTCAGGGGCCACTGTAGAACTGCTGAAAGTTTCTCTGGGTCCATCGAAAACCAGCAGTGGAAATTACATAACCCAGGGTTTTAACTTGTTCACGATGGAACTTGCACTTCTCCAATTTCCAATTTACAATTTACAATAGAGATTGTTCTCTCTTAGTTTATGAAGCACACAACAGACATCTGTGTGGTGGCTCTCCAGGGACTTCGAAAATATGAGGATATCATCGAGATAAACCACCACACATAACTGCAACAACGTTAATGAATTCCCAGAAAACTGCCAGGGCGTTACAAAGGCCAGAAGGCATTACGTGGTACTCATAATGGCCTGTTCTAGTATTAAACGCAGTTTCCCACTGGTCGCCCTCCTTAATCCTCACGAGATTGTATGCCCCTCTGAAATCAAGCTTCGAGAAAACCGTTGCTCCCTTGAGGCATTCAAATAACTCTGTAATCAACGGAATCGGATAGGTATTCTTAATTGTGAAACGACTGAGACCCCTATAATCAATACAAGGTCTCAGTTCACCACTCTTCTTCTTCATGAAAAAGAAACCAGCACCAGCAGGGGATGAGGATTTGCAGCTGAAACCTCGAGAAAGTATGTCTGCAACATACTCCTCCATGGCCTTATCCTCCAAGACCGACAAAGGGTAAACCCAGCCACGAGGGGGTATGGCACCAGGTTGAAGGTCAATTGCGCAATCATATGGCCAATGTGGAGGCAAACTACCGGCTTGACCTTTGTCAAAGCCATCGCTAAAATCGTGGTACTCCTCCGGCAGGAAGGAGAGTGAAGAGGTGCACAGGACCTTGGCTACCTTCTGGAAGCATGTCTTACTGCATTGTGATGACCAGGAGAGAACCTCAGCATGGAGATAATCAAAAGAGGTAACCAAGGATAACCAATAACCAGCAGAAACTTAGGTGAGGAAATAACTTGGAATTGTATTAACTCATGGTGAAGAGCCCCTACGGCCATGGAAAACGGAACCGTCTCATGAGTCACATGGGCAGGCTGTAGGGGTCTCCTGTCAAGAGCCTCAATGGCAAGTGGAGTGTCATGCAGCTGCAGCAGAATTGAGTGCTTCGATACAAAGTCCCAGGCCTGCAGCCCCAGAGTCGATTAGAGCCTGTATTTCAGCCCAAGAATGTGTGAACGAAACCAGGGGCTTATCCTTCTGGATAACTGGGGGATGAAACAACACCACCTAAGGACAAGACCTCAAGGTTCGGGCGTTCCCTAGATGGGTAGGACAAGACTTCAAAAAGTGACCTGCCTGGCCACAATAAAGGCAAAATCTCTTCCTTCTCCTAAAGGTTCTCTCATCTGCAGAGAGACGCATGAAGCCCAAGTACATGGGTTTATCTTTACTGACCAACTCGGTACCAGGAGGCATGGGAGGTGAGGGCATGGGTGGGACTGCAAAGCTCGGAGGCAAACGTACAGGAGGCTTCCGCAAGCACTCCTTAAAGAGAGTCTTTCTCAAAGTCTGGAGTCAATGAGGTTGGCAAACGTGATCAACTTCTCCAGCTCAGTGGGTATATCTCGAGCTGCTATCTCATCCTTGATGGAATCCGAGAGACCATGAGAAAAAGCAGCCACAAGGGCCTCATTGTTTCAAGCAACTTCTGCTGCCAGAGTACGGAATTCAATGGTGTAGTCAGCAACAGTTCCCGTACTCTGTTTGATGGACATGAGACACTTGGCAGCAGAAGCGGAGCATGCGGGGATGTCAAATACCCTTTTAAAGGAGGCCACAAACTCAGGCTAACTCAAGACAACAGGTTTTTGCGGTGTCTCCCATAGAGGGTTAGCCCAGGCCAAGGCTCTCTCAGAAAGCAAAAATATCACAAAACCTACTTTTCTTCTGTCCATGGGAAACACCTGGGGCAGCATCTCAAAGTATATCTCAACCTGGTTGAGAAACCCTCTGCATTGAATTGGATTGCCCCCAAATCGCTGGGAAAGTGGAGTGGAACCAGACATACCTCTAGAGGTAATACTCGAGGTGGGTGCCTGCACAGAGACTGGTGCAGCAGCAGGGACGGCCTGCAACTTAGGTTGTACCGGAGCAGCCACAGTAAGATATTCCAGGTCATCCGTGCGACTCTGCATCTGTAAAAGCATCTGTAACGCCATGGCAAACTGATCCATGCGGTGATCTTGCTCATCCAATCTGGAAAAAATATTATCAACAAGTGGATTGACTGTATCTTCTGAATTCATTCGCCATGAATTCAGAAACCATGAAATCAGACCAAGACAGAAGTACAGTTAAATCACACTTGTTTAATAATAAAAGTAAATAGAACAAACATAGTCAAAACAGAGCCAGAGTTCAGGAACCAGAATGGATAGTCAGACAAGCCAAAAGTCAGGGAGCCGGAGACGAGCGTAGTCAAACAGCAAGCAGGAACTGGAGCCAGAAGGAATGTCAGCCAAGCAAGTCTTTTAACAGAAATGCAGACGAGCGTCTCTGTGATGTTGACTAAGGCGAAGGCAGAGATCCTCTGGGCTGGGTGGCTTAAGTAGGCAGGACTGACAAGCAGGATATCATCAACAGCTGAGTAACTGTGGAGAGATAGGAGCTGGCAATTAGCCGACAGCTGAGCAGCCAGCTCAGAGAAGGAAGGGCTAAACCCAGCCCTGACACTAGAGACATCTCTATCTCTAATAGTGTCAGCTATGTTTTATACATGGGATTAGGGATGAGCCGAACACCCCCCTGTTCGGTTCGCACCAGAACATGCGAACAGGAAAAAAGTTTGTTCGAACACGCGAACACCGTTAAAGTCTATGGGACAAGAACATGAATAATCAAAAGTGCTAATTTTAAAGCCTTATATGCAAGTTATTGTCATAAAAAGTGTTTGGGGACCCGGGTCCTGCCCCAGGGGACATGGATCAATGCAAAAAAAGTTTTACAAATGGCCGTTTTTTCAGGAGCAGTGATTTTAATAATGCTTAAAGTCAAACAATAAAAGTGTATTATCCCTTTAAATTTCGTAGCTGGGGGGTGTCTATAGTATGCCTGTAAAGGGGCGCATGTTTCCCGTGTTTAGAACAGTCTGACAGCAAAATGACATTTCAAAGGAAAAAAGTAATTTAAAACTACTCGCGGCTATTGCATTGCCGGTCCGACAATACACATAAAAGTTCATTGATAAAAACGTCATGGGAATTCCCCACAGGGGAACCCAGAACCAAAATTAAACAAAAAAAATGATGTGGGGGTCCCCCTAAATTCCATACCAGGCCCTTCAGGTCTGGTATGGAAATTAAGGGGAACCCCGGCCAAAATTAAAAAAAAAAAAATGACGTCAGGATCCCCCTAAATTCCATACCAGACCCTTCAGGTCTGGTATGGATTTTAAGGGGAACCCCACGCCAAAATTAAAAAAAAAAAACGGCGTGGGGTCCCCCCAAAGATCCATACCAGACCCTTATCTGAGCACTCAACCTGGCACTTCGCAGGAAAAGAAGGGGGACGAGAGAGCGCCCCCCCTCCTGAACCGTACCAGGCCACACGCCCTCAACATTGGGAGGGTGCTTTGGGGTAGCCCCCCAAAACACCTTGTCCCCATGTTGATGAGGACAAGGGCCTCATCCCCACAACCCAGGCCGGTGGTTGTGGGGGTCTGCGGGCGGGGGGCTTATCGGAATCTGGAAGCCCCCTTTAACAAGGGGACCCCCAGATCCCAGCACCCCACCCTGTGTGAGATGGTAAGGGGGTACAAAAGTACCCCTACCACTTCACTAAAAAACTGTCAAAAATGTTAAAAATGACAAGAGACAGTTTTTGACAACTCCTTTATTTAAATGCTTCTTCTTTCTTCTTTCTTCTATCTTCCTTCATCTTCTTCTTCTTCTGGTTCTTCTGGCTCTTCTGGTTCTTCCTCCGGCGTTCTCATCCAGCATCTCCTCCGCGGCATCTTCTATCATCTTCCCCTCGGGCCGTTCCGCACCCATGGCATGGGGGGAGGCTCACGCTCTTCTCTTCATCTTCTTCTCTTCTTCATCTTCTTCTTCATCTTCTTCTTTTCTTCTCTTCTTCTCTTCTTCATCTTCTTCTCCGGGCCGCTCCGCACCCACAGTATATAATTTGAGAGAGATTCTAACCTTTTCCTCTTTCGAAATGTATTTTTTTTTTCTGTCTCTGTCCCCACAGGGGGAATTTACCCTTACACCCTGTATGGCACCCATCAAATGGACAGGAATTAAAATGAAATCTACCAAATAGGACACACACATAACTGAGAAAAATGTTACTCGAAGTAGGGTTTTAAAAACATTAACGTAGCATTTTAAAAAGGTATGATTAGATCACAATTAGGTTTTGACACTCTCAGGCTTAAACTTGCATTTATTTTCTGTAATTGATAGTTTAGTAAGACTAATAGGCAGTTTCCCTTGTGGTAAAATCACAGTGGCTCTACAACTCCAAAGTAAGAGGATGTCTTATTGTGACAGCATGTGATCTCTCTTTACAAGATTCTTAGCTATGCTGTTTTCCTTAATTAAACAAGAATAAGACATATAGGTTTACCAACAATAGGATTATATTGTTCACAGCTCCAGCCTGGAACCATGGGTGTTTGGGGACAAATAACAGCTATGCCAGCACCAATTTAAAAAGAACCTAAGACTTAAGTGCATAACTACTGAGAAAAAGTTCAATTTTAACCACTTGACCCCCAGAAGATTTACCCCCCTTCCTGACCATGCCATTTTTTGCGATATGGCACTGCGCTACTTTAACTGACAATTGGGCGGTTGTGCAACACTGTACCCAAACAAAATGAATGTCCTTTTTTCCCACAAATAGAGCTTTCTTTTGGTGGTATTTTATCACCACTACATTTTGTATTTTTTACATTATAAACAAAAAAGACAGACAATTTTGAAAAAAACAACCAATATTTTTTACTTTCTGCTATAAAAAATCAAATTTCTTCATCAATTTCGGCCAATATTCTGCCACATATTTTTGGTAAAAAACGAAACAAAAAAACAATAAGCGCATATGGATTGGTTTGCACAAAAGTTATAGCGTCTACAAAATTTGGAATATTTTTATTTATTTTTATTTTGTTTACTAGTAATGGTGGCGATCAGTGACTTATAGCGGGACTGCTAGAATTGCGGCACAGACAATTTGAACACTAACTGACACTTTTGACACTTTTTGGGGACCAGTGACATTATTTCAGTGATCAGTGTTAAAAAATATGCACCGCCACTGTACTAATGACACTGGCTGGGGAGGGGTTAACATCAGGGGCAATCAAATTGTTAAATGTGTGCCTAGCCTGTGTTTCTCTAAACTGTTGGAGGTGATTTTACTAGGGTAAGACATGGATCCATGTCCCTGCTTTGCATGAACACAGGATTCATGCCCTCCCAACTGACAGAAACGCGATCGGCCTCGTTTCTCACAGCGGGTACAAGCCGCCGGCAGCGCACATGTGCATACCCTACTCGGAAGACATGGAACACATTTATATATGTGATCCGGTGTACAGGTGCCACCTTGTAGCAGTAAACTGCTATGAGGTGGACCTGAAGTGGTGAAAACAGTTCAGAGAAAACTGCTCTTAATCACAGATTGCACAATTTTGTTCAACATTTTTAAGATGAAAAACCTGCTATAAAAGTAATGTTGTGCTTATTTTCACCTGAGCAAACTCTCTCTCAGTAATAACAGTAAACAGGACAAATAGAGAGGTTGAATCTCCCTAATAGGAGCATAGACAGCAATAAAAACCTGACAGGTGTTGTAATTCCTCTCCACTCTAATCTAAAATGTTAAAAGAGTTTTGCCTTTAGTTATACTTTTATACAAAGAAAAGGAACTTGTTAAATGTTGTACACCCAGACTGTATTTTACAAATTTTGCAAGCACCCTTTTTCTTTATATAATGCAGAAACTCCAGGCCCATCTTTTCCTCTTGCTGTTTGACGAATACAAATTACAGGGTTTGTGATCTAGCTTTACTGTGAGATACAACTTAATTCACAAAGCTATAACAAATACAATTTTTAACAATGAGACAATGACAACTAAATAAAACAGTCACTTGACTGAAAAAAAAAGTTCATTATGGCAAAACAAATATGCAATATTGCATAGTGAATTGAGCATATTGAAATATTATACATTTTTTATTTATGGCTTCAGTGTTTATACACTATTGCGTTTAATTCTGTAAAAAATAATGTACTGTATGATCTACAAATATTTAAAGTTAAACTCTAGCCATAACTTTTCTTTACATTTGGATTGAGTGGCATTTAGAACCTTGTAGAATGGTTACACCCTCTATGTAGCAGATTGTTAAAGAAAAAGTACAGCCAAAGCTCGTTTGTCTGTACTTCTCCTGTGGATCCCAGGAGTGCAATTCGTTCTGCACTCCTGCGACCAATTTCCAGCAGACAGCAGGCTGAAGCCCTTGGACTTTGTGCACTGGTGTACAATCATGTTGGAACAGAAAGGGGCCATCCCTAAACTGTTCCCACAAAGTTGGGAGCATGAAATTGTCCAAAATATCTTGGCATGCTGATGCATTTAGAGTTCACTCCACTGGTACTAAGGGGCTAAGCCTGAAAAACAACCCCACACCGTAATCCTCCCTCCACTAAATGATTTGGACCAGTGCACAAAGCACGGTCCATAAAGACATGGATAAGCGAGTTTGGGGTGGAGGAACTTGACTGGCCTGCACAGAATCCTGACCTCAACCTAATAGAACACCTTTGGGATGAATTAGGGTGGAGACTGCAATCCAGGCCTTCTTGTCCACATCAGTGCCTGACCTCACAAATGCGCTTCTGGAAGAATGGTCAAACATTCCCAAAGGCACACTCCTAAACCTTGTGGACAGCCTTCCCAGAAGAGTTAAAGCTGTTAGAGCCTGCAAAGGATGGGCCAACTCAATATTGAACCCTATGGACTGAGACTGGGATGCCATTAAAGTTCATGTGTATGTAAAGGCAGGCGTCCCAATACTTTTGATAATACAGTGTATATTGCTTCCACATAAATTTGCAAATGTGTGCAACTAAACCCTCTGTTTTTAAAATGGATTGTTAGACAGTGTCAATGTGTTTTCTCTGTAGACTAGCTGTAAGTGTGCTGGGATTTTTTGTTTTGTTTTTTGTGATATGTCTGATTTAGGATAGTTTTAAAAACTGGCAACATTTTTGGCTAAAATTTGGCAGAAAGTCTTTGTATATAGCATTTAAAAATTAGGTTTTACTGACAAGCTCACTTATCAAAATGTGTCAAAATTAGTGGAATAATTTCCCAGCTGTTATGAAAGAGATTTCCTGTGGTGCACATGGTAAAACACCAATTCTGACAGCTGTCCATCGGTAAGAATAATGGTTTTAATTTTTAAGTGAAATTGCAAGCACAGTTTAACTCATTAAGCATGATTTAATACAAGTGTGTATTTATCATTGACAATGATGTGTGGTACAGCATGCACCCAATATAGTAGAATCAAACAGAAAGGAAGCAAAAGTTGTTCAGTGATAGAAAAGGAGTGTTTCTATTTTTTATGTCCAAGCTATATGCACATAAGCATTATTTATGTTTGCATTTCTTTAACGATGAATCTAATTAAAAGGAAGGCATGTTTTATTTTTATTTAGCTCACATTCTAAATTATTTCAGCTTTTTCTTTAATGCAGAACACTTTTGGTGGATTTACTAAAGGCAAATGGACTGTGCAGTTTCCAAAGTGCATTTGCACTCTGCAAGTGTAGTTGCCCCAGAGCTTAGTAAAGGAGGTAAATCTTCACCTGATCATGGTTTAATAAACCTTGCTTCTGTGCACAAAGAATCACATGCAAGGAAAATTAAAAAAAAACAGCATTTTTGCTTGCACATGATTGGATGATGGAAATCAGCAGAGCTTTTGCTCATTTACTAAGCTCTGGAACAACTGCACTTGCAGAGTGCACAGTCTATTTGTGTTTAGTAAACAAACCCCTTTGTGTTCATGGGCACGTAGGCTAATATTGAGGGGCATTTAGAGGCAGATTAAAAAAACAAAGCAAGATGCCTCTAGAAGTGGCATTTAAAATGTTTAATTACAGGGATTTGCAGATTACCCACTAAAGGGAGTTCTCAGTGGCTCAGGGCTATCAGTCAGCAGGTTAAGAACTGTTAAGAAAAGATACCAGCCATCTAGGGAATGCATTGCTTTTAATGAGTTGACTGTATCATATACCTGTAGTGTAAGAAGAAGCAGAAACACAACACTTACAGTAGAGCAGGAAGTTGATCCTACCTAATCAATGAGTAAATACAAAGAGAAAAGCTGCGCTATATAAATTTAAACCAGCATTGACTTGTATATACAGGCATAAGAATTAATAAAGTCCATAAAAAGACACCCAGGTGAGCTTGATCAAACGTAAGTGCCGCCACCTAATAAAAACTTGCTTACCAGATAGCAAGCAAAAGCATGCAGTTAGCTATAGCCCAGCCATGGCCTTTGCTTAATAGGAATTGTACCAGATGACTCGTCAAAGCACCGCAATCAGCTACGATCGTGGACTTCCATTGTTCAGGATAACTCAATCAATCATTAGATGTGGTGGCTGCATTTGTTTTCATTTAATTGGCTTTATCCCTCTGTTTTCACCTAGTGATCTGGCCAATAGCACACCTCCTGTATTAGTAAGACACAACTCTGGAGGAATGAGCAGTGGATGCACACAGACAGCAGCGGTGTCGATCTGATCTGTGTATCAGGCTGATACACAGCGCGTTTTTTTTCAGTCTGACACCCCGCAACACCAATCTAGGTAAAGAGTCTCTGACGGAGTCCAATCACGGCTGATCACGATGTAAATAGGAAGAGCCGGTAATCGGCTTTTCCTCACTTGCGTCTGATAGACGCGAGTAGAGGAGAGCCGATAGGCTGCTCTCCTGACAGGGGGGGTCTGTGCTGATTGTTTATCAGCACAGCCCCCCCTCGGATCCCGCCCAGGACCACCAGAGAAGCTGCCCAGGACCACCAGGGAAGCCATCCACACTGGACCACCAGGTATGCCCCTAGACCCCCAGGGAAATACCACTATGTGCCCAGGCAGCTGCCAATCTGTGCCCAGGCAGCTGCCAATCAGTGCCCATTCCAATGCCTACCAATGCCAGTGCCACCAGGGATGCCTATTAGTGCCTCATACCAGTGCTGCGTATCAGTGCCCATCAGTGCCACGTATCAGTGCCCATCAGTGCCGTCTATCAGTGCCCATCAGTGCCGCCTATCAGTGCCACCCCATCAGTGCCCAGCAGTGCCGCCTTTCAGTGCCCAGTGTCGCCTATCAGTGCCCATCAGTGCCTACCAGTGCCAACCAGTGCCACCCATAAGTGCCCATCAGTGCCGCCTATCAATGCCCATCAGTGCTGCATATCAATGCTACCCATCAGTGCCACCTACCAGTGCCCATCAGTGCCGCATATCAGTGCCCATCGTCAGTGCCCATCAGTGCCCGCTCATTGGTGCCACCTCATCGGTGCCGCCGTATCAGTGCCTGTCAGTGCCGCCTTATCAGTGCCCATCAGTGAAAGAGAAAACTTACTTATTTACAATTATTTACTTTATTATTTACTTATTTTAACAGAAACA
This sequence comes from Aquarana catesbeiana, assembly GCF_042186555.1. Lineage (NCBI taxonomy): Eukaryota > Metazoa > Chordata > Amphibia > Anura > Ranidae > Aquarana > Aquarana catesbeiana. Next base: position 204,292,147 of record NC_133326.1, on the reverse strand, counting down.
AAAGCAAAACTTTTATTTTTTTTCAAAATTTTCGGTCTTTTTTTATTTGTTTAGCAAAAAATAAAAACTGCAGAGGTGATCAAATACCACCAAAAGAAAGCTCTATTTGTGGGAACAAAATGATAAAAATTTAGTTTGGGTACAGTGTAGCATGACCGCGCAATTGTCAATCAAACTGCGACAGCACTGAAAGCTGAAAATTGGTCTGGGTAGGAGGTGTCTAAGTGCCCTGTATTGAAGTGGTTAAAATTACTTTTTTCCTTTAGAAATGTAATTTTGCTATCAGACTGTTCTAAACATGGGAAACATGCACCACTTTACAGGCATACTATAGACACCCCCCAGGTATGAAATTTAAGGGAATATTAAACTTTTATTGTTTCACTTTAAGCATTATTAAAATCACTGCATTGATACATGTCCCCTGGAGCAGGACCCAGGTCCCCAAACACTTTTTAAGACAATACCATGCATATACAATGGGAACGGAAAGTATTCAGACCCCCTTAAATTTTTCACTCTTTGTTATATTGCAGCCACTTGCTAAAATCATTTAAGTTAATTTTTTTCCTCATTAATGTACATACAGCACCCCATATTGACAGAAAAACACAGAATTGTTGACATTTTTGCAGATTTATTAAAAAAGAAAAACTGAAATATCACATGGTCCTAAGTATTCAGACCCTTTGCTGTGATACTCAAATATTTAACTCAGGTGCTGTCCATTTCTTCTGATCATCCTTGAGAAGGTTCTACACCTTCATTTTAGTCCAGCTGTGTTTGTTTATACTGATTGGACTTGATTAGAAAAGCCACACACGTGTCTATATAAGACCTTACAGCTCACAGTGCATGTCAGAGCAAATGAGAATCATGAGGTCAAAGGAACTGCCTGAAGAGCTCAGAGACAGAATTGTGACAAGGCACAGATCTGGCCAAGGTTACAAAAACATTTTTGCTGAACTTAAGGTTCTTAAGAGCACAGTGGCCTCCATAATCCTTAAATGGAAGACGTTTGGGATGACCAGAAACCTTCCTAGAGCTGGCCGTCTGGCCAAACTGAGCTGTCGGACAGAAGAGCCTTGGTGAGAGAGGTAAAGAAGAACCCAAAGATCACTGTGGCTATGCTCCAGAGATGCAGTCGGGAGATGGGAGAAAGTTGTAGAAAGTCAACCATCACCGCAGCCCTCCATTAGTCAGGGCTTTAAGGCAGAGCGGCCCGAAGGAAGCCTCTCCTCAGTGCAAGACCCGCATGGAGTTTGCTAAAAAAACACCTGAAGGACTCCAAGATGGTGAGAAATAAGATTCTTTGATCTGATGAGACCAAGATAGAACTTTTTGGCCTTAATTCTAAGCGGTATGTGTGGAGAAAACCAGGCACTGCTCATCACCTGTCCAATACAGTCCCAACAGTGAAGCATGGTGGGGGCAGCATCATGCTGTGGGGGTGTTTTTCAGCTGCAGGGACAGGACGACTGGTTGCAATCGAGGGAAAGATGAATGCGACCAAGTACAGGGATATCCTGGACGAAAACCTTCTCCAGAGTGCTCAGGACGTCAGACTGGGCCCAAGGTTTACCTTCCAACAAGACAATGACCCTAAGCACACAGCTAAAATAACGAAGGAGTGGCTTCACAACAACTGACTGTTCTTGAATGGCCCAGCCAGAGCCCTGACTTAAACTAAATTGAGCATCTCTGGAGAGACCTAAAAATGGCTGTCCACCAACGTTTACCATCCAACCTGACAGAACTGAAGAGGATCTGCAAGGAAGAATGGCAGAGGATCCCCAAATCCAGGTGTAAAAAACTTGTTGCATCTTTCCCAAAAAGACTCATGGCTGTATTAGATCAAAAGGGTGCTTCTACTAAATACTGAGCAAAGAGTTTGAATACCTAGGATCATGTGATATTTCAGTTTTTCTTTTTTAACAAATCTGCAAAAATGTCAACAATTCTGTGTTTTTCTGTCAATATGGAGTGCTGTGTATACATTAATGAGGGAAAAAAATGAACTTAAATGATTTTAGCAAATGGCTGCAATATAACAAAGAGTGAAAAATTTAGGGGGTCTGAATACTTTCCGTCCCCACTGTAAGCCTTAAAAATTAGCACTTTTGATTTTTCATGTTCATGTCCCATAGACTTTAACGGTGTTTGCGTGTTCAAACAAATGTTTTGCCTGTTCGCATGTTCTGGTGCGAACCGAACAGGGGGGTGTTTGGCCCATTCCTACTGATCACTGTCCCTGTCCTCCTCATCTGTCCATCTATGTACAATATAATAAGCTTAGAACAGACCTCAGCGGGGGAAATAAACAGCAGTGTCCCCTCCTTTGGCTCCTGTGTACATTTAATGATGTAAACAGCTGAGGAGGTGTGACAGCTTCGGTCAGCTCTGCTGATAGAGGCAAGGAGACAGCTGGGGCGGAGACCGTAGTGGCCCGGAGTGCAGTGTCTTTGGTGCTACCAATGCTGACAGGTCGCCTGGCATGGCGGAAAGCAGTGGTGCGGAGGAGGAGAAAGTTAACTTCTCCTCCGCTTTGTGTGCTGGACAGAAGTTGCAGCTGTGATGTCACTGGTTGCTAGAACACCAGGCTGCTCTAGCAACCAGTGGCCAGAGTCTCAGATGGAGCTGGGAGCAGAGTAAGCACCAGTGCTATAGCAGGGTTTGCTTGCTCTGTCAATTTCATTCAGGGACACTGTATTGTCCCAGAATTAATGTGCCCGGGACCAAGGACAGACCTGCTAATTGTGGGAATGTCCCGGGCACCCTAGTCTACACATGTCATTAAAATTTTTTACACTGAAGCAAGGTTTATTAAACCCTGATCAGGTGAGAAGTGTCACCATGTGTTTCAACTTTTTCTGCACCATGGATCTAAACTACATCCTGCCAGAGGTAGACCTTATCTCTAATATTATTTATATTTCAGTTGCATTTTTTTAAACATTATATTCTTTATTGAAACACTTTTCACTTACATACAAACAACCAGACCCTTTACATCTCTTCCCCACCCACATCCCTAAAAAAAAAAAAAAACATAAACACATATTCACTGTAGGCATCTTATGTGTACGGTGTATAATTAACCCATATTCAGAGGGGAGAAGGGATGATTAACATTTTTTTTTTAAACACACAAACTCTACACATATGACAGAATCCCCAATTCTTGTTAAGATATTAAAACATATGTAAGTGCAGGACAAGTCACTTTAAAATGTGTTTTCATTTCTATCGAAAGCCAGCTATGATTTTTTGAAACTGACAATGCAGAAAGTTTGTTGTTTAATTAATACTTTCATTGGCTAACTTAAAGCGAAGTTCCACCCATTTAAAAGACAGCAGCTACAAAAAGTGTAGCTGCTGACTTTTAATAATCAGACACTCACCTATCCTATGGTCCAGCGATGTGGGCTCATGAAGCCCCGCTCCTCTCCCCCTCCTCTCTGAGGCGCCAACACTGGGCATGCACTGCGTATGCATGAGCTGCACTGCCCACTGCATGCTGGGAATGGTCTGGCAATCTTATGGGACCTGTGATGTGTCCCAGAAGATTGCAGGGAGGGGGGAGCGATGAACTTCCTCCCAGCGCCATGGAGCCTGGGGAGGAAGTGGGAGCTGGGTGCCCATAAAAACTGGGTATCCACCCCCCCAAAAAAAAATGACATGCCAAATGTGGCATGTCAGGGGGTCACCATCACTTAAAGCTGAAGTTCCATTTTTGGGTGGAACTCCGCTTTAAGCTTTCAAAGTTAGTCATTCAGGACATTATATCCCTTCTTCACAACTATACAATTCTTTGCTTGTTTAATAAATTAAGTTAGTCAATAAAATGTATTACTTAAATTACAAACTTTCTGCACTGATCGATAGTTAACAGTAAATGACTCTACTATGCAAGACTTCCAATAATTCAAATTTCACTTTCAAGTTTTAAAACACTGGGTATATTCTGAAATTTATTTACACTATTAACCCTGGGAAGCTAAGTTCCTAATCTGGGATCGGGAAATTAGCTACACTGGCCTGTGTCAACATCTAGAACTGAAACAGGTAAGTATCTGCAATACAGTTTGCTCAAATCATCGAAATAAGATGAGTCAGATCATAATTTTCTTTCTCTACAGAAGTGGAGCTTTGCTTAAAACTTTTCAGTGACCGATAGTGTTTGCGCTGTGCCATAATAAACATTTTCTCAGAACTACCTAGTATACACAACTAAATTCTGTCATAATTATTAATGGTTATATAAATGGTTTATTGAATTCCAGAAGGTTGTAATATTAACACACTTAAAAATACTGGCATTCAAAAAAAAAGATGCTAGTAGCAAGAAATGTGTCAAGTAAAAAATTTGAATTAGGCTTATTTAGCATTTGTCGTTAAATTCTACAAAGGGAAACATTTCAAGGATAAGTTAATGTAAAGTCACTGATTACAAATCCTGGAATCCCCTCTGCTACAGAAAGGTATACTGTGCAGTATCTGTGTATTTTAAAAATTATGCAGCAAAATACCCTATTCTAGAGCGCTGCTGTGTGCTTACAGTACGTGACCTCCCGGCACTCTCCTTCCCCGATATGAGGACTACAGTGAGAGGGGCTGAGATTCCCCATTGATGTCAGGTGGGAGGAGAGTGGCAGGAGGTCACATGAGTGCAAATCGGTGCTCTGAAATAAGATATTTCCCTGCATAGTTTTTAAAACATAGATACTGCACAATATATCTTTCTGTAACAGAGGGGCTTCCACCGAAGAGGGGGGTGTTCAGCCCATCCCTAGTCAGGAGACTGTGACCGGCTCTCAATGGAGCCATTTCACACAGCTCCGGGATGGCTTCAAAGCAAATTGCACAGGAGTTCTGTGCATCTTCTGGTCCATTTCAGGTCCAAATTCAGCCAAAAATTTGGACCGAAATCAGACCTAAAACGGTGAACAGAGACACACCGGACCCCTGCTGTAAGCCGCTCCACATGCCAGTGTGAACTCAGCTTAAAGTGTTTCTGAAGTAAAAGGTTTTTTTTACCTTAATGAATTCTATGCATTAAGGTAAAAACAACTTCCACTAGCTATATATGAAAAAATCCGCCGCGCCTAGGGGTGTACCTGAATAACTGTAAACCTGAATATAAATCACAAATAATATAGCGTGCAAATCTCAGATAGTTTGAAACTAAAATCACTTGCTGAAATCCCTTGCTGTGTGAATCCTATAACCATGCACGCCAAAATGTCTGGTGCGGTAAATCACAAGGTGCAATGTGCATATAAAACATACCTATATCTTACAATGTAACCATGATGTGATAAATATAAAATCATCAGTGGTTAAAATAAAGAGAAAATAATTTCTGATGGGGTGTATATACTAAAAAAATGTTAAACACATATAAGTCCACTGTGATTAAAGTGAAAGTGAAAAAGTAAAAAAAATATATATATATTAGTAAAAATGGTAAAAAACACATATAGAGTAAATCAGTCACATGCGTAGAAAAATTAAAACTATAATCGCCCTAATTATGGTGCTCAAATCACAATCGTGAAAAAATCTTCCAATCCAGTAAGGTAAAGTGACCAAGTTCAAATAAAAGTCAGCGTATTAGTGATGGTTCAAAAAAAAGGTTCCAGTTCTGAGTCAAACGTGCCCAAAGAAAACATGCTGTGAAGTGCCTTGGTGACCCCCAATGTGGTTGCGCTCACCTTGGAGCGTGTGACACAGTTTTAAATGTGTCAATACACGCTTTTGGAGCCACCCCTGGGCTCAGTAATTGGTACAGCTGACTCCCAAAATAGATTCTTTATGACTCCACTCACATCAGACCATATAAAAAAGAAAGGCTAATATAGTGTAATACCGTAGGATACTTTTATTAAAATCACATCCAATCCCCGCATGGGGTACTCACATTTATAAGGTGCTCATGTGCACCAAACATAACAATGGAAAAGTAACGGCTGTGCGGCGTGCTGCGGGGTGTGAGAGCTCCACAACCCAGCTCTGTGCTGATCGCTCCGTCCTGGCCCCTCCCCTACGCGTCTTTGACACAGGGAGTCACGTGTCTTCATCAGGGGGATATGATTGGACGGGCGCTCTACAGTTTAAATATACTGACGGCGGCCATTTTGCGTAAGACCGCGGACATTAATATACTGGGCTACGCTCCTCTTAGTGAGTTTAAAGCCATTACCAGCGGCCATTTTGCGTGGGACCACAGACATATATACAATAGGCTCCGCTCTAAATAATCACAGCACAGAGATAATGTATCTATACGAACTATAGAACTCGTATAGATACATTATCTCTGTGCTGTGATTATTTAGAGCGGAGCCTATTGTATATATGTCTGTGGTCCCACGCAAAATGGCCGCTGGTAATGGCTTTAAACTCACTAAGAGGAGCGTAGCCCAGTATATTAATGTCCGCGGTCTTACGCAAAATGGCCGCCGTCAGTATATTTAAACTGTAGAGCGCCTGTCCAATCATATCCCCCTGATGAAGACACGTGACTCCCTGTGTTGTAGACGCGTAGGGGAGGGGCCAGGACGGAGCGATCAGCACAGAGCTGGGTTGTGGAGCTCTCACACCCCGCAGCACGCCGCACAGCCGTTACTTTTCCATTGTTATGTTTGGTGCACATGAGCACCTTATAAATGTGAGTACCCCATGCGGGGATTGGATGTGATTTTAATAAAAGTATCCTACGGTATTACACTATATTAGCCTTTCTTTTTTATATGGTCTGATGTGAGTGGAGTCATAAAGAATCTATTTTGGGAATCAGCTGTACCAATTACTGAGCCCAGGGGTGGCTCCAAAAGCGTGTATTGACACATTTAAAACTGTGTCACATGCTCCAAGGTGAGCGCAACCACATTGGGGGTCACCAAGGCACTTCACAGCATGTTTTCTTTGGGCACGTTTGACTCAGAACTGGAACCTTTTTTTTGAACCATCACTAATACACTGACTTTTATTTGAACTTGGTCACTTTACCTTACTGGATTGGAAGATTTTTTCACGATTGTGATTTGAGCACCATAATTAGGGCGATTATAGTTTTAATTTTTCTACGCATGTGACTGATTTACTCTATATGTGTTTTTTACCATTTTTACTAATATATATATATTTTTTTTACTTTTTCACTTTCACTTTAATCACAGTGGACTTATATGTGTTTAACATTTTTTTAGTATATACACCCCATCAGAAATTATTTTCTCTTTATTTTAACCACTGATGATTTTATATTTATCACATCATGGTTACATTGTAAGATATAGGTATGTTTTATATGCACATTGCACCTTGTGATTTACCGCACCAGACATTTTGGCGTGCATGGTTATAGGATTCACACAGCAAGGGATTTCAGCAAGTGATTTTAGTTTCAAACTATCTGAGATTTGCACGCTATATTATTTGTGATTTATATTCAGGTTTACAGTTATTCAGGTACACCCCTAGGCGCGGCGCATTTTTTCATATATAATTTATCGCACGGTCATGAATACGTGATCTGCGTCTGCAGCCGGGTAGCTATTTGGTTGATTTTCTATTGAGGCACTGGATGATTGTGGCTCGCAAGATTTTTTCTATAACTTCCACTAGCTGTTCTTCACCCTCTAAACACTTACCTGAGTCCTTGATCAAGCTCTGTGCTTGGCTGCAGTTCTCTCTACCCTCTCCCTGCTCTCAAAAAAACAGTTTCACTGAAAGCAGTGGGAGCCACTGGCTCCTGCTGTTGTCAGTCAAACCATGTAAGGAGGGAGTAGGAAAAGGGGCTGAGTCGTGCTTATTGTGTCTATGGATGCACACAGCCCAGCTGGGGAGCACGCCTACACGTGTGCCCCCATATCATGCAACTTCAAATAGGGGCACATGAAGAAGAGGAGGAGCAGTGTGGGATATCCCAGAAGAAGAGGTATGGAAATGCTCTGTGGAATTCCATTGCACAGAGCAGGTAAAATCTAAACCTCTTTATTTTAACAAAAAATATGTTGGCTTTATAACCACAGTAATGCAGGGAATGCATGAAAGTAAAAAAGAATTAAGAACCACTCTAAGCTATTATACATAGAAATGTTACAGCTTGGTAAAACTTGAGATTCATTTTTAGTAAGGACAATAATATTTCTCAACCACTTCAGCCCCGGAAGATTTTACCCCCTTCTTGACCAGAGCACTTTTTACAATTTGGCACTGCATCACTTTACCTGACAAATGCTGTAACCAAATAAAATTTGTGTCCTTTTGTTCCCACAAATGGAGCTTTCTTTTACTGGTATTTTATCACCTCTGCGGCTTTTATTTTTTGCGCTATAAACAAAAAAAGAGCAGCAATTTTGAAAAAAAAACAATATTTTTTTACTTTTTGCTATAGTAAATATCCCCCAATTGTTTTAAAAAGAACAAATTTCTTCATCAGTTTAGGCCAATATATATTCTTCTACATACTTAAGCGTATATTGATTGATTTGCGTAAAAGTTATAGCATTTACAAACTATGGGAAAGATTTACAGCATTTTTATAATTATTTTTTTTACTAGTAATGGCGGTGATCTGCAAATTTTTAGTGGTAATGCGACATTGCAACAGACAGATCAGACACTTTTGACACATTTTTGGGACCATTGACATTTATACAGCAATCAGTACTATAAATATGCACAGATTATTGTGTAAATGTCACTGGTAGGGAAGCGGTTAATACTAGGGGGCGATCAAGGGGTTAAATGTGTGTTCCCTAGATGTGTTCTAATTGTGAGGGGATAGGACTGACTGGGGGAGGAGACATATCGTTCTTCCTACTTGGTAGGAACAAACGACATGTCTCCTCTCCCCTGACAGAACAGGGATTTGTGTGTTTACACAAATTTGGGTGTTTACATATCCCTTTAAATATTGTGCCTGGGGGTGACTATAGTATGCCTGTAAAGTGGCGCATTTTTCCTGTGTTTAGAACAGTCCCTGCACAAAATTACATTTCTAAAGGAATAAAAGTCATTTAAAACTGCTGGTACCTTTTACCACCCACATCAACACCCAGAACTGGTACAAGTTACTTATACAGCCCGCCCTGAAGCTACAGAGGCTCAAGGGATCATGGGACATGTAGTATCAGGACTGGAAAAGGAAGTAAACAGGATGTCAGAGAACTCTGAAATTCAGCCAGGAGGAGGAGTGACATCACAGACACAGAAACCTGCTATATACTGCTAAAAGTGGTAAGTTACACATAAACTGACAGTGGGGTTGTGATTCGTTTACATGCACAATGCACCTGTTGTTTTGAAGTGGAAACACTAGATGTCTTATTTAACTTTAAGAGAGTAAATGTTCAAAGACTGAGGGCTGCTCTTCAAGACTTAGACTGGGAGGGACTATTGGCATCGATAAACACAGAACAAAAATGGAAATTTTTCACAATGACTATATGCAAAAAAACTGCAAAATATATTCCCATGGGCAATAGGTTTTAAAAGCTAAAAATAAAATCTCTGTGGCACACGGCCAAAGTTAACAACTTAAGAAACAAGGCCTATTTTTCAAACTTGTTGTTTACAAGTTAAAATCAAACCAGTGATCTTTTTTGATGTAATTGATCTGGGTTAGAAATCATTTTGTATTTATATTGCCTATTAATTATTGATACTTTACGTATCCCCAGATATGAATCTCTCCATAAAGAACACTGACGAAGGAACTGTTTTCTCTGAAACGTGTCGGTTCAAGGAGTCATGTTGATTCACCATCTCATTGGTTTCTTCATTTTTGTATTCATGTTCACATGCATCCATATATTTTATATTTTTCTATTTTTTGATACTATTGTTTAAATAAATGATTTATACTTACATTTTTTGCTTTGTGGTAGTGCCTTTAAAGTCCCATATTTAGGGTTTTTTTCTGGTTCTAGCTATTCTGGGATGTGGCACACCCCTATTTAGTTTCCCCTGTCAGATTTCCCTTCTTCTATTGATGTTTTGGTAGCAAATACCAATCCCCGTTCCTTCTGACAGAGGAATTTAGTTACTCAAACAATTTCTTGTTGTATAATTATTCTTTTTTGTTTATATTCATTTCTTTTTTCTTTTTCCTTTGAGAACTTTGAAATCTGAATCCAAACCCTCCAAATTAGGGAAAATCTGGACTCTAAGTCCCAGGGGATTGATATCCTCTTTAATATAATCTTGAAAGACCTAATATGCCAAAACATGGATGATTTATTTTCAAGGACCTTAGTGAGTTTGAGAAATAAACTGTTTACCTCAAAAGCTATTTGCTCATTGTTCCCAAAGTCTTTGAGATATCCAGACATAAGACTATCCCAGTTACTGCCTGTAAAGTTAGCCATGGCGAAAAACCTGCAATGCCCCTTAGCAAAGAATATATACAAAGTTCTCAAAGGAAAAAGAAAAAAGAAATGAATATAAACAAAAAAGAATAATTGTACAACAAGAAATTAAACTGTACCAATGATGAGACTTTCAAGATGGAGGCCAATAACTTACGTGAGAGACTCCTTCTTAGGGGATACTCGCGCACATCTCTAAAAAAAGCCTTCAAACGGGTTACATCATTTACACGTCATAAGCTCATTTATTCACAAAAACCGCCCAGTCAAGATAACCCTCTTCGGATTGTTACCAAATATTGCAATCAACATGCAGAGTTGAGGCAAATTGTCTCAAAATTCTGGCATGTATTAACTATGGACCCTAATCTAGGCAGACTTCTCCCTGAGAGTCCACTCTTTACTTTTAAAAAAGCTACGTCTATCTCTTCTAGACTAATAAGGAGCGAATTTAAGGGGGATAAAGACATAGAACACTGCAAGTATAAAGGTACATTCATGTGTGGAGCATGTGGGTACTGTAAGTTTATGCACACTGAAAAAACCCTATTCTGCCAGATGGTAGCGTTTTCAAGGCCAAGCATTTTGCCAATTGCAAAACCCTGGGGGTGGTATACATGCTCCTGTGCGATTGCAGATGCTTCTATGTTGGGAAGACTAAGCTCGAATTCTGGAATAGAGCATACCGCCATATTTGGAGCATGATGACATGTGACCCTGATCTGCCCCTGGGGAGACACACCACTTTGGTACACCACAGGATTTTTCCAAGGATCAAATTTCTGATCCTTGATCAGGTACATCCGATTTCGAGGGGGGGGGACTGGAACAAAAGTCTCCTCCAGCTCGAACTGCGCTGGATCTATAATTTAAAAGCCACCAAATCCCCCGGGCTGAACGATGCAGTCTGCTTCAAGCCATTCTTGGAGGGTTTCAATTCAGGAGGCATGGAGAAATAGATTTATTCCCCCTGCCTCGGTCCCTTTTGGGTGTAGTTAGTGCTAGATTTCCATCATCTTTTGTATTATTTTCTTTGACCTATTTACACCATTTTGTCTTTCTTTTTCTAATCCTGCTGTGTTTATCTCCTCCAGATTTTCACCCTAAATCGGAGGTAGTAGGACTGTGTGTGTGTATATATATATATATATATATATATATATATATATATATATATATATATATATATATATATATATGCTTCATTGTTTAATGTATCTGTTTGTATATGTGTGTTGCCATGTTTTGCCCCTGTATATGCTTCCTCGCGCTTGTTCCCTACATGCACTGTCCTGCTTCGAAGATACTATATTTTCCAAAATGTTGTGGTTGGGATGTTAGTATCATATATATCCAGCAGGGGGTACCTATAAGTGGGGGATATCATTTATTGTTTTATCCCCCTTTCTTTTTACCTGTATCAGATTTGTGACATTAAGGTTTTTACTTTATTGCACAAATTTTCCCTTTGCCTTTGTTGTAAAATCATTTGTCCCCCCCCCCATTCTCACAGACGTGCTAATGGAGCATCCATTAATGTCCGTGCACCCGGCACGGCAAAGACATCCGTCAGGATAGCCGGTGAGAGGCTGCCTTTTCCAGCTGGCATCCACTCCCTTTCAGCCCTGGATCAGTTTTCACAACTGTCTCCAGGGCAGGTTTGCCGTGCGGGTGGGACCTGTCCACGGCGCGCCTCTCCGCAGCGCGACTGGATGACGTTCCCCCCTGTGCGTTCCAGCCTGGTTTTTGTGCATGTGCAGGACGTTGCCGGCTTCTGCGCTGTGTGGAGGCGGGGCGCGGCCAGGTCTCAGGGGGCCCATCGTGGACCTCTGACTCAGGCATCTTTTTCCAGCTGATTTCAAAGTGAAATCAGCCAGGGCTGAATAAGCAGGGCTTTAAATAGCCCTGCTCTTTCATTATCCAGCATGGCTTTGGTGATGATGGTCTAAGGGAATCCTGGCTGGAGTATAGATCGAAGTAAGTTAATTACATTTTTCCTTTTTTCTTTTTTACTGAAATCATTATGGACATTCCTTTGACCGTTGTACTAACATACTGGTCTTGGTTTTGTCTTCCCCTCTTTTTCCTTTATATACATTTTTGCTGCCTCCCTGTGTAATGATGGGAATATCACAGTGCTGTCGGGGTAAATTTCCTTCACATCATTCATGTCAGCGATTCTAATCATCCCACCTGCCGGTATATGCAAATTTGTTTATTGATAGGTAGGTTGCTATCCTCTGCATAGTAATTTTTGGACTGCTCTTGTCCTTGCTCCAGCCCTGTGAATTCATTTTTGTGCCTTTTCTTAGGTTTGCATTTTGGACCCCAGCTCACATACAGGAGCAGCGCCCAGGCCAGGACATGGCTTCCTTTGGATGCTAGTAGGGGACTCCTCTCAGTCCCCCTTGGCATGTCGTGTCTGTCACTGATACACATTATGGGCTAAACCAGCAGGGCGTTGCATGCAGGGAGCAGGACGCGAGGTTGCATATCTCTCATTTTAACCACTTGCCGACCGCCTCACGCATATATACGTGAGCAGAGCGGCACGGGCAGGCAAAATCACGTACCTGGTACGTGATTGCCTTCCCGCGGGCGGGGGGTCCGATCAGACCCCCCCCCGGTGCCATCGGCGGTCGGCGTTTGGCTGGGAGAGTTGAGAGACGAGGGGGAGACCATCCGATCGTGGCCCCCCCCTCGCGATCGCTCCCAGCCAATGAGAAACATCCCCTGCCTCTGTATAGTACACAGAGGCAGAGGATGTGATGTCATCTCTCCTCGGCTGGCCAGTTTCCGTTCCAGCACCGAGGAGAGAAGACATGTAAGTGCACAACACACACACACAACACAGTAGAACATGCCAGGCACACTAAACACCCCCGATCCCCCCCCCGATCGCCCCCCGATCCCCCCCCCTGTCACAAACTGACACCAAGCAGGTTTTTTTGTTTTGTTTTGTTTTTTTCCTGATTACTGCATAGTGTCAGTTTGTGACAGTTAGCAGTGGTAGGACAGTTAGTATTAGCCCCCTGTAGGTCTAGGGTACCCCCCTAACCCCCCCTAATAAAGTTTTAACCCCTTGATCACCCCCTGTCACCAGTGTCACTAAGCGATCATTTTTCTGATCGCTGTATTAGTGTCACTGGTGACGCTAGTTAGGAACGTAAATATTTAGGTTCGCTGTCAGCGTTTTATAGCGACAGGGACCCCCATATACTACCGAATAAATGTTTTAACCCCTTGATTGCCCCCTAGTTAACCCTTTCACCACTGATCACCGTATAACTGTTACGGGTGACGCTGGTTAGTTCGTTTATTTTTTTTAGTGTCAGGGCACCCGCCGTTTATTACCGAATAAAGGTTTAGCCCCCTGATCGCCCGGCGGTGATATGCGTCGCCCCAGGCAGCGTCAGATTAGCGCCAGTACCGCGAACACCCACGCACGCACCGTACACGCACCGTACACCTCCCTTAGTGGTATAGTATCTGAACGCATCAATATCTGATCCGATCAGATCTATACTAGCGTCCCCAGCAGTTTAGGGTTCCCAAAAACGCAGTGTTAGCGGGATCAGCCCAGATACCTGCTAGCACCTGCGTTTTGCCCCTCCGCCCAGCCCACCCAAGTGCAGTATCGATCGATCACTGTCACTTACAAAACACTAAACGCATAACTGCAGCGTTCGCAGAGTCAGGCCTGATCCCTGCGATCGCTAACAGTTTTTTTGGTAGCATTTTGGTGAACTGGCAAGCACCAGCCCCAAGCAGCGTCAGATTAGCGCCAGTACCACTAACACCCACGCATGCAGCATACGCCTCCCTTAGTGGTATAGTATCTGATCGGATCAATATCTGATCCGATCAGATCTATACTAGCGTCCCCAGCAGATTAGGGTTCCCAAAAACGCAGTGTTAGTGGGATCAGCCCAGATACCTGCTAGCACCTGTGTTTTGCCCCTCCGCCCGGCCCAGCCCAGCCCACCCAAGTGCAGTATCGATCGATCACTGTCACTTTTTTTTGTAGCGTTTTGGTGAACTGGCAAGCACCAGCGGCCTAGTACACCCCGGTTGTAGTCATACCAGCACTGCAGTAACACTTGGTGACGTGGCGAGTCCCATAAGTGCAGTTCAAGCTGGTGAGGTGGCAAGCACAAGTAGTGTCCCGCTGCCACCAAGAAGAAGACAAACACAGGCCCGTCGTGCCCATAATGCCCTTCCTGCTGCATTCGCCAATCCTAATTGGGAACCCACCACTTCTGCAGCGCCCGTATTTCCCCCATTCACATCCCCAACCAAATGCAGTCGGCTGCATGAGAGGCATTTATATGTCCTCCCGAGTACCCCTACCCAACGAACCCCCCCAAAAAAGATGTGTCTGCAGCAAGCGCGTATATAGACGTGACACACGCTATTATTGTCCCTCCTGTCCTGATAATCCTGGTCTTTGCATTGGTGAATGTTTTGAACGCTACCATACACTAGTTGAGTATTAGCGTAGGGTACAGCATTGCACAGACTAGGCACACTTTCACAGGGTCTCCCAAGATGCCATCGCATTTTGAGAGACCCGAACCTGGAACCAGTTACAGTTATAAAAGTTACAGTTACAAAAAAAAAGTGTAAAAAAAAAAAAAAAAAACACAAACAAAAATAAAAAAAAATAGTTGTCGTTTTATTGTTCTCTCTCTCTCTATTCTCTCTCTGGTGTTCTGCTCTTTTTTACTGTATTCTATTCTGCAATGTTTTATTGTTATTATGTTTTATCATGTTTGCTTTTCAGGTATGCAATTTTTTATACTTTACCGTTTACTGTGCTTTATTGTTAACCATTTTTTTGTCTTCAGGTACGCCATTCACGACTTTGAGTGGTTATACCAGAATGATGCCTGCAGGTTTAGGTATCATCTTGGTATCATTCTTTTCAGCCAGCGGTCGGCTTTCATGTAAAAGCAATCCTAGTGGCTAATTAGCCTCTAGACTGCTTTTACAAGCAGTGGGAGGGAATGCCCCCCCCCCCACCGTCTTCCATGTTTTTCTCTGGCTCTCCTGTCTCAACAGGGAACCTGAGAATGCAGCCGGTGATTCAGCCAGCTGACCATAGAGCTGATCAGAGACCAGAGTGGCTCCAAACATCTCTATGGCCTAAGAAACCGGAAGCTACGAGCATTTTAGGACTTAGATTTCGCCGGATGTAAACAGCGCCATTGGGAAATTGGGAAAGCATTTTATCACACCGATCTTGGTGTGGTCAGATGCTTTGAGGGCAGAGGAGAAATCTAGGGTCTAATAGACCCCAATTTTTTCAAAAAAGAGTACCTGTCACTACCTATTGCTATCATAGGGGATATTTACATTCCCTGAGATAACAATAAAAATGATTTAAAAAAAAATATGAAAGGAACAGTTTAAAAATAAGATAAAAAAGCAAAAAAAATAAAGAAAAAAAAAAAAAAAGCACCCCTAAGGCGAACGCAAGCGTCGGTCTGGCGTCAAATGTAAACAGCAATTGCACCATGCATGTGAGGTATCACCGCGAAGGTCAGATCGAGGGCAGTAATTTTAGCAGTAGACCTCCTCTGTAAATCTAAAGTGGTAACCTGTAAAGGCTTTTAAAGGCTTTTAAAAATGTATTAATTTTGTTGCCACTGCACGTTTGTGCGCAATTGTAAAGCATGTCATGTTTGGTATCCATGTACTCGGCCTAAGATCATCTTTTTTATTTCATCAAACATTTGGGCAATATAGTGTGTTTTAGTGCATTAAAATTTAAAAAAGTGTGTTTTTTCCACAAAAAATGCGTTTGAAAAATCGCTGCGCAATTACTGTGTGAAAAAAAAAAATGAAACACCCAGCATTTTAATCTGTAGGGCATTTGCTTTAAAATAATATATAATGTTTGGGGGTTCAAAGTAATTTTCTTGCAAAAAAAAATAATTTTTTCATGTAATCAAAAAGTGTCAGAAAGGGCTTTGTCTTCAAGTGGTTAGAAGAGTGGGTGATGTGTGACATAAGCTTCTAAATGTTGTGCATAAAATGCCAGGACAGTTCAAACCCCCCCAAATGACCCCATTTTGGAAAGTAGACACCCCAAGCTATTTGCTGAGAGGCATGTCGAGTCCATGGAATATTTTATATTGTGACACAAGTTGCGGGAAAGAGACAAATTTTTTTTTTTTTTTTTTTTTTTTTGCACAAAGTTGTCACTAAATGTTATATTGCTCAAACATGCCATGGGAATATGTGAAATTACACCCCAAAATAAATTCTGTTGCTTCTCCTGAGTACGGGGATACCACATGTGTGGGACTTTTTGGGAGCCTAGCCGCGTACGGGACCCCGAAAACCAAGAACCGCCTTCAGGCTTTCTAAGGCCGTAAATTTTTGATTTCACTCTTCACTGCCTATCACAGTTTCGGAGGCCATGGAAAGCCCAGGTGGCACAAAACCCCCCCAAATGACCCAATTTTGGAAATTAGACACCCCAAGCTATTTGCTGAGAGGTATAGTGAGTATTTTGCAGACCTCACTTTTTGTCACAAGGTTTTGAAAATTGAAAAAAGAAAAAAAAAAAATTTTTTTCTGGTCTTTCTTCATTTTCAAAAACAAATGAGAGCTGCAAAATACTCACCATGCCTCTCAGCAAATAGCTTGGGGTGTCTCCTTTCCAAAATGGGGTCATTTGGGGGGGGGGTGTGCCATCTTGGCATTTTATGGCCTTCAAAACTGTGATAGGTAGTGAGGAGTGAAATCAAAAATGTATGCCCTTAGAAATCCTGAAGGTGGTGCTGGGTTTTCGGGGCCCCGTACGCGGCTAGGCTCCCAAAAAGTGCCACACATGTGGTATCCCCGTACTCAGGAGAAGCAGCTGAATGTATTTTGGGGTGCAATTCCACATATGCCCATGGCCTATGTGAGCAATATATCATTTAGTGACAACTTTTTGTAAATTTTTTTTTTTTTTTTTGTCATTATTCAATCACTTGGGACAAAAAAAATAAATATTCAATGGGCTCAACATGCCTCTCAGCAATTTCCTTGGGGTGTCTACTTTCCAAAATGGGGTCATTGGGGGGGGGGTTGTACTGCCCTGCCATTTTAGCACCTCAAGAAATGACATAGGCAGACATAAACTAAAAGCTGTGTAAATTCCAGAAAATGTACCCTAGTTTGTAGACGCTATAACTTTTGCGCAAACCAATAAATATACGCTTATTGACATTTTTTTTACCAAAGACATGTGGCCGAATACATTTTGGCCTAAATGTATGACTAAAATTTAGTTTATTGGATTTTTTTTATAACAAAAAGTAGAAAATATAATTTTTTTTCAAAATTTTCAGTCTTTTTCCGTTTATAGCGCAAAAAATAAAAACGGCAGAGGTGATCAAATACCAT
The DNA here is from genome assembly GCF_042186555.1 of Aquarana catesbeiana. Lineage (NCBI taxonomy): Eukaryota > Metazoa > Chordata > Amphibia > Anura > Ranidae > Aquarana > Aquarana catesbeiana. The sequence continues at coordinate 204,274,373 of NC_133326.1, read as the reverse complement.
CAAAAGAAAGCTCTATTTGTGGGAAGAAAAGGACGCAAATTTCGTTTGGGTAGAGCATTGCATGACCGCGCAATTAGCAGTTAAAGCGACGCAGTGCCGAATTGTAAAAAGTGCTCTGGTCAGGAAGGGGGTAAATCCTTCCGGGGCTGAAGTGGTTAACTTTGTGGATGCTTAGAAATACAATGTAAGTGATTTTTTTTTATGTAATTGATCTAGGATAGAAATCATTTTGTATTTATATTGACTATTAATTATTGATACTTTACGTATCCCCAGATATGAATCTCTCCATAAAGAACCCTGACGAAGGAACTGTTTTCTCTGAAACGCGTCGGTTCAAGGAGTCTTGTTGATTCACCATCTCATTGGTTTCTTCATTTTTGTATTCATGTTCATATGCATCCATATATTTTATATTTTTCTATTTTTTGATACTATTGTTTAAATAAATGATTTATACTTAAATTTTTTGCTTTGTGGTGGTGCCTTTAAAGTCCCATATTTAGGGTTTTTTTTCTGGTTCATATGTGAATTAATCACTTCACAGAGAGCAAAGTTCTGGGACTGTGGGATCTGAGATATGGGACTCTCCCTTTCCTTCTCGAATACTACTATGATCTGATGATCTGTAGGTGACCTGTAGGTGTTACTGGGCGGGTTTGAATGCTAATTGGGATGTATTTAATCCCACACACCATCAGAGATGTGACGGAAGTTACATTATTTGCAGAGTTTGAAAGACTACAAAGGGGAAGTTTTCAAGATTCTACCTGCTGCAGGAAGTGGCTGTGTAAGGGACAAGGGAGTCTATCAGCAAGATATGCAGAATGTCACATGATATAAAGCCACAACTAATCCCAGAATATCAGGGGATCTGCAGACAACAGGGCAACATGGTACAGAGGTATTATCTATGCTGGGATTGATCATTCCATTGAGTTCTAGTTAAAAGAAAGTTGGAGTTCAGCTTTAAGTGATTTTATCTTTTCACTATGTGTTTGTTGTTTACAGCTAACATTAGATTAAATTGTATTATATTCACTGCTACCCAGATGTTCTTTAATATGAACATTAGTAATAAGCTCTGCATGGTTTGAGATTAGGGATGAGCTTCGAGTTCGAGTCGAACTCATGTTCGACTCAAACATGGGCTGTTCGCAAGTTCGCCGAACATCGAACAATTTGGGGTGTTCGCGGCAAATTCGAATGCCGCAGAACATCCCTTAAAAAGTCTATGGGAGAAATCAAAAGTGCTAATTTTAAAGGCTTATATGCATGATATTGTCATAAAAAGTGTTTGGGGACCTGGGTCCTGCCCCAGGGGACATGTATCAATGCAAAAAAAGTTTTAAAAATGGCCGTTTTTTCAGGCGCAGGTATTTTAATAATGCTTAAAGTGAAACAATAAAAGTGTAATATCCCTTTAAATTTCATACCTGGGGGGTGTCTATAGTATGCCTGTAAAGGGGTACATAGAAGTTCATTGATAAAAACGGCATGGGAATTCCCCACAGGGGAACCCCGAACCAAAAAAAAAAAATGGCGTGGGGGGTCCCCCTAAATTCCATACCAGGCCCTTCAGGTCTGGTATGGATATTAAGGGGAACCCCAGCCAAAATTTAAAAAAAAAATGACGTGGGGGGGTCCCCCTAAATTTTATACCAGGCCCTTCAGGTCTGGTATGGATAGTAAGGGGAACCCCAGACAAAATTTAAAAAAAAAATGACGTGGAGGGTCCCCCTAAATTCCATACCAGGCCCTTCAGGCCTGGTATGGATATTAAGGGGAACCCCGCGCCAATTTTTTTTTTTAAACGGCGTGGGGTCACCCCATAAATCCATACCAGACCCTTATCCGAGCGCGCAACCTGGCAGGCTGCAGGAAAAGAGGGGGGATGAGAGAGCACCCCCCTCATGAACCGTACCAGGCCACGTGCCCTCAACATTGGGAGGGTGCTTTGGGGTAGCCCCCCAAAACAGCTTGTCCCCATGTTGATGAGGACAAGGGCCTCATCCCCACAACCCTGGCCGGTGGTTGTGGGGGTCTGTGGGCGGGGGGCTTATCGGAATCTGGAAGCCCTCTTTAACAAGGGGACCCCCAGATCCCGGCCCTCCCCCCTGTCATTTCACTAAAAAACTGTCAAAAATGTTAAAAATGACCAGAGACAGCTTTTGACAATTTATTTTAAATGCTTCTTCGTCCTTCTATCTTCTACCTTCCTTCATCTTCTTCTTCTTCTGGTTCTTCTGGTACTTCTGGTTCTTCCTCAGGTGTTCTCGTCCAGCATCTCCTCCACAGCATCTTCTTCCCTTCTTCTCCTCGGGCCGCTCTGCATTCATGGCATGGAGGGAGGCTCCCGCTCTTCTCTTCATCTTCTTCTCTTCATCTTCTTGTCTTCATCTTCTTGTCTTCATCTTCTTTTCGGGCCGCTCCGCATCCATGCTTGCATGGAGGGAGGCTCCCGCTGTGTGACGCTTGTCCTCTTCTGATGGTTCTTAAATAACGGGGGGCGGAGCCACGCAGTGACCCTGCCCCCCTCTCACGCACGGGGACATGACGGGACATCCCTGTGGTATTCCCCGTGATGCCACAGGGAAGTCCCGTCAAGTCACCGTACGTCAGAGGGGGCGGGGTCACCGGGTGGCCCCACCCTCCACGTTATTTAAGAACCGTCAGAAGAGGAGAAGCATCACACAGCGGGAGCCTCCCTCCATGCCAGCATGGATGCGGAGCGGCCCAAAAAGAAGATGAAGACAAGAAGATGAAGAGAAGATCGGGAGCCTCCCTCCATGCCATGGATGCGGAGCGGCCCGAGGAGAAGAAGGGAAGAAGACGCTGCGGAGGAGATGCTGGACGAGAACACCGGAGGAAGAACCAGAAGTACCAGAAGAACCAGAAGAAGAAGAAGATGAAGGAAGATAGAAGATAGAAGAAAGAAAAAAGAAGAAGCATTTAAATAAAGGAATTGTCAAAAACTGTCTCTTGTCATTTTTAACATTTTTGACAGTTTATTAGTGAAATGGTAGGAAAAGTACCCCCTTACCATTTCACACAGGGGGAGGGCTGGGATCTGGGGGTCCCCTTGTTAAAGGGGGCTTCCAGATTCTGATAAGCCCCCTGCCCGCAGACCCCCACAACCACCAGTCAGGGTTGTGGGGATGAGGCCCTTGTCCTCATCAACATGGGGAAAAGATGCTTTGGGGGGCTACCCCAAAGCACCCTCCCAATGTTGAGGGCATGTGGCCTGGTACAGTTTAGGGGGGGCTGCTCTCTCGTCCCTCCCTCTTTTCCTGCGGCCTGCCAGGTTGCGTGCTCGGATAAGGGTCTGGTATAGATTTTTGGGGGGACCCCACGTGTTTTTTTTTTTAATTTTGGCGGGGGTTCCCCTTAATATCCATACCAGACCTGAAGGGCCTGGTATGGAATTTAGGGGGACCCCATGTCATTTTTTTTTAAATTTTGCCCGGGGTTCCCCTTAATATCCATACCAGACCTGAAGGGCCTGGTATGGAATTTAGGGGGACCCATACGTCATTTTTTTTTTAAATTTTGCCCGGGGTTCCCCTTAATATCCATACCAGACCTTAAGGGCCTGGTATGGAATTTAGGGGGACCCCCACATCATTTTTTTTTTTTAAATTTTGGTTCAGGGTTCCCCTGTGGGGAATTCCCATTCCGTTTTTATCGATGAACTTCTATGTGTATTGTCGGACCGGCAATGCATTAATAGCCGCGAGTAGTTTTAAATGACTTTTTTCCTTTGAAATGTCATTTTGCTGTCAGATTGTTCTAAACATGGGAAACATGTGCCCCTTTACAGGCATACTATAGACACCCCCCAGATATGAAATTTAAAGGGATATTACACTTTTAATGTTTCACTTTAAGCATTTTTAAAATCACTGCTCCTGAAAAAACGTCCGTTTTTAAAACTTTTTTTTGCATTGATCCATGTCCCCTGGGTCAGGACCCAGGTCCCCAAACACTTTTTATGACAATAACTTGCATATAAGCCTTTAAAATTAGCACTTTTGATTATTCATGTTCGTGTCCCATAGACTTTAACGGTGTTCGCGTGTTCGAACAAATTTTTTGCCTGTTCGCATGTTCTGGTGCGAACCGAACAGGGGGGTGTTAGGCTCATCCCTATTTGAGATTACCAGGTCCAGCAGAACATCATTTCTAGTTGCCTGTGATCCTGTATCCTGATTCTGACCATGTATCCTGTTATCCTGTCACCCTGTATCCATGATATACTTTTGATTAAGGCAGTTATTTGTTGTGTGTCACTGGGGTTGGTTGCTGGTTAATCACTATTTGTCATATTGGAGGTGCATTTACTCTTGTTTATTTGCTTTCCTTATAATAAATTATATTATTTTCACTTTACATGTGTTTGGTTCACTCTGTTGCAGTCCACACAGTTCTGGTTGCACCAGTCCATGACAAATAAGTTTATACATTTTTGCCCTTTAATTGTTCCAGCAGTGCCATTACTCCAGTCAGTTTCAGAGTAGTTAAAATCCCCCCATTATCATTGCTGTGCCAGCCCTTGCAGCCCTTTTTGTCTGTGCAAGTAGCTCTGTCTCCACCTCCTCATTAACACTGGGTGGCCTATAACAAACTCCAATGATTAACTTTGTAGTACGAATACTCAATTGCAGTTCTGCCCATATTTCTTCAGCCTCATCACACACTCCATCAACTAGGTCCTCTTTCACACTCGCTTCGAGATCACTTCTCACATGGAGACAAACACCACCACCTTTTCGTTTTACTATGTCTCTCTGAAAGAGATCATAGCCAGACATATTAATAGTCTGATGAATTGAAGAACGAAGCCAAGATTCAGCAATACTAATTAGACAAATACAGCGGGTAAAATACGTATTAAACAGGTCACCATTTTTCTAGGTAAATATATTTCTACAGGTGTTATTGACATGAAATTTTTACCACTTGTTGGTGGCAATACATGCAATCCATACGAAGAAACCAAAACCAAAACCAATATGTTCAGAAATTAAGTTATGTGTGATAAAATGGAACACAACAGGGAAAAGTATTGAACACATGAAGAAAGGGAGGTACCAAAAAGGCATCAAAAGTAATTAGAAAGCAATCCTGTCCTTTGTCAGCACAAATTAATATCAGCTGGTTCAGTCTCAACTGATAGCCTATACCAAGGTGTCACACAGGAAAAATCTCATTATGGGTTAAAGCAAAGAGCTCACTCAAGACCTTCACAACCTTATTGTTGCACCAATGACACTGGTTACAGAAGGATTTCTAAACTTTTGAATGTTCCAGTAAGCACTGTTGGAGACATAATCCAGAAGTGAAAAAAACATAATTTCATCATAAACTAGCCATGACCAGGTGCTCTTTGCAAGATTTCTGACAGAGGAGTGAAAAGAATTATCAAAAGAGTTGTCCAAGAGCCAAGGACCACTTGTGGAGAGCTTCAAAAAGATCTGTAATTAGCAGGTACAAAGAAAACAAGTAATGCACTCAACCGCCATGGCCTGTATGCACGCTCACCATGCAAGACTCTATCGCTTAGGAAAAAGCATGTTGAAGCTCGTTTAAAGTTTGTTGCACAACATTTAAACAAGCTTGTGAAATATTGGGAGAATATAGTCTGGTCAGATGAGACCAAATTGAACTCTTTGGATGCCATAATACACACCATGTTTGGAAGTAAAATGGTACTGCACATCACCTCAAAAACACCATACCAACAGTGAAATTTGGAGGTGGGAACATCATGGTGTGGGGCTGTTTTTCAGCATACGGTACTGGCAAACTTCATGTCGTTGAAGGAAGGATCATCTCATCTGGTCAGATGAGACCAAATTGAACTCTTTGGATGCAATAATACACATCACGTTTGGAAGTAAAATGGTACTGCACATCACCCCAAAAACACCATACCCATACCAACAGTGAAATTTGGAGGTGGGAACATCATGGTGTGGGGCTGTTTTTCAGCATATGGTACTGGCAAACTTCATGTCATTGAAGGAAGGATGAATGAAAAAATGTACCAAGACATTCTTGATAAAAATCTGCTGCCATCTAACAGGATAATGAAGATAAAACAAGGGTGGACCTTTCAGCAAGGTAATTATCCCAACCACAAAGCCAAGGAAACTCCCAATTGGCTTCAAATAAAGAAAATAAAGCTGCTAGAATGACCCAACCAATCACTTGACTTGAATCCAATAGAAAATCTGTGAAAAGAACTAAAGAGTTTATAGAAAAGGCCCACAGAACTTTCAAAATTTGAAGACTGTGTGGAAGAATGGGCCAAAATCACACATGAGCAATGCATGTGACTAGTTTCTCTATACAGGAGATGTCTTGAAGCTGTCATTAGCATCAAAGGATTTTTTCGAAGTATTAAATACATTTCACTTAGCATGTTCAATACTTTTTCCCTGGGTCATTCCATTTTATTACACATAACCTAATTTCTGAACTTATTTGTTTTGGTTTCTTTGTATGTATGGATTGCATGGGCTGTTACCGAAAATGTGGTGAAAATGTCATGTCAATAGCACCTTTAGACTATCTCTACCTAGAAAATGGTGACGTGTTCAATACTTATTTTACCCGCTGTATGTATTTATTCAGTTTTAGCAAGCAGACAAAAACAATACAGAAATAAATTCAAGAATTCAGCTAATTTGCCATGAATAGATCATGTAATACAAACATAACTAAAAACATGTTGTCTTGGTTTAAAGAATTGTATTGAATCGAAAAAGGGAACCAAGAAAGTGTATAACCACAGGAAGTCTGGATATGTAAGAAGGGAAAGAGAAATCGAGATTCTCTACTAATGTGGAAAAGTGTGAAAAGTGCCTTAGCTAGGCAAATAGACTTGGTAGGCAATAAAAACAAGAAACACAAAAAAAAATTAAAAAAAGGGAAAAGAATGGATAAAAAAATCTAGGAGTAGAGGGAGCAGCACAGTAGAGAAGATCAGATTGGTAGGGGATCTCATGCCTTGCGAAAAAAACTCCCAGGAGAACCCTAGTTGTTAATAAACATAGTCAAAAAAGTAATCAAACTGCTTCATGCGTACTAGTAAACTAGGCCAATGGGGCACAGTCAGTGAGGGTCAACTACAAAGGCAGGGAACTGGAACAACTGGAGTCCTTCAACATTATCCAGGTCAGCTGAACTGACTTACATTTTTCATAAGTTTAATTATGAATAGCCATCAACTCTTTCATGCCCATAACATCATTAAGAGTCTCAAGCCATTCAGGGAATATAGGTGCCACAAAGGATTTCCAGAGTCTAGGTATCAACTGCCTAAGCACAAAAAAAAACTGAAGAAGAAAAGATTTGGCACGAGATAACATTGGAGTAAGAGAGTAAGGAGAGCTAGTTCAGGGGAATTGGGCACAGACGACTGAACATACAAGTTTTAGAGGCAAAGGACCCGGTCCCATAAACATTGAACCAGCGGGCAAGCCCATCGTATATGAAGGAGAGTATCTGGGGAGGAACTGCAGAGCCAGCAAAGTCCAAGCGAGATGGAAACATATTAAGTAGTTTATGTTTACTTTTTTTGTAACATCAGAACCTTCTTATCACCTGCCATAGTCCTCCCCCCATCTTCCCCTGTTCCACCCACCATTAGGGCCTGTCTGACCTCGCTGACACATTTTAATCTAATTGCCCCTTCTCCCTCAATCCCAGTTTAAATACTTTTCCAGCCTTACCATAAACCTCTCCCCCAGCACAACAGATCAACTTCCATTTAGGTACAAACCATCTTTAGCATATAGATTGTATCCCAATGAAAAGTCAGCATAGTGCTCTAGAAACCCAAATCTTTCCTCCTTACACCAGATCTTTTGCCAGCATTCCGTTCTCTAAGCTCCCCTAGTCTTTCCTGTGTTGCACCAGGCACAGTCAATATTTCAGAGAATATCACCTTGGAAGTCTTTCCCTTCTATTTGCAGCCTAGCATTCTTTAAAATGATTCTTAAAGAGGTTGTAAACCCTTGTGTTTTTTTCACCTTAATAGCCCCCCCGTTTTACTTACCTGAGCCCTGGAATTTCACCCGGCGGAGATGTGCTCTTCCTCTGCCCGGGGTTCCCGGCTCTTGATTGGATAGATAGCTCCCGCTGCTGTCAATTAAATCCAATGACGTGGGCGCCGGGGGGCGGGGCTGATTCCGACATTTATGTCTATGGCTGCAAACGCTGGACTCGGGAGCGTGCCCGCAAGGCAACCCCCCCACGAGAGCGCCTTCTCCTAGGGGGTTATCTGAGGCAGGGAGGAGCCGCGAGAGCCGCCGAGGGCCCCCAGAAGAGGATGTTCGGGGCCACTCTGTGCAAATTGAGCTGCAAAGTGGAGGTAAATATGATACGTTTGTTATTAAAAAAAACAAGCCTTTACAATCACTTTAAGGAGCTTAAATGTATTCTGTCATTAGTTCCAACATAAACCAAGACAGCTAGGCCATGCCCAGTCCCTCCCTCTTAAACAATCAAAGTGTATAGAGGAATTCTGCGAACATGAGAACCCCACGGTAAGGCAAGGGGGGGCACTAATAACAATTATATATAGTAATACAGCTCAGTAGACCTACTTCCACATATTTACCACATTACATATCATACAGCATGTTCAAAGAATGGCTGGTTGCCTTTTAAAGAATCATTGAGTGGAAATTGAGCCCTCATGGGTTGATGCATTTCCCGTTTTATGGTTCTTCAGGACAGTTTGACAGTTTACATGGTTTATTTTTTAAGCTGATATTATGTTAAACAGTGTGATCATTTACTATGTATATCAGTTAGGTGGAACACAAACTAACATTTAAAGAAGAAGTATCATTACATTCTAAATATTTGAGTTTGTGCAGATTCGGATTCAGAATACTTTAATATTCCCAAAGGGAAATTATTACATCTCAAAGGGAAATGATTCCCTGTCCTGTTCTTATTCATTCTGCAGGTGCTGAGATGCATGGTTAGACAGCATGCCCCCTTTCCTTATTGCTTAAGTCCCAAAGGGAAATTATTTCCCGACCTGTTCTGATTCATTCTGTAGGTGCTGAGCAACATGGTCAGACAGCGTGCCCCCTTTCCCCATTGCTGTCTGACCACACTGCACAAAAGTAGATGAATACATAATGAGGGTTATTGACAGCATTCCGCCCTAGCAGCTAGCAAACATAGGCTGGTTAAGAGAAGGGTTTGTATAAATTCCTGCTCCGTTGCTTGGATGCACCTTGCAGTTATACAAACTATTCTGCAACAGTGCCACCTCATTTCACATTAAAATGTAATCTACAACAGCAAAAATAACAAAAGTTGCACAGCTGAGAAAGTCTACTGGGAAAATTTACACTTTCGGTTGATTTTCGTTGCTTTAGTTTCTTTCATAAAAGTAGTCTACATAATGGTAGGCTAATTGTTCTCTGGCAAATTTGATCTGGATTATGCATCAACTGAAAAACCATTTTTAAACAGTTTTGACATTTTAGGTTAAAATAGAGTATTTTTTATTGCATACATGAGAAGCTGTAAAAACATAAGAAGCTGTACAGCCACATCAAGGCACCACATTTCAGTTCCTAATTCCTAGATATATCTGCTCCCTACTTGAAAAATATATATATAGTAATGAAGTAATTGAAAGCAGGTTTACCTAGAGGTAGTTCCTGCCCTCCCTTAAAGGTACAGCAACATACAAGAACCCAGCATTGATCAAGGAAGTTAAAGACCCCAGTATGTCTATGTACCAAGTATAATAAAGCAATAATGGCAGTTTCTCAATCCTCACGTTTACCCTTTCCTTCAACTAAAGGAAAGGGTAAACACGGACAGCACAATATCTAAAACAATGCAAAACTCTTTTCTAGTTACAATTTGATCTGTTTTCAGTTGATGAATTGTTTTTTCTGCTTTTGGTATCTTCATCTATTAATTGTTATAAATGCCCCACATTGAGAGCTGTGTATATAGAAAAGATATTTAACCAAATAATTTGCTTAGGTTTAAAGTAGATCTTCATAGCAAACTGCTTTACATTTTCTGCTCATATTACTGTGAGAATTATTTTGTTTTCTTTTACTTCCATTTATCAGTGATATTTTGTGAAGTTGTGAAGTTGAGAATATTGTGGTAGTCTTTCAGCATCACATTCTGTTACTGTATCTCTGACAAGTGCTTTAGAGTTTGTAATGACCTAGATTAGAATTTGTCCTCGCTATTCTGTAATCTCCAAAAAGGTTTAAGGAACAGAGTGATCACTTCACTTCCAGCAAAGCTGCATTTTTGTCAAACTCTACTGAGAATCCTTCAACACTAAATACATAATCTTCCTGACAAAAAAGAGAAGATAAGTATAAGAAATCCCTTTTCATCTTTATTGTTCTTTTATTCCATTAGGATTTGTAAAGTATATTACTAATACTAGCTGGATAAACCATGTTGGTGCTACCTAGTTTTTCCAATTGCATTGCAGTAGACTTCACATACTTGGAGAGTAAATACAGACACCCATGAAGTCCTCTTGGTTCATAGGTAGAATTAATTTTAAATGAATGCAGTCTCATTGTTTAGTGTTTCTAAGATATGACATCTTTTATTAACAACTTATTTTTTAGATTAAAAAAATGTTTTAACATATACATGATTCAGCTACTGTATTTAAGGATCAGTATCAGACAGTGCTATCTGTATACTCTTGTAATTCCAGTGCTGCATGTGAAAGAAAACACACAGATGGAAAAGAAATGGGTATGAAAATAGCCATACTCGATAACTTTTTTTTCTCATATATCACATATGGGATAAAATATTCCCCCACCGCCCTTTTTTACTTCACAAAGGAACAGAGAAGGATGACTGCTGATTGACACCTTGTACAAAAGGTCCACGTTTTCTTTTACATCACTAGGATGGGCTGTGTATGTTTAGGTACTCACATAGTTACATAGTTACTCAGGTTGAAAAAAGACACATGTCCATCAAGTTCAACGAAAAAAAAAAATACAATCCCATATACACAATCCTACGCCCACAGTTGATCTAGAGGAAGGCAAAAAAAAACAGCAAAGCATGCTTCAGTTTGCTACAGCAGGGGAAAAAAATCCTTCCTGATCCCCCGAGAGGCAATCAGATTTTCCCTGGATCAACTTTACCTATAAATGTTAGTACCCAGTTATATTCTGCACATTTAGGAAAGAATCCAGGTCTTTTTTTAAGCAATCGACTGAGCTTGCCAGAACCACCTCTGGAGGGAGTCTATTCCACATTTTCACAGCTCTTGCTGTAAAGAAACCTTTCTGAATGAAGTCTTTTTTCCTCTACTCATAAAGAGTGCCCCCTAGTCCTCTGTGATGACCTTAAAGTGAATAACACACTTATGTATTTTTACATGTTGATCATATCCCACCTTAATCTCCTCTTCTCAAATTTAGGAAAATAAGGGAATATTTTTGGCAATAATAGCAATATTCTGTGACTGATAACCTGGTGTGTCAGGGAATGGCAAGAAGACAGTTATTGATGAGAAACTACAGTCAAAACAAGTACAACAAGTAAATCTTAATCTGAGAAATAATTCAGAAAGCACCTCAATGCTAAATCCTGTTACCTGTACTGGCATGTATATGACACGTTTACATTTCCAGGGCAGGTATGACTCTGTTAAGTGGATGTGAGAAACATCTTAATATTATTCTGATATTCTAAGATATTATTCTGAGAATATTCTGAGTTCTGACTGTCTCATTATTCTGACCTGAGAAGGCCCAACACCTGCCAAAATTTGAACTTTGTGCGGCCCTGCCAGCACTACTCCATTCTACAAAATATGATTGTTCAATCTACTTCAGTTGAAGGAAACTGCCAGAAAATGTTCAGCCAAACAGCACCTATACCCAAACAGATGCAGGCACTTTGTTCAGATATTTTGACAAATAATGGCAGCGGCTGTCAGAATACAATAGGCCAGCAAAGGAGGTTCATCCATTCACACTATTAGCGTGGATTGAGGAATCTGTAAGAATTCTGCAGACTAAAAGAAAAAAAAACTATGAATTTATGACCAGCTTTTTTTGGGTTAATTTATTAATTTAGTACATACTGTTCACTTATGAAAGTGAATGTTCACCAAGTTTAGAGACTAAATTGAAAAGAAGATAATACATTGAAATTCTGAGATTGTGTCTTAGATACGATAAGAAATTATTCCAGCATTCTAAGATATTGTTTCAGCATTCATTTTTTTTTTTATTGGCCCCAGGGCTTTTTTTATTAGAAAAGACATTGTTTTATACATAGTAGAACTATGAAGAGAATTTTAGTGAGCGCACATCACCTAACTTGTTTGTAATTGGTTTATAACACATTGTATATTTATTTGCAGAAAGCTCCTGTATAAGTATATTTTTGATTTCTTCAATAACAGACTAATTTATTTCATTTTCATAGTGTCTTTCATTTAAAGTCTTGCAAATTCTGATGTTGTCATTACCATGACAAGTTATTACAAACATAAAACTTCCTGTAAAAGAATCAGAATTCATCTCCAGTGCCTAAAAGCTGAAGCAAATGGGTGCTTAAACTCTCTCCAGTGACTTCTTATATAATTTTTATACATAGGTAAGAAAAAAAATCACTTTGCTAGCAGCACTCGTTTTTACACCACAAAATTTACTATGGTGGTGTACCCCACAAAACAACAAGTTTGCAAAATTAGGTATTAGACATTTCAAGGGCTTTTTAAGTGGGTTTGCAATGGATTTGCATTACTCAGTATGCTGGTAATCTTTTGCTAAAACTATGACGGCAACGTCATTTTATCTTCTATTTTATTTATGAAATAAATTGTGAACTTCTGAGTCTAAACATTATTTGTCAAAATAAGCCTTTATATTTTCACAATGTAGTTTTTATTCCACTGACTGTAGATATGGATAATTAGCTCCCAGGTCTAAAACAGCTAGGTCTTTTGCAAAATCAAGCTTGAAATCGTGTACCATAAAATGTAGATTTTAGTATACTGTTTAAAAACAAATGGTCAGCTCCTGAGGGGAAAATAGAAAAGGTTGCCTCTATTTTTTCTTAAATATATGCAACTTTTATTACACTGGCAGTATATAGATTTCCAGCTCCTGGGTCAAAAATAGCAACATATTTTGTGATAATAGGCCTCTCTTTTTATTTATATATGTGTAGCTGTTAGTAAATGAACATGGATAATCAGCTACCTGCCTACAAAACACAATGTTTTGTGAAGACCATGCAGGTCCTTATTTTTTCTGCAGTAAGTGCAACTTTTATCACACTGTTGATATAGATGGTTGGCTACTGGTCTTAAATCAATTGTTTTGTCAAAACAATCCTCCATTGTTCCTTCAAATAGTGCAGTTTTTCATTATCTTAGTTCTAAAACTTAAAAAAAAAAATATATACAAATGTATAAGCTTGTAACTTGACTCTTGTCTGCCTGACTAGCACATGCTATCTTCCCCACACAACACATGAAATTAAGTATGCAACCATGTGCTAGCTTTTCTGTGAAGAAAGTACTATTACAGACATCTCAACCTGCAAAAACTAATTTCAGGAAGGTTTCAAACTCATTTTAGGGAGGTGACGCTTCGCGCCAGTGCCGACCCCCCCCCCCCAATAAAATTCAGCCTTACCAGTGCCAATTAAATGCAGTCTGATCATTGCCAATTAAATGCAGCTATACCAGTGCCCATGAAGGCGCAAACTAATTTCAGAGATATGGCACTCTGCGCCCCACACTCACCCCCAATTTAACACAACTAGAGGATGAATAAATGAGATGGAATCATTATACAGAGGTTTATTTCTAAAACATATTAAAGGAACACTCTAACCACCATGACCACTTCAGTGATTTGAAGTGGTCATGGTGGTAGGAGTCAGTATGTGCAGTGTTTCTTCTTGAAACAGGTAAGAGGGGCTGAGAGAGAGAGTGGGGGGCTGAGAGAGAGGGTGGTGGACAGAGAGGGAGGGTGGTTGAGACAGAGAGGGAGGGGGGCTGACACTTTCCACCCGCAGCCTGCCTTCAGATGCAGTGTGTCACTGAGCGGTGTGTCAGGGCAGACCTGTTTCATGGGTTGCACATTGCTGCTCTTTACAAACAAGGAGGAAGATGGGACAGTGGATCCTTGATAAGCCCAATTTCTCAGTCAGGACATTACTACATGAAAAAAGGAGATACCATGTTTTTCATCTAACAAAAGATTTTCAATCTAGTAGCACTGTCCTGATTATTAGTAATTGGAAAGTGCAGTTTAAACCCCAATTCCTCACAGTTCACTGCTGTGCTGCATAAAAAAGGAGATGCTGGCATTTGTAGGCTTGTTTACTTCTAGCAGTGAGTTATGGCAATGATCTGCTGTGAGTTATGGCAATGCTCTGCAGTGAGTCACATCCTGAAAATGATTTACATGAGATCCTGCTGCCACAGAACTTACCTCCATGTTGCTCTCACACTGCAGCTAACACGTGCACCAGCAGAAGAAGGTGGGCTGTGCCTGGGAGTGATCATCTCCATGGTCAGTCTCACTCTCTCACCCCATCAAACTGTACGTCAAAGCCTTGTAGGCTCCACCACTGGGATGTTCAATACGGAGTGAGTCTCCAATGAGAGCACCTCTTCAGCTGCTGGGGGAGGGATCTGTTCCGACAATGTTCCTTGTCTTGTGTGGGCACGGCACAGCACCCCGCCCAGCAGCACACCTCCTCACTGAAAAATGCATGCTTCCCCTGTTGTTAGGCGGTGCTCCTGTGGAGAGCACTAGGCGTGGAGGAGGAGCTTTGAACGTGGCCGTGACATCATTGGTTGCTAGTCCAGGCAGCCGGGATATTGCGCGGTGCTTGCAGGTGTCCGGGAGCCGCATCCGAAATGTGGGAGGCTCCCGGACCTCGCAGGAGACTTGGGATGTCTGCTATTATTATCTGCTGCAGGAGGTAGGCAAGCTGTTTCCTGGATCAGAGGGGTTGATAAAATGATACGGGGACCCACCAATAGTAGAACAAAGGTAGACTTGCTTGAAAAAAATCTGTTTGTCACAGAACTGTTTTTTACTGTTCTACAAATCATGTTACATTGCAAATTGCCCTTTTTTTGCTCTGAGTTTACAAATTAATCAGCACATTCTTTATCCTTTATCTTGTATTAGGAAACACAATGAATTGGTTAGTCAGTCAGGTTTAGGAGGACACATGTCCCCCCAATTCAACCAAAAGACAAAATTTAAAAAAGCCCTGCATCCTCAGAACCTTTAACCCACAGTTGATGAAAAGGAGAGCAAAAAGCGGTTATAAGGCATAGTCCCAATTGATTCAATTGGTAAAATATCTGATCCCCTGAGGCAAACAGCTGTTTCCCTGTTCAACAATCTGCAATGGTTTTATTTAAAAAAATTATATCTATTTATATTGTGTCAAAATTTTAATATGTGTAACATTTATTAACACAGCCAGCCTTGAAAACAGTCTACAGAGTTGGTCTGAACTAGATCCTTTGGTCTATTCCACATTCTTACAGCTCTGACTGTAGAAAAAAGCATTACCATATGCAGAGATGAAAGTTTGTGACCTTTTTTGGCATCACCACACTACCATTTTAAAAGGTATTAAAATTGTAAAAACATTGCATTGTGCAGAGAAAAAATACATAGGAAACTGAAGGTGCAGACTGTTTTCTACAGCAATTAAAGCTATGGCCCTTAGGTTTGAGTGAGTAAAAACTGTCCAGTAACAGCAGCAACAACAAGCCTATTTGTGGAGACACAAGGCACAAACAGCTATCTTCCTAAAAAAAAAAAAAAAAAAAAGAGCTACTGCAGTTACTCTGATATATTCATCTTACACTTAAGTTTCTGCCATTTCTTAGTCAGAAATAATCAAATTTTCACCTAACACCAAAATGTTGCAAATTACTCTCATGTTTAGGTGATGCCCCGTGTGTTACCACAAACAGTTACTACTGATCTACTCTGTACACACTTTGGTAAGGAGGAGAAGGAGAAGGAGAAGAGGTGCAAAGAGACAACATTTCTGATATTCAGCAGCTCCATTCATCCTTACATGGGTATAACCAGCAGTGGCAACAGAAAGGAAACATTTCTGGACTTTGCTTTGTGGCAAAAATGAAACAAATGAATAGATATGTTATTATGAGTGCAGTCAGTTGGCTTATCTGTGGCATCTGCAGCATGTGTTTGGATATCATCTGTGACCAAAGCCTTAATTATTTTAATAAATTAAGCCAGTCTATGTTGTCTGGGGAGGGGAAAGAGGGCACAACAGCAACACTACCTGAGCACTAGCTGTTTTAGCACCAGGGAAGATGTAGGATTTGTGAGCAATTACTTCTTTTGCATGCTATGGCTGGAATGGTTGGCCACTCTGGCCAAAGAACGGCAGAAGTGACTAGTCTCTGCTGTGGCTAGGACCTGCTTGTGGAGCCCATCATCCCCTAATACTTCTACACCCACCCCCACTGCCTTTGCCTTTAGGCTTGTTTGTCATTTTGTGTTTAGTATCCAGATATTTTCCAAAATTCTATTTCTATTATGGTCATTCGAGGGTTGTGGGGAATGTGGGTAATAGTTTGAGGTGTTTTCATTGCACACTATCTTTTTTACACTGTTCTTTCTTACTTTTCTTTTGAAATTATGCAGGGTAAGCTTCACAAAAAGAACAGGTCAGCAAGAAGTGAATGCTGTGCTTCAATTACTCCACAGAAAAAAATTAGATAGAAGCACAACATAAAACCAAAGATACATCGAAAATATAAAAACACCAAAAAACACTCCAAAAGTGACTATGCCCTCAAATCAACCAAAAACTAAAATAAAAAGGACCCCAACAAAAAAATAAACAAAAAAAAATCATCTGAATCTGTGATTTTCAAACAACTAACAATTTACCTTGTGCTGAGACATATAGTGGTCATTTGGGGTTAAGTAAAATATTGTACACACTTGGGGGGCACACAAGAAAAAGTATAGAACATTTATACACCATGGCTTACAAATAAGAGCTGAATGTATTAGTTTTCCTGTGCAATGGAGGTTTTATACACACTCTGACTATAAAAATGATAAGACTGTAAAAATGATAAACTGTTGGCTTTCAGATGGAAGCTATTTGGTAGCTGTACAGCAGGCAGGTCAACTTCATGGACCCCTGGAACTTAAAATTCCCAGTGCAACCCCCACACCATGTTGGTAGAAGGGATGAACACCATACAATGTCTGTTCACTGATTTTCCCTCGCAAGTTAGAACCCAGAAGTGATAATTATTATGTCATTTCTGTTTTTTCTATCACCTTCCTCAGCTGAGAACCTATCACTATACATATGTCATCACATAGAGGACTATTGGTCCTCTATGTGGTAATAATAATGTTATTTAAAAAAGTATTAACAATTAAAGATAGCACTAAAGCGCTTAACCCCCCATCCCCATGTACATGCATATACTGTACACATGTGAATGCACGTCTGAGTCTCCTAGGCAGAATGTCAATTGCATCACACATGTTACATATTACTGTGAACTGTGGAGAGAGACCGATAAATCTAGGACCATTATTTATGGTTATAAGAAAAGAAATTGATGCACTACCCATACACAGTAAATACAGGAAATTCCATGTGTGAACTATTAAAGTGCAAAATAGTGCAGTAATTCACAATCACAGTGCAAACAATTAATAAAGTGCATAAGAAACATTCCAAAAACAGAAGTGGTAAGTTCATTTATATTATATAAGCATTTTTCAGTGCTGGTATATAGAGATAGGAAGATCTTAAGTTCTATGCAGAACTCAGTATAATTGAGCATAGTCCCAACAGCTGATACAATAAAGTGCATAGTATCCTCCAGAAATTTTCCAAATTA
This sequence comes from Aquarana catesbeiana, assembly GCF_042186555.1. Classification (NCBI taxonomy): domain Eukaryota; kingdom Metazoa; phylum Chordata; class Amphibia; order Anura; family Ranidae; genus Aquarana; species Aquarana catesbeiana. The sequence continues at coordinate 204,256,444 of NC_133326.1, read as the reverse complement.
AGGAACAGATGATCACCTCGTGTGTCACCACAAACCAAAGGGATTAGCCTCTTACCAGAAAAACTGACCTTTTCAGGTCAGAAAATACATGACCGCAAACAGGCCACTTTCAGGTACATATTAATATTCCACTGGTAACTCTATATATTGATATGGCTGAGTTCTCCTCGTCTCCTCTATCTCCCACTCTGTATTCAATCCTTATGCCTTGTACACACAAACAAATGTTCGATGGGAGCTTGTTGTCAGAAATTCCGACCATGTGTAGGCTCCATCGGACACTTTCTATCAGAATTTCTGACAAACAAAATTTGAGAACTGGATCTCAAATTTTCCGACAACAAAATCTGTTGTCATAAATTCCGATCATGTGTACACAATTCCAATGCACAAAATTCCACGCATGCTCGGAATCAAGCAGAAGAGCCGCACTGGCTATTTAACTTAATTTTTCTCGGCTCGTCGCATGTGTTGTACGTCAACGCATTCTTGGCGATTGGAATTTCCGTCAATATTTGTGTGACCGTGTGTATGCAAGACAAGTTTGAGCCAACATCCATCGGAAAAAAAACATGGATTTTGTTGTCGGAATGTGCGATCGTGTGTACGCGGCATTAGTCCCATAGATAGGGCATGATGCAGACAGAAAGAGATAGGGACAGGCAACATCCAAGAAACCAGATTTTACTGATAAAAATTCTACTTATAGGAACAAAGATAAACACAGGCAAACAAATATTCACAGCGCCTGGCGTCTCTGAGGACGAACTGACGTCACCGCTACTGCTGACCACCAACATACATTTCTATACATTTTTTAAGTTGTCTTTTAGTGCGCCTTTCATAGTAGAGCCCGCAGGGGCAACATATAGTATCTCACAAAAGTTGTTGTCCCACGTTGTTATCAGTTACAATGTCTCACAAAAGTGAGTACACCCCTCACATTTTTGTAAATCTTTTATTATATCTTTTAATGTGACAACACTGAAGAAATGACACTTTGCTGCAATGTAAAGTAGTGAGTGTACAGCTTGTATAACAGTGTAAATTTACTGTCCTCTCAAAATAACTCAACACGCAGCCATTAATGTCTATACTGCTGGCAACAAAAGTGAGTACACCCCTAAGTGAAAATGTCCAAATTGAGCCCAAAGTATCAATATTTTGTGCGGTCACCATTATTTTTCAGCACTGCCTTAACCCTCTTGGGCATGGGGTATACCAGAGCTTCACAGGTTGCCACTGGAGTCCTCTTCCAATCCTTCATGACGTCATCACAGAGCTGGTGGATGTCATTGGAGCAAAGTGTCATTTCTTCAGTGTTGTCACATGAAAAGATAAAATAAAATATTTACAAAAATGTGAGGGGTGTACTCACTTTTTTGAGACATTGTAACTGATAACAACGTGGGAGGTATTGCACGTAATTAATTCCTCTATATTGTATGTGTTACATTCTAGACTAGTGCAAAAGGACGTGTGCCCCTATTGTTCGCTTTTAGACCCCTTTCACACTGAGGAAGTTTTCAGGCATATAGCGCTAGAAATAGAGCCTGTAAAGTGCCTGAAAACCGCCTCCCATTCATTTCAGTGTGACTTTTCACTGGGGCGGTGTGCTTGTGGGACGTTAGGAAAAGTCCTGCAAGCAGCACCTTTGGGGCAGTTTGGGAGCACTGTATTTAGCACTCCCAAAAAGCCCTGCCCATTGAAATGAGTGGCAGCGCTTCCAAACTGCCTGAAAAGTGTTTTGGAAGCGCTGCAACACAGGCGCTTTTAACCCCTTCTTTGGGTTGAAAGCACCCCACTAGTGGCTGAAAAACGGCGCTTAAACAGTGCCAAAGCACTGCTTAAATGAGCAGCGCTTTAGCGCTAACGCGCCGTGGCCCGGTGTGAAAGGCATAATACAGTGCTACAGGATATACATTTCCTGCAGGAAAAAATCCCTTTGTTTCAAAGTGGACTTTTTTGTTGATCTGGTGGGTCCAAAGTATTCTTTACAACCCTATCCCCAAAATTAGGGGCCTTTCTATAAATAAATTGGTAGCAATTTGGCAAAACTGGTCCCAAATCCTTGTCCATGCATGAAATGTGCCAATTCTTCTTAAAAATATTCTCAACATCTTTATACTGAAACTGAAATTTAGAAATTTAACCCCACTGTTGTTGATATAAATTGGTCTGTTTGTTCTTATCTTCCAAGCATTGTGTTCTAGAGATACTATTTACCTCACAAATCACTTCTGTATAAATGTATCTTTAACCAGTTTTGCTTGTGTCTGAAAATCTTTATTTTTGGTGCAGTTGAGCAGGGCCCTCTGATTCCTCCTGTATTGAATTGTATTGTAACTGTAATGTTTGCCCTTATGTTGTAAAGTGGTGCGCAACCTGTTGGCACTATATAAATCCTGTATAATAATAAAAATTATAACCCGTATGATATGACCTTTCGGTATATTTTTTATCCTTAGTGGATGGTATCCACTTCTCACAGACAAGTAACTATAGCGATCTGTGAGCTTAAAGTACACTTTAATGTTTGCAAATGGTTAAATCCAAAAAAATAATAACCTTCTCACTAAACTGATAATCCAAATTAATATTATTATAATTTTGATTTAAATATGATACAAAAGAATGTATTGATTCTTCAGATCCTTCCCAAATGAACAGGAGGTCATCTATAAATCTATGATAAAATTTTAATTGAGGTCCATATAAATGAAACACATGTCTATCCTCCTATTCTGCCATAAACAAATTGGCGAGGCTTGGCGCAAATTTTGCACCTGGAAGTCATTGTGTGAGATACAGAACTTTCCCAAGGAAGATTTTTTGTGCATGAGGAATGTCATCCTTTTTACTGAGAGCCCGGTTAAGTGCTAATAAAACAATGTCACGTTGTTTTATTGTATAGAGGGAAGATACATCTGCAGTAACCAAAACGACTTGTTTATCATTTTCTAATTTTAGTTAGCAGTAAGTTAACAGCTTAACAAAATGTGAAAAAAAAATGAGAACAAACTATTAATCATATGAAACAAAAGTCCAAAAAACAAAAGGTGATCATTAGCGTATAGATTCATTTCCGTGTGCATCTGATTCTGTCTGTTCGACGGTAAATTAAAAATATAAATTAAATTAGAGAATACATCAATTTCTATGGATACAATCCAATGATATACACACTGTATACTCACATGGAAAATTAATTAAGCAAAATCAAAACCACGTGGTAAAAATTAAGGGAATGTCATCTGGATCTCCATGCAGGTTTTCACAGCATCTTTCATTTACTGTCGAACAAGTTTGTTTGCATATTGACATGTCTTTCCACAGATGTACTCATCAAACCAACGGTGGCTGTTCCTGATGAAGTGAGCATTGTCCCATTAAATGCATAGAGATTACAGCTTCTGCTCATGAACAATAATTTATTAACCACGTTGGAATCTAGAATGTACCCTGGTAAAATTCTATGTTTTTATCGCTACACAATTAATGTGACATATACATGCTTTTTAGGTAAAATTAAATACATTTTTATATTTTTTATGCATTGGATTTACTATTTCCTTGTGCACAACTGCCAAAGTCCGATGGGTAAATTGTCTTCTCCATTGCTCAATCAAATAAGGGGATAAGCAACTATATGGAAAATTAAGTTTAACATTGAAAAATATAAAGTAATGCACTTGGGGTTTAAAAATATGAATATAAGTTGCTCACTAGAGGAAGAACCTCTGGGTGAGTCAAAGACAGAAAAAGGATCTGCGGGTTCTAGTAGATGACAGACTCAGCAATATTATGCAATGCCAAGCTGCAGTAAGTAAAGCTAGCAGACTATTGAACAAAAATACAAAGCAGAATTGGAGCTAGCATCTGTCAAATAACCTTCTGGAGCCACCCATCCAAAGTCATGTAGGGCAGCTTCCAGAGGAGAGAAGAAAGTGGATGAAAACTAGGGTAGCTGGCTGAGCATGCGCAGTGAGTGTGAAAACATAGCAGCCAGATAATCAACTGCTATGTAGTTGCCACTGACAAAAGGGAGGTCCATGGGAAAGACAAGATCAGCAAGGTATTTACTAATAAAGAAACAGTTTATGCTGGTAAACGTCTGCACACAAGTTTAATACATACTTTTAACTACTTCACGCCTGCACTATAGACCAAAAAGATGGCTATAGCGCAGGTTTACTTTGCCATTGATGTCAAGATCAGTGCAGTCCCAACAGTGCCAACCAGTGCTGCCAATCAGTGCTCATCAGTGCTACTAATCAGTGCACTACAGTGCTGGCAATCAGTGCCCATCCGTGCCGCCAATCAGTGCCCATCCGTGCTGCCAATCAGTGCCCATCAGTGCCTCAAGATTAGTGTCACCTATCAGTGCTGTTATCAGTTTCCATAGGTGCTGCCTACCAGTGCCTATTAGTGCCCATTAGTGCTGTCTACCAGTGCATACCAGTGCCCACCAGTGCCACCTCATCAGTGCTCATCAGTGCCACCTATCAGTGCTCATCAGTGCCGCCTCACCAGTACCACCTCATCAGGGCCCATCAGTGCAGCCTATCAGTGCACATCAGTGAAGGAGAGAAATTACCTGTTTGCAAAATTGTATAATAAACTATGAAAATGTTTTGTTTTTTGTTCTATTTTAATTTTCTGGCTCTTTTGTTTTTTTAGCAAAAAATATAATACCCAGTAGTGAAAAAATACCACCAAAATAAAGCTCTATTTGTGTGAAAAAAATGATAAAGATTTCATATGGGTACAGTGCTGCAATTGTCATTCAAATTGTGACAGCGCTGAAAGCTGAAACTTAGCGTGGGAAGGAAGGGGGTAAAAGTGCCCAGTAGGCAAGTTTTTAAAGAGATAGACGTGAATAAAATTTTTGTGTTTAATGACACTTTAAAAAGGGTATATACTCAAGAGATAAGACTATAATGCTACCATTTTGCAAAACACTGGTTCAGCCATCTTAAGTATACTGTCCAGTTCTGGTCACCAGTCCTCAGGAAGGATGTGAAAAAATAAATGAAATGTTTGTGGACAAAGTGCTGACAAGAATGATAAAAAGCAGCTTGCATGCTATGAGTTATCTGACATAGCCCCTAAATTTTTCTCCTACTGTGCTGCGCCATCAAATGATACAGTTGATGAATAGTGCATCTCGGGAGGGGTGCTAGAACTGGAGAGAGTCAAGAGAAGGATAACAAAGCTAATAAGGGGGTGGAGGACCTCAGTTATGAGGAAGAACTACAAACATCAAACGTATTTTCTCTGGAGAAGAGACGTTTAAGAGGATTATGATTGCAATATACAAATATCTTAATGGTAATTCTAACATAGGGAAAAATAATTTAATCTCAGATCACGTAAAGGAGAAGTCCAGTCTGAGCTTGTTTGGCTTTACTTCTCCTATGGATCACCGTAGTGCAATTCGTTTTGCACCCCTGTGACCCATTTTCAGCAGAGAGCGGGCTGAAGCCCATTCTCTGCTGATGTCACAGAAATCAGTCCAGGCATGGAAGACAATGGAAGTCAGGATCCGCCAGGTGTCTGGACTGACACCCTGTTCAGCCTCTCAGCAAGCTGCCGAGAGACTGAACCAGCTGCTCCCCGCCCCTCCACAGCTCAGCGCTCCAATGAGTGAGGAGGAGGCAGCAGCTCTCTGCTCGGGGAGCTCTGAACACCAAGCAATCAGCGGTGTTCGATCTCTCGATTATCAGTGTAGAAGCGCCAGGGGAAAAATGCAGCATCTGACTGATGCTGCATCCACCTAGGTAAGTATGAATCTGCAAAAAAAAAAAATCCTTTACATTTCTTTTAAGAAGGCATGGAGCCATTCAATGAAGTTGTGTGAGAAGTGGTTTAACCTTAAACTGTGTAAGGGGTTCTTTACTGTCAGAGTGGTAAGGATATGGAACTCCCTTTAACTGTTGGTGGTGTCAGCGAGGAGTGTCAATAATTTCAAAAAACTTTTAAATGCCCATCTTAGCAGATGTAATATACAGGGATATGGGAAATGGTAGTGACATAAACACATACATAAACTCAAACCCACACAGGTTGAACTGGATGGACTAGCATCTTTTTTCAACCTTAACAACTATGTAACTACATAACTATGTAAATGTGTATTTTTACTGAAAACATGTGTTTGATAAACCATTAAGATAGTACAGTGGAGCATAAACATTGGAACTACCATTTTATTCTCCAAATAATTAGTACACTTATTAGGGTTATTAATACAGAATATACATAAATTAAAAACGCAATAGTAAACCTTTTTCCAGATAAAAATGATAATGTTATCAAATACAAATACCACCCTGATCTGGATTACAATTACACATCAGGTATATAAAACACAGAATGCACTTGGAGGACGTCCGTTTTGTTTACGCAAGAAAAATAACTAATTTACTAGAAGAGTTGTGAATGATCACACAATAAAATGTGTGAATATTCACTTCAGTTATTGAATCATGGTGGAGATGAAATAAGTAAACAGACATTTGATCTTTATATTACTGGATTAATGAAGTGAATCTTTTAAGAATTTATTTTGTGAACATTCTTAACTGCTTTAGTACATCAGCATCAACATCTACAATTCACAGAATATAAGCACACTTAGCTAATCTCTCCCTAAACTGTCAGCCAGCTCCCCTTGTGCTCTCACTAAGCCCCCGTTCACACCAATGCGAATTAGATGCTGTTTACACCACATCCAATTCGCAGGACATTTTAAAATACATTCATTTGAAAGTATCTGGTTCACATATGTGCGTTGCATTCGCACTGCGCATTGCACAAAAAACATGTGCGAAATACAAGCCCATTATCTCCTATGGGAACACATCTGATTTCCAGATGCATTGCGTTCTGAACATGGATTTTCTCCTTCTCATCACTACACCTCCCCCCTCTCCCTGCTCACTGATCCACAGCTACAAAGCAGAGAAACCTTTGAACCACTGATTTTTATCTTCCCAGTGAAACCTGAGCTTCAATTCGCACATGTTTGAACCCAGGCTTAAGCAGTTCCAACACATTGAGGCTGATTTACTAAAGGAAATCACTCAATAAATTGAGTACACATATCAATTTGTGTGTAAAGCAAGTTCTTGATTTTTTATTTCACCTGAACATGCTTAGATATTTAAAGAGAACACAACTTTATTGAGTGAAGATGCTCAACTCCTTTAGTGAATTAGTCTTACTGACACTATGGCTGCTCTCAGTCTCCCCTTTTATATTGAGGGGCTTGCAGGGCCGGATTTGCCATAAGGCCACCGAGGCCAGGCCTCGGGGCAGCAGTGGTGCAGGGGCGGCGCCGCTCCTGCGGCGACTTCACGGCCGCCCCCCCCTTTCGGGCTGCTTGTTAAACATGATTAAGGGCACCGGTGCCCTTAGAAAAGATGGCCGCGAGCCGCCCACTACTGCGCATGCGCAGTTCTGAAGCGGCCGGGCTCGGGAAAACTCATATGCGCTCGGCCGGGCGGCGCATGCGCAGTAGCGTGATTTCGCCGCCCGGCGCCATTTTATAAAAGATTAAGAAGTAATGTCAGCAGTGCGGCGGCGGGGGGAGAGAGATGACATCTCTCATTGCCAGCACCGCTGTTCCGCCCTCCTTCATCTGGTGGCAGACAGGCAGCATGGCAAGTGACATCAACATCTGGTGGCAGCGTGGCAAGTGACATCCCCAACTGGTGGCAGCGTGGCAAGTGACATCAACATCTGGTGGCAGCGTGGCAAGTGACGTCTCCATCTGGTGGCAGCATGGCAAGTGACATCCCCATCTGGTGGCAGCGTGGCAAGTGACATCCCCATCTGGTGGCAGCGTGGCAAGTGACATCAACATCTGGTGGCAGCGTGGCAAGTGACATCCCCATCTGGTGGCAGCGTGGCAAGTGACATCAACATCTGGTGGCAGCGTGGCAAGTGACGTCTCTATCTGGTGGCAGCATGGCAAGTGACATCCCCATCTGGTGGCAGCGTGGCAAGTGACATCCCCATCTGGTGGCAGCGTGGCAAGTGACATCAACATCTGGTGGCAGCGTGGCAAGTGACATCAACATCTGGTGGCAGTGTGGCAAGTGATGTCTCCATCTGGTGGCAGCGTGGCAAGTGACATCAACATCTGGTGGCAGCATGGCAAGTGACATCCTCATCTGGTGGCAGCGTGGCAAGTGACATCCCCATCTGGTGGCAGCCAGGCAGTGTGGCAAGTGACATCTCCATCTGGTGGCAGCGTGGCAAGTGACATCTCCATCTGGTGGCAGCGTGGCAAGTGACATCTCCATCTGGTGGCAGCATGGCAAGTGACATCCCCATCTGGTGGCAGGCAGAGTGGAAAGTGACATCTCCATCTGGTGGCAGCGTGGCAAGTGACATCTCCATCTGGTGGCAGCGTGGCAAGTGACATCCCCATCTGGTGGCAGCATGGCAAGTGACATCCCCATCTGGTGGCAGCCAGGCAGTGTGGCAAGTGACATCTCCATCTGGTGGCAGCCAGGCAGTGTGGCAAGTGACATCTCCATCTGGTGGCAGCCAGGCAGTGTGGCAAGTGACATCTCCATCTGGTGGCAGGCATAGTGTCAAGTGACAAGCGATGGTGGCAAGTGACACGCTCAGGGCTCTCAATGATTCTGCATTATGGTGAGTTGAACTATTTCATTTTATATTACAATGTAATGATAGAAATAATGTGTTTCAATCATCCTGACACCATACCAACCATGGTGCCGGGTAAGATTGAGGCACTAACACCAGCAATTGCCCGCAAAAAATTGTTACCCCGCGCGCTTACCCTGAAGTACAATTAAAGCCAGTTGTTTTCAGTGTTCTCGTGTGTGGAGATATGTTTTTAATTGATCTATTGTAGCAGTCATCGATTAAAGGACGAGAATGGTGGTGTGTGTGTGTGTGTGTGGGGGGGGGCGGCATTGAAGGACCCGGCCTTGGGGCGGCAAAGGGAGTAAATCCGGGCCTGGGGGCTTGGTTATCTAGATCCCTTGCATTATTGGAAGCTGCTGACAAAAGCTGCTCAGGCCAATATGAGTGAACACCAAAATTAGCAAACTATGATTATGGTTGAAATGAACCTGTTTAAAAGCCAATGTGAATCATAAAAATTTACTAATGATTCATGTCTGGGTCAAAATTACTATGATTACTTTTAGTTAAACAGGCCAATTAGGTAATAACATAAAATGTGGACACTCTTTTTTTAAAAGTTAACACCATAGATAGCATTAAAGTGAAGTCATACTTTATATATAGTGTTAAAGTGAAGTAAAAGTGAAGAACAAAAATGTTTTTATACTTTTCTGAGAAATTGTTAGGTTTACTCTAGAATGTATGCAACATTTTGTAATTATTTAATGCAAACATATTATCTAATGAATAATTGTAAAATTACGCTCTGTAGGAAACTTGCTGAATTCATCTGGATAGATAATGTTGTGCTAGAAAAATCTGTTTGGAAACATCCTAATTAAAAAACATCAGTCAACACTAATGATACTAAAGAAAATGAAACATGTAAACACATTTTTTCTGAAAAATTAAATCAAATTAATGTGTAACCCTTTCTCTGCCAATTATATTATTTTAAAGAGGAAGTAAACTCAGATTTTTTTTTCTTTCCTGCAAAGTAAAGGCATAATGTGCTAGTATGCATTGCATACTAGCACATTATGTGACAATTGCCTGCAAAGGAAGCGTGCATGGTCCCTGCTGGAGGCTGCTTCCATCTTTGTCCGACTTCCTTCTGGGGCCTCAAACTCTGGCTGTGTGACTGGCTGGAGCCACATGATGCACATTTAGGAGATATTTACATTACCTATAGGTAAGCCTTATTATAGGCTTACCTATAGGTACAAAGTATACAGGAAGGTTTACTTCCTTTTTAAAGGTGGAGAACCACCAATGCAAGCATGCAAGCTCAGTTTGGAGATCAGTTTAAATAATGACACTGACATTCTTCCTTATCTTCCTTATCTTACATTTGTTTAAGTAATCATAAATGTGAATCCAAACTACCCTCCCATGCATACCAACTAGATGTGTGGATGTGATCCATTAACCACCAACCTCCTTTTCATCTCTTTCTGCCTATGTAGTGCGTATGTACGATGGCAAAAAGGGTGGACTGTAATGCTCACAAACCACACATATGCATTCATGGGCACAGAGATTGAGCACAGGAACATAAATCAGTGCCTTTCCCTTGTAAAAGCAATGAGAAAACAATGGTTTGGCATGCAGTTAATCATTTGAGCACCCCTGATGTTTAACCCCTTACCAGCCAGTGTCATTAGTACAGTGCCCATGCATATTTTTTAGCACTAATCACTGTATTAGTGTCACTGGTCCTCAAAAAGTTTCAAAAGTGTCAGTTAGTGTCCCAACTGTCTGCCGCAATATCGCAGTCCTGTTATATTTGCTGATCGTCACCATTACCAGTAAAATAATAAATAAATAAAAATAAATCCCATAGTTTGTAGACGCTATAACTTTTGTACAAACCAATCAATATACTATAATATGTTCTTTTACCAAAAATATGTAGCAAAATACATATTGGCCTAAATTGATGAAGACATTAGATTTTTTTAATTTTTTTTTATTGGATATGTTTTATAGCAGAATGATCAATTACGACCAAAAGAAAGCTGTATTTGTGGGGAAAAAAAGGACATACATTTTGTTTGGGTACAGTGGCACACGACTGCGCAATTATCAGTTAAATTTATGCCGTATCGCAAAAAATTGCCTGGTCTTGAAGAGGGGTAAATCTTCCGGAGGACAAGTGGTTAAAGTGTATTTCAAGCCAAATTAATAAAAAAAAAGTATGCAATATAGACACAGCACCCTGTGCTTTATTCCCTATAAGGAACCTACAAATAAAAAAAAAATACCTGCTGATTTTCAGAAATGCACTCAGCTACTACATCCCATTGTGGGCTTACAAAACATTTTCATGGAGTGATGTCAGCTTTACCCAGTTGTTTTTTCTAAACTATTCAAACCCTCCCACTTTCCTATCTCTACAACCCAAACACTAATTATTCTGTAGTCTAAGAACAGGGGCTAATTAGACTCCTTGAAATAACAAGGGAAATGTACACAGGACTTTGGGATAGCTTTGAATTTCTGACATGATCAACGGGTATTTTTTTGTGCTTACTGAACAGATACAAAACACTTTAACCCCTTCCCAACCAGCCGCCACAGTTGTACTGCGGCGGGTTGGCTCCCCTGAGCGAAACTGTACATCAGTTCGCCTTTTGACCACTAGGGGGCACACACGCACCTGCGGTGCCACACCGGACCCGATGCGATTGCCCGGCGGGCGTGATGACCGTTGGGCACCCGCCATTGCTCGTGACAGAGCGAGAACCGGCATCTGTGTGTGTGTAAACACACACAGATGCCGGTTCTCTCAGGGGAGAGGAGACAGATTGTGTGTTCATACCAAGTATGAACACCGATCTCTCTCTTCCCCTAGTCAGTCCCATCCCCCTACAGTTAGAACACACATTAGGGAACGCAGTTAACCCCCTGATCGCCCCCTAGTGTTAACCCCTTCCCTGCCAGTGTTGTTTATACAGTGATCAGTGCATTTTTATAGCACTGATAGCTGTATAATTGTCACTGGTCCCAAAAATGTGTCAAAAGTGTCCAATTTTTCTGCCACAATTTCGCAGTCCTGATAAAAATCATAGATCGCCGTCATTACTGGTAAAAAAAATAAATGAATAATAAAAATGCCATCAATCTATTCCCTATTTTGTAGACGCTATAACTTTTGCGCAAACAAATCAATATATGCTTATTGTGATTTTTTTTACCAAAAATATGTAGAAGAATACATATCGGCCTAAACTGAGGAAATTCTTTTTTTTATTAAATTGGGATATTTATTATAGCAAAAAGTAAAAGATATTGTGTTTTTTCAAAATTGTCGCTCTTCTTTTGTTTATAGCACAAAAATAAAAACCACAGAGGTGATCAAATACCACCAAAAGAAAGCTCTATTTGTGGGAAAAAAAGAACGCAATTTTCAGTTAAAGTGACGCAGTGCTGTATCGTAAAAAATGGCCTGTTCATTGAGCAGCCAAATCTTCCAGGGCTGAAGTGGTTAATGACACATTATATTTAACAGGCTAAATATAAGAAGTTAATTGTTAAAGTTTACATACACTTTGGGGTCTATGTTAAAAAAATCCACTTGCTTTCAATATTCACACAAATGAATTGGAAGGGGGGTATTGGAACTTTAAATGAAGCGCATGTGATCATCCGCCTCCATCCCTGAATCTAGACTTGAAAGGAGAGGTTTGGGACTTTAGATGAGACACAAGTGGCACGATAGAGTAATAATCATTGTATAACAACATGTTTATTTGCATAAAACAATTGCATGACATATATATATATCTATATCTATATATAGATATAGATATATCTATATCTATATATAGATCTATATATATATCTATATATGTATAGATCTATATATCTATATCTATATCTATATATATATCTATATATACATATATATATATAGATATATATATATATCTATATATATATATCTATATATATATATATATATATATAGATATATATATATATATATATATCTATATATATATATATATATAGATAGATATATCTATATATATATATATATATATATATATATATATATATATATATATATATATATGTTTATGTATATATATGAATTACAACATGTTATTTATACACCAATGAATTTATATTTTTGTATATATCAGCTGCAAATGTTACTTTTAACAATGTGTAATTACTAAAATGTAATTTTTTTATGCAAATAAACATGTTGTTATACAATGATTATTACTCTGTCATGCTTCTTATGCCTCATCTAAAGTGCCAAACCTCGCCTTTCAACATTCACACAAAAGTCAAGAATAATATCCGGATTGTTTGTAATATATGCATAATGTCTCTAACATTTGATCCAAAAAGAATAATGCCTTAGGCTGCTTTCACACTAAGGCACTTTACAGGCACCATAGCGCTAAAAATAGTGCCTGCATACGGACTGTAATGAGCCTCTCCTTTCACTCCAGTGTGAAAGCCAGAGTGCTTTCACACTGGAGCGGTGCACTGGCAGGATGCCAAAAAAAGTCCTGCAAGCCACATCTTTGCAGCGCTGTAGGAGCGGTGTATTCACCAGTTCGCCGAACAGCGAACAATTGGGGGTGTTCGTGGCAAATTCCAAAACCACAGAACACCCTTTAAAAGTCTATGGGAGAAATCAAAAGTGTGAATTTTAAAGGCTTATATGCATGGCATTGTCATAAAAAGTGTTTGGGGACCTGGGTCTTGCCCCAGGGGACATGTATCAATGCAAAAAGAAGTTTTAAAAACGTCCGTTTTTTCGGGAGCAGTGATTTTAATAATGCTTAAAGTGAAACAATAAAAGTGTAATATTCCTTTAAATTTCATACCTGGGGGTGTCTATAGTATGCCTCTGAAGGGGCAGATGTTTCCCATGTTTAGAACAGTCTGACAGCAAAATGACATTTCAAAGGAAAAAAAGTCATTCAAAACCAATCGCGGCTATAATGAATTGTCGGTCCGACAATACACATATAAGTTCATTGATAAAAATGGCATGGGATTTCCCCACAGGGGAACCCCGAACCGAAAAAATAAAAAAAAATGCATGGGGGTCCCCCTAAATTCAATACCAGGCCCTTCAGGTCTGGTATGGATATTAAAGGGAACCCCGTGCCAAAATTTAAAAAAAAATGGTGTGGGAGTCCCCCTCAAAATCCATACCAGACCCTTCAGGAGAGAGCGCCCCCCCTCCTGAACCGTACCAGGCCACATACCCTCAACATTGGGAGGGTGCTTTGAGGTACCCCCCAAAGCACCTTGTCCCCATGTTGATGGGGAGAAGGGCCTCATCCTTACAACCCTTGCCCAGGGTTGTGGGGGTCTGTGGGCGGGGGGCTTATCGGAATCTGGAAGCCCCCTTTACCAGGGGAACCCCCATATCCCGCCCCCCCTGTGTGAATTGGTAATGGGGTACAAATGAACCTCTACCATTTAACAAAAAAAGTGTCAAAAAGCTTAAAAGACACAAGAGATGGTTTTTGACAAGTCCTTTAATAATTTCTTCTTCTTTCGGCTTCTTCTTCCATCTTCTTTCTTCTGGTGTTCTTTTGGTGTTCTTCTTCTTCCTCCATCTTCTTCTTCATCTTCTTCTCCATCTTCTTCTTCCTCTGCTCTTCTCGTCCCGCATCTTCCTCCAGGCTTCTTCTCCGCTCCATCCGCACGATCCACCTCATTGGGAGTCTTCAGCCGTGTGACGCTTCGCTTCTTCTGACACTTCTTATATAAGGGATGGCAGGGCCACCTGGTGACCCCGCCCTCCTCTGAAGCACGGGGAATTCACGGGACTTCCCTGTGACTGGATTCTTGTGGCAGGTGCCTCGAGGTGGAGGCCGAGCTATGGAAGCTTGTGATGTGTGTAAAAGAAAAATGTATCGTCTTGAAACATAGATTTAAATCACTGTGCCACCGGCGTGACTGGGACTCGAATTGGAGTGTGTTTAAGAAGTGTTGGAAATGTAAGAACAGAAGAGGAGAGATGGAGTACGTAAGAATAAGTAGGAAACAAGGGGGGAGAAGGACAGGAAAAGGAACGATAGGCGCAGTGAAGAAACCGTTTTGCACACTGAAGCATCGAATGCTGTTGCGTTGAAATTTAGAAAACTCAAAAGAATGTGTGGCATCCGAGGTGAGCCAGGAGGTGACTGGCCAGGTAACCAATTCTCAGGTGCTCGTCTGTGCTAAGCACAAACCTGTGAACCCCCATGGCGTACTGGGGCGAGAAGCTGAAGTCTGGTACGGCCAAAGTAGGAATGTTGCGTTCTGTAGTTCGTGACGTATGCTCGGCTTGTCTACGAGTCTACAAACCCAGTGTTTAGTGACCTTGTCTGTGTCACCCTTCGACTGTTGTTCAAAGAACATGTGACAGTAGCTAATGCCTGATGAGCAGCCCCTCACATGTGACTGACCCCCCCTGGTTGAAGATGCAGATACTATGCTTGTTGTATGTTTTTTTTTTTAAATGTAAGAAAGTTTTTTTTTTTTAAATATATATATATATATATTTTTTTTTAATCTGAGAAAATTATGTCCAACCTGGGGCAGGATGGAACAACCTGAACTCGACTGATCTAATGGAGAAACAACAGACAAGAAAAGTGCAAGTGTCTGGGTTGTATGCCACTGGAGACGATTAGTGGCTGCATGGTGTGCCACTAGAGATGTGCTTGCAATGATTGCAATAAAGTAGTCTCATCAGGGAGGTGAAAACAAGGACAGCAGAGAAACTGGAGCATGAGCCATGCTCGTGTGCAATCGTGAGTCATGATCGTATGTATGTGGAAATGAATGAATCATGCCGAAGCTGGAGAATGTGCGTGTGAATGACCTGAGAATGATTGGTTGCTTGTGGCAGGTGCCTCATGATAGAGACCAAGCTGCGGGAAGCTTGTGATGTGTGTGATAGATGGAATTGACTTGTATTGTCCCGGGAATTCGATTTGTATCTCTGGTGCGACCGGGATTCGAATCGGGCTGTCGTAGAGTGTTTAAATCAACCTGTTGGATACTCTGAGGCTTATGTTTAGGCTGAATGTGGTGTTCATAGTGTGTGGCCCTTGCGGGGGGGCCTATTGTGTGGGAGTAACGAATGTCACAAAATAGAATCAGTGATGCCTGAGCCCAGCAATGTCAGATAATGACTGGCAGGCTTTTACCAAAATGCTTCATGTGGTATGCCAACGTGACCAAGATTCAAATTGGGCTGTCGTAGAGTGTTAGGTGCCACCCCTCCCTCCAAAAACCAAACACATACCAACCACACAGCCCCCCCAAGGCTAATCAAAATGCAGACAAGGCACCAAGTGAGTCTAATTACCACCTCAATCAGCCACAGAACCCGTGCAATCAATACATGCTCAGCTCCAAAGGGATGAGGCGACAACACCATAGATTGTGAATCCTACAACCAGCTAATCCTGTGCTGAGTGATGTAGGACAGCGATCAACAGCGGCTTGGATCTACGAATGAACCGTATGTTAGTAGATGGGATGACAATCAAGGCATAGGGAAATTATGAATCTACTACGCCTGTGCCGAATGATGTCGGGACAGGACAAACAATGACTCGGAGGCAGCTAACTATGAAAGGGATGAGGGATAAGAAACATAACGAATCGCAATATTGAGTATGATACAAAAAGGTTTGAATCCTACCTGCAACAGTGAGCGAGAACCACCGACTAAGACCACGAATGGAGAAGCCGCAACACACTGGTGATCGAACGCACAGACTCATAAACATGAAGTGAGGTGGGAAGAGCCGGCCTAGTAACGTGATGTATTGTGCACCGGAACCGACAAGGAATGCAGGTGAGTGGGCTGCTTAAATACCCCCCTGGGCTCCTCCCATAAATTCAGGCCACCATACTGGCCTTCTAATATATATCTATACAATATATATATATATATATATATATATATATATATATATATATTTATTTAGTATCTCACAAAAGTGAGTACACCCCTCTCATTTTTGTAAATATTTTATTATATCTTTTCATGTGACAACACTGAAGAAATGACACTTTGCTACAATGTAAAGTAGTGAGTGTACAGCTTGTATAATGGTGTAAATCTGTCCCCTCAAAATAACTCAATGCACAGCGATTAATGTCTAAACCGCTGGCAACATAAGTGAGTACACCCCTAAGTGAAACTGTCCAAAGTGGGCCCAAAGTATAATTTATTTGTATGGCCCTCTTGGGCATGGAGTTCACCAGAGCTTCACAGGTTGCCACTGGAGTCCTCTTTACTCTTACAGTATTTGTAGCAGCTGACTTTTAATTATTTGGTGGGTGGGGCTGGAGCTCTGCTTTAATTTATGGTAGTACCTCATATTACCCAAGAAAATGGTGATTTCATTTTCATAAAGTGGCACTGTCACAGAGGTAATATGAAGGGAGCCATTGCTGCCATCCTGCTATTTGCCTTGCTGTGTCAGACTTTTTTAGTAGGTCCCTCACACTCCTCAGTGTAGTCCACCTGGTAAAATACTTACCTGTCTCCCTGTAATCTTCGCTGTGCAGTCCTGCCCAGTGCCACAGAGTATTTTCAAGGAAAACAACCATGTCAGGCTTTATTTCTACTATGCAGGTTCAATGTGGCCCCACTCATTCATAAGAATGAGCCAAATACATGGCAGCCTTCTGATGTCCAGCAGAGTATGGCTAATGTGTAGGACTAGTGCGCATGTGTGCCAAAGAAAAGGAGCTAGCATTGTTCTTTTCTTTGCAAAAGCTGTGTGGCCCCAGACAGGGCTACACAATGAAGGTCTCATCAAGGGTTATGAAGGTAAGTATTTCACCAGGTGTGTGGGGGGGGGGGGCAGTTTACTTGAAAGACAAGTTTACTAAAAGTTGAGTTTTTCTTTAAGTACTTTTAAGCCACAGACCCAGAAACACAGGCTTAAAATGAGTGTCAGGAAAGTGACTGAATTTGTTATCTCTATGCTTCTGCAAATTGGAAAGCTTGAAAGCCAAAGCTTACACATTATGGCCAGAGAACTAGCATTCTGAAAAAGAGAGTTCAGCACTGGCAGCCTTATGATTCTCACATGACAGGCTGTGACCAAATTCAGATGTCATCACTCAATTATCCACCCACTCTTGATAACAAATTAGTACACTTCTCCATTTACTACTTTTCTGCATTATAATATTCATCAAGGCCAGATGTGACTATTATAAAAAAAATACATAGTACTATAGCAGTAAGGTTCATGAACACCAAGGTTTATTCTTGATTAAGACAATACAATACTTGTTTTCTTTAGCTCCACAAATGCAAGCGAACAAGTACCAGGCCGCCCACTGGTATATATTATTTTATCCATTAGTCTGGGATGAGACCTTTCGATTCATTGAGCAGATTAGGAATCAAAGGGGTCATTTCTTAAAAGCTTTACTACATGTGTGATGTGACTTAGTGTGGGCTGTTTTCATCATCTGTGTAGAAATATCACGTTGGCTCATAAAAAGGGATTACCTCACATGTCAATGAAAATAGTGCATGTTACATTTCTTGCAATATTTTATCAAATCACTCATTAACATTAAGTGCATTTAAAGGGTCAGTTCACTAAGATGCATAAACTATTGAACCAAATGTGTGCATTTTACTTTACATTTATATTCTCATGAAAAAAGTAAATTTTACAAACACACATCTTGCATGGATTTGAAATTGGTATTGTTTCACATGATGGGGAGATTAACCTACCGAAAGCCTCCACTTATTTTAAATTGACATTTTATCTCCACCTCAAAAGGCTATTTTTCTTGTTGCCCTCTAAAACTGCGCAGTTATTGCCAGTCAGAAACCAATAAAGCAGAAAGAATGCTAACTTGTAGGATAATCTGTTAGAGTGTGCTACCTTATTAGGTGCTGTAATACTTATCATGGCAGCATTTTCAGAGGGTGAGGAATTCTAACCTCATAAGCCCCTGTGTCCTTAAAAGAACAACATTTCTTTGGTTGATGCCAGTGTAACCTTGAACCTGAGCTCTTAGGGTGCTCTTCCTCTGTAGGGTGCTCTGCTAGTAAGTGGTACTTTGAAATTGAATACTCACCTCTCAGAGAGAATAACAGGGTCCACTTGGCTGAATCATCAGTGGAACAGATTATTATTATTCAGTTATCTTTAACCAAACTACTAAACTAACTACTACCAACTACTAAAAAAAACATAATTTCAATGTAAAACCTGCAAATAGAAAGTACTCAAGGTGTGATTGCAGAAGACCTCTTTCTTTCTTAAATCTATATATTCACAACTCTCTTATGGCTTATTTACACATGTGTTGGCCCTTTGAATATTCCATGGTGGAATTATTATTCAAAGGGCATTTGACAGGCTATGATGAGGAATTATGCTGCTTTCTCACATCTTTCTTAATGCCTAAAAACCCACACCATGGTGCCACAATGGTGTGTATTGCATACAGTTGATGGGTGGTAGTGGTGCAGACCCAGTCAGGTGAATGGACCACGTACAGTGGTACTGCCTGCTGAAAATGCCATTGACCATGTTTTTTGCTGGGCAGCAATGCAATACATCAAAGTTTCGGCATGCAAACACTCCATTCTCTGCCTTTACAGCTTAAGATGGAGTGGTTATAGGCCAGTAAAAATGAAACCTAGCCTCATATTTTTACCACCCCACAGCCCTAAGTGTAAACAAATATATAAAAATTATACGCAGCGCTCAAAAGTAAATATGCAAAATCAATGAAGTAAAATGTGAATGACTACAGAGAAAAGAATTATGTATTTCTACACATTCTGAATAGTATAAATGACCATAAACAATATATGAAAAAGTGACGTGAAAAGTCAGTATGTAAAATATAAATAACTACAAACAGTAAATGTAATTATATAAAATAGTGGCGTGAATATCACAGGACATCCAATGTTCAGTAAGTCCCTATATTGCCATACAAAAATTAATATAACATGAAAAAAGTCCATAAAAAAAATAGTTAGGAGAGGATGACTTCTAAACCAAGAAAGGTATTTCCATGTGACATCAATATTATGTGAAAAAACAGCAATAAAATGACCACTGGTTGTAAGAAGGCTTACCGGAGTAAGAGAACTCAAATGGGCTTACGCTCAATGAGTCACACTTTTGAGCGCTGCACATAATTTTTATATATGTATTTTTGGTTTGCACTTGTTTGGTGTTGTGCTGACTGCTATTTGATTATCCTTTAAGGCTGTTAGCGCTTTATATACCATTTCTTCCTATTCTGATCTTAGTAAGTCTAAGCAAGGCCTAATAGAGATGTTGAAATTTGGAGAACTACTGAACCACTGATTCTCCTAAATATGTGTAAGTAGATTTGTCTGATCTGCAGAGCATCAAGCAGTTCAGGAATAAAAGCAGTTGTGACTCTTGACTTGTATGATTATAGGCAAACTAGACAAATGCTATGCATACTGTATGTTTAGAATAACCAAAAAAAAATAATAATTTACATATTTGCTTGGTTTTTAAACTGATTCAATCATCCCTACTACTTATAACATATCTAAAGCCCAAAACAAACATTATATATTTTGTATATTACCAGTTCTTAACCACTTACCTACCAGCGCAATTTTGAAATTTTTCACATACATGTTAAAATTAGTGTTTTCTGCTAGAAAATGACTTAGAACCCTCAAACAGTGTATATTTTCTGAAAGCAGAGGCCCTGGAGGTTGTTGCAATTTGTTATGTTGCACAATACTAGGGATGAGCCAAACACCCCCCGGTTCGGTTCGCACCAGAACCCGCGAACGGACCGAAAGTTCGCACGAACGTTAGAACCCCATTGACGTCTATGGGACTCGAACGTTCGAAATCAAAAGTGCTCATTTTAAAGGCTAATTTGCATGGTATTGTCCTAAAAAGGGTTTGGGGACCCGGGTCCTACCCCAGGGGACATGTATCAATGCAAAAAAAAACTTTTAAAAACGGCCGTTTTTTCGGGAGCAGTGATTTTAATGATGCTTAAAGTAAAAAAAAAAAAGTGAAATATTCCTTTAAATATCGTACCTGGGGGGTGTCTATAGTATGCCTGTAAAGTGACGCGTGTTTCCCATGTTTAGAACAGTCCCTGCACCAAATGTCATTTTTAAAGGAAAAAATCTCATTTAAAACTGCTTGCGGGTTTAATGTCATGTCGGGTCATGGCAATATGGATGAAAATCAGTGAGACAAACGGCATGGGTACCCCCCAGTCCATTACCAGGCCCTTTGGGTCTTGTATGGATATTAAGGGGAACCCCGCACCCAAATTAAAATAAGGAAAGGTGTGGGGCCACCAGGCCCTATATACTCTGAACAGCAGTATACAGGCGGTGCAAACAAGACAGGGACTGTAGGTTTGTTGTTAAGTAGAATCTGTTTGTAATTTTGAACATTTTTAACGTGTTTAGCTCCAGCCAAAAAATCTTTTCTAAGGTTTTTGGAAAACATAGGGAAGGGTTATCACCCCTGTGACATTTGTTTTGCTGTCTTTCCTCCTCTTCAGAAGATTTCACCTCACTTTTTTGTCCCAATGAAAAATGTTTTTTGAAAATTTGGGTTTTTTTGTGGAACAAGGATTGGAAAGCATCAGTGGAAAGGAGAAATTGTTTTCCCATATTAACTCTTACAGGAGAGAATTTCCCTTCCTAGGGGTAGATTTCATCTCACTTCCTGTTGTCTCCTTCCGTTTGCAAGTAGGAGTCGTTTGTAAGTTAGATGTTTGAAAGTAGGGTCCTGCCCTATATACTCAGCAGAAATTTGGGCCTTAGGTGTTGCTGTGGCCACAACACTGTAAGCCCTCACAGGGCCCTGCTGTGAAATATTAGATCAAGAATTGTAATTACATGCCCCTGTTGAACAGGAGCTGAAAAATTAGGCCTTAGGCACTGGTGCTGGTGCCACAACACTGCAACCCCTCACAGACACTCTAGTTGGAACGCAGGAACGAGCCCTGCTGCAAAGTATTGCATCAAAAATTGTAATTACACGCCCCTGTTAGACAGGGGCAGAAAAATTGGGCCTTAGGCACTGGTTCTGGTGCCACAACACTGCAACCCCTCACAGACACTCTAGTTGGAACGCAGGAACGAGCCCTGCTGCAAAGTATTGCATCAAAAATTGTAATTACACGCCCCTGTTAGACAGGGGCAGAAAAATTGGGCCTTAGGCACTGGTGCTGGTGCCACAACACTGCAACCCCTCACAGACACTCTAGTTGGAACGCAGGAACGAGCCCTGCTGCAAAGTATTGCATCAAAAATTGTAATTACACGCCCCTGTTAGACAGGGGCAGAAAAATTGGGCCTTAGGCACTGGTGCTGGTGCCACAACACTGCAACCCCTCACAGACACTCTAGTTGGAATGCAGGAACGAGCCCTGCTGCAAAGTATTACATCAAAAATTGTAATTACACGCCCCTGTTAAACAGGGGCTGAAAAATTGTGCCTTAGGCACTGGTGGTGGCGCCCAGAACCAAAAATGTTCTTACAAGCTATCAGCGTGATGATTGAGGAGGAAGAGGATAATTACTCAGGGATAGTCACTCAGCATCAGCATAGGCAGTCTTTGAAGGGATCTGAGATTTCAAAAAAAATTATTCGGTTACATCAGCATCAGGTGCTTGGTAGCTGGTGGTGATCCAAGACTCATTCATTTTTATGAAGGTCAGCCGATCGAC
The DNA here is from genome assembly GCF_042186555.1 of Aquarana catesbeiana. Lineage (NCBI taxonomy): Eukaryota > Metazoa > Chordata > Amphibia > Anura > Ranidae > Aquarana > Aquarana catesbeiana. The sequence goes on along the minus strand of NC_133326.1, from coordinate 204,234,066 downwards.
CGAGTCGGTGGACAGACGCACCCTGTGATCGGTTACCACGCCTCCAGCAGCACTGAATGTGCGTTCCGAAAGAACGCTGGATGCAGGACAGGCCAGTAGCTCAATTGCATACTGTGCAAGCTCTGGCCAGTGATCCATCCTCAAGACCCAGTAACCCAGAGGATTTTCGGTGGGAAAGGTGTCCAAGTCTGATCTTGCCCCTAGGTATTCCTGCACCATGTAAAACAGACGCTGGCGATGGTTGCTGGAACCGATCATACCTTGGGGCTGCGGACCAAAAAATTGTCTGAACGCATCGGTCAGACGGCCACCTTCTCCACCGCTCCTTCTTTGACTGACCGAAGCCTCAGCAACACGTTGTCCAGAAACAGGAGTTTGTAACCTCCCAGTCTCTGGGAACGCGTTGCACAGACCTTTCTGCAAGGCCTCCCGAAGATGTTTCATCCTCTGCTCCCTCTGCGATGGCAAGATAAGGTCCGCAACCTCACCCTTGTAACGTGGATCAAGGAGGGTTGCCAGCCAGTATTGGTCCTTCTCCTTGATACCACGAATACGAGGATCCTTACGCAGGCTTTGCAGGATCAGGGAGGCCATGCAGCGTAGGTTTGCTGAGGCATTCGGTCCGGAGTCCTCTGGGTCACTAAGAACGACATGGTCCGCAGCCACCTCCTCCCAGCCACGTACAAGTCCATGTGTTTCTTGGGACTGATCCCTTAAAGACTGCTGCTGATGCTGAGTGCCAGGCTCCACCTCCATACTGACACAATCTTCCTCCTCCTCCTCCTCCTCTTCCTCCTCGTCCTCTTCCTGTGTGATCGGCGGGCACGCAGGAACACTGTCTGGATAAAGGGGGCCTTGAGAGCTAAGGAAGTCCTCCTCTTCCTGCCTCTGTTCTGCCTCAAGTTCCCTGTCCATTATTCCACGCAGCGTGTGCTCCAACAGGTGGACAAGGGGGACAGTGTCACTGATGCATGCACTGTCACTGCTCACCATCCTCGTGGCCTCCTCGAATGGTGACAGGACAGTGCATGCATCCCTGATCATGGCCCACTGGCGTGGGGAAAAAAAACCAAGCTCCCCTGACCCTGTCCTGGTGCCAATATTCGCACAGGTACTCATTGATGGCCCTCTGCTGCGTGTGCAGCCGCTGCAGCATGGCCAACGTTGAGTTCCACCTGGTGGGCATGTCACAGATTAGGCGGTTCTTGGGCAGGTTAAACTCCTTTTGGAGGTCCGTCAGCCGAGCACTGGCATTATATGACCGGCGGAAATGCACACAGACTTTCCTGGCCTGCCTCAGGACATCCTGTAAGCCCGGGTACCTGCCCAAGAACCGCTGCACCACCAAGTTAAGGACGTGAGCCAAACAGGGCACATGGGTCATTTGTCCCTGTCGGAGGGCAGAGAGGAGGTTGGTGCCATTGTCGCAAACCACCATTCCTGCCTTAAGTTGGCGTGGCGTCAACCACCTCTGAACCTGCCCCTGCAGAGCTGACAGAACCTCTGCCCCAGTGTGGCTCCTGTCCCCCAAGCACACCAGCTCAAGCACCGCATGGCATCTTTTGGCCTGCGTACTTGCGTAGCCCCTTGAATGCCTACGGAGCACCGCTGGTTCCGAGGAAGAGGCCATGGAAGAAGAAGAAGAGGAGGGGGTGGAGGAGAGAGGTGTGTCACAATCAGCATTTTGGAGGCGTGGTGGCAGAACAACCTCCAACACTACTGCACCTTGTCCTGCATCCTTCCCAGCTGCCAGCAGAGTCACCCAATGCGCCGTGAAACTTAGGTAACGTCCCTGTCCATGCCTGCTGGACCATGAGTCAGCGGTAATATGCACCTTACCGCTGACCGCCCTGTCCAGCGAGGCATGGACATTGCCTTCCACATGCCGGTAGAGAGCCGGAATCGCCTTCCGTGAGAAAAAGTGGCGTTTGGGTACCTGCCACTGAGGAACCGCACATTCCACAAACTCACGGAAGGGGGCAGAGTCTACCAACTGAAAAGGCAGCAGTTGAAGTGCTAGCAATTTTGCCAAGCTAGCATTCAACCGCTGGGCATGTGGATGGCTGGGAGCAAACTTCTTTCGGCGGTGCAGCAGCTGGGGCAGGGAAATTTGCCTGGTACAATCTGACGTCGGTGTACCAAAAGCAGATTGCCCACAAGTACTTGGCTGTGACACACCTAATTCTACACCTTCATTCCTCTCACTGCAGGTCTCAGAGAGGACTGAAGGTCTAGTGGGGTTGGAAATCTCAGCTGATGAGGAGCAAGGAGAGATCCTCTTTGTTCTTTGGTGTGGGTCTTTTAGATACGCTTGCCAACGAACTGCATGGCAGGTCAACATATGTCTGGTCAAGCATGTGGTACCCAAGCGGGAGATGTTTTGGCCACGCGAGATACGCTTGAGACATATGTTGCAAATAGCAGCGGTGCGATCTGATGCACTCGTCTCAAAAAAGGCCCACACCAAAGAACTTTTTGAATAACGCGCAGAGACTGCAGCGCCCTGCACATGTGGAGCTTTGGGGTGTGATGCAGTCAATGTGTTGCCCTTAGGCTGGCCCCTGGAGGGCATCCTGCCTCGTTGGTGATGTGCCGCCGCCTCCTCCTCCTCCTCCTCCTCCTCCTCCTCCTCCTCCTCCTCCTCTCTCCTATCAGGCACCCACGTTGAGTCAGTGACCTCATCATCCCCTCCCTCCTCATCACTGGAGCAAACCTGGCAGTATGCTGCAGCAGGGGGAGCATGACTGCCAGATTGCTGTCCTTCTTGGGCACCCCCTCTGTCCGTGCTCATGTTACTGCCTTCATCGAGCTCAGTATCGTCATCAGAGCCTTCCAAACGCTGGGCATCCTCCTGGAGCATGTACCCAACACTGTGGTCAAACAGTTCGAGGGAATCCTCATGAGGACATGGTGGAGCTAGGGAAGGAGTCACTGATGACATTGAGCTGAGGGAAGAGGCCGCTGCTTTGCCAGACAAAGCACCCTGGGCATGGGTGAGAGAGGATGAGGAGGATGAGGACGGCTTGGTCATCCACTCGACCAAGTCTTCCGCATGTTGCGGCTCAACACGGCCAGCTGCCGAAAAAAAGGCCAAGCGTGTCCCATGGCCATGTGCTGATGAGGATGCACCGTCTCCACGACCAGCACTAGACACAGAGCCTGCTTGCCCTCTCTTATTGGCTTGTGACTGTCTGCCTCTCCTTCTTGGCCTTCCAGACATACTAATGGCCTGTAGCTGCACTAAGCTGGGATAGAACACCTGTAATTTTCTTCAGGTAGCTTTATATACTGTAACCAGACAAGCCTGCCTGTCAGTAGGAAGATAACAGGAACGGATCTAGCTGAACACTGTGAGCAGGACGCACTGTACTAAATGTAAATAGTCTAGCTGCCTGACCGTGGTACTAATAGGATCAAATAGAACACCAGTAATTTTCTTCAGGTAGCTTTATATACTGTAACCAGACAAGCCTGCCTGTCAGTAGGAAGATAACAGGAACGGATCTAGCTGTACACTGTGAGCAGGACGCACTGTACTAAATGTAAATAGTCTAGCTGCCTGACCGTGGTACTAATAGGATCAAATAGAACACCTGTAATTTTCTTCAGGTAGCTTTATATACTGTAACCAGACAAGCCTGCCTGTCAGTAGGAAGATAACAGGAACGGATCTAGCTGTACACTGTGAGCAGGACGCACTGTACTAAATGTAAATAGTCTAGCTGCCTGACCGTGGTACTAATAGGATCAAATAGAACACCTGTAATTTTCTTCAGGTAGCTTTATATACTGTAACCAGACAAGCCTGCCTGTCAGTAGGAAGATAACAGGAACGGATCTAGCTGAACACTGTGAGCAGGACGCACTGTACTAAATGTAAATAGTCTAGCTGCCTGACCGTGGTACTAATAGGATCAAATAGAACACCTGTAATTTTCTTCAGGTAGCTTTATATACTGCAACCAGACAAGCCTGCCTGTCAGTAGGAAGATAACAGGAACGGATCTAGCTGAACACTGTGAGCAGGACGCACTGCACTAAATGTAAATAGTCTAGAAGATAACAGGAACGGATCTAGCTGAACACTGTGAGCAGGACGCACTGCACTAAATGTAAATAGTCTAGAAGATAACAGGAACGGATCTAGCTGAACACTGTGAGCAGGACGCACTGCACTAAATGTAAATAGTCTAGAAGATAACAGGAACGGATCTAGCTGAACACTGTGAGCAGGACGCACTGCACTAAATGTAAATAGCAGGAACGGCTCTAGCTGAACACTGTGAGCAGGACGCACTGCACTAAATGTAAATAGCAGGAACGGATCTAGCTGAACACTGTGAGCAGGACGCACTGCACTAAATGTAAATAACAGGAACGGATCTAGCTGAACACTGTGAGCAGGACGCACTGCACTAAATGTAAATAGTCTAGAAGATAACAGGAACGGATCTAGCTGAACACTGTGAGCAGGACGCACTGCACTAAATGTAAATAGCAGGAACGGATCTAGCTGAACACTGTGAGCAGGACGCACTGCACTAAATGTAAATAGCAGGAACGGATCTAGCTGAACACTGTGAGCAGGACGCACTGCACTAAATGTAAATAGCAGGAACGGATCTAGCTGAACACTGTGAGCAGGACGCACTGCACTAAATGTAAATAACAGGAACGGATCTAGCTAAACACTGTGAGCAGGACGCACTGCACTAAATGTAAATAGCAGGAACGGATCTAGCTGAACACTGTGAGCAGGACGCACTGCACTAAATGTAAATAGCAGGAACGGATCTAGCTGAACACTGTGAGCAGGACGCACTGCACTAAATGTAAATTGCAGGAACGGATCTAGCTGAACACTGTGAGCAGGACGCACTGCACTAAATGTAAATAGTCTAGAAGATAACAGGAACGGATCTAGCTGAACACTGTGAGCAGGACGCACTGCACTAAATGTAAATAGCAGGAACGGATCTAGCTGAACACTGTGAGCAGGACGCACTGCATTAAATGTAAATAGTCTAGATAGAAGATAACAGGAACGGATCTAGCTAAACTGAATACAGTGTATATATATATATGCAACACCTGGGATGCATATATATACACAATACACTGTAAGTGCAGCTAACTGACTGACTGTTCTGCCTAATCTATCTAACTCAAATCAAATGACACTGTCTCTCTCTCTCTCTATCTCTCAGCACACCGGAACACACACTACACAGGGCCGCCGTGCAGGCGGCCTTATATAGTGTGGGGTGTGTACTAAATCCCCTGAGCCATAATTGGCCAAAGCCACCCTGGCTTTGGCCAATTACAGCTCTCTCTACTGACGGCGCTGTGATTGGCCAAGCATGCGGGTCATAGTGCATGCTTGGCCAATCATCAGCCAGCAATGCACTGCGATGCCGCAGTGAATTATGGGCCGTGACGCGCCACACGAATTTAGCGCGAACGGCCCATATCGTTCGCAATTCGGCGAACGGGCGAACAGACGATGTTCGAGTCGAACATGGGTTCGACTCGAACACGAAGCTCATCCCTACACAATACTTACAAAGCCATTTATCAAACACAACTTTTCATGAAAAAAAACAATTAAACTTTAGTTCACACAAACACAAATTAATTGTTGGTAAAATATAAAAGATGACTTTACATTAAGTAAATAGATACCATACATATTAAGATTTAAAACTGCATGCACCTGTGAAATGGAGACATACTGCGGTATCTAAAATTGTCCATAGGAGACACTTTAAAAAAGACTTTACTGGTTTCCAGAAATAGATATGTAAAGGGCTTAAACACCCTAAATGTACCCAGGCACAAAAAGGGGGGGGGGGGTGGCACTGGTGCAGCTGACAAAACAAAACAAAACAAAAAAAAAAAATTGGCAAGGAGTGACAAACAAATGAAGAAAGTCTTTTTAGTCCTTAAAAAAAGTTAATATAATTCACTGTGGCTTGAAGTCCACATTATGGCAGCGTTATCAGTTTCTCTTCCAAGAAGTATCTGAGGAGGCTCCCACCAGCAAACCATGTGTAAACAGGAAAAATAAAGAGAGAAAAAAGCGCCACTACCTAAGTGTAGCATTTATTTAAACATATTGGTAAAACAAACGAAAAACAATAACTATGCACTCACATTTATAAGACATTAAGAAGCATATCAATGGGTCTCCAGCAGGTAGCAATTTTCCAGATGGTCAGGGGTGAGCAAGCCCCTCCACATGGATGTAATGTAAGGCGCTTAGAACCAGGACGTTGACCAGTTGAACACCAGGAAGCTCCAGCAGGAGCAGCAGACTGAGTGTATATATCACATGAATAAGAAGCAGCACTCTGGACAGCAGGGAAGTGTGGCAGGCCCAAAAAGTGGCTGTGATGATTTCATGTGTGAATATGATGGGCGTGGTTATGCATTTGGGGATGTGGCCCCCTTTGTCACCTCTTCCTGGTGATCCCCTGGTCAACTTTCTTGTTCTAAGCACCTTACATTACATCCACACACAGTGGTTTTGCTCCCCATTGACCACCTGGAAGGTTGCCACCTGATAGAGATCCATCTTTTAAACGTGCTTATTTATTGTTTTTCATTTTTTTCAATATGTTTTAATAAATGCTACACTTAGGTAATGGTGCTTTTTTCTCTCTTTCTTTTTTCAGTTTTTACTGGTTTCCAGTTTAGAGTTAAATGTGAGCTCTGGAACTAGAATTATGCTGTAACCCACAATAAATGTTTAGGGGCCACCTCTCAGGCTATCAAGGTCCCATTAGTTGGATTCCACTTTGAGTCTCACAAGCGGGGATACCCAGCAGAGAAATTAGGGAGCTCTTTGCTAACCTCAAGGCAGACATTGACTCCCTGGCTGCCCACATCAAGGGAGTGCTACAAATAGGGCGGATCAAACAGTCAGTGACGCATGTGGCCCCCTAGAAAACTCTCAGGAATTGACAGAATCCCACCTGGTTGCACTGGAAGCATCCCATCAGCTTCACCTACACTCAACTCCGGCTGCCGGCAGATGACAATAAAAACCACATTCCCCACAACATTGTGTGGATCAGAGGTGTCCTGGAGACTATGGCTGATCCAGACTTGCTCTCCACGATCCCGACTCTCCTCAACATCCTGCTAGACTGAAACCTGGCCACAGACATAGAGATTGGCTGGGTGCACAGAGTGACCGCCTCCAGAAACCCTACCTTCAACACCTAAGGACATACTGTGCCAGATCCATTATTGCAAGCTAAAAGAGTAAATAATGTGGAAGGCCTGGGGAAAAAGAAGTAAATTAACTTTGATGGAGACGCTATCATATTTCCACCAGACCTCTCCAGTCACTTTCAGTACATGCAAAGGCTGATTAAATCTTTACTACAGCATATTCAAGCAGCTAGAGCCTCCTATCGCTGGGTTCACTCCTTCCACTTACAAATTAGGTAGGAATGCTGGGTATTCCTTCTGAAACAGCCCTGCCAACTACCAGATCTGTTCTCCTTCCTTAACGACTTCAGCCCGGAAGGATTTAGCTCCTTAATGACCAGGCCATCTTTTGCGATACGGCACTGCACCGCTTTAACAGACAATTGCGCGGTGGTGCGACCTTGTACCCAAACAAAATCGATGTCCTTTTTTTCCTTCAAATATAGCTTTCTTTTGGTGGTATTTCATCACCTCTGTGTTCTTTTATTTTTTGCGCTATAAACAAAAAAAGAGCGAAAATTTTAAAAACAAAAACATTTTTTTTTACTTTCTGCTACCTAAAAAAAAAAAAATGTAAAAAAACAAATGTATTCATCCGTTTAGGCCAATATGTATTCTTCTACATATTTTTTGGTAAAAAAATCCCAATAAGCATATATTGATTGGTTTGCGCAAAAATGATGGTGCCTACAAAATAGTGGATACATTTAGGGAGTTTTAATTTTTTTAAATTGTTTTTACTGGTAATGACGGCAATCTGCGATTTTTAGTGGAACTGCAACATTGCGGTGGACAAATCTAAGCCTAAGTGACACTTTTTGGGGACCAGTGACACTGGTACCAGTGTACCAGTGGGACCAGTGTACTGGTACAGTGATCAGTGCTAAAAAAATTCACTGATCAATATATAGAAATGACACTGGCAGGGATGGGGTTAACACTAGGGGCGATCAAAGGGTTATCTGTGTTCCCTCAGTGTGTGTTCTAACTGTGTGGGGGATGGGCTCACTGGGACAACACAGAGATCGCTGTTCATGATTACTAGGAACAGCCGATCTTAGTGTTGTCCCCTGTCAGAATGGGGATCTGCCTTGTTTACATAGGCAGATGCCCGTTCTGCCACTCTGTGAAGCAATCATGGGTGGCTTGCAGACATCGAGTCCACTGGACCCACACGTGCCCTCCCCCAGCGTGCAGCATGTCCACAGTATCTCTAGCATGAAATGACGTACAGGTATGTCGTTTCACACAATTGGGCCACCCTGCCGCAGTATATGTGTGGTGGGCGGTCCAGAAGTGGTTAACAGTGAACCTGTGACAGTGCCAGATTGGCTGTCCATATCTACGATTTGTCAGCCTCAACAAAAATACTCCCATTACCTCAACGTCACAGACGTCAGAGGTCTAGGTCTACCTGCCAAGCCTGAGAACCCAGTCCAATAGAGGACAAACTGTGACTCAACTGTGAATGTTCCTACTTCTCGTTGGCTCTGCACTTAACTGTAGCGTTGATTTTTGAAGGTTATCTATCTGGCGTTTCCATCATCTGCATGACTTCTGATATGTTTTTTCTAAATACTACTGTTTTTTTTCTATCCTCAATCTGTATATTATTTAATTGGCAATATTGCATTGATTGGAAGAGGGGGGCCTCAATGACTGTCCCTGGACTACCACTACTCCCCTTTCCCTCTAATATGTAATGTTTCAGCTTTTCATGGTTCTATAAAGAGGTTGTTGTTTACAATATATTAAAGCCCACATAGGGTTTGATTCTCTCACCCATTTTTGTATGAAGTGTAAGGGGGATCCATGCCTTATTTACAGTGGGGACGGAAAGTATTCAGACCCCCTGTTATATTGCAGCCATTTGCTAAAATCATTTAAGTTAATTTTTTTCCTCATTAATGTACACACAGCACCCCATATTGACAGAAAAACACAGAATTGTTGACATTTTTGCAGATTTATTGAAAAAGAAAAACTGAAATATCACATGGTCCTAAGTATTGCAACCCTTTGCTGTGACACTCATATCTTTAACTCAGGTGCTGTCCATTTCTTGATCATCCTTGAGATGGTTCTACACCTTCATTTGAGTCCAGCTGTGTTTGATTATACTGATTGGACTTGATTAGGAAAGCCACACACCTGTCTATATAAGACCTTATAGCTCACAGTGCATGTCAGAGCAAATGAGAATCATGAGGTCAAAGGAACTGCCTGAAGAGCTCAAAGACAGAATTGTGGCAAGGCACAGAGCTGGCCAAGGTTAGAAAAAAAAATCTGCTGCATTTAAGGTTCCTAAGAGCACAGTAGCCTCCATAATCCTTAAATGGAAGACGTTTGGGATGACCAGAAACCTTCCTAGAGCTGGCCGTCCAGCCAAACTGAGCTATCGGGGGAGAAGAGCCTTGGTGAGAGAGGTAAAGAAGAACCCAAAGATCACTGTGGCTGAGCACCAGAGATGCAGTCGGGAGATGGGAGAAAGTTGTAGAAGGTCAACCATCACTGCAGCCCTCCACCAGTCGGGGCTTTATGGCAGAATGGCCCAACGGAAGCCTCGCCTTAGTGCAAGACACATAAAAGCACGCATGGAGTTTGCTAAAAAACACCCGAAGGACTCCAAGATGTTGAGAAATAAGATTCTATGGTCTGATGAGACCAGGATAGAACTTTTTGGCCTTAATTCTAAGCGGTATGTGTGGAGAAAACCAGGCACTGCTCATCACCTGTCCAATACAGTCCCAACAGTGAAGCATGGTGGTGGCAGCATCATGCTGTGGGGGTGTTTTTCAGCTGCAGGGACAGGACGACTGGTTGCAATCAAGGGAAAGATGAATGTGGTCAAGTACAGGGATATCCTGGGCGAAAACCTTCTCCAGAGTGCTCAGGACCTCAGACTGGGCCAAAGGTTTACCTTTCAACAAGACAATGACCCTAAGCACACAGCTAAAATAACGAAGGAGTGGCTTCGCAACAACTCCTTGACTGTTCTTGAATGGCCCAGCCAGAGCCCTGACTTAAACCCAATTGAGCATCTCTGGAGAGACCTAAAAATGGCTGTCCACCAACGTTTAAACGTTTAACATCCAACCTGACAGAACTGGAGAGGAGCTGCAAGGAGGAATGGCAGAGGATCCCCAAATCCAGGTGTGAAAAACTTGTTGCTTCTTTCCCAAAAAGACTCATGGCTGTATTAGATCAAAAGGGTGCTTCTACTAAATACTGAGCAAAGGGTCTGAATACTTAGGACCATGTGATATTTCAGTTTTTCTTTTTTAGTAAATCTGCAAAAATGTCAACAATTCTGTGTTTTTCTGTCAATATGGGGTGCTGTGTGTACATTAATGAGGAAAAAAATGAACTTAAATGATTTTAACAAATGGCTGCAATATAATAAAGTGTGACAAATTTAAGGGGGTCTGAATAAATTCCGTCCCCACTGTATGTCACTTTGAGTTGATTGACTCCTACTGATCCATACTTTTTTGTGCAGCTTTAAGATATCTCCCAAGCATGTTAAGGATTTGTATGTTTTCTATGTTGCCCTTTAAGATGCATTAAAATACCATCATCCCTGCTTAAGGGTATTTTTAAAAAAAAATTTTTTGTATTGTCCCCTATGCACTCTCTTTAACCACTTGCCTACAGGTCACTTATACCCCCTTCCTGCCCAAGCCATTTTTCAGCTTTCAGCGCTGTTGCACTTTGAATGACAATTGCGATGCCATGCTACACTGTACCCAAATAATTTTTTTATCATTTTCTTTGCACAAATAGAGCTTTTGGTGGTATAATCACCGCTGGGTTTTTTATTTTTTCCAAAAAAAAAAGACCAAAAACTTTGAAAAAAACTTTTTTTTTACTTTTTTCTGTCAGTAAATTTTGTAACTAAGTAATTTTTTGTCTTCACTGATGTGCGCTGATTAGGCGGCACTGATGGGCACTGATAGGCTGAACTGGTGGGCATTGATGAGGTAGCACTTATGGGCACTGATGAGGTGGCACTTATGGGCACTGATTAGATGGCACTGATGAGGAGGCACTAATATGCCGCACTTATGGGCACTGATAGGTGGCACTGATATGCGGCACTGATGAGCACTGATAGGTGGCATTGATGGGCACTGTTAGGTGGCACTGATGGGCACTGATGGGCACTAATAGGCGGCAATGGTGGGCACTGATAGGCAGCACTGGTAGGCACTGATAGGCTGTATTGGTGGGCACTGATAGGCGGCATGGATAGGCGGTACTGATGGGCATTGATGGGTGGCACTGATGGGCAACACTGATGGGCATTACTGATGGGCATTGATTAACAGCAGTGATGGCATTGATGGGCAGCACTGATAGGTGGCACTGATTGCCAGCACTGACTGGCATCGCTAATGAGCACTGATGTGGTGGCAGTGGTGGGCACTGATTGCGGCCACTGGTGGGCACTGATAGCTGGCATTGATGGGCAATGGTGGGCACTGATTTGTGACACTATATTGCAATATTGTAATCAGGGCACTGATGATCAGTGCCCTGATTACATTCCTAGATGTCGTCCTGTGTGGAGATGCCGCTGATCGGCTCTCCTCGCCACACACTCTGTCAGTGTGAGGCGAGGAGAGACGATTACTGGCACTTCCTTGTTTACATGTGACCGGCTGTGATTGGACACAGCCGATCACATGGTTAACCACTTCAGCCTGGGACCATTTGGCTGGCCAAAGACCAGATCATTTTTGCGATTCGGCACTGTGTCGCTTTAACTGACAATTGCGCGGTCGTGCAACGTGGCTCACAAACAAAGTTGACGTCCTTTTTTTCCCAGAAAAAGAGCATTCTTTTGGTGGTATTTGATCACCTCTGCGGTTTTTATTTTTTGCGCTATAAACAAAAAAAGAGCGACAATTTTGAAAAAAATATTTTTTACTTTTTTCTATAATAAATATCCCCAAAAAATATATAAAAAGCATTTTTTTCCTTAGTTTAGGCCAATATGTATTCTTCTACATATTTTTGGTAAAAAAAAATTGCAATAAGCGTTTATTGATTGGTTTGCGCAAAAGTTATAGCGTCTACAAAATAGGGGATAGTTTTATAGCATTTTTATTAATTTTTTTTACTAGTAATGGCGGCGATCTGCGATTCTTATCGTGACTGCGACATTATGGCGGACAGATTGGACACTTTTGGCACTATCTTGGGACCATTCACATTTACACAGTGATCAGTGCGTTAAGTAAATGGTACAATAAATATTATTGTACCTATGTATTAATTTGTCTAACCCTATAAGTAGCTAGTCTATTAAAATTCAGAGCACATGTTACTGTTGATATCACAATAATACAAGGTTAGCTATGAAACCAAACACATGGTTTATAAGTAATAAAGTCTTATTTATTTCCCAAGGAATTAGGAAAGCTAACCTAAAGTATTAAAAGATATTACAATATTACCAAGCTTACAATCAGAACATATAATACAAGAACATCAAAGAAACTTATCATAAGGCCCTCCGCGAGGCTTGCTTCTTCCAGCTATGCTCAGATGAGCAAGAGAGGGCCAGAGCCATGTGGCTTAGGCCGAAGCCATGATCCAAAGGGAAACTTCCTTGCTCAGTCTTTTATACTTCGATCACACACCATTGAAACTCAACCCCAGTGCCCTCCCATTTAGACTTTCGACAAATCAGCATTTGTTAGTACAGCATTTCTCAACAGATTATATTACTGTCTGTCCTGCTGTACTTTGGCTTCTAAATCTTCATAGACATCTTGGCCTTTGATTTTCTGTAGCTCAATCCATCAGTCATCTTGGCAGCAGTGGCTCTTTTTAAAGCTTGTAATCACACATATCACAGCAGGTGGGCTTGAGCCAAGCCCTTGTTATTCTGATATGCTACAAAGCTTTGATGTGTAACTGGTTACATTCCAACTTAGGCTACCTGGCTGTATCAACCGGGAAATTAAGTACCAGAAGTATGATATTAAACCATGTCGACTTCCAACATAATCTACTTTGCACCTAAAGGGCGCCTATCACCCTTCTTCAGACACAGCACCTATGGAACAGTCCATAACGGTCTTACCATGTTGCGCTTCTCAACATATGCTTCAGAAACAGCTCCTATGGAACAGTCCATAATGGTCTTAATGGGTTGTGCTTCCCAACATGTGCCGCTTTGCCACTGAGTGACACACCACCATCATTCTTCAGTGACAGCTTCCATGTCACCATTCTGTATGTTTGGTATCTTCTCCTTTCCGGTATCTTCAGGACGGGTTGCAGTACAGGCAAGAGGTGTCCATTCACTCAACATTCACCAGCACTCATTCAGAGCAACATATTAACCAGTTTTCAGATACAGAGTCTCGAGGAGGGCCTTTCGCCCATATTACTAGCCTAAAATACACCTTTATCACACTATACCACAATGTGAATCAACCCATTACCATAATATATACATATATACATATGATCCATCAAATTACACATCCCGCTCCCAACCTCCTATAACTCCTCACTGTAGATACGGGTTGGGATTAGGCAGGTTCGCTCACAATGGCCTTTCCTACTGCAATTCTGGAACGTCAGTGGTATTTCAGGGTTCTGAACTGGCAGCAAAGCCTCTACCTTGTATGAAGAGACCTTACCGTCAATTCACCCCCCAACTTGCATAGATAAATGCAAGACTTTCCTATATAAATACAAAAACATATTTGGGGGCACACCCTACAATGCATTTAAATTCAAGATGGTGCTGCTATAACACCTACAAACAGTACAAAACATATTACAGCGCACACATTCAAGAATGACATTTCCTGCAAGGCTAGTTAAAAACACCTGAACATATTCAAAAAATATGGGAGGGGCTGGAGCACCCCTCCCCCTCCTCATTACCTCTTATTTAGTGGCCACCAGTGTATAGGATGTATCCCCTTCAGTTCTCCCACATAGAGGAGTTCAGCTCCCATGGTTGAGACAAAGGATCTTCCATTCTATTACTAGAGTAGGACCCACTAATTCGGGGTACTTTGTCGCAGTAAATGGGCTTAGCAATATATGTCCAAACCCCCGTATTTTTTGAATATGTTCAGGTGTTTTTAACTAGCCTTGCAAAAAATGTAATTCTTGAATGTGTGTGTTGTAATATGTTTTGTACTGTTTGTAGGTCTTATAGCAGCACCATCTTGAATGTAAACGCATTGTAGGGTGTGCCCCTCAAATATGTTTTTGTATATTGTAATAGACCTTGACCAGGTTTTTTGGGCTGGAGCACCCCTCCCCCTCCTCATTACCTCTTATTTAGTGGCCACCAGTGTATAGGATGTATCCCCTTCAGTTCTCCCACATAGAGGAGTTCAGCTCCCATGGTTGAGACAAAGGATCTTTCATTCTATTACTAGAGTAGAACCCACTAATTAGGGGTACTCTGTCACAGTAAGTGGGCTTAGCACTCTAAGACTATATAGTGTGACCAAACCCCTATATTTTTTGAATATGTTCAGGTGTTTTTAACTAGCCTTGCAGGAAATGTCATTCTTGAATGTGTGCACTGTAATATGTTTTGTATTTTTTCCTATATAAATGTCGAATCTCACAACACATACCAACTTGAACCAATGAAGAAACTGCAGCAATAATGAGTAATACTACAATGAGATGTATCAAATAATTCAAGATACTGTTTACCTTACTGGAATGTCCAAATATTACCTCCCACCAAGACCCTCATCCCATCATTTTCTAGTTGATGCATTACGTCCTTTATCTGATCATGGTAGATGGCTATAGAAGCATTAGCACTCTCTAGCTGCAGAATCCTCATAAGGCTCTCATCTCTATCCTGATCTGTTAACCATTCCTGTATCTTCCTTCCCATACCAAGGCTCAGGGCTCTCATATTAACAGGGCAGTTATGGTTGACATCCACAGACAGATTGGCAATATGCGGTACCACATAAATCCATTCCTGTATCTGGATTTCAGAGACACCACCAAGGGTACACCATGCTCCTCTTGTCAGGTTCACAGAACATCTTAGTTCCATGACTAACGTTACATTAGTATCCTTTAGGACAAAGAAACAAACTCTCCTATGTCCCAAATAATACACCAGTGTTCTCCCCATCCAGAACACAGGGTGAGGCATCTTCCAACATTTCCCATTCACCACCATGTATTGACCTGGCATACAAAGCATCACAGCTCAGTAAGATTTTCCAAAGCACATCTCTTACACTAATCCAAGGTGGTGGTCGAATACCTGGATGGGCTGTACTAATTTGGATTATGAGAGATGTTATGCTTCCTCATTGATCCCATACACAGAAGTGCAGACTCAATCTATGTATTTGGTGATATCAATGGGCTTGCTAAATGGGGATTCTGCTTTGTTGCATCTAAGGCTAACTTACCCACATGTGATCAGAGAGGATGGGAGCTGGAGGCAGGTTGATATTTCCTTCTGTTGGAGGCATGACCATGACCTTCTTTCAATTCATCACCAAAAACCCCATATCCTACGTCCCTTGCTTCCCAAGGTTTGGATAGATTGGAATTTTTTACTAACCAATAACCTGTTTCATTCATATATATAGTTGCATCCACAAATGGCTGGAGGGATTCCAGTATGATATTTAGCAAGTCTTGTTTTTATGCAAGTCCTTGAGATGTTGAGTTAGGATTAAATCGTCCAAAAGCAAAAGAAACTTTGCATTGCAAATTGCCATGGTGACCCCATTGGTAAGTCTCTGGTAAGTTAGGACTCTCTGATCTGCATCCCTCCCTGCATCCCTTTCTGGCCTAACAAGTCCAACATGGATGATACAATTGAAGTGGATGCATGGTTTTCCTCAGGATTTTCCCTTTCCACATCATCCCCTGAATGCTTGTCTGAATCAATTTGAGATGTTACATGGCTCAGATGGATCACCAACACGACAATTATGATCCTTCCATCCATTCTCCAGAGACCTTGCCGATCTTTGCTCCACCAGGACTCTGGAAAAACAAGAACAAGAGCGGAATCAATTCTTATAAGCAGTACCTTTTACATTGATCGGCATGAACCCACTTCTCTATCTCCCTTTTTTTCATGCCTTTCGCACCCTTATCGTCAATGAGCCACTTCACCTTGACCACCTGATTACTAAGGGTCATGGTGACTGTGAAAGGTCCGGTCCAGTTTGCATCCCATGAAGACTTGGCAACAGTTCTTCACCATAACCCTGTCTCCAATCTTCAAGCTAATGGGAGGCGTTTCAGGCTGCTCCTTCTTTTTAGGTTCCATGTTATTTGCAGCGAATTGCAAATATCCCTGTACCTGTTCCTGCAGCTGGACCATAAATTTGTCCCCTTCAGAGCTTTCTCTCATGGGGGTACTCAGTATTGGGTCTGGATGGCTGAGGTTCATCATTCTCCCCGTCATTAACTGATATGGGGTTAATGATGTACCTTCCACTGTAGACCCTCATACGGCCATCAGGATTGAAGGCAGATGGGTCAGCCAGTTCTTTCCCGATTGCAGTACCATCTTCTTAAGCCTTTCTTTCAATGTTCCATTCATTCTCTCAACCATCCCCGCAGACTGTGGATTGTAAGGTGCATGGAATCTCTGTTCTACTCCCAGCAGCTCACAAATATTTTTCATAACCCTGCCAGTAAAGTGAGGCTCCCTGTCTGATTCCAGGGCTTTGGGGAATCCCTATCTTGAAAATACTTCGGACCACAAAGATCTAGCTGTGACAGAAACCATGAACCAGGCCGAGACAGAAGTTCAGTAGAATCACCAAATCGCTGGGGAAGAAGGGCGGAACCAGGCATACCTCTTATAGAGGTACTATTCAAGGCGGGTGCCCGCACAGAGACTGGCGCAGCAGCAGGGACAGCCTGCAACTCAGGTTGTACCGGAGCAGCCACAGTGGGGGATTCCAGGTGAGCCGTGCGACTCAGGAGTGTTTGTAACGCCATTTAAAACTGATCCATGCGGTGATCTTGCTCATCCAATCTGGAAAAAATATTACCAACAAGTGGATTGACTGTATCTTCTGAATTCATGGCCTTCGCCTACTGACAGAAACCATGAACCAGACCGGGACAGAAGTACAGTAAAATCACACTTGTTTATTAATAAAAATAAAAAGGTAAATAGAGTAAGCGTAGGCAAAGCATAGCCAGAGTCCAGTAACCGGATCGGGTAATCAGCCAAGCCAGAGTTCAGTAACCAGATTGAGTAATCAGCCAAGCCAGAGTTCAGTAACCAGATTGAGTAATCAGCCAGGCCAGAGTTCAGTAACCAGATTGAGTCAGCCAGGCCAGAAGTCAGGGATCCAAGCAGAGGAACAGTAAGCAGGATAAGGAGCCAAAAGGGATGTCAGCAAAGCCAATCTTTAAACAGGAATGCAGGAGATGGTTTCTTGTGATGTGACCAAGGCGAAGGCAGGAATGACGTGAGCTGGAGATCTTTAAGTAGGCAGGACTGACGAGCAGATCCACAACAGCTGGTTAACTGTGGAGAGAGATGAGAGCTGGCAATTAGCTGACAGCTGAGCGGCCAACTCAGAGAAGAAAGGGCTGAGGCAGCCCTGACAAGCTGTGGCAGTAGCAGAGTCTTTTCTCAGGGGTAGAGCCTCCACCCACTTTGAAAAGACATCCACAACTACCAGTAGATATCTGTATCCTTCAGGGGCACTTTGTAACGGACCAACAAAGTCAATCTGTAGGTTTTCCCAGGGTCCGTTGGCTAGCGGTACCCTTGCTAATACTGGTTTCTGTCCCTTTGGCCTAGGGTTCATTTGTGCACATATCACACATTCCTGCACTATTATTATTATTATTATTATTATACAGTATTTATATAGCGCCAACAGTTTACGTAGCGCTTTACAACTTGAGGGTAGACAGTACAAATACAATACAATTTGATACAGTAGGAATCAGAGGGCCCTGCTCCTTAGAGCTTACAATCTAAGAGGGGAGGTCAAGAGATACAAGAGGTAATAACTGTGGGTGATGTGCTGATTGAGAAGATAAATGTACAGTTGTTAGGTGGGGGCCAGATAGGCTTCTCTGAAGAGATGAGTTTTCAGGGATCGTCTGAAAGTGGATAAAGTAGGAGAAAAACGGACGGATTGGGGTAGAGCATTCCAGAGGATGGGGGAGGCTCTGGAGAAGTCCTGAAGGCGAGCATGGGATGAGGTGACAAGGGTGTTCGAGAGCAGGAGGTCTTGGGAGGAGCGAAGAGAACGATTAGGTTGGTATTTTGTGACTAGGTTAGAGATGTAGCTAGGGGCCAAGTTGTGGATGGCTTTGTAAGTTATAGTTAGTATCTTGAATTTAATTCGGTGACTGAGTGGCAGCCAATGGAGGGATTGGCAGAGGGGTGTAGCAGACGCTGAGCGGTTTGTGTGGTGGATGAGCCTGGCCGCAGCGTTCATGATGGACTGAAGTGGGGATAGCCTATTTAGAGGTAAACCAATGAGGAGGGAGTTGCAGTAGTCAAGGCGGGAGATGACCAGGGAGTGGATTAGAAGCTTTGTGGTGTCGATGGTTAGGAAGGGGCGTATCTTGGAGATGTTGCGAAGACAGAGGCGGCAAGCTTTGGATAGTGATAGAATGTGGGGTCGAAAGGTTAGTTCAGAGTCCAGGATTACACCTAGGACCTTGGCGTGGGGAGATGGGTTGATAGTTGAGCCGTTGATCTTGACAGGGAGATCAGGGGAAGTGGCACCTGAGGGAGGAAATATCATGAGCTCGGTTTTGGATAGGTTGAGTTTGAGAAAGTGATGTGACATCCAGGCTGATATGTCTGCTAATAAGTTGGTAATGCGTGAGGAGACAGGTGGAGAGAGCTGGGGGGTGGAGAGATAGATTTGGGTGTCATCAGCGTAGAGATGATATTTAAAGCCGTGGGAGGCAATCAACTGACCCAAGGAGGTGGTGTAGATTGAGAAAAGGAGAGGTCCGAGAACAGAACCTTGGGGGACCCCAAGGGAAAAAGGAAGAGGAGAGGAGGAAGTAGAGTTGTAAGTGACACTGAAGGAGCGGTGGGATAGGTAGGATGAGAACCAGCGAAGAGTACAGTCACGGAGACCAAAGGAGTGGAGTTTTTCGAGGAGGAGGGGGTGGTCCACTGTGTCAAAGGCAGCAGAGAGATCCAGGAGAAGTAGTACAGAATAGTGTCCGTTGGCTTTAGCCATTAGTAGGTCATTTGAGAGTTTAAGGAGAGCAGTTTCCGTGGAGTGTTGAGGGCGAAAACCGGACTGAAGGAGATCAAGAAGTTTATTCATGGTCAGATGGTCACTTAATCGGTTGTAGACCAGTCTTTCAAGAAGTTTGGAGGAGAAGGAGAGTAAGGAGATGGGACGTAAGTTGTTGAGATTGGTGGGATCCAGTGAGGGCTTTTTTAGTATGGGGGTGACTAGCGCATGTTTTAGAGAGTTTGGGAAGATGCCACAAGAGAGGGAGAGGTTGAAAATGTGAGTTAGAGAGCGTAGAATTGAGTCAGAGGGTGAGCGTAGCATTTGCGAGGGAACAGGATCCAGGGGGCAAGTGGTTAGATGAGTGCTAGATAAAAGTTTAGCAACCTCAGTAGTAGTAGCAGGGTTGAATGAGGGAAGTAATGACTGTATCTGTGGACATGGGGTGTTGCATGGGGGAGGTTTTTGCGCATTGGCGATCTCCTCATGAATTGTATCAATCTTAGTTTTGAAGTGATTGGCAATCTCCTGGGCGGTGATTGAGTTGGTGGGTGGAGGCAGTGGAGGACAGAGTAGAGTGTTGAAGGTAGAGAAGAGTTGACGTGGACTGGATGAGAAGGTGTTGATGAGTGTGATAAAGTAGGTCTGTTTGGCAGTGTGAAGGCAGGAGTAGTATTTTAGGAGGGCAGATTTATATTGTGTGAAGTCTTCCTGGGTCTTAGTCTTATGCCACAGGCGCTCAAGAGCGCGGCTACGTTTTCTGAGACTTCTGGTGTCATCTGTTTGCCAGGGTTGTAGCAGTCGGGGCCTAATTCTGCGTGTAGTGAGGGGGGCCAGCTTGTCTAGGGAGGAGGACAGTGAGCTGTTGTAAATGAAAGTAGCTAGGTTGGGGCAGGACAGGGGGGAGATTTTGTCATAGAGGTGATCAGTAGCAGAGTAGAGAAGAGAAGGGTTGAGGTGGCGAAGGTTTCTGCGTGTAACTGTTGGGCGGTTGGAGGGAGAAGAGGTGGAAGACAAGGAGAGAGCAAAACTAATAAGGTGGTGATCAGAGAGTGGGAGTGGATTGTTGGAAAGGTTGCACGGAGTGCACAGATAGGAGAAGGCAAGGTCAAGGGTGTTGCCGTTGGAGTGGGTAGGAGCCTGTATCCATTGCTTCAGGTCAAGCGATGAGGTTAGACTGAGAAGTTTAGAAGTAATAGTAGTGTTAGTGTTGACAGGGATGTTGAAGTCCCCAAGAATAATTGTGGGGATTTCAGAAGAGAGAAAGTAGGGTAGCCAGGCAGAGAAGTCATCAAGAAAGGCTGATACCGGTCCAGGGGGCCGGTAGATGACAGCAATTCTTAGAGAAATGGGAGAGAAAAGACGAATGCAATGTGCCTCAAAAGAGGAGAGTCTCAGAGAGGGAGGTGGGTGAAGAACCTGATAGGTGCTGCATGGGGCTAGAAGGATTCCCACTCCACCTCCCTTCCGTCCACTTGGTCTGGGGGAGTGAGTCCAGAGAAGGCCCCCATGGGAGATGGAAGCAGGAGAAATAGTGTCCGATTCATGAAGCCAGGTTTCAGTAATGGCAAGAAGGTTAAAGGAATTTGTGATGAAGAGGTCGTGGAGGGCGGTGAGTTTGTTGCAGACAGAACGTGCATTCCACAGGGCACAGGAAAAGGGGGGGCTGGTTTTGGAAAGAGGAATATGGACCAAGTTCTGTGGGTTGCGGCTCCTGCCAGAGGGTGTAGGGGGATGGGAGCGTTGGGCAAAGACAGATGATGGTGGCCCAGGGTTTGGGGATATGTCACCAGAGATTAGGAGAAGCAGGAGGGTGAGGGAGGTAATGTGGGACTGTGATTTATGTGAAGGGGCATGTCTCAGAGTACTGGAGGTTTTATCAGTGTATGGATGTAGAATGAGCGAGAGTTGGTAAGAGCAGTAGTAGGGGGAAGACAGAAGGCAGGGTGATATGTATAGGCAGGTGGGTGGAGAGGGGGGGTGAAGGTAAGAGAGTTTGAGGAGAGAGGACAGGAGTGTCAGGAGCAGTGGTAGAGAGTGCATGTTACAGAGTGGAAGGAGAGCTTAATAGAGAGACAGGTCACCTGCAGTCTGTTAGCTGCTTTCCAGTGCAGATTGCTGTATTTGTTTGCTTCGTGCAATCGCTGAAGTGCAGAGAATGAAGTGCATAACACTTGTAGAAAGAAACACTTAGAGATAGAAGCCTTAAGGATAGAAGCCCCTGCAATGTGCTACCCCCTTAAGGATGCTCAAATATATACTGTTATAAGGGTGGGGTTGAAGTTCGTTAATTAATCATGAGTGACTATAAGAGTGCCTAGCAATCAAAGTGAGCTTTTTGCTTCAAAAGTCAGAATAGCAAGAGGCCAAGACAAGATCAACACATAAAACTTAGGTAAGACAGTTCAGAAAAACAAATAATGTCATGGTTGTTCGCACAGGGCAACAGATAGAGAAGGCCACATACCAGAGAGACACACACACACAGAGACAGCAAGCAGATCCCAATTGCAGTTAACGGTGGAAGATGTGGATGAGCTGACACATACCAGAGAGACACACACACACAGAGACAGCAAGCAGATCCCAATTGCAGTTAACGGTGGAAGATGTGGATGAGCTGACGCATACCAGAGAGACACACACACACAGAGACAGCAAGCAGATCCCAATTGCAGTTAACGGTGGAAGATGTGGATGAGCTGACACATACCTGTAAAGAGACAGAAGGAATGATCAGGTGAGGCAGAACTTAGTGCACTACCTGTGAGATTGTGTTTCCCATTGTCTCCCACCAGTATCTAGCTTGCACAAATTTCCAGGTACCCTGAACACCCATGTGACCTGTTAACCTGTATTTTTCAAGGGCTAAATCCTTTTGATGCTGGGAGGCAGTGGCAGCCCATCCATAGGGGGTGCTCGGGTGCTGCCCCCCAAGCTGTAAAAAAAAAAAAAAATGCCACTTTAAGAGTGACCAGGCACTGGACATGTGGTGTTCTATGGGAAGCTGATTTGCCCGTGTTTAGGGTGTGTGCAGGGCACAAGCTGTGCACCCGCACACACTCCTACTCTACTGGGATTCGTCGGTATGTCTATAGTAGTGGCTACGATTGGCAGGGACCAGAGGAGAGGATAGTAGTGGGCGCAGGGCCATCTTAAGAGCATTATAGGCCCCCAGGCAATACAGTGCACTGAGGCCCTGTCTACACAATCACGCACAAGAATAAAAATGCAAATTATCAATAAGGCTATATTTATTGGTACTTCCAACAAAATCAGTGTTTAAACATTACAATATAACATGAGATTGAAAAGCAAGAAATTGAAAAATAAGAAATTACAGATTGAAATGATTGATGGGCACAGTGGCAGCGTTTGATGGCACAGTGGCTGCGTTTGATGGGCACAGTGGCAGCGTTTGATTGGCACAGTGGCAGCTTTGATGGGCACAGTGGCAGCTTTGATGGGCACAGTGGCTGTGTTTGGTGGGCACAGTGGCAGCTTTGATGGGCACAGTGGCTGTGTTTGATACTTTTTTATGTTTTTTTATTTTTTTTATTTTTTTTGTTTTTTTATGTTTGGCTAGTTACTATGGGACTAATGCTCACTTCCTCCCATATATTCTCTGCATTAGTCCCATAGTAACTAGCTTGACAAAGGAGTGCAGCCGTCATGCCATTCACGGCTTGCTGACTCAGGAAATGCGTTGCATGTGTGTGATGTCATCGCCCCTCGCCTGGATTGCTGTTTGCCTTCCAAGCCTCATTCTGGTATTCCTCCATCATTGCCGGCCGGTGGACACAGTGCATCTGAAAGACCAGTCTGATTACACATCCATGGCAGGGATGATCGACCTCACGGACCCCTCCAGTTACATCTGGGACTCTCATATGCCTGTTTAACTCAACACAAATGTGCGTGCAATCTCTGTTGCTGCTCTTTTTATTAAAATTGTTTTTAAGTCTGCACCCAGAGGCACCTCCTTTCTTTGTTTCTTACAAATCTTCATAGACATCTTGGCCTTTGATCTTCTGTAGCTCAATCCATCAGTCATCTTGGCAGCAGTGGCTCTCTTTGAAGCTTGTAATCACACATATCACAGCAGGTGGGCTTGAGCCAAACCCTTGTTATTCTGATATGCTACAAAGCTTTGATGTGTAACTGGTTACATTCCAACTTAGGCCACCTGGCTGTATCAACCAGAAAATGAAGTACCAGAAGTATGATATTAGACCATGTTGACTTCCAACGGTGGATTTAAAAATGCACTGATTACTGTGTAAATGTGACTGGCAGTGAAGGGGTTAACTAGTAGGGGGCTCTGCAGGGGTTAAGTGTGTCCCTGGGATGTGTACTAACTGCGGGGGGGGGGATGGGCCACGTGTGTCATGACACTGTCCAGCGCTCCCGATCACAGGGAGCAGTGATCAGTGTCCTGTCACTAGGAAGAATGGGGAAATGTTTGTTTTCATCACCATTTCCCCATTCTTCCTCTCCGTGAGATGATCGCGGGTATCCCCACAGACATCGAGTCCACGGGACCCATGATTACACTCATGGAGCTTGTGGCAGGCACGCCCACAATGCCGTGTCTTAAAGGACAATGTACAGGTACATTAATATGCTTGTAGTGCCCTTCTGCCGACATATATTAGCGTGAGCCGGTTGGCGAAGGGTTAAAGAGCCGCGGCTCTTTATAGAGATCGGGGTTGCACTGTGTCCTAGCAACCACACGGCGTGGCCGCACTGCGTGCCCCCACGGGCACGCGAGAGCGCCCATTCTGGGATGACGTCATCCCAGAACGAGAGCCGCACTCCCCCGCCGTCATTAAGTAAGGGAATCAATAAATGAAGCCTTGCAGATTCATAGCCTGGTTCCCTACTGTGCATGCACGAGTCAAGCTGCATGTCCTCACTGGTCCTTGCTGGCTTCTGGGACCTGTGTGTCTCCCAAAAGACAGCGGGGGGGACAGAGGAGGGGCCAGACATGGCATAGATCACCACGGAGCCTGTGGCTATCTATGCCTGGAAATGGGAGCAAATACCTGGACTAGACAGGTATCTGCTCCCCCCTCCTCCTTGAAAGGTGTCAAATGTGACAACAGAGGGGGGGAGAAATCCGATCAGCTGAAGTTCCATTTTTGGGTGGAACTCCACTTTAAGTTATGCAATTCATCCCTCCTCTTTAGAGCTGCTAACATGTGCATGTGATGCGATACATAGCAACATGGTTGGATGGGTTTAGGCTCATTTGATGGACTAGAGTGATGACAGGTATGCCCTTTCAACATGATAGAAAATGCAGAAAAAGATAAATATGCGCAACAACTGCAACACTTAGAGCCAGGAAACACAGACATCATAGTATACCCTAAGTCTACCCAAAAGCCGAACTCTAGCTTCATTTTTATTAAATATTATTTGCCCTGCAAGAATGCAAAAAGAAAGCAACTCTTGCTGCAATACTTACCATTTCCTAGGCACTAGAACTAAAGGATTTGTGAACCCATTTGTATAAGTCAATGCCAGACCCTCTATTAGAGCCTGGCATAGCACACTATGTATGTCATTTTAAAAAAAATGAGCAGTGTAAATACCTATTTTCAGCTGTCTTCAGACTGGTCACATGACTCGTGGCCGCTTTCCAGCTCCGATGGATTGCTTCTGTGGGAGGGGATGTGATCTCCCTCTGATGTCAACCAGGGAGATCACATGGCCGCTCAGCTCCTCCCACAGAAGCCCTGTTTCATCGCCGTAAAGTGGCCGTGTGACCAGCCTGAAGACAGCTCTTAATAGCTATTTACACTGCTCATTTTTTAAAATGATTTACATAGTGTGGGATGCCAGCCTCTAATAGAGGAGCTGGCCATGAGAATTGTAGTTTTTCTTTTCAATAATAGTTGCAGGGGGTGGGGCTGAGCGAAGACAGACAGAGAGAGGGAGCTTAGAGGCAGGAAGGAGGGGTGAGGGGGAGAGAGGAGAGCTGAGAACAGGGCAGCGTATGACGGAGGGACGCACTCTGACCATGGTGGTCATGGCTCAGCAGCCATGATTTTCATGGTCAGTATAGAGAGGGCATACAGGAAGTGGCAGGTTCAGGGAGGTTTTTTTTTACAGTTTAGAGAGGGGCAGATTACACACTGCAAAGCACTGTGTTGTTTTAATCTGCTTTAAAGAACCAGGGTATGATTTTTTTTGGGGGGATTAACAAACGCTTTGACGACTATACTTTTTGAGTTGAGTGAAACTAGTAATTGTTACATGTAGTAGGTATAAAAAGGTGAATTTATGTTTTCAGCGATGCTTTATTAATTGGTAAACTAAGTGGGTTTTTTTGTACCAAATAATGAAACATGTTTAACTGCACAGCATTGTCTCTCATCCTTGCAGGATGCACGTTGGCAAACAAAATTATATCATAACCATAAAACATCTCATAAACAAAACAATTCTTGGTAGTGTAAGATGTGTTCACATAAAATTAAAAAAAACACTTTATTTCATAGTGATGGATTCACAAGTTATTGAGTACAAAATGTTATTAATATAGATTTGTTCACAAAAAAAATCATGTGAAGAAGTTTAGTGTCCTTTAAAATCATTGAAACAGTTTAATTTATTAGCAGAAAAAAATGTTATTGCCTTTGCTGCAGGTTAACCAAGTAATATATCCAGATTTTAATTTACCATAATATTTTAACAGCATTTTGTTTTTCAGTTGCCTCAGGTTTTAGTAGATCTGTAACCTAACAAGAATCAAGCAAAAATTATTATATACAATCCACATAAAAGAATCACTCTGTGACGGACCCCCATACTCAAGATGAGTCTGTCCGCTGTAAATGCTTCCTCTGTCCGGTACCGCACAATCTAAGATCCCCTAGCTTTCCCATTCATTAGTTGTAGCTTAGTGTAGGGTAAAACATCAGACAGTTTATTAGAACAAGAATAAAAGTCTTATATACAGTTAAAGAGCAGGTTCCTCCCTCCTGCTCATATTACTCTAACAATACACCTGTAACCAGAAACCTAATTAACATGAGCTAGTTTACTAAATCATTTACCCAGCCTAGGTGATTCAGAGATATGACCTTTTAGGGTAGACTTCAGGTCTCCTAGCTCACCGACTATACAATACGCATTATCATAAAAATCAACACAGAACTCCTTCATACAATAGCAAGGTTAATTAACACAAACAACAATGGGTGGAATACTCTTAGAAGCCACACTAGTAGACAACAGGAGACCCAGGGCTTTCCTCATTAATCATCATTCCTTTCACATACATCTGCTATATGAGTCCCAAGCATGTAGAGACCATCATGGCCTCCTTAATAATGTCCTTTTACATTACATAACAGAATATCTTCCTAAATGCTTGTAGCTCCCTCAAATGCCAGGGCCCATTGTCAGTAGGCAAGAGGCTAGAATTCAGTCCCCTCCAAAAACCTCTGTCCCGGGTGAGTCTGTCATACTGTCATATACCAGATAAGACCAGAACTGTGTGGACTGCAACAGAGTGAACCAGACATAAATAGGTGAAAGTAAGTTTATTAAGGTAAATGCATATACATGTGAACACACCACCAATACAGAGTGAACAAACCAAACAATCAAACAGTGATAATACACAACCAGCATATGTAGCAAAAGGGAGTGCCAGAATCGTAGTTAAGCCAGGCCAGGGTCATAAACAGGAGATCAGTAGCTGGGAAGAGAAACAAACAGGACAAGAGAGGATGGATGGATCACAGGAGGGAAGGGTCAGGTACAAGGCTCAGGGTCCAGGGTTCAGGTAACAGATAGGAAACAGGATCAACAGGTTCCAGGAATCAGGAATCAGGCTTCAGGTTCAGGAATCAAGTTTCAGGATCAGAGGAGCAGGCTGCAGGTCAGGGCTCAAGGACAATACCAACATAAATGTGCACTTGCCGGGTATTTATACTGCAGCTGCTAATTAAGGTCAGGTGACACCTGTCTGCAGAGGGGAATACCTGCTCCATACTGCCAGGATTCCTCCGCTGGTGGATGCTAGTACTGCAGCCCAAAGGTGACAGAATTCTAGCAGGAAAAAGCTCTTCTGACAGCTCCAAACTGCCAGGAGACACCTGCTGGTGGACCTCAGTACTGCACACCAAATGATCGATATTACCAGCGGAGGAGACCTTTCCTGACACAAACATTCCCATTACATTTTGGCATTAGATTCTTCAAATGTGATTTACATTTCCTTTTCTATAATGACATCATCTTTTAAAAAGTTGAAAATAGTGTTACAGTATATAGTATCTAAAATGTTGACGTTAATATGACCTTTTTTTGTCAGATTCCACTATATACAGTATACATGTGAATATATAGCCATTAATGGCACATTCAGATTCCAAGATACATTGGAAGACAATGGAATGAGCAACTATATGGACAATGAGGTTTCATGTTGAAAAATGTAAAGTAATACATTTGGGTGCTAAAAACACGAACGCAAGTTACTCGCTAAAGGGAGAACCTCTGGGGAATCTAGGATGGAAAAAGATCTGGCGGTCCTAGTAGATGACAGGCTCAGCAGAATATTAGCATGCATCAAAAAGGGGATATACTTCAGAGATAAAATGATAATTCTGACACTCTTCAAGACTCTGTTCTGGCCGCATCTTGAGATTGCCATTCAGTTCTGGGCACCAGTCCTCAAGAAGGATGTGCTGGTACTAGAGAATTTGCAGAGAAGGGCAACAAAGCTAATAATGGAACTAGAGGACCTCAGCTATGGGGAATGACTACAAGCATTAAACATATTCTCTCTGGATAATAGATGCTTAAGAGGAGATATGAAAGCAATATTCAAATACCTTACTGGTGACCCTAGCATAAGGAAAAAAAAAACTTTCAGGGGGAAGGAGTTTAAAAGGCATGCGGCCATTCTATGCATTAAGATAAAAAGCCTTCTGTGTGTAGCAGCCTCCCCAGCACCCCCTAATACTTACCTGAGCCTCATCTCTGTCCAGCTTTGTCCATGAGTCCCTCAGCCATCCCTGACTCTCCCTCCTGATTGGCTGAAACACA
Organism: Aquarana catesbeiana; assembly: GCF_042186555.1. Taxonomy (NCBI): domain Eukaryota; kingdom Metazoa; phylum Chordata; class Amphibia; order Anura; family Ranidae; genus Aquarana; species Aquarana catesbeiana. The sequence goes on along the minus strand of NC_133326.1, from coordinate 204,205,579 downwards.
GCAGCGACACCATTGGCTCCCTTGGCTGTCATTCAAAGTCAGTCAGCCAATCAGCAGAGAGAGGGGGCAGGGCCGAATGGCAACTCCGTGTCTGAATGGACACAAGGAGATGCAGCACAGCTCAGGTGCCCCCATAGCAAGCGGCTTGCTGTGGGGGCACTCAATAGGAGGGAAGGGCCAGGAGCAGCGAAGAGGGACCCAAGAAGAGGAGGATCCGGGCTGCCCTGTGGAAAATCACTGCAACAGAGCAGGTAAGTATAACATGTTTGTTTTTTTTTTTTTAAACAAGACTTTACAATCACTTCTGTTGTGAACTGTGTAGAGGGTTCTTTACTGTCAGAGCGGTAAGGATGTGGAATTCCTTTCCACAAGCAGTGGTATCAGCAGGGAGCATCAATAGTTTCAAAAATTATCAGATGGGAACCTTAACAATCGCAGTATACAGGGATATGCAAATTACTATGGACATAAAATCACACACAGACACCGCAGGTTGAACTGGATGGACTGGTGTCTTTATTCAACCTTACCAACTTTGTAACTATGTGGAAGGCTAAAGCTGGGTATACACTGTTAGAATTTTGTTTGACATTTCTCATTGTAAGAGAGTTTTCATTAGGTTTTCTAATCAACAGTGGTGTCAAATCAATGTTTGCTTTTGACCACAGTGACAAAAAAAATCACAGGAGCAGGATGGAAATTTTTTCTTGAATGTATGAATTTCTAACAGTATGTAATTTTTGTTCAGTAAAGTGTACTCATTCCGAAATTGCATGTTAAAAGCAAACAAAATTTTTGTTCAAAATTCTGCTTGTGTATATCCAGCTTATCAAGAATATGTAACTAGACGAGGGGTAGTCAACCTTGTCACTCCAGCTGTCATAAAATTACAAGTCCCATGGGACATTGCAAGAACGATCCAAAGGTAGAGGTATAAATGAATTTATATTTTCACCACACCACAGAGTGTAAGAGTTGCCTACCCCAAATTAGATCATTTGATGCACAATTTATTAAACCCTCACCAGCTAAAAATGATTGCGGTTGCTGTCAGATACTGATCTTTTCACGCAATCACTGTATTTTGCACTACTTTAGTAAAAAGCCCACATATTCATGCATACGCTACATACATAGTCATATAAAATCAATACTCATCCTGATTTCCCATTTAAAAAAGAAGTGTGGGGCTGTAGTAGAATTTCCTTATTAGCCAATGTATTATTTCATATTATTCATATTAATTTACATATGTTTTATTGATAATATAATTATTATTCATATTATTATTATTCATATAATTATTATTCATATTATTATTAGTGTAGTAGTAGTGGAGATATCATCAATATTATTATTCGTCCAATATTAATAAAAGTTATTAATTTATAGGAGTTAATACAATAATATTTATAATATAGAATAGCTTATTGTAAGTTATTAAGTCAACTGCTTAGAAGAGAAACACTTTGACAGCATTTGAACTATAGTCTGATCAGATCACATTCCTTAAAGGTAATAAATAAACATTGTCAAGAATAAGTGATAAAACTTCTTATACTGGTGGTTTAAAAAGTAATTATGTGGAATATGGGAAAGTTATATATATTAATTTAGTCTGACAGGGTCAAAAAGGTTTGCTTGTGTCCTCATTAAAACTGTTAAAATACATTTAATAAGAGAACACTGTAGTGTATGTATGTATATATTAATAATTAGACAATATTGAATAAAGCAGTTAGCTTTGTATGTGTAGACAGAGGCGACTCTAGGCTTTGTGAGAACTTAGGCAAAACTTGGACATGAGGCCCCACTCATGCCCATAATGGGAAAAATAATTCAAGCAATAAAAAATAACGGTGTGCCCCCCCCACAGCGCTGCCGACTTCCCTCCTCTGCTCTCCCGCTGACTGCTGTGGGGGATATTTTGGATGGAGGCGGGAAAAGAACTAAAAGAACACAGTGAATGATGGGTGGTATGTACATGAGAGAGGTGTGGAGTGTATGGAGGTGGGTGGTATGTACATGAGAGGGTGTGGAGTGTATGGGGGGATGGTATGTACATCAGAGGGGTGCAGAGTGTATGGAGGTGGGTGGTATGTACATCAGAGAGGTGGGTGGTATGTACATCAGAGGGGTGCGGAGTGTATGGAGGTGGGTGGTATGTACATGAGAGGGGTGGGGAGTGTATGAAGGTGGGTGGTATGTACATCAGAGGGGTGCGGAGTGTATGGAGGTGGGTGGTATGTACATGAGAGGGGTGGGGAGTGTATGAAGGTGGGTGGTAAGTACATGAGAGGGGTGCGGAGTGTATGGAGGTGGGTGGTATGTACGGTCAGGTCCATAAATATTGGGACATCAACACAATTCTAATCTTTTTGGCTCTGTACACCACCACAATGGATTTGAAATTAAACAAACAAGATGTGCTTTAACTGCAGACTTTCAGCTTTAATTTGAGGGTATTTACATCCAAATTAGGTGAACAGTGTAGGAATTACAACAGTTTGTATATGTGCCTCCTACTTTTTAAGGGACCAAAAGTAATGGGACAATTGGCTGCTCAGCTGTTCCATGGCCAGGTTTGTGTTATTCCCTCATTATCCCATTTACAAGGAGCAGATAAAAGGTCCAGAGTTAATTTCAAGTGTACTATTTGCATTTGGAATCTGTTACTGTCAACTCTCAATATGAGATCCAAAGAGCTGTCACTATTAGTGAAGCAAGCCATAATTAGGCTGAAAAACAAAACAAACCCATCAGAGAGATAGCAAAAACATTAGGTGTGGCCAAATGAACTGTTTGGAAGATCCTTAAAAAGAAAGAATGCACCGGTGAGCTCAGCAATACAAAAAGACCCGGAAGACCAGGAAAGACAACTGTGGTGGATGACCAAAGAATTATTTCCCTGGTGAAGAAAGCACCCTTCACAACAGTTGGCCAGATCAAGAACACTCTCCAGGAGGTAGGTGTATGTGTGTCAAAGTCAACCATCAAGAGAAGACTTCACCAGAGTGAATATACAAGATGGTATTCATGGTATTCAGAGGGTTCACCACAAGATGTAAACCATTGGTGAGTCTCAAAAACAGGAAGGCCAAATTAGAGTTTGCCAAACAACATCTAAAAAAGCCTTCACAGTTCTGGAACAACATCCTATGGACAGATGAGACCAAAATCAACTTGTACCAGAGTGATGGGAAAAGAAGAGTATGGAGAAGGAAAGGAACTGCTCATGATCCAAAGCATACCACCTCATCAGTGAAGCATGGTGGTGGTAGTGTCATGGCGTGGTCATGTATGGCTGTCAACGGAACTGGTTCTCTTGTATTTATTGATGATGTGACTGCTGACAAAAGCAGCAGGATGAATTCTGAAGTATTTAGGACAATATTATCTGCTCATATTCAGCAAAATGCTTCAGAACTCATTGGACGGCGATTCACAGTGCAGATGTACAATGACCCGAAGCATACTGTGAAAGCAACCAAAGAGTTTTTTTAAGGGGAATAAGTGGAATGTTATGCAATGGCCAACTCAATCACCTGACCTGAATCCAATTGAGCATGCATTTCACTTGCTGAAGACAAAACTGAAGGGAAAATGCCCCAAGAACAAGCAGGAACTGAAGACAGTTGCAGTAGAGGCCTGGCAGAGCATCACCAGGGATGAAACCCAGCATTTGGTGATGTCTATGCATTCCAGACTTCAGGCTGTAATTGACTGCAAATGATTTGCAGCCAAGTATTAAAAGGTGAAAGTTTGATGGAGGATTGTTAATCTGTCCCATTACTTTTGGTCCCTTAAAAAGTGGGAGGCACATATACAAACTGTTGTAATTCCTACACCGTTCACCTGATTTGAATGTTAATACCCTCAAATTAAAGCTGAAAGTCTGCAATTAAAGCACATCTTGTTTGTTTCATTTCAAATCTATTGTGGTGGTTTATGGATCCAAAAAGATTAGAATTGTGTCAGTGTCCCAATATTTATGGACCTGACTGTACATGAGAGGGGTGCGGAGTGTATGGAGGTATGTACAAGAGGGGTGCGGAGTGTATGGGAGGTGGGCAGTATCAAATACACCACTGGTCACTGATGCATTAATGACCAGAGGCAGGTAATTAACCCCTTTGTGCTAAATTAGTGACACCAGTATGAGTGTTTATGAACCCTTTCATGCTGCACCAAATAGGGGTTAATTAACATTGACACTGGTGTCACTAATGCAGCACAAAAGGGTTAATTAACTGCCACTGGTCACTAATGCATCAGTGACTAGTGGCAGTACATTAACCCCCTCCACGCTGCATATTGAAAAAATACCATTGTAAATTACCCCCCCAAAGAGTTACTCACTTCAGGCAGTTAAAACAGCAAAGCCACTGTGACAACACTGCCTTAAGTTAGGTTTTTAGCCTCTGAAAACTTACTTGTACTTTTGCACGGCGCTTCACTGGCTCCTCGCAGGTCTTTGCAGAAGCACTCTCCCGCCTCCCGCCTCCCGGCCTGTGAATGACATCACGCCGGGCAGGACTAGGAAGCTCCTGTCGGGCTGATCTCCACCAGATGGGGAAGACAGTGAATGCATCGGTTCGGTTGGACTCATGTCATATCACTAAGCATACTTGCACGGGGTAGCGGTGGACGGTGGGTATCACGGCTGTCTGCTGCAGTATGGAGTAAGCGCATTTTTACGAGGCCTCCCCTGCCCCCGGCCAAGTCTGCCCCTACCTCCTGGCGGGTTCAGCAGCGGCCGGCAGCTCCGTCTCCACCTCCTCGGCAATCCTTTACCAGTCCGCTCACTCTGCCAGCTTGGGGACACTGACCAGGGACATTCCCTCCCATTCTCCCACGCACAAATCAGGCAAATTAGGCAGCCGTGAGGCCCCTGGGAGCGCGAGGCCTTAGGTGACCACCTTTTTTGCCTAATTAGAGAGCCGCCTCTGTGTGTAGATATGTGTAGATATGTGTAGATTGTGTGTGTGTGTGTGTGTGTGTGTGTGTGTGTGTGTATGTATATATATATATATATATATATATATATATATATATATAAAATGTAAATAATATAGTACCTTTTTGTGAAACTAGTATATGAATACATACATATAGGATTGTATAGTTAAAAACTGTAGGATATATAACACATAAGTTGGGGTTATTGCAATAGTCCCATAGTCATAAATCTGTTATCCTTGAGTTGGTGAAGTCCTATCAGGACAAGGAGGGTTTGATTTAACATGACTGGGTGCCATATTGTCTCTATACAAGTATTTTAATGGGTAAAGCCATAGACAAAAACAGTTATAAATCATTTTAATAAATGTAGGAATTCTGGGAATGAATAAGTTTGTTTGGTTGTATGACAAGTGTCAGATTTATGGTTAGTTACATTGACGTAGATCTTAGCAACCAATCATGTTATACCTTATATGCTTGCATTGTAAGAAACTGTATAAATTAAACCTGCATCACTGAGGTCCTGCTTGGTTCGATTCATCATTATTCTATTTCAGGACCTGAAAAAAACATTTATACTCACCTAGATGGCTCCAACACTGATCTGAGCTGTCAGACTGTCAGTCACCGGAGCACCAGACTGTGGAGGAGGTTGGAGCAACTGGCTCAGGCTCTCAGCATCATACCCGTCTGGCATCTGGGCAGATACCAACATTATTGCCAGGATTCCTACAGAGCCAGGACCGGCTCTGTGACATCAGCCGACAGCAGACTTTTAGTAAATCAACCTCTATGTGTCTTTCTTGTAAGAAATGATCAACCTGCTCATGTTAGAAAATTTAAAGAATAAAGGCATATGCAGACTGAAACATGTATTCTATAAAAGTTGTTGAGTGCTATTTAGTCACAACTAGGATTTCTGAGTTCACTTTTTATGTGTAGGGCCTTATTTATTAAAATTTGGTAATTATTACGTTTGGTAATCCATGGTGACCAATCATAATAACCTTTGGGGAAATCAATACAGGACAACATTGAGTCTGGTTGGCTGCAATGGATTGCTGCCCTTCAGAATTAGCAATCATTGTTACAGTTTAAATGTGATTTCCAAGCTATGAATGATGAGAAGCCCCAAATTAACTTAATTGTTTTGCATTGTCTTTTTTTTGTGAAGTTGTAGTTTCCCTACAATGGATTTAAAATTGGCATACATTTTGCTCACTGAAATACATATTTGTATCCCTGAAGTTCAGTATTTCTAAAATTACTTCTCTACAAGCAAAAATGATTGCGCTATCATCTTGCATGAAATTCTAAGATTTTTTCAAAGATCCTGTCTGTTATTTTGCATTTAGATTGTGTTCATCACAGATGGTCATAAACATTCTTCCCCACTATAAAGTAAATAATGTGTTACAAGACAGTAAAAAACAAGAAAAATTAAAATCTGATCATGAGAAAATCATAATAATATTGAAAAGAGAAATACTATGTACATTTATACCTATATTGCAGAAAAAGAAAGTATTATTTTCTTTTAATAGTAAACTAATTTATTCATTTTTTTAAAAAATCTCCTATCTAAAATAAACAGTCAAAAAAATCACTACAAGGCAGCATCAAAATTAGGTACAATATATTACAAAGCCACCAAGCCTCATGAGATTTTACACAGTCATTTAGCAAAAAGGAAATATTTTCTTTGGACTGTGACTCAAAGCATGCAATGAGTCTACAGATTTTACTACTGTGACAAACCAGGAGACATTTCATACTAGTGCAGTGTGAAGACTGTTTAATATGTTCACATTATATGGACTACTAAATGGGATTTATGTATTCTAGGTAAAGACACCCAGCTCACAATGATAAAGAATGGCACTGGAGCAATGTATAAAATCTGATTTATCTTGAATAACTACAAGGCAATCTTCTGTAAAGTGACAAAAAGAGAATGAACAATGTTATAAAGATTAGCTTCACTTGTGCTTAATGCTAGCCATACACAGCCTAGTAAAAGCCAGCAACAAGACCTATTCAAGTATTGCTTGCTATATTTGGGCCATGAAAAGGGTTGATAAGAAGATCTTCTGAACCTGCTCCTGGGTAATCTGTTTGTGAGGGATAACTCATCTTTCCTTTTTCTAAAGAGAAAAGAAAACAATGCTGTTAAAAAGCGTGTAGTGTATTTGTTCTTTGGGAATACTGTATGTAAGGATATTGGCACCAAATAAGTCATTCAAGGACGGACAGATATATCAGTGCCTTAAAATATATTTATTTTCCAGTTTAGGGAGATAAATGACAAACAAATACACCACAGCACAAATAATTAAATTACATTACTGTACTGTCAATATATAATACTGTTATCATACTCACATCACTCCTAACTTCTTTTAATGGCAAAGGTTATATTACAAAAGCAGCTTAAAGGGTAACTCCACTTTCATGGGGAAAATAAATAGCAAATAAAGAAAAAATAATATAGCGTGTACAACTGCGATACAAGTCATATTGTAATTTAATGTTATTAAGAATTACTGTACCTTTCTGCAGCCACTGTAATTTTCTATAAATGAAAAGCAATATGGCTACATGGAGTTGTTCTGTACACAAAATGTGTACTGACCACTCCCCAGAAACATCATTTCCTGCTTGTGTGATTAGCTCGCTAATTTTCCCAGAAGTCTGCCTAAGATACAAGTCAGATTTCAGTTATCCCCTGCAACAAAAATGATGTTTTTGGTGAGATATTTCCAATAGAAGCACGTCTAAAGGGATACAGGCCCAGCAGCTTTCTTCATTAGTGCCCTGCAGCTTCCACAGCTGACTGATAATTATGAAACCACTCCCATTAGACCCACTCAGCCCAGAAGCACAAACACACATGGATTTCTTCAGAATAACAAAAGGTGGGAATCTGCAACAAAGGTTGTTATAATCCTTGCAATGTACATAGATCACCCAGAGGGGAATGTTTTTTTTTTCTCAAAAAAAGTGGAGTTACGCTTTAACTTTTTATTGCTGTGCCAGATTTTCATCTTAGGAGCCTTTAGGATAGCGATGAGCCAGTCTGCCTGGGCTTGATATTAAACTATTATGCCCCGTACACACGGTCGGACTTTGTTCGGACATTCCGACAACAAAATCCTAGGATTTGTTCCGACGGATGTTGGCTCAAACTTGTTTTGCATACACACGGTCGCACAAAGTTGTCGGAATTTCCGATCGCCAACAACACGGTGACGTCAAGCATGTACGACGAGACTAGAAAAGGCCAGTTCAGAACCAAGCGCGGCACCCTTTGGGCTCCTTTTGCTAATCTCGTGTTAGTAAAAGTTTGGGGAGAGACGATTCGCGCTTTTTCAGACTCGTGGCTTTCAGATCGTTTTCTGCAGTTCAGTTTGTGCTTGTGGGTTTGTATCTGCTCTTCAGTGCGTGCAAGCAAGTTCCACGTGACTTTAAGTAGTCATTGTGTTCTTGTTTGTTCGTTACTGTTTTTCAGGTCGCTCTTCACAGGCCTTGCTGTTCTTCAGTGCGTTCTGTTACTTCGTTCTGAGCAGCTGATCGTTTTCTAGCCATGTTGCGTATACGTACTCCTCGTAGAGTTTGTGCTGTGCGGGGGCTTGGTGTTGGGGTCCTGACTTTGACACAAGTCCAGTCCATGAATAGGGTGGGGAGGAGTTCATGGACCAAGAATTGGTTGCTTCAGCGTGACCAGTTCTGTCATATGCCTTTGCTCTGTGAGATCCGTGAGAATAATCCTGATGATTTCAGGAACTTTCTCAGGATGATGGACCCTGTGTTTCACCATCTGCTGGCTTCGCTCACCCCTTATATTAGCAGGCAGGATACCTGCATGAGGCAAGCCATCACTCTGGAGCAGAGGCTGGTCGCTACCCTGCGGTACTTGGCGACAGGGAGAAGCCTGCAGGACCTCAAGTTCTCGACAGGCATCTCCCCCCCAGGCTCTGGGGATCATAATCCCAGAGACCTGTTCTGCCATCATCCAGGTCCTGCAGAAGGAGTATATGAAGGTAAGATTTTTATCCTTTAATCTCACTTTTTTTGTATTTAATGATTGATAATATATTGTATTTCTTTCCTCATTCCCTAATTACCATGATTGGAATATGCTGTGAATGTCCCCTTTGTCCTCATGCATGCTGGTTTTTTATGTAATTAATTTTTTAGTCCTTCATACAGATTGGCCTTCAATAACCTCCCCAGCATGTTCTCCTGCCCTATATTCACCTCATGTAGTCACTTTACAATGTATTTTTTCAGCTCCATAGTAGTGCTTTACCCCAAACACCCCCTAAAATGTTTATAAATGTGATTTGTGCTTTAAATTCAGGCAGAGTGCCAGAGGCTTTATTTTTGTGGTGTCACTGTCCCCAAATCATTTTTATTAACCCTCCCTCCCCCCAATTGCTAAGTCAGCTGATCCCAATTCTCTATCTATCCTCAATCATCTATCTGCTGACTTTGCCAAACCCATACACACTATACCCATCTCTTTTGTGATCAGATGTATGGATGAATTACCCAAAGCATGTAGTGCAAGGGCCTACCTGTCTACTTTCAAATGGTACTGTTTAAAGTTTTTATCTCCTATTATTATCTTGACAGGTAATAGCAGAATGTCCAAATGTCCTCAAATGTGTACAAACTGTATTTATATCTTTGTATTATGACACTTCTTACCTGTCCAGTGGGCTGCCAATAGTGTAACTAAGGAGGGGCTGTTCCAAGTAATACCCTGTATTTAGGCATTCATTTCTCAATGAAGTGGAGAGGGTTACCTGTCCAAGATTTCCCCACCACCCATAATGTTAGAAATGGCCCATGAGAGGGGGGAGGGGGAATATGATAGGTGTACCTTATACTTTGGTGTTGTTAAATTCCCCTTAATAAATGCTATCTGGAGGTTGGCCAAGAATGTTTGTGTCTAATCTGCTTGCCATGTTTATGTGCAAAAATATTAATTTATTTTTGTTTTCCTCAACAGTTTCCTTCCACGCCACAGGAATGGCAGACTGTGGCCTCCCACTTTGCCCAGCGGTGGGACTTTCCTAACTGCGGAGGGGCAATTGATGGGAAACACGTCCACATCGTCCCACCACCCAACTCGGGATCATACTATTTCAACTATAAGGGGTTCAATAGTATTGTGATGTTGGCGGTGGTGTCGGCTAATTACGACTTCTTGTGTGTGGACGTGCGGAAGAACGACCGGATGTCCGATGGTGGAGTCATTGCCCAGACTAGGTTCTACAGGCGTCTCCAGAATGGCAGCTTGGACTTGCCACCTCCAGAGGACAATGTGGAAGGACTCCCATTCGTCTTCGTTGCTGATGAAGCGTTTGCGCTGGGGGACCATCTTATGCGGCCATTCCCTATGAGGACCCTCACCCCGGAACAGAGGGTTTTTAATTACCGGCTGGCCAGAGCCAGAAGAGTGGTGGAGAACACATTTGGAATCCTGGCCAGCCGGTTCCGCCTATTTCTGACACCCATCCATATGGCGGAGTATAAACTTAATCATATAATCCTGGCGTGCTGTATTCTCCATAACTTTTTACGCAAACATTCGGCCAACTATGCTGGCACAGTTGGGCCTGAGGCCGGAATGATACATGAAACAACACCGATGGCGCTTGAAAGTGGCCGTCCTGGCTTGCCCTCCCTGAGTGCCCATGATGTCCGGTTACGATACCTGGAGTTCTTTGCGGATAGGGGGGCCATCAATATGCCAGCAAATTTGTGAAGCCTTTATCAAATAAAAAAGCAAAAAAAAGAAAATCTTTGTGGACATTTACTGCTTGTGTTTGTTTTAGGTGACCCTGACCGAAATGTGTTGAGTCCAGAAAATGGCGCGATTGTGTAACCTTATACAAAGCACTGTTGGGTGTTATTTACTAAAGGCAAAGACACTTTGCACTAAAAGTGCACTGAAACTGCACTTGTAGTGCAAAGAGGATTTGCCCTTAGGAAATAACCCCCATTTTCACAGAAAACACCAATTACATCACCAACAAAGTGTTTTAGCGTTAACACAATAATCCACACATTCTTGCTTAACAATCTCTTTAATGTTAGAAAAGGTTTGTTAGAAAAGGTTTTTCTAACAAACCAACATGTTTGTTGTATAACAATTTTTGGGGTAGCATTATAAAACATATATATGTCCATTTAAGATAAAACAGGCATGTGTAAAACCAACAAGAAAGACACAAATCTTGAACTTACAAAGCTCATATTTGGTAGAACTTGAAAGCAATATCAGACATGAGTATTTAGTAACTGTGTTTGATATTGCGTTCAGATGGGGTGAAGTCACCCCAGGAAAAGCCAAATTTGGAAGATGCACACAAATTTCCCAATGTCAACATGTGCTAGCTACCATCACAGGGGATCAAGGGACGTGTTTTGGGGGAGAAACCCCTTCCTCTCAGCTACTTTATTATTGAGGAAGGGGTTGCACCCCCAAAACGCGTCCATTGATCTCCCGTGATGGCAGATAGCACATGTTGGCACACTGTGTGCATCCTCCAAATTAGGCTTTTCTACAAATCTTTCAAACATTTTCAACATTGGAGCACACAAAAAAACAAAGGGATTGGGAGGGGTTTTAAAATCGCCCCAAAACATCAATGATGTTTTTATTTTTTTGAATAACATCATTGATGTTTTTCTTGAGGTTTTCCAATTCTAAATTACACCCCATGATCTCCCCGATCAGGATCTGGGCACTTTCTGATGTGAAAGGATCTGGATCCACGACATCACGATCACCTAAAAAGAGAGAAACCCCAAAAAAAAGGTATCAAAAATATGCCGCCATCCATCTCTTACCTGAGCCTGTGGTAGCAGACACTCACCTGTTGTGGTGACAATTTCCACCACATCTTCCTCCTCCTGCTCTTCTTGGGTTGGGGGTATTTCCCCTTCTTCCAGAGGTGGGGGGTCTCTGGTCTCCTCAGATGAGGGGTGTCCTCAGAGTCTTTTCTCCCCTATGTCAAACAAAAATGCTATACTTAGCACACAGTGATTTGATAGCAAAACTATGAATATAAAACATTGCTTGGAAGTGGGGTACAATTGTCTATTTTGGCAGAGTTCCAAAATGTAGCATTTTCAGTGTCCTTTGTCAAGCTTCAATACTTTACCTGTTTGGTACAAGCTTCACAGATGTAGCCCCCCTATAGTATACACTGGAGCACCTGTGTGGCCCCCTAATAAAAAGGGTGTTCTTGTGTCCCACACTAGTGCTCCAGTGTCCAGATGTGAAAACAGATGCTGAGTGTCCTCTCCTTACAGAGAATCTAGTTTGCATTTCATTCTAGTAACAAAGCCATCTACCCAACCAAAATAGTTTCTGACAAGTAGGGCGTAAAAATTGTGGCCAAATGCATATGACCTAAACAATGGTGTTTTATAGGCCGAAAGAAAAATGTTTGATACGAACGAATAATGTACCCATGAACATGAAATTTGCCATTTAAAAATGTAGACTTGTAAGAAAAGCACATGGAGCAGAACGAACGTAATAAACATAAAGAATAGGAACACAGCACAACTACTTACTTTTTTGCAGCACTCTCCGGATCTTTCTGTACTGCTCATGTTCTCGTAATTTGAGGTCCGACCACCGTTTCCTGAGCTGATCTTTCGATCGTCGTACCCCGAAATGCCGATGCAGACTCTTGACCACTTTCGCCATTATCTTGGCCTTTCTGACATTGAGGTTGGGGTAAGGTCCATACTTCCCCTCATAGTCGGCCCTCTTCAGGATGTCCACCATCTCCAACATCTCCCCAAAGGACATATTTGAGGCCTTAAATCTCCTTCTGGATCCAGACGTTTCAGGCTCCGGGCTTTCCTCCTCCTCCTCCTAGTTGCTATAATTAGCACGCACCTGCTGTGTATCCGCCATGTGCTCTTCCCCCACTGCTCAGAACGAAAAGGGGCGGGGAATAGACTAGAAAGAACGTCAGGGGCGGGCCGAGTTACACGCATGAGCAGTGTGTATAAAGCGTAACACACGTGCGTATTACGTACGATCTGTGAGCGGAGGAAGGAGCATCAAAAGCGCCGATCGTGATAACGAAGGTAAGATCTAAACTTGGGCCTATACTGCTTCGAAATTGAAGCCTATATTGTAACAAGATTAAGAGAGTTTGGCCTGACATTAGGGTTTGTCTTGTGTTGTGTCTTGCAGAGAAAATGGATGGGTTCAATGACCACAACTTCCTCCCCCTGTTCATAGACAAATACAGGGAGCTGCCCTGTCTGTGGCAGGTGAGACATCCTCATTATAATGATAAACAAAAGAGGCAGGCAGCGCTGGAGAAATTGCTGGAGTTAGTGAAGCCGGTGGTCCCCACAGCAACCATCCCCTATTTAAAAACCAAAATTGGTGGCCTGAGGAGCACTTATCTTAGGGAGCGAAGGAGGTTACAGATTCCTAGAGGTCCGGAGCTGCAGCAGATGATGGTTATGTCCCCAGACTGTGGTACTATGAGAGACTGCGATTTCTGTCAGACCACACTGAAGTAGGGGAATCCCTCTCTACTCTTCCTTCCACTCTTCCTTCCACTCCTGCTGAGACTTCCGATGTCCAACCTGGGCCTTCTAGCCAGGAAGAAGTGGAGGAGCCCAGCTGGAGTCAGGTATAGCATTGTTCTACAGATTTCTGGTCAATAAATAAATGATCTTTACTAGATGTCATTATTGATCACTAATTGCTGATTGCAAAAAGTGTTTTACATATCAATAGACAGTAGTAGGCAAAAAAAATTGGGACAAGAATGAAAAATCCTGGGCTCAGAATAATAGTCTGTTATATTTGTTAACATTCAATTTGCAACAGTCAGGAGGTGAAAATTGTGTGTGATTGATGAATAAAAAATGAAAACTATGTCCCTTTTTCATACACAGGAAGACCTCAGCCAGGAGGAGGTTGTGGAATGTGGCAGTCAGGAGGAGGCGGGGAGTAGTGGCAGCCAGGAGGAGGTGGGGCTAAGTGTCAGCCAAAAGAAGCCTGAAACCAGTCGCAGCCTGACTGAATCGCAGGTTTCTCCCCTCCGCCTTCCATATAAAAGAGCGAGGAAGACGACTCCCATGCAGGATTCAGCGCTCAGGCTCATTCAGGAGGCTTCTGCGTCCCTTCGAGCCTTACCCACTCCTGAAGAGGCCTTTGCTTGCATGGCTGCCACCAAACTGCAGGGCATGCAGGAGGGTCAATGCCTCCTGTGTGAGCAACTTATTTATAAAGTCCTAACTAAGGGGGTGAGTGGGGAACTAACACCCAAGACCGACGTGATTGAGTTGGACCATCCTCCTCCTCCTGCTGCCACAACTCCACCACCAGAGCCACCGCGTGGAAGGAAGCGTGGAAGGCAGACCAGAGAGTGATGGCCCTGGGTTCAGTCTGGTCTGACAAAAGCTGCAGTCTCTCGTATGACCACAGCCTGGGGACACAGATGTCATCTGCTGCTTTCCGGATCTCTGGGACTTCTGGACCAGACTGCCCTCCCTTAGATAAGGACTCCTCAGGCCACCAATTTTGCTAGAAAATAATTGATGTCTGCCCTGGGGGTCCAAGGCTTCGCCAATTTCTGCTGTTTCTCCAGCATTGCCTCCCTCTTTGTTTAGTTGTGAGCCCTTAATAAAAGTTATTTTTTTGAAAATTATACTCTCCTATGTGTGTTTTCATCCAAAAAAGGACAGTTTGTGGGTGACGATTCAGGTACATTTCTAACATAAAATGTGAAATTAACAAGGGACAACAACACCAAACAATCTCCTACAGATTAAATAGAACAACATATCAATGGTGTTGTGGTAACTTGACACAAAAAACACACACAAAAATTTTCAGGAGTACAAATAAAAATCCCCCCCCAAAAAAATAAGCCTTGAAAAAAATACAAACCAAAAAAAAAATAATCGGCCTTAAAAACAAAAAAAAAAAAAAAATAATGTTGTCAGATGTGACAAATCAAAATATATTTAGGGAATCCCGATAAATAGTAAAGAAATAAGTTTGTGAGAAGTCTGTGTGAATATGAGCAGCAAAACTACTTAATTCTTGTCACATTATAAAGAAGAAGAGAGTGCGCTGTATTAAACCATTTTTAACATTGCAGCATGACGAAAGTGCTGTATCCATTGCGAACGCTAATTTTACCAGACCGAGCTGTTCCGTGTTGGAATTTCTTCTGAGCATGCGTGGCACTTTGTGCGTCGGAACAGGCCACACACGGTCGGAATTGACGCGATCGGACTTTGTTGTCGGAAAATTTTATATCCTGCTCTCAAACTTTGTGTGTCGGAAAATCCGATGGAAAATGTCCGATGGAGCCCACACACGGTCTGAATTTCCGACAACACGCTCCGATCGGACATTTTCCATCGGAAAATCCGACCGTGTGTACGGGGCATTAGACTAGCATCCTAAAAATTCTTTAAATCTGAACTCTTGCTTGAATCCCATTGAAGTCTGTAGAGGCATAATCTTGATATACAACTTACTTCTTTTGTACAATAAATAAGAAAACTTTTGTAAAAAACAAAAAAAAAAGTCAGGACTACCATATGTGACATGTACCAAAGGCAACATTAAAATAAAAAAAATATAACGTACAGCAGAGTCTTTTCATGTAGTTGTAGAGGCTACATTAAATTATATATATATAGATAGATATAGATATAGATATATAGATATAGATATATAGATATAGATATATACATCTATATCTATATATATATATCTATATATACAGTATGTATACACCCTCTGCCTTCTTTTACTAAGCAAAAACGTTAAGTAAGAAGGCCAGTATGGTGGCCTGAATTTATAGGAGTAGCCCTGGAGTATTAAACCAGCCCGCTCGCCTGTGGTCTTTGTCAGTTTCCTGTGCACGATACCATGTCACTAGGCCACCTATTCAACTCATTAGCGTCCGTGAGTTCCGTGTTCAAAGTTTTTGAAGGCTTTCGTTCCCGTTCGCAGTTTTCGTACAACGTGTCTGGCTCGGTTGTCACAGGTAGGGTTTTATTTGACCTTTTCATTTCATGCATCACCATTTGTTAGATATCTTATCACCAAATCTCGATATCGAACTTACGAGTTGTTCGTTAAAGAAACCCTACATGCAGCCATAGTATTAGCCACTCACTCATGCCTCTATCATAAAACATTTCATTATTTTACGTACCTCACTCTGATTCAAATCCAGTCGCATCAGGATCGCACCGGTTCGTTCAGGCGTCTCACTTGTTTTTCACCTCTATACCATGCTCCACAGACAGGTTAGTTGTCAGTTGCAATCGCGGCACACCGATTTGTGCCTTTGTCATGGCTAAGTCATTTCAAACACATACAACAAACCAAGTTTAGTGCTGTCCCCACTATACCTATTCCAACAGTAAACAGTCTGTATGTATATTCCTCGCTTAAGGTGTTGCAGCACTCCCAAAAGTCCACTGGGTGGTAGACATGTGTCACGGAATGTCCCACACTCCGCTTGAGTACTTCTGTCAGTATACCGCTTCCTAAGTTCTGGAACACGAGTCCAATGGATCTGGCTATAGGAACCCCCAAGAACTAGACAACACCAGTCTTGGAGTACATCAGGACTAACTCTTTATTTGAGATCTCACACAAATTTATACAGCAGGATGACTCAAAGCTAACCTAATTAACATGAGCTAATTTACTAAATCATTTACCCAGACCAGATGACTCAGAGACATGACCTGTAGGACACAGACTTGTGGGCACCGAGCTTCACACAGTAGTATAAACACAATAGCAGGAGCTAATTACAATTAACAAAACAAACAACAATCCCCCCCCTCCTCAGCCTAGTCATCAACAGTTCGTCTCCTAGCCAGTCCTGGAGGCTAATGTGATCAGCTCACTCAATTAACAGGTTGAGTTCAGAATCAAACAAACCAATAATAGTCTCTACATACATCCTGGGAGATATTGTGGACAGATATTACTGTCCCATTTTAAGTAGTCCAAGATATATTTTCTCACTCACCCTGTGCCAGGATAGCACAGGGTGACTTAGACATAAGAGGTGTATGGGGAGCTGAAACAAGGACATCCCCTACTTTCCAAGTGATTCTGAGTTCCACAGGCCCTCCCGTCACAACATGATCCTGAAAATATATAAAAACAAGAGAGAGCGCACGCCAGCCCTAGTGTTTTTTCGTTTAATAGATGAAGATAAGTGTATAAAAAACGAGGGTTGCACTCACAAACATGAAGCATTAAATGGTGTAAACAGCTCCATAGTAGCCTCCTTCCTGGTCTGTAGGGATCAGTTAGCTCACAGCAACTAGCAGCGTGGAGCAGTATTCCAGTAAGCACAGACCGCCTGCTTGCTTGTAACACACACCACCCAAAGCACTTGCATGGACCAGCCGGCGCTGCCTGACGTCACTCGTGGCCAGGGAGGGGATGCACAGTGATGCAGCTGACTCCTCTCGTAAGCTTCATGCAATTGCTAGGACAACATGTTTCGGAGGCGCGGCCTCCTTCTTCAGGTAACGCCCTCATCTCCTCTAGTGATAATATATGCTCAAACCCCCTGCCCCTCCTATCTATGAACCAATGGCATCATAACAGACCAGGAGCACGGAGTACACAGCAAGAGGTATCTACAGGACGGAGGGGGTTATATAGCAACAGCATCCTAAAATGGTGTTGAGTACAAAATAAAATACATGAATAAATTATATACAATATATACATAATACATGAATAAATGATGTATTATGTATATATTAAATATCATTTATTCATGTATTTTGATATGTATGATTATGCCCTTGTATCGTGGTTTTCTGTTGTTGATGATATTAACTAATATATAGTGTATATTTTATAGTATATTTTATAGTACTGTTCACATAAGTACTTTTTAAATAAGTTTTAATTACATATGACAAGAATTCTTTTTATTTAGATTTACATTAAAGATAGTGCTAATTCTCTATGTTTATTTGTACTAAATACCATTTTAGGATGCTGTTGCTATATAACCCCCTCCATCTTGTAGATATCTCTTGCTGTGTACTCCGTGCTCCTGGTCTGTTATGATGTCATTGGTTCATAGATAGGAGGGGCGGGGGGGGTTTGAGCATATATTATCACTAGAGGAGATGAGGGCGTTACCTGAAGAAGAAGGCCACGCCTCCGAAACATGTTGTCCTAGCAATTGCATGAAGCTTACGAGAGGAGTCAGCTGCATCACTGTGCATCCACTCCCTGGCCATGAGTGACATCAGGCAGCGCCGGGTGGTCCGTGCGAGTGCTTTGGGTGGTGTGTGTTACAAGCAAGCAGGCGGTCTGTGCTTACTGGAATACTTTACCATGCTGCTAGTTGCTGTGAGCTAACTGATCCCTACAGACCAGGAGAGGAGGCTACTATGGAGCTGTTTATGCCGTTTAACGCTGGATGTTTGTGAGTGCAACCCTCATTTTTTATACACTTATCTTCATCTATTAAATGATAACACACTAGGGCTGGTGCGCTCTCTCTTGTTTTTATATATTTTCTAAATAATTTCAATCATTTCACTAATTCCACTGTCATGTACCACGCTCCAATTCGAATCTAGTCGCATCCGTAATGCACCGATTTGTCCTGGTGTGCCCCAGTTGTTTTTTCGGCCTCATTTCAGTACATGCTCCAGAGTCCGGTTCGTTGTCAGTCGCGGTCGCGGCACACCGATTCGTGCCTCTGTCATGGCAAATCATTTCACTCATTTCACTGTCACGTATCATGTTCCGATTCGAATCCAGTCGCATCTTCATGCACTGATTCGTCTTGGCGTGCCCCAGTTGTTTTTTGGCCTCATTTCAGTACATGCGCCAAAGTCCGCTTCGTTGTCATTTGCAGTCGCGGCACACAAATTTGTGCCTCTGTCATGGCAAATCATTTCACTCATTTCACTGTCATGTATCCTATTCCGATTTGAATCTAGTTGCATCTGTGATGCACCGATTCGTTCTGGTGTGCCCCAGCCTCATTTCAGTACATGCTCAAGAGTCCGGTTCGTTGTCAGTTGCAGTCGCGGCATGACCGATTCGTGCCTCTGTCATGGCAGATCATTTCACTCATTTCACTGTCGCATACCACACTCCAATTCGAATACAGTCACATCCGTGATGCACCACGGCATGCTGGCGTGCCCCAGTAGTTTTTGGCCTCATTTCAGTATATGCTCCAGAGTCTGGTTCATTGTCAGTTGCAGCCGCGGCACGAATGATTCGTGCCTCTGTCATGGCAAATCATTTCATTCATTTCACTGTCACATACCATACTCCGATTTGAATCATCCCGGTGTGCCCCAGTTGGCTTGGCCTCATTTCATTCTGTGCTCCACACTCATTGGTTGTCGCAGTCGTGGCACACCGATTCGTGCCTCTATCATGGCATAAACATTTCACTCATTTCATTTCACGCACCTGTCGCTTCGAGTCGAATCCACTCGAACCAACGAAGCACCGATTTGCACCCATCACTTCAGCCTTACAGGTGTTGTTTGCATATTGCCTGTCATTTCTCCTCAGGTCTGGCAGTCACTTCACATCGATTCCTTCATGCTTGTCTCGATTCATTCGTTAAAACCTCTGCCTCACAGCTACTTCTCCTTACAGCAACGCAAACGCAATAAAAAGTTACACAAATCGGTCACTTAGTCACTTTACAAGTTAGGTAGCCAGACCCCACACCAGTTGTCATTTGTCATTTCCTCTCTAGGTCAGTCAATTTCAGTAGGTCCATCCTGCCCCAGGTTGGACGTTATTCCCCCAGGTAAAAAAAACAAACTAAGGGGCAGGAGCCGTGTACGTATGCCTATATAGAAAAGAGGAAAACCACCTCAACTTTCATGTCACCCCTAATATAGGTTGCGGTCGACCTTGCCTCCCTCCTCATTTCAGTCCACAACCTGGCAGAGAACAAATCTTACACCTGGGGAGACGTGTCAGTGGTCCTCAAAGCAAAAGCTCCCAGGCTCAACCGCAAGTTATCCGTTCCAGAATTTGCGTTGGCCTTTGGGATGCTGAGGGATGTCCTATGCTCAGCCTCTCCCAGCAGGAGGGAAGAAATGGACTTGTATCTTCACACCGTGGTGGACCTGGGCTATAAGTACGGAGGCTTTTCGTTTTACGATTACCATCGTTCCTTCTCTGCCAAGGCAGCAGCCAGGCTTTCACAATTCCAGGCAGGCACGGGTTGGAGCCTCATGGACACAGAATTGTTCTGCATTCACTTTGCCGGCCTGCGCTCACCACTAAGCGCTATCTGCCAGTCCTCCACCTATACAGCCACCTGGTGCACCAACATGGCAGTCAGCCGCCCCTTCGAGTTCCCCTCCACCTCCAGTGCAGCACAAGGCCCATCAGCCCCTGTACAGATGCCCCAGGTGGACAAGTTTGGACGCTCTGTTCAGACAGTAGGAGGAGCAGCCATCTGCAATAATTTTAACTATGGGTCGTGCAATTTCAGCCAATGCCGCCTGCTCCACGTCTGTATCATATGCCACAGGGCGCATCCAAAAAAAGTATGCCAGGTCAAGAGCAGAAAAAGTTATGACTAGGCCGAGTAAATGTCTTACGACTGGGGCTGGCTCTACCTCAGCTCACACCCCACTCCCTCTCTGGCCACCTTCCTTATCCAAGGATTTACAGCAGGGTTTCATACCCACCTCATCTCTCTGCCCAACACAACTTATGAATGCAGAAACCTCCGCTCAGCGGCCACCGACGAGCAGGCCATAGACCAGCTGTTACAGGCCAAACTGGAGCGAGGCTTCATCATAGGCCCCTTCACTCAGCCCCCTTTCAACACCTGGAGAGTTAGCCCTATTGGGCTTGTCAAGGGCAAGTTCTCGAATAAAGTCCGTTTGGTGTACGACCTGTCTGCACCTCATTCTTCCCATATTCCCAGCCTGAATTCCCTAATTCCCTCAAAGGAGTTCTCCCTTAAGTATGCTTCCGCAGACATGGTAGTTCAGGCCATTATCAAAGCAGGCACAGGCGCCTGGCTTTCCAAGGCTGACATTTCGTACGCTTTTAATCTTCTGCCTATCCACCCATCCTTCTGGTGCTGGCACGGCATTAAGTGGAAAGGGGCGTACTACTTTGCTACCAAACTGACCTTTGGCTCTAAGTGTAGCCCCTGGCTCTTCGACACTTTTGCACAGTCCCTCACCTGGATACTGTTGCATCAAGCTCAGTGTCAAGAAGTCATCCATTACCCGGACGACTTCTTGTTAATTGAATAGCCCGATGTGCCCCTAGGAGACCTCAATAAATTGAGAGTCGTCTTTGGGAATCTCAATTTCCCCATTGCGGAACACAAGGTAGATGGACCAGCACACTCCATCACTTTCCTTGAAGTCAACCTAGACACTTGCTCCATGCAGGCCAGCCTTCCCCTCGACAAACTGATCCGCATCAGGTCAGTCCTCCAAGACTTCACCCATACAAGGGGGTGTACTAAGAAGCAGCTTCAATCTCTCTTGGGAATGCTCAATTTCACAATGCGGATCATTCCACAGGGTTGATCTTTTGTATCACGCCTCCTGGTCTTCCTCTCACAGGCACAGGACCCCAATCAGATCCTTAACTTGGACAGCGCAGCAGTAGCGGACCTATCAATGTGGGAGGAGTTCCTTACTACGTGGAACGGTATATCCATGTTTATCCCATCAATATTGCCTCTATCAGCGCAGGTAGTGACAGATGCTGCGGCCTCCACAGGCTTCGCTGCAATTTTTGGCCACCATTGGTTTGCAGGACCCTGGCCTCCAGAGATACTCTTAATCCCCAGGTTCCTCCCTGTTCAAGCTTTACCCGATCGTGGCAGCCGCACAGCTCTGGGGTCATATCTGGACAGGACAAACCGTGGCCTTCACCACCGACAACCAGGCCACAGCTGATATTATTAATAAAGGCAGGTCCAAGTCACTCTCGGTTATGTCTTCCTATGCAGGCTGGTACAACTATCTCTACAGCACCAGTTTAATATCCACTGTACATTCATTCCAGGCAAGTGCAACCTCACAGCAGACGAACTGTCCCGCTTTAATTACACTTCCTTTTTTCAGCAGATTCCCAGAGCTGATCCAGTTTCAGCCCTTATCCCTGCTTGGTCTCAGCTGACTCTGGACTAGAACAGCATCTGCACAGAGCGACCCAGCTCATCAACCAGTCTCTGTTCCACAACACGCTCAAAGCTTACCATACAGCTTGGAACATATTCAACAAATTCCTGGCATCCTGCTCTACGGAAACAACAGATGCCAAGCACATACTGGCTTTTTTTCTCATATTGCCATAATCAGTTAGCCCTATCCCATAACACTATCCGACTATACTTAGCCAGCATCCAACACTTTCTGGATTTAGGAGATCTCACAAAACCATCTTTATTCACATCCCATGCAATCCGAGCCATCCTAGGCAGCATCCAGAAATGACAACCTATAATCAGTGCCAAACGTCTTCCTATTACAAGTGCCATCTTCAGGGATATGTCTACTATTCTTGCTAGTTCTCCATTTGGTCTTCTCCCCAGCCTGGTCATACAAGTGGCCATATACCTAGCCTACTACAGGTTCTTGCGGCCTAGCGAGTTTACCTTCAGCAACCCTGCTGGCCAAGTTCTGCGTAGACGTCACTTAGCTTGCTACCAAGACCATTTCATCCTCCACCTTGCAGTATCTAAAACCCAGCAGTCAGGCTCCAGGTAGACATCCACCTCTAAAACCCTTGAGTGCCTGCCAGTTCGTCAAACATGTGAGGATTCTTCTTCACAACCTAAACCTCAACCCCAGCCAGTACTCCGGTCACTCTTTCCGTATTGGAGCAGCCTCGGTCGCATCCCACCATGGGGTCCCAGATCATGTCATTAAGAGACTAGGCAGGTGGAAGTCTGCCTGCTTCGCCCGGTACATCCCCAATCCTCAGGTGGAGATGGCACAGGCATTCACCAAACTTGCTCAACGAACAAAACTAAAACTAATAAAAAACTATACCCCTACCTGAATGTTTTTGCCCCCTTATTTTGATATACCGTCCATCAGACCAGGGCACACTTCAGGTCCATTTCACATTGTAATGCCCCGTACACACGGTCGGACATTGATCGGACATTCCGACAACAAAATCCTAGGATTTTTTCAGACGGATGTTGGCTCAAACTGGTTTTGCGTACACACGGTGACGTCAAGCACGTACGATGAGACTAGAAAAGGCCAGTTCAGAACCAAGCGCGGCACCCTTTGGGCTCCTTTTGCTAATCTCCTGTTAGTAAAAGTTTGGTGAGAGACGATTCGCGCTTTTTCAGACTCGTGGCTTTCAGATCGTTTTCTGTGGTTCAGTTTGTGCTTGTGGGTTTGCATCTGCTCTTCAGTGCAAGCAAGTTCCACGTGACTTTAAGTAGTCATTGTGTTCTTGTTCGTTCGTTACTGTTTTTCAGGTCGCTCTTCACAGGCCTTGCTGTTCTTCAGTGCGCTCTGTTATTTCGTTCTGAGCAGCCGATCGTTTTCTAGCCATGTTGCGTATACGTACTCCTCGTAGAGTTCATACTGTGCGGGGGCTTGGTGTTGGGGTCCTGACCTTGACACAAGTTCAGTCCATGAACAGGGTGGGGAGGAGTTCATGGACCAAGAATTGGTTGCTTCAGCATGACCAGTTCTCTCATATGCCTTTGCTCTGTGAGATCCGTGAGAATAATCCTGATGATTTCAGGAACTTTCTCAGGATGACGGACCCCGTATTTCACTGTCTGCTGGCTTCGCTCACCCCTTATATTAGCAGGCAGGATACCTGCATGAGGCAAGCCATCACTCCGGAGAAGAGTCTGGTCCCTACCCTGCGGTACTTGGCGACAGGGAGAAGCTTGCATGACCTCAAGTTCTCAACAGGCATCTTCCCCAGGCTCTGGGGATCATAATCCCAGAGACCTGTTCTGCCATCATCCAGGTCCTACAGAAGGAGTATATGAAGGTAAGATTTTTATCCTTTAATATCACATTTTTTTGTATTTAATGATTGATAATATATTGTATTTCTTTCCTCATTCCCTAATTACCATGATTGTAATATGCTGTAATATGTCCCCTTTGTTCTCGTTCATGCTGGATTTTTAGGTAATAATTTTTTTACTCCTTCATACATATTAGGTAATATCATAATGTCCAAATGTCCTCAATGTGTACAGTGTGTATTTATATCTTTGTATTATGACACTTCTTACCTGTCCAGTGGGCTGCCAATAGTGTAACTAAGGAGGGGCTGTTCCAAGTAATACCCTGTATTTAGGCATTCATCTCTCAATGAAGTGAAGAGGGTTACCTGTCAAAGATTTCCCCACCACCCATAATGTTAGAAATGGCCCATGAGAGGGGGGGAATATGATAGGTGTACCTTATACTTTGGTGTGAATTTTCCCTTAATAAATGCTATCTGGAGGTTGGCCAAGAATGTTTGTGCCTAATCTGCTTGCCATGTTTATGTGCAAAAATAGTAATTTATTTTTGTTTTCCCCAACAGTTTCCTTCCACGCCACAGGAATGGCAGACTGTGGCCTCCCACTTTGCCCAGCGGTGGAACTTTCCTAACTGCGGAGGGGCAATTGATGGGAAACACGTCCACATCGTCCCACCACCCAACTCGGGGTCATACTATTTCAACTATAAGGGGTTCAATAGTATTGTGATGTTGGCGGTGGTGTCGGCTAATTATGACTTCTTGTGTGTGGACGTTGCTGATGAAGCGTTTGCGCTGGGGGACCATCTTATGCGGCCATTCCCGATGAGGACCCTCACCCCGGAACAGAGGGTTTTTAATTACCGCCTGGCCAGAGCCAGAAGAGTGGTGGAGAACACATTTGGAATCATGGCCAGCCGGTTCCGCCTATTTCTGACACCCATCCATATGGCGGAGTATAAACTTAATCATCTAATCCTGGCGTGCTGTGTTCTCCATAACTTTTTATGCCAACATTCTGCCAACTATGCTGGCTCAGTTGGGCCTGAGGCCGGAAATCTACATGATACAATCCTGACGGCGCTTGAAAGTGGCCGTCCTGGCTTGCCCTCCCTGAGTGCCCGTGATGTCCGGTTAAGATACCTTGAGTTCTTTGCGGGTAGGGGGGCCATCAATATGCCAGACAAATTGTGAAGCATTTATCAAATAAAAAAAAAAATCTTTGGTGACATTTACTGCTTGTGTTTGTTTTAGCTGACAGCAATGTGTGGAGTCCTGAAAATGGCGTGATTGTGTAACCTTATACAAAGCACTGTTGGCTGTTATTTACTAAAGGAGTATACACTTTTTATACTACAAGTGCACTTGAAACTGCACTTGTAGTGCAAAGAGGATTTGCCCTTAGGAAATAACCACCATTTTCTCAGAAAACAGCAATTACATCACCACAAAAGTGTTGTAGCGTTGAGACAATAATGCACACATTCTTGATTATTAAACTTTTTAATACCTGCACAATCACATGTGCATTTAGAAACGTTTTTTAAAACAAACCAACATGTTTGTTGTATAACAATTTTTGGGGTGGCTTTATCAAAAATAGAAATGTCCATTTACGATAAAACAGGCCTGTGTAAAACCAACAAGAAACACAAAAAACTTGAACTTACAAAGTTCACATATGGTAAAACTTGAAGGCAATATCAGACATGAGTATTTAGGTACTGTGTTTGATATTGCGTTTAGATGGGGTGAAGTCACCCCTTGAAAAGCCAAATTTGGAAGATGCACACCAATTTACGAATGTCAACATGTGCTATCTGCCATCACGGGGGATCAAGGGACGTGTTTTGGGGGAGCAACCCCTTCCTCACAGCTACTTTATTATTGAGGAAGGGGTTGCACCCCCAAAACGCGTCCATTGATCTCCCGTGATGGCAGATAGCACATGTTGGCACACTGTGTGCATCCTCCAAATTAGGCTTTTCGAAACATCGCTCAAAAATTTAAAAGATTGTAACACACAAAAAAAGATAGTGATTTTGTGGGGTTTTAAATTCGCCCCAAAACATCAATGATGTTATTATTTTTTTGAATCACATCATTGATTTTTTTCTTGAGGTTTTCCAATTCTAAATTACACCCCATGATCTCCCCGATCAGGATCTGGGCACTTTCTGATGTGAAAGGATCTCGATCCACAACAGCACGATCACCTAAAAAGAGAGAAACCAAAAAAAAACAGGTATCAAAAAACTGCCAGCATCCATCTCTTACCTGAGTCTGTGGTGATATGACTGATTTCTGATTGGGACTCTAAAACAAAGTTAATACTGCAGCTGCAGGAACAGATTCACAGGACTCAATCACTGTGTTTAAAATGTCCGTTCAGTGAAAAATTTATTATTACATGTTATTTTATACATAGATAAGAAAGGGGTGGTGTGAGATGTTATTAAAAAGTAACAAATAGCAATATGTTATTAAAAGCTAACAAATAGAAATATATTATTAAAACCTAGCGAATAGAACAATTGCAAAAGTTAAACCTTGAAAAGGGAGGGGGGAGTAGAGAGCGTTTAGTAGGAGAAGTGTCTGTGTGTTAGGTGAAGGTTACAGAACACATTTCAACAGTGAGAACAAAATGGATTCTCTTGTGCTTAAATGAACAGTACAATGAATGTCCATGTCATTTCCCCCCTTTTGTTTATTTGACACCATTCTTCTCCGCGTTACGTTCAGCCGATTGCTGGTAACTCCTGTTACATTGGCGCAGAGAGACGGCGTCCTGTTCAGCTCTCTCCTAGCTTTCTCACAATAATGGGTTCATCAGGGCTGGTGGTACATTTGTTGGTACAGCGGGTAGTCACACAGAGGCATAGCCTGATGAGGAAGTAAATAACAAACATGAGAAATAGAAACATCACAATGTAAGCGCCTAGTTTCTGTAACCATGTTGCTATGCCATATAAAAAATCACCAAAACCTCCTAAACCCTGAAAGGGGTTCCATCCATCTTTAGCAATATCTCTGGCCTTATTCTGTAGTTCTCTTATCTTAGCAAGATGCCCTTTAATAATGTCCTCATTATCAGAAATGTATATACAACAGTCAGTGTGAAATATCTTACACATCCCACCTTGAGCTGCAGTGAGATAATTTAGCGTTAATCTGTGCTCTAATACTACTTTTTAAGCTGAGCCATTTCTTCATTTAATAAACCTATATCAGTGGTAGTAAGGTTAATAATCTCATCTACAATTCTAGTGTAATTATTTAGTCTTTTCATTGCTTCAATTCCCCATCCTGTCCAGGAAGGGAACCATGACCATGTCATGTCACCTTCAGTGAACAGCTCTCTTTTGAACACTAAAGGGTATTCTGGACTTTGATCTGGTCGCACTGTATCTTTGCGAACAGCCAAAGCAGGTACTAACTTCCCAATATAACATGTACCTGTAACATTAGTAGGAAGCCAGGCGTAAGCTTTATTTCCACATATATAATATAACCCTCTACGTATGGACGGTATGCCTGCTCCTAAAAAACTGGAAGCAATAACATGGAATCTCAGGAAACCGATATTTTCACATATTGGAAACTGTGAGCAATTTGTACTATAAATGGTTCTATTTAGTTCTGGATCTGGGATATAATAATATTGACCATAGTTTCCTCCATAAACTGTAATTTTTGCTCCAGTGCAATCTGAATTGCCCAACCGTCTACATTTAGTGTTAAACGGGCATGTAATGTTTAAACAAATCTGTGGAGTGTTTATCTGTTTCGAAACCATCAAAGTTACTGATCTGTGCTCATTGGCTGTGGAGACTATGTATGAGCCATTTATTCTGGTCCTGTTTAGATCAGTGAAATTGAGAGGCATTGCTATCATGGGTATTGTTCCTGTTTGGGGATGTAAGTGAGAACACACCCAGCAGTTACTAGCGTTGCTATGGGTTGCATACAATTTTAACATTTGGATGAAAGGGTTATTTTTCCATGTCTCAGTTCTCACAAACAACAAAAAGAAAAGAAACATTATCATCTTTTTTTCAAAGGATATCATCACTTCAGGATTTTCTTGCAGTGACTGGCGTGAATCCAGGTGGGTTTTCCTTCCAACTTGACAGCAGAACCGGTTGTCAAAAGCACCAAATGTGGTCCGTCAAATTTTGGTTCTAGTGGCTTTCTGACGTGTCGCTTGACCACCACCCAGTCACCTGGTTGGATTCTGTGAATACCTGAAACAGAATCTGGGTCGGGGATAGATTTATAAACACCTTCATGTATTTTATTCAATGTTCTTTGCAAAATCTGAACATATTCTAACAGATTAGAGTGAGAAGCCTGCAACTGTTGGGGAAAATATAGCCCTGTTTTGGGTGGCCCTCCAAATAAAATCTCATAGGGGGACAGCCCATGTGATTGTTTAGGGGTAGTTCTTACAGAATATAGGGCTAATGGCAAAGCTTCCACCCATCCTTTTCCTGTATCTGCTTTAATTTTTGCACATCTGTTTTTCAAAATTCCATTAAGTCTCTCAACTTTACCACTACTTTGTGGATGATAAGGTGTATGGAAAGCTTGCTGTATGTGAAGTGCTTCCATTACCTCTTTCATTACTTCCCCAGTAAAATGGGTTCCTCTGTCACTCTCAATAGTTTCAGGAACTCCATATCTACAAACTATTTCATTCAAAATTTTCTTTGCTGTTGTTTTTGCATTTGCTTTGGCTACTGGCCAGCTCTCGGGCCAACCTGAAAACATGTCAACACACACTAAAGCAAACTCATAGGTGCCTATTCTGGGCATCTGAATGTAGTCTATTTGAATTCTTTGGAAAGGGAAATCTGGCTTTGGAGAATGCCTTTGGGGAACATGAACAGGCCTCCCTGCATTGTACAGAGCACAAGTGAGACATGAAGCACAAAACCTGGCTGCAAATGCACTAAATCCAGGTGCTATCCAATAGCAGTCAGTAAGTGCCACCATCGCGCCCTTAGCAAGATGACTGACGCCATGTGCCAGCTGTGCTAAAACTGGGTACAAACTCCTGGGTAGACACCACCTGTTGTCAGCGCTCCACAGGCCCTGCTGATTTTGGGTAGCATTACATTTGATCCACTTATCCTTCTCTTCATCAGGGGCCTGGTTCTGCAACTGAATTGGAGTTTCTACATCCCACTGCTCTTGATGAGGGGAATCTGTCCCCGCTACCTGGGCGACCCCTACAGTGGATGTGACTCCAAATGCCATAAGGGCAGCATCCTTTGCCGCTTGGTCCGCTAAAGCATTTCCTCTGGCTGTCATGTCACTTCCCCTTGCATGCCCTTTTACCTTCAAGATGGCAACTTCTGCTGGTTTCTGAAAGGCCTCAAATAGCCGCTCTATGAGTTTTGCATGTCTCACTGGCTTCCCTGCACTAGTCAGAAAGTGCCGTGCTTTCCAGATAGGCCCAAAATCGTGGGCTATTCCAAATGCATATCTGCTGTCAGTGTAAACATTTCCCCTTTGATTTTCTAGGAGATGACATGCTTTGACTACAGCATACAACTCCGCTTCCTGTGCTGACATCTGGGGTTTCAATGCTTCCTGATGTAAAATGGTGTCTGTAGTGGTTACAGCAAACCCTGTGTGTGGCTGACCATCGTCAGTGTAAAATCTGGAACCATCTACGAATAAGTGTGTGTCACAATCTGATAAGGGCTCATCTTTTGCTGGTGTGACAGAGGCCCTTTCTACCTCCATAAGAGCCATACAATCATGAGAAAAACTCTCAGGTTCTACATCAGTACCATTTGTTGCATCTTCCTCATCAATTATAGGAAGAAGAGTAGCCGGATTTAAAGTAACACATCGTTTGATTGTTAAATTCGATGGAGCAAAAAGAGCAGACTGGTACTTGTCAAATCTACTGGCAGACACATGTCTAGTATTTACTTGATTCATGATTTCCTGTACTGCATGTGGCACATACAGGATCAGAGCAGAATCTAGTACAAGCTCCGTTACTTTGTCTAGCAGCAAAATGCAGGCTGCTATGGCTCGCATACAACTGGGGGAGCCTTTGATGACAGGGTCTAATGAGGCTGATACATACATCACAGGCCTCTGTCTCCATGTAGCTGGGTGAGTACACCTGCAGCAAATCCATTGACTTCATGACAGAACAACGAGAAAGTCTTAGTATAGTCAGGAAGTCCAATGGCGGGCGCTTCAGACAAAATTTTAATAAGCTCCTTCATCTGCAATTCATTGTCCCATGTGAGTTTGAAAGGGTTTCTAGTGGTAGCCTCATATAGAGGAGCCATAAGTTCTGATGCATTTGGAATCCAGTCCCTACAATATCCCACTAACCTCAGGAAGGCACGTAGTTGCCGGACATTTCTTGGCTTTTCAAAGTTTTGTAGAGTTTTAACTCGATCTGGGGTTAGGTGACGGATTCCATGTGAAATGCAGTGACCCAGGAAGATCACTTTCTCTTGGCAGTATTGTAGCTTATCTTTGCTAACTTTGTTGTTACTGTTATAGAGAAACAGGAGAAGGCTTACTGTTTCTCTGCTACAAATGTCCTTTGTATCAGAACAAATAAGCAAATCGTCTATGTACTGAAGCAAAACTGTGTTTGGGTGTGAGGGGGACCATTGGTCCAATACTTGCTTTAACGCAGTATTATATTCAGAGGGGCTACTCACACAGCCTTGGGGCAATCTTGTCCATGCTAACTTTTGGGCATCATGGGTAAATGAAAAAAGGTGCCAGCAATCTGGGTGCAGGGGCACCGAAAAGAAAGCATTTGCAAGATCAATCACTGTAAAGCAGGTGCTGGAGGCAGGTATTCCACTTAGTAAAGTGCGGGGGTTGGGCACGATCGGGGTATCTGCCTCTATTATATTGTTAATGGCTCTCAAATCATGCACCATGCGATATGTCACCTGCCCACCCTTCTTGTCTGGCTTCTTTGCAATTGGGAACAGGGGTGTATTGACCTGGGACTTAATTGGTACAACAACCCCTGCTGCTTTCAGTTGAGTGATTTGATCCTTTATCCCCTCAGTCTGAGCAATACTCAGTGGGTACTGTTTAATCTGTGGGAGATGGGCTCCTGGTTTAATTTTTATCATGACTGGGGTGCAATCCAGCAGACCTACATCATATTTGCTGGTGGCCCATAATTCAGTGGGAATCACTTTCAATTCTGGTGGAAATGGCAGAGTGGAGTCTTGGATTAAAAATACTCCACAGGCAGAATTTAAAACTTCTCCTGATAGACTACTGACCACTTGGACTCCTGTAGGAGTGTAGTCTATGTTTGCTAAAATTTGGTTCAAAATGTCAGCTCCCAAAAGATTGGTAGGAACTGTGTCTGAAACTAACACTTTAGTGACAATTTCTGTTTGCTGTCCTAGCCTAAGTTTAAGTGGCTTGGACTCAACCAAATCAGTAGAGGTCCCGGTTAGGCCAACACCAGAGATAACATTTGTAGATAATAATCCTGGAGGTAAGTCCTCTATATTAAAAACACTTCGGCTTGCACCAGTATCAATTAAACAGGTTAATTCTGTTTCTCCTCCAGGATAGGGGAGTTCTTGTAAAAATACTTTTACTCTGGCCTCGGGACCATTGTCTCCCCTATTTAACATGATTGATACTGGCATGCCATTTTCCTATGCCTGATCCACTGCTTTTGGCAGAGAACTGGGATCAGCATGAGGGGCCTCTAAGCTCTTTTCTAGTCTACGGTCAGGAAGATGGCAGAATTTGGCTATGTGTCCTTCCCCATCACAATTGTAGCATATAATTGGTCCCCGATTGCCATGATTTCTGAAATTGCCTTTGCCTCTACCTCTTCCTTTTCCTCTCTGCTTCCCCATGTACATTACCTTGGGTTTGCTGTCTTTTTGGTTAATCCTGTTTTCTATGGACAACAGGATAGGCAGGACGTCTCGAATAGACATATTGCCTGCCTCAGGCCTTGCTGTGAACAACTTTTCTTTCAACTGGGGTATTAAACCATCAAGAAACCTTTGTTTCACCAGTTGTGTAGATGGACTTGCAGTTTCTCCCGCCTTCTCTTCCTCTATTTTAATGCCTGCTTCCTCAGCCATCTCACTTAACCGCCTCCAATAAGCCCCTGCTGCTTCCTCTTTCCCTTGCTTAGCATTCATAAATTCAGCATGTCTGGTTTGTCCATATATTTGGGGCAATTTTTCCTTCAATTTCTCACAAACCTCCCGTCCACTAACCATCTTACCTAGATTTTTGACGTCTACACCACATTCTTTAAGTGTATAGCCAGACATGTTGCTTCCCACTGCTTTAATAAGAAGCTGATGAATGTCAGTAGCAGAAGCCTCATATGCTTCCTGTGCAGCACTAAGTTTGTTTGCAAACCCAATTGGATTCTTTCTAGGATCTCCCAATCCTTCTAATATGGCTCTCATATCTTGGGGACTAAAAGGTACATGCCATTTAATTTGAGACTTACTGTCAACAGCATCACCTTCAAAAACTAATTGGGTTCTGACAGGATAAACTGCAACAGATTTCTCTATGCCAGGGGCAGAAGGGCTGGCATCTCCCTTCCTTCTCTCTTCATCTTGCTGCCACAATTTGGAAATTATGGTTTGCTCTGGAAGTTCAGACTCTATCTCTCTTTCTCTGGCCAAAGCCTTAAGTTCAGAGAGATCCAGGTTTGCATATGTGCCTTTTGATTTATGCCAATCATCTGTTTCTAGGATACGAGCCAAATCCCTCTTTGTAGGTTGATATGGGGCTGTTAAACCTCTGCTCTCTACTATATTGCATAGCTCATCTTTTGTGTGTTCCATGTAATCTAATTCTTTTGCTTTTGTGCGTGGTCCCCTTAAAGCCAAACTGGCAGCCACATAAGGTAGGGGGTCCTCCTCTACAGGGTCTTCTGGCCAAACGTAGTAAATTTGGGCAGTACTTTTATTAAATATCTCCGTCAAGCCAGTTTGATTTGCTACTTTAGCTTCTGTCTCCCATGTGCAAGCTATTCTCCACGTTCCTTCACTGCACAGTAGTGGGCCATAATCGTGCAGAAAAGTTTGCCATACTTTTAAATCAAAAGTCCCTTCAGATTTTAAAGGTTTAGCTGTTCCCTTTGTCCATTCTACCCATTTATCTAGGGGCTCAGTATAGGCAGAACCGTACCTTCGGTTCATATATTCTCTAGCGCTCATCTTGCGCTGGGCATTTTCTGAAGGCCTCTCTCCCTTCATTCCCTTAATTAATTTAATGCCCATAATGACTGGCCAGTCTTCTCTCTTCTCTACTTGTGCCTACACCCTCTTGCCTCTAAAACAAATAGTACAGCAAATCTGCAGATTTACAAGAATAGTCTCCACTTATCTACGTGGATAGAAGGGGTTTATGACAATAGACAAAACACTCATTAAGAGACCCTCCTCGTCTCTTCTCTTCTCTGTGAGTTTTATCTGACCCTACCATGCGCCTCTGACCCAGGTCGCCCACAAGGAGTCAACGCAGGGAACTGCAGAGGATTTTCCCTATCCACACACAGTCCAACCCGTGAAGGGGGACACAAACACATTCACACACACACACACGTTACCCAACCAGAAAGGTCCGAGAGTGGTCTGGTTTCCTTGAGAACCGACAGATAGGATACATAGGAAAAGGCAGAAATATAGCAAGCTTAAGGGCAGCTTACCTAGCCGGCATTTGAGGTCTGCGTTTCCCGATGATCCCGATCGAAGCGCGGTTCCTTCTGGAGACTCTGCCAAACTCCTGGCTGGCTCGCCAAGACTGATATGACTGATTTCTGATTGGGACTCTAAAACAAAGTTAATACTGCAGCTGCAGGAACAGATTCACAGGACTCAATCACTGTGTTTAAAATGTCCGTTCAGTGAAAAATTTATTATTACATGTTATTTTATACATAGATAAGAAAGGGGTGGTGTGAGATGTTATTAAAAAGTAACAAATAGCAATATGTTATTAAAAGCTAACAAATAGAAATATATTATTAAAACCTAGCGAATAGAACAATTGCAAAAGTTAAACCTTGAAAAGGGAGGGGGGAGTAGAGAGCGTTTAGTAGGAGAAGTGTCTGTGTGTTAGGTGAAGGTTACAGAACACATTTCAACAGTGAGAACAAAATGGATTCTCTTGTGCTTAAATGAACAGTACAATGAATGTCCATGTCATTTGTCACAGACACTCACCTGTTGTGGTGCCAATTTCCACCACATCTTCTTCCTCCTCCTGCTCAGCTTGTGTTGGGGGATATTTCACCTTCTTTCAGAGGTGGGGGGTCTCTGGTCTCCTCGGATGAGGGGTGTCCTCCGAGTCTTTTCTCCCCTATGTAAAACAAAAAGGGTATAATTAGCACACAGATAATTGATGGCAGAACTATAAATAGGAAACATTGCTTGGAAGTGGGGTACAATTGTCAATTTTAGCAGAGTTCCAAGATGTAGGTTTTTTAGTGTCCTTTGTCAACCTGCAATACTTTACCTGTTTTGTACAAGCTTCACAGATGGAGACCCCCCTATAGTATACACTGGAGCACCTATGTGGGCCCCCTAATAAAAAGGGTGTTCTTGTGTCCCACACTAGTGCTCCAGTGTCCAGATGTGAAAACAGCTGCTGAGTGTCCTCTCCTTACATAGAATCTAGTTTGCATTTCATTCTAGTAACAAAGCCATCTACACAACCAAATATTTTGCATCCAAGTAGACCCTAAAAAATGTAGGAAAATGCATATGGCCTAAACAATGGTGTTTTATAGGCCGAAAGAAAAATGTTTGATACGAACAAATAATGGGCCCATGAACATTAAAATTGACATTTTAAACTGTACAACACTTATTAAGAAAAGCATATGGAGCAGCACGAACGTAATAAAGACAAAAAGAATAGGAACACAGCACAACTACTTACTTTTTTGCAGCACTCTCCGGATCTTTCAGTACTGCTCGGGCTCTCTTTATTTCAGGTCCGACCACCGCTTCCTGAGCTGATCTTTCAATCGTCGTACCCCGAAATTCCTGTGCAGACTTTTGACCACTTTCGCAATGATCTTGGCCTTTCTGATATTGGGGTTGGGGTAAGGCCCATACTTTCCATCATAGTCGGCCTTCTTCAGGATGTCGACCATCTCCAACATCTCCCCAAAGGACATATTTGTGGTCTTAAATCTTCTCCTTCTGGATCGGGACGTGTCCGGATCCAAGCTTTCCTCCTCCTCGTTCCTGTAATTAGCACGCACCTGCTCTGACTCTGCCATGTGCTCTTCACCCACTGCGCTGAACGAAGAGGGGTGGGGAATAGACTAGAAAGAACATCAGGGGCGGGCAAAGTTACACGCATGCGCAGTGTGTATAAAGCGTGCCACACGTGCGTATTACATACGATCTGTGAGCGGAGGAAGGAGCATTGGAGGCGCCGATCGTAAGAACGAAGGTAAGAGACATACTTGTGCCTATACTGCTTCTACATTGAGGCCTATATTGTAACAAGATTAGTAGAGTTTGGCCTGACATAAGGGTTTGTCTTGTGTTGTGTCTTGCAGTGAAAATGGATCTCTTACAAGATAATGACTTCATGGCAATATTCATTGACATGTTCAGGGAGATACCTTGTCTGTGGGAGATCAACCACCCACATTACAGGAACCAAACAAAGAGGAAGGCAGCACTGGATCAATTGTTGGAAATTGTGAATCAGGTGATCCCCACGGCAGACATCACATATTTGAAGATCTTAATTGGTGGCCTGAGGAGCACATATGTAAGGGAGCACCAGAAAGTCCAGGATTCGCAGAGATCCGGAGCAGCAGATGACATCTATGTCCCCAGGATGTGGTACTATGACAGGCTGCATTTTCTGGCAGGTGAGACTGAACCCGGGTCATCCCTCTCCAGTCTTCCTTCCACGCTTCCTTCCCCCCCAGCTGAGGCTTCTGACGCCCAACCTGGGCCTTCCAGGCAGCAACATGTGGAGGAGCCCAGATTGAGCCAGGTATAGCATTCTTCTAAATATTTCTGCTTGTCCAATCAATGATGTTAACTAGATGTTAGTTTGGAGTACTAATTTCTGATTGTGATTGATGATGCAAAAACTAAAACCATGTCCCTTTTTCATACACAGGGAAGTCTCAGCCAGGAGGTGGCCGGGCCGAGCCACCTGCCTGATCTGCAGGTCCCTCCCCTACACCTGGAAAGAGAAAGTGGCAGGAGGAGGAGTGCCCTAGAGGAGGCTGCCATAGGCCTCTTTTGGAGGGCTACAGAGGCCCTCGGAGCACTACACACCGTGGAGGAGGACTTCGCTGCCATCATTGCCTCTAAAATGCAGAGGATGGAGGAGGGACAACAACTCATGTGTGAGTCGTTAATATTGGAGGCTCTTAATAAGGGGATGAGGGCCCAAATTACATCTGATACACACCTTTGTGAACTCACACATGGTCCTCCTCCTCCTCCTCCTGCAGGTTCTCCTCCTCCTTCTCCTCCAGGTCCTCCTAGTCCTCCTCCTCCTCCAGGTCCTACTCCTCCTCCTGCCACATCTCCAACAGCAGAGCCACAGCCGGGAATGAAGCGTGGAAAGAAGACCAGAAAGTGAGGACCCTGGGTTCAGTCTGGTCGGCCAAAAGATGCAGCCTCTTGTGGTACCACAGATGTCATCTGCTGCTTTCCGGATCTCTGGGACTTCTGGACCAGACTGCCCTCCCTTACATATGGACTCCTCAGGCCACCAATTTTGATGTTCAAGAATTGATGTCTGCCCTGGGGGTCCCAGGCTTCGCTAATTTCTCCTGTTTATCCAGCGTTGCCTCCCTCTTTGTTTGGTTCTGAGCCCTTAATAAAGGATTTTTGGTTTGAATTATACTTGCCTATGTGTGTTTTACTTCAAAAAGGACAGTTTTTTGGTGAGGATTCAGGTACATTTCAAAAATACAATGTGAAATTAACAAGGGACACCAAAAACGATCTCCTTGAGATTAAATAATAAAAGATAATAATGGTGTTGTGGTAACTTGACACACAAAACACACACAAAAATAGTCTGGAGTAAAACTAAAAATAACATTAAACAAAGATCAGCCTTTGAAAAACTACAAACATAAAATCGAAAAGAAAAATGGCTTTAAATCAAAAAAAAAAAAAAAAAAAATTTTGTACGATGTGACAAATAACAATATATTCAGGGAATCCCACGGAAAAAAAAAAAAAAAGTTTGTGAGAAGTGTGTGTGAATATGAGCAGCAAAACTACTTAATTCTTGTCACATTATAAAGAAGAAGAGAGTGCGCTGTATTAAACCATTTTTAACATTGCAGCGTGATGAAAGTGCCTTATCCATTGCGTACGCAAATTTTACCAGACAGAGCTGTTCCGCGTCGGAATTTCTTCTGAGCATGCATGGCACTTTGTGCGTCGGAACAGGCCACACGCGGTCGGAATTGACGTGATCGGACTTTGTTGTCGGAAAATTTTATATCCTGCTCTCAAACTTTGTGTGTCGGAAAATCCGATGGAAAATGTCCGATGGAGCCCACACACGGTCGGAATTTCCGACAACACGCTCCGATCAGACATTTTCCATCGGAAAATCCGACCGTGTGTACGGGGCATAAGTCTTATGGTAAGTCTATGTTGTTCATATCCATATCAGCCATAGGGCTTCAACTATAAGTAAGAAGGCCAGTATGGTGGCCTGAATTTATGGGAGGAGCCCGGGGAGTATTTAACCAGCCCGCTCGCCTGTGGTCTTTGTCAGTTTCCTGTGCGCGATATCCACCCTCCCATCTCCTTTTCAGGGCATTTCTCAAATTCATTTCTCTTTACAAAATATTCATTTATAATCTTGGGTATGCCCCCTTATTTTTGGTATACCGTCCATCAGACCAGGGCACACTTCAGGTCCATTTCATGTTGTAAGTTATATGGTAAGTCTATGTTGTTCATATCTGTATCTGCCATAGGGCTTCAACCATAAATGAAGGAAAAAACCCTAACGTATCACAAAAAAAGCTGTAAGGGATATCACAGAGGCTAGCAAGCAACTTGTTGCTGACACAGAGAAAAAAAAGAGTCCTAAGAAGAATAGTTAGATATGCAAAAATGTGAACACAGAGGTTGCCCAAGGGTATATAACGCACCACACTTCAATGTACAACATAGCACTTATTAGCACTATAAAACACAACATAGCACTATATATTTCTATATAGCTACTGTTTAGCAAAATACGAGTGGGTGCTGATAAGCATTGAGCCTTACCCAAAACATTTTTTAGCTGGGAAACTGTTAATTTGCAGGGTTTAATGGCCAATTTGTCTATATTCAATCAACTTCCTATGATTTTAACTTCTCTTCCTTTTTCAGGTCCAAAATGAACATGGCAGCACCTCCAGAAAAGTTCAATGTGGAAAAGCATAGGACCATAATCAAGTTCCTGTTTCTCCAAGGGAAAGGTGCAAAGCAGATCCATGATGAAATATTACAAATTTTGGGTGATTGTGGCCCTTCATTTGCAAGAGTTAAACGTTGGGTTGTCAATTTTAAAACTGGCCATTTCGGTGTTGAAAGTGAGAAACCCAGTGGAAGGCATGTTTCTATCTCTGTGCCTGCAAATGTGAAAGCCATCCATGACATGATCATGGAGGACCGCCGAATATTAGCCAAAAGTATTGCTACCTAACTGGTAATATCACGTGACAGAGTTGGTGACTTTATCCACAATGACTTGAAAATGAGAAAGCTTGCAGCAAAGTGGATCCCAAAACGTTTGACAACTGAACAAAAGAGGAAACGTGTGGAGACATCGGTGGATGATTTGGAACATTTTGTAAGAAATTTGTCAGATTTCCTGGACAAACTGGTAACTGGTGATGAGACATGGAACTACTGTTATGATCCTGAGACAAAGGAACAGTCTAAGGAATTGAGGCACAGTGGTTCCCCTAGGCCAAAGAAGTTCAGTGTGCAAAGGTCAGTGCAGAAGCAAATGGCAACAGTTTTTTGGATAAGAAGGGAGTTCTGCTGGTGGACTACTTCCAAAAGGGTTCAACCATCAATACAACATATTACTGTGCTTTATTGATGAAGCTGAGACAAAATATCAAGAAAAAACATTGAGGAAAGCTCTCCAAAGGTGTCATCCTGTTGCAAGACAATGCCTCGTCACACACTGCAGGTGAAATAATGGCAAAACTGACCTCTTTAGGCTTTCAAATGATGCCCCATCCACTCTATTCTCCTGACCTGACTCCTTCTGACTAGGGATGAGCCGAACACCCCCCCCCCGGTTCGGTTCGCACCAGAACCTGCGAACGGACCGAAAATTCGCACGAACGTTAGAACCCCATTGACGTCTATGGGACTCGAACGTTCGAAATCAAAAGTGCTAATTTTAAAGGCTAATTTGCATGGTATTGTCCTAAAAAGGGTTTGGGGACCCGGGTCCTACCCCAGGGGACTTGTATCGATGCAAAAAAAACTTTTAAAAACGGCCGTTTTTTCGAGAGCAGTGATTTTAATGATGCTTAAAGTAAAAAAAAAAAGTGAAATATTCCTTTAATTATCGTAACTGGGGTGTGTCTATAGTATGCCTGTAAAGTGGCACGTGTTTCCCGTGTTTAGAACAGTCCCTGCACAAAATGTCATTTTTAAAGGAAAAAATCTCATTTAAAACTGCTTGCGGGTTTAATGTAATGTCGGGTCCTGGCAATATGGATTAAAATCAGTGAGACAAACGGCATGGGTATCCCCCAGACCATTACCAGGCCCTTTGGGTCTTGTATGGATATTAAGGGGAACCCCGCACCCAAATTAAAATAAGGAAAGGTGTGGGGCCACCAGGTCCTATATACTCTGAACAGCAGTATACAGGTGGTACAAACAAGACAGGGACTGTAGGTTTGTTGTTAAGTAGAATCTGTTTGTAATTTTTAATGGGTACATTTTTAACGTGTTTAGCTCCAGCCAAAAAATCTTTTTTAAGCTTTTTGGAAAACATAGGGAAGGGTTATCACCCCTGTGACATTTGTTTTGCTGTCTTTCCTCCTCTTCAGAAGATTTCACCTCACTTTTTGTCCCAATGACAAATATTTTTTGAAAATTTGGGTTTTTTTGTGGAACAAGGATTGGAAAGCATCAGTGGAAAGGAGAAATGTTTTTCCCATATTAACTCTTACAGGAGAGAATTTCCCTTCCTAGGGGTAGATTTCATCTCACTTCCTGTTGTCTCCTTCCGTTTGCAAGTAGGAGTCGTTTGTAAGTTAGATGTTTGAAAGTAGGGGCCTGCCCTATATACTCAGCAGAAATTTGGGCCTTAGGTGTTGTTGTGGCCACAAGACTGTAAGCCCTCACAGGGCCCTGCTGTGAAATATTAGATCAAGAATTGTAATTACATGCCCCTGTTGAACAAGGGCAGAAAAATTGGGCCTTTGGTGGTGGTGGTGCCACAACACTGTAAGTCTCACTCGCTCTTGGTGGGTGCAGAAATGGGCCCTGCTGTGAAATATTAGATCAAGAATTGTAATTACATGCCCCTGTTGAACAGGGGCTGAAAAATTAGGCCTTAGGCACTGGTGCTGGTGCCACAACACTGCAACCCCTCACAGATACTCTAGTTAGAACGCAGAAATGAGCCCTGCTGCAAAGTATTGCATCAAAAATTGTAATTACAGGCCCCTGTTAAACAGGGGCTGAAAAATTGTGCCTTAGGCACTGGTGCCACAACACTGCAACCTCTCACAGATACTCTAGTTGGAACGCAGAAATGAGCCCTGCTGCAAAGTATTGCATCAAAAATTGTAATTACATGCCCCTGTTAAACAGGGGCTGAAAAATTGGGCCTTAGGTACTGGTGCTGGTGCCACAACACTGCAACCTCTCACAGATACTCTAGTTGGAACGCAGAAATGAGCCCTGCTGCAAAGTATTGCATCAAAAATTGTAATTACATGCCCCTGTTAAACAGGGGCTGAAAAATTGGGCCTTAGGCACTGGTGCCACAACACTGCAACCCCTCACAGATACTCTAGTTGTAACGCAGAAACGAGCCCTGCTGCAAAGTATTACATCAAAAATTGTAATTACACGCCCCTGTTAAACAGGGGCTGAAAAATTGGGCGTTAGGCACTGGTGGTGGCGCCTAGAACCAAAAATGTTCTTACAAGCTATCAGCGTGATGATTGAGGAGGAAGAGGATAATTACTCAGGGATAGTCACTCAGCATCAGCATAGGCAGTCTTTGAAGGGATCTGAGATTTCAAAAAAAATTATTCGGTTACATCAGCATCAGGTGCTTGGTAGCTGGTGGTGATCCAAGACTGATTCATTTTTATGAAGGTCAGTCGATCGACCGAGTCGGTGGACAGACGCACCCTGTGATCGGTTACAAAGCCTCCAGCAGCACTGAATGTGCGTTCCGAAAGAACGCTGGATGCAGGACAGGCCAGTAGCTCAATTGCATACTGTGCAAGCTCTGGCCAGTGATCCATCCTCAAGACCCAGTAACCCAGAGGATTTTCGGTGGGAAAGGTGTCCAAGTCAGATCTTGCCCCTAGGTATTCCTGCACCATGTAAAACAGACGCTGGCGATGGTTACTGGAACCGATCATACCTTGGGGCTGCGGACTAAAAAATTGTCTGAACGCATCGGTCAGACGGCCACCTTCTCCACCGTTCCTTCTTTGACTGACCGAAGCCTCAGCAACACGTTGTCCAGAAACAGGAGTTTGTAACCTCCCAGTCTCTGGGAACGCGTTGCACAGACCTTTCTGCAAGGCCTCCCGAAGATGTTTCATCCTCTGCTCCCTCTGCGATGGCAAGATAAGGTCCGCAACCTTACCCTTGTAACGTGGATCAAGGAGGGTTGCCAGCCAGTATTGGTCCTTCTCCTTGATACCACGAATACGAGGATCCTTATGCAGGCTTTGCAGGATCAGAGAGGTCATGCAGCATAGGTTTGCTGAGGCATTCGGTCCGGAGTCCTCTGGGTCACTAAGGATGACATGGTCTGCAGCCACCTCCTCCCAGCCACGTACAAGTCCATGTGTTTCTTGGGACTGATCCCTTAAAGACTGCTGCTGATGCTGAGTGCCAGGCTCCACCTCCATACTGACACAATCTTCCTCCTCCTCCTCCTCTTCCTGTGTGATCGGCGGGCACGCAGGAACACTGTATGGATAAAGGGGGCCTTGAGAGCTAAGGAAGTCCTCCTCTTCCTGCTTCTGTTCTGCCTCAAGTGCCCTGTCCATTATTCCACGCAGCATGTGCTCCAACAGGTGGACAAGGGGGACAGTGTCACTGATGCATGCACTGTCACTGCTCACCATCCTCGTGGCCTCCTCAAATGGTGACAGTACAGTGCACGCATCCCTGATCATGGCCCACTGGCATGGGGAAAAAAACCAAGCTCCCCTGACCCTGTCCTGGTGCCATAGTCGCACAGGTACTCATTGATGGCCCTCTGCTGTGTGTGCAGCCGCTGCAGCATGGCCAACGTTGAGTTCCACCTGGTGGGCATGTCACAGATTAGGCGGTTCTTGGGCAGGTTAAACTCCTTTTGGAGGTCCGTCAGCCGAGCACTGGCATTATATGACCGGCGGAAATGCACACAGACTTTTCTGGCCTGCCTCAGGACATCCTGTAAGCCCGGGTACCTGCCCAAGAACCGCTGCACCACCAAGTTAAGGACGTGAGCCAAACAGGGCACATGGGTCATTTGTTCCTGTCGGAGGGCAGAGAGGAGGTTGGTGCCATTGTCACAAACCACCATTCCTGCCTTAAGTTAGCGTGGCGTCAACCACCTCTGAACCTGCCCCTGCAGAGCTGACAGAACCTCTGCCCCAGTGTGGCTCCTGTCCCCCAAGCACACCAGCTCAAGCACCGCATGGCATCTTTTGACCTGCGTACTTGCGTAGCTCTTTGAACGGCTACAGAGCACCGCTGGTTCCGAGGACAAAGCACAGGAAGAGGCCATGGAAGAAGAAGAAGAGGAGGGGGTGGAGGAGAGAGGTGTGTCACAATCATTAGCATTTTGGAGGCGTGGTGGTGGAACAACTTCCAACACTACTGCACCTTGTCCTGCATCCTTCCTAGCTGCCAGCAGAGTCATCCAATGCACCGTGAAACTTAGGTAATGTCCCTGTCCATGCCTGCTGGACCAAGAGTCAGTGGTAATATGCACCTTACCGCTGACCGCCCTGTCCAGCGAGGCATGGACATTGCCTTCTACATGCCGGTAGAGAGCCGGAATCGCCTTCCGTGAGAAAAAGTGGCGTTTGGGTACCTGCCACTGAGGAACCGCACATTCCACAAACTCACGGAAGGGGGCAGAGTCTACCAACTGAAAAGGCAGCAGTTGAAGTGCTAGCAATTTTGCCAAGTTAGCATTCAACCGCTGGGCATGTGGATGGCTGGGAGCAAACTTCTTTCGGCGGTGCAGCAGCTGGGGCAGGGAAATTTGCCTGGTACAATCTGACGTCGGTGTACAAAAAGCAGATAGTATAGTGGGGTTGGAGATCTCAGCTGATGAGGAGCAAGGAGAGGTCCTCTTTGTTCTTTGGTGTGGGTCTTTTAGATACACTTGCCAACGAACTGCATGGCAGGTCAACATATGTCTGGTCAAGCATGTGGTACCCAAGCGGGAAATGTTTTGGCCACGCGAGATACGCTTGAGACATAGCAGCGGTGCGATCTGATGCACTCGTCTCAAAAAAGGCCCACACCAAAGAACTTTTTGAATAATGCGCAGAGACTGCAGTGCCCTGCACATGTGGAGCTTTGGGGTGATATGCAGTCAAGGTGCTGCCCTTAAGCTGGCCCCTGGAGGGCATCCTGCCTCGTTGGTGATGTGCCGCCTCCTCCTCCTCCTCTCTCCTATCAGGCACCCACGTTGAGTCAGTGACCTCATCATCCCCTCCCTCCTCATCACTGGAGCAAACCTGGCAGTATGCTGCAGCAGGGGGAGCATGACTGCCAGATTGCTGTGCTTCTTGGGCACCCCCTCTGTCCGTGCTCACGTTACTGCCTTCATCAAACTCAGTATCATCATCAGAGCCTTCCAAACGCTGGGCATCCTCCTGGAGCATGTACCCAACACTGTGGTCAAACAGTTTGAGGGACTCCTCAGAAGGACATGGTGGGGCTAGGGAAGGAGTCACTGATGACATTGAGCCAAGGGAAGAGGCCGCTGCTTTGTCAGAGAAAGTACCCTGGGCATGGGTGAGAGAGGATGAGGAGGATGAGGACGGCTTGGTCATCCATTCGACCAAGTCTTCCGCATGTTGCGGCTCAACACGGCCAGCTGCCGAAAAAAAGGCCAAGTGTGTCCCACGGCCTGATGAGGATGCACCGTCTCCACGACCAGCACTACACACAGAGCCGGCTTGCCCTCTCTTATTGGCTTGTGACTGTCTGCCTCTCCTTCTTGGCCTTTCAGACATACTAATGGCCTGTAGCTGCACTAAGCTGGGATATATATATATATATATATATATATATATATATATACTGATACTGCAGCTAGCAAAATCAACTGCCTGCCTGTAGTATGAGAACACCACCAACCTTCTACAGGTAGCTTTAGCTGAACACTGTGCAGAGCTCGCAAAAAACTAACTTGTAGCTTTTTTAGCTGCCTGCGGTAGTGATAGGATCAGGAAAACACCACCAACCTTCTACAGGTAGCTTTAGCTAAACACTGTGCAGAGCTTGCAAAAAAATAACTTGTAGGTTTAGCTGGACACTGTGAGGAGGACGCACCACACTAACTTGTAGTTTTAGCTGAACACTGTGAGCAGGACGCACAGCACTAACTTGTAGGTTTAGCTGTACACTGTGAGCAGGACGCACCGCACCGCACTAACTTGTAGGTTTAGCTGAACACT
This sequence comes from Aquarana catesbeiana, assembly GCF_042186555.1. NCBI lineage: Eukaryota > Metazoa > Chordata > Amphibia > Anura > Ranidae > Aquarana > Aquarana catesbeiana. The sequence goes on along the minus strand of NC_133326.1, from coordinate 204,160,694 downwards.
GTGAGGTGGACGCACCACACTAACTTGTAGGTTTAGCTGAACACTGTGAGCAGGACGCACTGCACTAACTGTAAATAGTCTAGCTGCCTGACTGTGGTAGTAATAGGATCAAAAGAACACCAGCAATTTTCTTCAGCTAGCTGTAAATACTGTAACAAGACAAGCCTGCCTGTCAGTAAGAAGATAACAGGAACGGATCTAGCTGAACACTGTGAGCAGGACGCACTGCACTAACTTGTAGCTTTAGATGAACACTGTGCAGAGGTCTCACTACACTAACTTGTAAGTTTAGCTGAACACTGTGAGCAGGACGCACAGCACTAACTTGTAGTTTTAGCTGAACACTGTGAGCAGGATGCACCGCACTAACTTCTAGGTTTAGCTGAACACTGTGAGGTGGACGTACCCCACTAACTTGTAGTTTTAGCTGAACACTGTGAACAGGAAGCACTGCACTAACTGTAAATAGTCTAGATGCCTGACTGTGGTATTAATAGGATCAAAAGAACACCAGCAATTTTCTTCAGGTAGCTGTAAATACTGTAACAAGACAAGCCTGCCTGTCAGTAAGAAGATAACAGAAACGGATCTAGCTGAACACTGTGAGCAGGACGCACCGCACTAACTTGTAGGTTTAGCTGAACACTGTGAGGTGGACGCACCACACTAACTTGTAGTTTTAGCTGAACACTGTGAGCAGGACGCACTGCACTAACTGTAAATAGTCTAGCTGCCTGACTGTGGTACTAATAGGATCAAAAGAACACCAGCAATTTTCTTCAGGTAGCTGTAAATACTGTAACAATACAAGCCTGCCTGTCAGTAAGAAGATAACAGGAACGGATCTAGCTGAACACTGTGAGCAGGACGCACTGCACTAACTTGTAGCTTTAGATGAACACTGTGCAGAGGTCTCACTACGCTAACTTGTAGGTTTAGCTGAACACTGTGAGGAGGATGCACAGCACTAACTTGTAGGTTTAGCTGAACACTGTGAGGTGGACGCACCAAACTAACTTGTAGGTTTAGCTGAACACTGTGAGCAGGACGCACCCCACTAACTTGTAGGTTTAGCTGAACACTGTGAGGTGGACGTACCCCACTAACTTGTAGTTTTAACTGAACACTGTGAGCAGGACGCACTGCACTAACTGTAAATAGTCTAGCTGCCTGACTGTGGTACTAATAGGATCAAAAGAACACCAGCAATTTTCTTCAGGTAGCTGTAAATACTGTAACAAGAAAAGCCTGCCTGTCAGTAAGAAGATAACAGGAACGGATCTAGCTGAACACTGTGAGCAGGACGCACTGCACTAACTTGTAGCTTTAGATGAACACTGTGCAGAGGTCTCACTACACTAACTTGTAGGTTTAGCTGAACACTGTGAGCAGGACGCACAGCACTAACTTGTAGTTTTAGCTGAACACTGTGAGCAGGACGCACCGCACTAACTTCTAGGTTTAGCTGAACACTGTGAGGTGGACGTACCCCACTAACTTGTAGTTTTAGCTGAACACTGTGAGCAGGACGCACTGCACTAACTGTAAATAGTCTAGCTGCCTGACTGTGGTACTAATAGGATCAAAAGAACACCAGCAATTTTCTTCAGGTGGCTGTAAATACTGTAACAAGACAAGCCTGCCTGTCAGTAAGAAGATAACAGGAACGGATCTAGCTAAGCTGAATACAGTGTATATATATATATATGCAACACCTGGGATGCATATATATATACACAATACACTCTAAGTGCAGCTAACTGATTGACTGTTCTGCCTAATCTATCTAACTCAAATCAAATGACACTGTCTGTCTCTCTCTCTCTCTATCTATGAACGCCGGAACACACACTACACAGGGCCGCCGTGCAGGCGGCCTTATATAGTGTGGGGCGTGTGCTAAATCCCCTGAGCCATAATTGGCCAAAGCCTCCTTGGCTTTGGCCAATTACGGCTCTCTGTTCAGACGGCGCTGTGATTGGCCAAGCATGCGGGTCATAGTGCATGCTTGGCCAATCATCAGCCAGCAATGCACTGCGATGCCGCAGTGAATTATGGGCCGTGACGCGCCACACGAATTTGGCGCGAACGGCCCATATCATTCGCAATTCGGTGAACGGGCGAACAGACGATGTTCGAGTCGAACATGGGTTCGACTCGAACACAAAGCTCATCCCTACTTCTGACTATGCTCTGTTCCCCAATCTCAAAAAACACTTAAAGGGACAATGATTTGGGAGGCAACTAATGCAGCAAATGAGTGGTTACACCAGCAGTTGGAAGAATTGCATTTGCAGGTACTTAAGCAGTTGTAGGACATATGTCACAAATGCATTGACTTCCTGGGGGAATATGTAGGATAGTGTGGCAGTTACAGCTTCCTAGCTCAATTTTTTTCTGGGTAAGGCTCAATATTTATCAGCACCCCTTCATATTTATCCCTACATAGATTTGGCAGCTTTCCTTAACCAGATCTAAGACACACTGACCATATGACTGCTGAAATTCCACCCTTTTCCTTTATAACTTTTGTACAGGATGCCAAAGTTGGGTCCTGGATGGGTGCTATATAGCACCGATAGTTGAGTTATGGTCCCTTTAAGGGAAGTGTGGTCGTATTCAGGGGGTCACCCAGGATGGGTGAGGAATTCCCGGGAATAGCCTTAGTCAGGAGAGGACACAGAGACTGCAGTTCTCTCTGTGTTAATAGAGAGATATTTGGGACCCGGAATTTCAGAGGCTCTGAAGTGATATTCGGGTGGGAAAGAGCCTCTGACTACAGGGATCCCAGCACACACAGGGTTAAGAGCCTCCAGGAAGCAGCTCTTAAAAGACAGGAAGTAGTGCTAGGTGTGGTGGTGAGGAGGAGTTGGTGAATTCAACTGTCTTGAAGAGTTGTGTGTCTGCTGGAGTCTGCTAAAAAGATCCTGCAAGGACTGTTAAACCCTTGGGGCAAAGACCCATCCATGAACTGTATGTACCTTTTTACTTTTACTTTTACTTTGTGCTGAAGATAAGCAGACTTTATTTTGTATTCTTGCTTGTGTGCTGCTGGAAGCCTTGTTTTGATTTGCTTGATGAAAATAAAAGCCTTTTTGTTTAAAGTTTAACGGCTTTGCACTCGGTCCTGTGGAGCTACAATCCCCCCAAACTTTACACTTTACGTTTTATTGATGATTTCAGAAAAGTTCAGAACAAAGAAAAGTCAGTTATACTGAATAGTTACAATTAATTCTGTGACATATATATTAAAGAACATATCAGTAATTTACACCTTTCTGAAAATAAGTGCTTGTGTGCATCTCAGAGGAAGACAGCGTGAAGACAAGAAATCATGTCAGCTACCACTCTTGCTGGAGCACTATCTAAGTAAATAAAGTTTCAAACAGCACAAAACATAGAGAAAAAAAACAAACAAAAGGAAAAATAAAACACAGTCTGATTCACAATGCAATACCATGCAACTAAAATCATAGACATTCCTTGAAGAAATATCTGCATGAAGCCTTCTTTCAGGTACAGATGACCTGCAGAGGGCCTGGAGGTGCAGATTTTTGCTAAACCCAATAAGCAATACCTGACGTTTAGGCTCCTACAAAAAATATGGGTGAAAGCAAAACAACTACAAAGGGCCACAGGATACACCAGATACAGCCCTATTACGAATGACCACACCTATCCTGAATTGGCCAAGCTACAACATGCTGCTAAGTGACGTGTTTCTGGTGTGACACATATTAGACATATATTTGAACATGGACACTTACCCTCCTTTGCCCAGTGCAGTCCAGATTTGGAATTTCTCGCAAACATGCATTTTTACTATTTACAATTGCAGCATGCGGTTAAAGCTCAGCAGCCACTGGAGGCCCCGGAGTTGTCACCAACAACTCTTTGATCAAATGCAGCAATCCTGCTCTACAAAGGGATTTATCCCCAAATGTTCTTGGGCGAATATTTGGAGAATTTTCCCAGCTCAGCCTGTGAGAGATGGGAGGGGGGATGTAGGTGATATATTGGGAGACCAGTGGGGAGTAGGGATGAGCAGAACACCCCCCGGTTCGGTTCGTGGCAGGACATGCGAACAGACCAAAGATTTGTGCGAACACGCGAACCCCATTAAAGTCTATGGAACTCGAAAGTGAAAAATCAAAAGTGCTAATTTTAAAGGCTAATATGCAAGTTATTTTCATAAAAAGTGTTTGGGGACCCGGGTCCTGCCCCAGGGGACATGAATCAATGCAAAAAAAGTTTTAAAAAAGGACGTTTTTTCAGGAGCAGGGATTTTAATAATGCTTAAAGTGAAACAATAAAAGTGAAATATTCCTTTAAATATTATGCCTGGGGGGTGTCTACAGTATGCCTGTAAAGTGGCGCATTTTTCCTGTGTTTAGAACAGTCCTTTCACAAAATCACAACACTGTGAAGCCTTACAAATACTTTTGAGCGCAGGAACGAGCCCTGCTGTTAAATATTTGATAAAAAATTGTAAATACACGCCAGGGGCAGAAAAATTAGGCCTTAGGCAATGGTGGTGGTGGCACAACACTGTGAAGCCTTACAAATACTTTTGAGCGCAGGAACGAGCCCTGCTGTTAAATATTTGATAAAAAATTGTAAATACACGCCAGGGGCAGAAAAATTGGGCCTTAGGCAATGGTGGTGGGGGCACAACACTGTGAAGCCTTACAAATACTTTTGAGCGCAGGAACAAGCCCTGCTGTTAAATATTTGATAAAAAATTCTAATTACGCACCCCTGTTAAACAGGGGCAGAAAAATTGGGCCTCAGGTAGTGGTGTTGGTGCCCTGAACCAAAAATATTCTTAGAAGCTATCATCATGAAAATTGAGGAGGAATAGGATAGTCACTCAGCATAATAGGATAGTCACTCAGCATATCCAGTCTTAAAGGGATCCCACATCCATAGAAAAATCAATCGGTTGCATCAGCATCAGGTGCTTGGTAGCTGGTCCAAGACTGATTCATTTTTATGAATGTGAGCCAATCAACAGAGTCTGTGGACAGGCGCACTCTGTGATCGGTTACAAAGCCTCCAGCAGCACTGAATGTGCATTCAGAAAGAACACTGGATGCAAGACAGGCCAGTAACTCAATTGCATATTAAGCAAGCTCTGGTCAGTGGTCCATCCTCAAGACCCAGTAACCCAGTGGATGTTCTGGTGGAAAGGTCTCCAAGTCTAATCCTGCCCCTAGATATTCCTGCACCATGGAATTCAGATGCTGGTGATGGTTGCTGGAACCGATCAGACCTGGTGAGCCGGCCACCTTCTCCACCACTCTTCCTGTGACTGAACGAAGCCTCAGCAACACGTTGTCCAGCACTAGGGATGAGCTTTGTGTTCGAATCGAACGCATGTTCGACTTGAACATTGCCTGTTCAGTCGTTCGCCGAATTCCAAACGATATGGGCCGTTCGCGCCAAATTTGAGTGGCGCATCACGGCCCATAATTTACAGCGGCATCGCAGTGCATTGCTGGCTGATGATTGGCCAAGCATGCACTATGACCCGCATGCTTGGCCAATCACAGCGCCGTCTGTACAGAGAGCCATAATTGGCCAAAGCCAGGGTGGCTTTGGCCAATTATGGCTAAGGGGGTTTAGTACACGCCCGCCACTATATAAGGCCACCTGTACGGCGGCCCTGTGTAGTGTGTTCCGGCATTGAGAGAGAGATAGATAGACAGAGAGACAGTGTCATTTGATTTAAGTAAGATAGCGTAGGCAGGCGAGTCAGTTAGCTGCACTTACAGTGTATTGTGTATATATATATATATACACACACACACACAACACCTATGATGTGTATATATATATCTATATATATATATATAGATATATATATACACTGTATTCAGTTTAGCTAGATCCGTTCCTGTTATTCTCTTCCTACTACTGACAGGCAGGCAGGTGTTTTTACAGTATTTACAGCTACCTGAAGAAAATTGCTGGTGTTGTTCTGATCCTATTAGTCCTATTAGCTACAGTATTTACAGTTAGTGTAGTGCTTCCTCTGCACAGTGTGCACCTAAAGCTACCTGAAGAAAATTAGTGTTCTTCTGATCCTATTAGTACAGTACCGCAGGCAGCTACAGTATTTACAACTTAGTGTAGTGCGTCCTCTGCACAGTGTGCACCTAAAGCCTAAAGCTACCTGAAGAAAATTAGTGGTGTTCTTCTGATCCTATTAGTACAGTACCGCAGGCAGCTGCAGTATTTACAAGTTAGTTTAGTGCATCCTCTGCACAGTGTGCACCTAAAGCTACCTAAACAAAATTAGTGGTGTTCTTCTGATCCTATTAGTACAGTACCGCAGGCAGCTGCAGTATTTACAAGTTAGTGTAGTGCGTCCTCTGCACAGTGTGCACCTAAAGCTATCTTAAGAAAATTAGTGGTGTTCTTCTGATCCTATTAATACCACAGGCAGGCAGCTACAGTATTTACAGTTAGTGTAGTGCATCCTCTGCACAGTGTGCACCTAAAGCTACCTGGAGACAATTGCTGTTGTTCTGCTCCTATTAATACCACAGGCAGGCAGCTATGGTATTTACAGTTAGTGCACTGTGTCCTCTGCACAGTGTGCACCTAAAGCTACCTGAAGAAAATTAGTGGTGTTCTTCTGATCCTATTAATACCACAGGCAGGCAGCTACAGTATTTACAGTTAGTGTACTGCGTCCTCTGCACAGTGTGGACCTAAAGCTACCTGAAGACAATTGCTGGTGTTCCCATACTAATAATACTACAGGCAGGCAGTTGATTCTGCTAGCTGCAGTATCAGTATATATATATATATATATATATATATATATACATCCCAGCTTTGTGCAGCTACATCTCACTGCAGGCCATTAGTATATCTGGAAGGCCACAAGGAGAGGCAGACACTCAAAAGCCAATGAAAGAGGGCAAGCAGGCTCTGTGTCTAGAGGCAACAGTGCTGGTCGTGGAGACGGTGCATCCTCATCAGCACGTGGCCGTGGGACACACTTGTCTTTTTTTTCGGCAGCTGGCCATGTTGAGCCTCAACATGCGGAAGACTTGGTAGAGTGGATGGCCAAGCCGTCCTCATCCTCCTCATCCTCTCTTAACCAGGCTCAGGGTACTTTGTCTGGCAAAGCAGCTGCCAACGTGGCCTCTTCCCTCGGCTCAATGGCATCAGTCACTCCTTCCCTAGCCCCACCATGTCCTCCTGAGGAGTCCCCCGAACTGTTTGACCACAGTGTTGGGTACATGCTCCAGGAGGATTCCCAGCGTTTTGATGCTTCGATGATGGTACTCAGCTAGAGGAAGGCAGTAACGTGAGCCCAGAGAGAGGGGGTACCCAAGAAGGACAGCAATCTGGCAGTCATGTTCCCCCAGCTGCAGCATACTGCCAGCTTTGCTCCAGTGATGAGGAGGGAGGGGATGATGAGGTCACTGACTCCACGTGGGTGCCTGATAGGAGAGAGGAGGAGGAGGAGGAGGCACATCACCAACGAGGCAGGATGCCCTCCAGGGGCCAGCCTAAGGGCAGCACCCCGACTACATCACAACGCAGAGCTCCGCAAGTGCAGGGCGCTGCTGTCTCTGCGCGTTATTCCAAAAATTCTTTGGTGTGGGCCTTTTTTGAGACGAGTGCATCAGATCCCACCACTGCTATTTGCAACATATGTCTCAAGCGTATCTCGTGTGGCCAAAACATCTCCTGCTTGGGCACCACATGCTTGACCAGACATATGTTGACCAGACATATGTTGACCTGCCATCCAGTTCGTTGGCAAGCGTACTTAAAAGACCCACACCAAAGTGCATGCATCAATGACACTGTCCCCCTTGTCCACCTGTTGGAGCACACAGTGCATGGAATAATGGACAGGGCACTTGAGGCAGAACAGAGGCAGGAACAGGAGGACTTCCTTAGCTCTCAAGGCTCCTTTATCCAGACAGTGTTCCTGCATGCCCGCAGATCATACAGGAAGAGGACGAGGAGGAGAAGGATTGTGTCAGCATGGAGGTGGAGCCTGGCACTCAGCATCAGCAGCAGTCTTTAAGGGATCATTTACAGTCCCAAGAAAACCATGGAATTGTACATAGCTGGGAGGAGGTGGCTGCGGATCATGTCGTCCTTAGTGACCCAGAGGACTCCGGACTGAATGCCTCAGCAAACCTACACTGCATGGCCTCCCTGATCCTGCAAAGCCTGCGGAAGGATCCTCGTATTCGTGGTATCAAGGAAAGGGATCAATACTGGCTGGCAATCCTCCTTGATCCACGTTACAAGGGTAAGGTTGCGGACCTTATCTTGCTGTCGCAGAGGGAGCAGAGGATGAAACATCTTCGGGAGGCCTTGCCGAAAGGTCTGTGCAATGCGTTCCCAGAGACTGGGAGGTTACAAACTCCTGTTCCTGAACAACGTGCTGCTGAGGCTTCGGTCAGTCAAAGAAGGAGCCGTGGAGAAGGTGGCCATCTGACCGATGCGTTCAGACAATTTTTTAGTCCGCAGCCCCAAGGTATGATCGGTTCCAGCAACCATCGCCAGCGTCTGTTTTACATGGTGCAGGAATACCTAGGGGCAAGATCTGATTTGGACACCTTTCCCACCGAAAATCCTCTGGATTACTGGGTCTTTTCGGATGGATCACTGGCCAGAGCTTGCACAGTATGCAATTGAGCTACTGGCCTGTCCTGCATCCAGTGTTCTTTCGGAACGCACATTCAGTGCTGCTGGAGGTTTTGTAACCGATCACAGGGTGCGCTTGTCCACCAACTCGGTCGATCGACTGACCTTCATAAAAGTTAATCAGTCTTGGATCACCACCAGCTACCAAGCACCTGATGCTGATGTAACCGAATAATTTTTTTGAAATGTCAGATCCTTTCAAGACTGCCTATGCTGATGCTGAGTGACTATCCTGTTATGCTGAATGACTATCCTCTTCCTCCTCAATGATCATGCTGATAGCTTGTAAGAATATTTTTGGTTCTGGGCGCCGCCACCAGTGGCTAAGGCCTAATTTTTCAGCCCCTGTTTAACAGGGGCGTGTAATTACAATTTTTGATGCAATATTTTGCAAGGAGGGTTCATTGCTGCACTCAATTAGAGTATCTGTGAGGGGTTGCAGTGCTGTGGCACCAGCACCAGTGCCTAAGGCCCAATTTTTTCAGCCCCTGTTTAACAGGGGCGTGTAATTACAATTTTTGATGCAATATTTTACAGGAGGGCTCTTTCCTGTGCTCCAACTAGAGTATCTGTGAGGGGTTGCAATGTTGTGGCACCAGGCCTAAGGCCCAATTTTTCTGCCCCTGTTCAACAGGGACATGTAATTACAATTCTTGATCTAATATCTCACAGCAGGGCCCGTTTCTGCACCCACCAAGAGTAACTGTGAGGACTTACAGTGTTGTGGCACCAGCACCACCACCATCACCAAAGGTCCAATTTTTCTGCCCCTGTTCAAGAGGGGCATGTAATTACAATTCTTGATCTAATATGTCACAGCAGGGCCCTGTGAGGGCTTACAGTGTTGTGGCAATACCAACACCTAAGGCCACAATTTCTGCAGAGTATATAGGGCAGGCCCCTAATTTAAAACATCCAACTTACAAACGACTCCTACTTGCAAAGGGAAGGAGACAACAGGAAGTGGGATGAAATCTACCCCTAGGAAGGGAAATTCTCTCCTGTAAGAGTTAATATGGGAAAAACGTATCTCCTTTCCACTGATGCTTTATCACCAATCCTTGTTTCACTAAAAACCTCAAATTGTCAAAAAACATTTGTCATTGGGGCAGAAAGTGGTGCACAGACAGCAAAACAAATGTCACAGGGGTGATAACCCTTCCCTATGTTTTCCAAAGAGCTTAAAAATATATTTTTTGGCTGGAGCTACACTTTAACCAGCTCTATACTATAGACACCCCCCAGGTATGACATTTAACCACTTCAGCCCCAGAAGGATTTGCCCCCTTCCTGACCAGAGCACTTTTTACAATTTGGCACTGCATCGCTTTAACTGCTAATTGCGCGGTCATGCAATGCTATACCCAAACTAAATTTGCGTCCTTTTCTTCCCACAAATAGAGCTTTCTTTTGATGGTATTTGATCACCTCTGCCGTTTTTATTTTTTTGCGCTATAAACAGAAAAAGACCGAACATTTTGAAAAAAAATGATATTTTCTACTTTTTGTTATAAAAAAAATCCAATAAACTCAATTTTAGTCATGCATTTAGGCCAAAATGTATTCAGCCACATGTCTTTGGTAAAAAATGTCAATAAGTGTATATTTATTGGTTTGTGCAAAAGTTATAGCGCCTACAAACTAGGGTACATTTTCTGGAATTTACACAGCCTTTAATTTATGACTGCCTATGTCATTTCTTGAGGTGCTAAAATGGCAGGGCAGTACAAACCCCCCCCAAATGACCCCATTTTGGAAAGTAGACACCCCAAGGAAATTTCTGAGAGGCATGTTGAGCCCATTGAATATTAATTTTTTTGTCCCAAGTGATTGAATAATGACAAAAAAAAAATGTACAAAAAGTTGTCACTAAATGATATATTGCTCACACAGGCCATGGGCATATGTGGAATTGCACCCCAAAATACATTCAGCTGCTTTTCCTGAGTATGGGGATACCACATGTGTGGGACTTTTTGGGGAGCCTAGCCATGTACGGGGCCCCGAAAACCAATCACCGCCTTCAGGATTTCTAAGGGCGTACATTTTTGATTTCACTCCTCACTACCTATCATAGTTTTGAAGGCCATAAAATGCCCAGATGGCGCAACCCCCCCCCCAAATGACCCCATTTTGGAAAGTAGACACCCCTCACTATTTGCTGAGAGGCATGTTGAGTCCATGGAATATTTTATATTTTGACACAAGTTGCGGGAAAGTGACAAATTTTCTTTTTTTTTTGCACAAAGTTGTCACTTAATGATATATTGCTCACACAGGCCATGGGCATATGTGGAATTGCACCCCAAAATACATTTAGCTGCTTCTCCTGAGTATGGATACCAAACATGACATGCTTTAAAATTGCACACAAACATGCAGTGGCGACAAACGAAATACATTTTTAAAAGCCTTTAAAAGCCTTTACAGGTTACCACTTTAGATTTACAGAGAAGGTCTACTGCTAAAATTACTGCCCTCGATCTGACCTTTGCGGTGATACCTCACATGCATGGTGCAATTGCTGTTTACATTTGACGCCAGACCGACGCTTGCGTTCGCCTTTGCGCGAGAGCAGGGGGGGACAGGGGTGCTTTTTTTTTTCTTTATTTTTTTTTGCTTTTTTTATCTTATTTTTAAACTGTTCCTTTCATTTTTTTTTTAAATAATTTTTATTGTTATCTCAGGGAATGTAAATATCCCCTATGATAGCAATAGGTAGTGACAGGTACTCTTTTTTGAAAAAATTGGGTCTATTAGATCCTAGATCTCTCCTTTGCCCTCAAAGCACCTGACCACACCAAGATCGGTGTGATAAAATGCTTTCCCAATTTCCCAATGGCGCTGTTTACATTCGGCGAAATCATGAAATGCTCATAGCTTCCGGTTTCTTAGGCCATAGAGATGTTTGGAGCCACTTTGGTCTCTGATCAGCTCTATGGTCAGCTGGCTGAATCACCGTCTGCATTCTCAGGTTCCCTGTTGGGACAGGAGAACCAGAGAAAAACATGGAAGACGGTGGGGGGGCATTCCTTCCCACTGCTTGTAAAAGCAGTCTAGAGGCTAATTAGCCACTAGGATTGCTTTTACATGAAAGCCGACTGCTGGCTGAAAAGAATGATACCAAGATGATACCTAAACCTGCAGGCATCATTTTGGTATAACCACTCAAAGTCCAGCAACATACCAGTACGTTGCTAGTCCTTGTTGGGCATATATTGTAATCTTTTTTTTTTTTCATGCAGCCTGTGGGCAGAACGAAAAAAAGAGATTGATCGGTGGGGATGCCCACCATTAGAATACCTCCCTTCATCCACCCACTTCTAATGATGGACATACATGCACCGTTTATATATGCCGAAGCATGGGGGCATCCTCCCGCAAAAGTTAGGAGCAAATCGCTCCTCCGCCCCTGCTGCCCCCATGCTTCGGCATATATCACCTCCGCTGGAGTCACAGCTTTATATATCGTGGGAGCAAACGATGTTGCTGTCAAGATAAATAAATCCGCGCTGCAGCTGAATAGCGTACCTGAAGACAAAAAAATGGTTAACAATAAAACACAGTAAACGGTAAAGTATAAAAAATTGCATACCTGAAAAGCAAACATGATAAAACATAATAACAATAAAACATTGCAGAATAGAATACAGTAAAAAAGAGCAGAACAATAGAGAGAGAATAGAGAGAGAGAGAACAATAAAACGACAACTATTTTTTTTTTTTATATATTTTTTGTGTTTTTTTTTTTTTTTTACACTTTTTTTGTAACTGTAACTTTTGTAACTGTAACCGGTTCCAGGTTCGGGTCTCTCAAAATGCGATGGCATCTTGGGAGACCCTGTGAAAGTGCACCTAGTCTATGCAATGCTGTACGCTAATACTCAACTAGTATATGGTAGTATTCAAAACATTCACCAATGCAAAGACCAGGATTGTCAGGACAGGAGGGACAATAATAGCAGGTGTCATGCCTATATCCGCGCTTGCTGCAGACACGACATCTTTTTTGGAGGGTTCGTTGGGTAGGGGTACTCGGGAGGACATAAAGAAAATGCCTCTCATGCAGCCGACTGCATTTGGTTGCGGATGTGAATGGGGGAAGTACAGGTGCTGCAGAAGCGGTGGGCTCCCAATTAGGATTGGCGAATGCAGCAGGAAGGGCATTATGGGCATGACGGGCCTGTGTTTGTCTTCTTCTTGGTGGCAGGGGGACACTACTTGTGCTTGCCACCTCACCAGCTTGAACTGCACTTATGGGACTCGCCACATCACCAAGTGTTACTGCAGTGCTGGTTTGACTATGACCGGGGTGTACTAGGCCGCTGGTGCTTGCCAGCTCACCAAAACACTACCAAAAAAACTGTTAGCGATCTCAGGGATCAGGCCTGACTCTGTGAACGCTGCAGTTATGCGTTTAGTGTTTTGTATGTGACAGTGATCGATCGATACTGCACTTGGGTGGGCTGGGCTGGGCCGGGCGAAGGTGCAAAATGCAGGTGCTAGCAGGTATCTGGGCTGATCCCGCTAACACTGCGTTTTTGGGAACCCTAAACTGCTGGGGACACTAGTATAGATCTGATCGGATCAGATATTGATCCGTTCAGATACTATACCACTAAGGGAGGTGTACGGTGCGTGCGTGGGTGTTAGCGCTACTGGCACTAACCTGACGCTGCCTGGGGCTGCTGCTTGCCAGTTCACCAAAACGCTACCAAAAAAACTGTTAGCGATCGCAGGAATCAGGCCTGACTCTGCGAACGCTGCAGTTATGCCTTTAGTGTTTTGTAAGTGACAGTGATCGATCAATACTGCACTTGGGTGGACTGGGCTGGTCTGGGCGGAGGGGCAAAATGCAGGTGCTAGCAGGTATCTGGGCTGATCCTGCTAACACTGCGTTTTTGGGAACCCTAAACTGCTGGGGACGCTAGTATAGATCTGATCGGTTCAGATATCGATCTGTTCAGATACTATACCACTAAGGGAGGTGTATGGTGCGTGCGTGGGTGTTAGCAGTACTGGCGCTAACCTGACACTGCCTGGGGCGACGCAGACCCTATCTGACCCTAAAACCTAAGTTATATCACCGCCGGGCGATCAGCGGGCTAAACCTTTATTCGGTAATAAACGGCAGGTGCCCTGACACTATAAAAAATAAACTAACTAACCAGCGTCACCCGGAACAGTTATACGGTGATCACTGGTGAAAGGGTTAACAAGGGGGCAATCAGGGGGTTAAAACATTTATTAGATAGTATATGGGGGTCTCTGACGCTATAAAACGCTGACGGCGAACCTAAATATTTATCTCCCTAACTAGCATCACCAGTGATTAGGGGGGGTTAGGGGGGTACCCTAGACCTAAAGGGGGCCTAACACTAACTGCCCTACCACACTAACTGTCACAAACTGACACCAATGCAGTAATCAGAAAAAAAAAACTACTTGGTGTCAGTGTGACAGGGGGGGTGTTTGGGGGGTGATCAGTGGGTGATCGGGGGGTGATGGGGGTGTACAGTATGCCTGGCATGTTCTACTGTGTGTATAGTATTTGTGCACTCACTCGGATGTCTTCTCTCCTCGGCGCCGGAACGGAAAATACAGAGCCGAGGAGCGATGACATCACTTCCTCTGCTTCTGTTTACTATACAGAAGCCGAGGAAGCATTTCATTCCCCAGGAGCGATTGCGAGGGGGGAGCCATGAATAAGTGGCCACCCCTCACCTTTGATCACCCCTGACGAGAATCCGACCGCCGCAGGCCCCGGGGGGTCCGATCGGGCAGGCAGGCAAGGATGTACAGGTAAGTCCTTATGCCTGCCCGTGCCATTCTGCCAACGTACATCGTCGTGCGGCAGTCGTCAACTGGTTAAAGGGATATTTCACTTTTTTTTCCACTTTAAACATCATTAAAATCACTGCTCCCGAAAAAACGGCCATTTTTAAAACTTTTTTTGCATTAACACATGTCCCTCGGGGCAGGACCCGGGTCCCCAATTAGCCTTTAAAATTAGCACTTTTGATTTCGAATGTTCAAGTCCCATGGACTTCAATAGGGTTCTAACGTCGTGCGATCTTTTTCGGTCTGTTCGCAGGTTCTGGTGCGAACCAAACTGGGGGGTGTTTGGCTCATCCCTATTTAGCACTAGGAAATTGTAACCTCCCAGGCTCTGGAAATGCATTGCAAAAAACCTTTCTGCAAGGTCTCCCGAAGATGTTTCATCCTCTGCTCCCTCTGCGAAGGCAGATAAGTTCTGCAACCTTACCCTTCTAACGTGGATCAAGAAGGGTTGCCAGCCAGTAATGATGCCTCTCCTTGATACCATGAATCCTAGGGTTCTTTCGCAGGCTTTACAGGATCAGGGAGGCCATGCAGCGTAGGTTTGCAGAGGCATTCAATCCTGAGTCCTGTGGGTCACTAAGGATCACATCCTCAACCACCTCCTCATAGCCACGTACAACTCAATGGGTTTCTGGGGACTGCAAACGATCCCTTGAAGACTGCTGCTGATGCTGAGTGTTATCCTCCACCTCCATGCTGACACAATCCTCCTCCTCCTCTTCCTCCTCTTCTTCTTCTTCCTGTGTGATCGGCGGGCCTGCAAGAATACTAGTATCTGGATAAAGGGAGCCTTGAGAGGTAAGGAAGTCCTCCTCTTCCTCCTGCTGTTCTGCCTCAAGTGCCCTGTCCATTATTCCATGAAGCATGTGCTCCAACAGGAAGACAAGAGGGACAGTATCACTGATGCATGGACTGTCACTGCTCACTATCCTCGTGGCCTCCTCAAATGGTGACAGGACAGTGCATGCATCCTTGATCAGTAGCCACTTGTGTAGCGTAAAAAGCCAAGATCCCTGTCCTGGTGCCATACTCACACAGGTACTCATTAATGGCCCTCTGCTGCATGTACAGCCACTGCAGCATTGCCAACGTTGAGTTCCACCTGGTGGGCATGTCACAAATGAGGCACTTCTTGGGCAGGTTGCATTCTCTTTGAATGCAGCCAGCCGAGCACTGGCATTATATGACCGGTGGAAATTACCACAGACTTTCCTGGCCTGCCTCAGGAGATCCTGTAAGCCTGGGTACCTGCTCAAGAACCGCTGCACCACCAAATTCAGGATGTGAGCCAAACCGGGAACATGGATCAAGTGTCCCAGTCGGAGGGTGCAGAAGAGGTTGGTGCCATTGTCGCATACAACCATTCCTGGCTTAAGCTGGCGTGGTGTCAACCACCTCTGAGCCTGCCCCTGCAGAGCTGACAGAATCTCTGTCCCAGTGTGGCTCCTGTCCCCTAAGCAGACCAACTCAAGCACCGCATGGAATCTTTTTGCCTGAGTGCTTGCGTAGCCCCTTGAATGCCTACGGAGCACCGCTGGTTCAGAGGAGAAGTCTGCAGAGGAAGAGGCCATAGAGGAAGAAGAAGAGGAGGGGATGGAGGAGAGAGCTGTGGCAGAATCACCACTAGCATTTTGGAGGCTCCAACAATACTAAACCCTGTCCTGCATCCTTCCCAGCTGCCAGCAGAGTTAACCAGTGCACGGTGAAAGAAAGGTAACATCCCTGTCCATGCCTGCTGGACCATGAGTCAGCAGTAATATGCACCTTACTGCTGACTGCCCTGTCCAACAAGGCCAAGACATTGCCTTCCACATGCTGGTAGAGGGCCGGAATGGCCTTCCGTGAAAAGAAATGGCGTTTGGGAACCTGCCACTGAGGTACCGCACATTCCACAAATTCACGAAAGGGGGCAGAATCTACCAGCTGAAATGGCAGCAGTTGCAGTGCTAGCAATTTGGCCAAGATAGCATTCAGACTCTGAGCATGTGGATGTCTGGAACCAAATTTATTTTGATGGTTTAGCAACTGGGGTAGGGAAATTTGCCTGCTAAAATCAAATGGAGGTGTACTGATATCAGATTAGCTGCAAGTACTTGGGACACCTATTGCTATACCTTTTATTCCTCTCAGTGCAGGTTTCTGAGAGGACTGGAGTTATAGTGGGGTTGGAGAACCCAGCTGATGAGGAGCAAGGAGAGGTCTGCCTTGTTCTCTGATGTGGGTCTTGGCAAGTGCTGTTTCCAACGGACTGCATGGAAGGTCGTCATATGTCTGGTCAAGCATGTGGTGCCCAAGCAGCTGCTGCTTTGGCCACGCTTGATACGCTTCAGACATATGTTGCGAACAGCAATGGTGCAATCTGATGCACATGTGTCAAAAAAGGCCCACACCAAAGAACTTTTCAAAATATGTGGGGAGTCAGCAACGCCCTGGACCTGCTTAGCTCTGCGATGTGATGCAATAGGGTGGCTGCCCTTAAGATGCCCCCTGGAGGGCATCCTACCTCGGAGATGTGCCTCCTCCTCCTCTCTTCTATCAGGCACCCAAGTTGAGTCAGTGACCTCATCATCCCCTCCCTCCTCATCACTGGAGCAAATTTGGCAGTATGCTGCAGCTGGAAGAACATGACTGCCAGTTTCTTGACCTTCTTGGGCACCCCCTCTCTCTAGGCTGATGTTACTCCCTTCCTCAACCTCGGTACCATCATTGGAGCCTTCAAATCGCTGCGCATCCTCCTGCAGCATGTACCCGACACTGTGGTCGAATAGTTCGGGGGACTCCTCCGTGCATGATGGTGAGGCTAGGGAAGAAGTGACTGTTGACATGGAGCCGATGGAATAAGCCACTTTGGCAGCTGCATTGGCAGGCAAACTACTCTGAGCCTGGGTGACAGAGGATGGGGAGGATGGGGAGGGCTTTGTTATCCATTCTACCAACTCCCCTGCATGTTGTGGCTCAATAACATGGCCAGCTGCAGGAAAAAAGGACAAGCGTGTCCACGGCCACGTGCTGAGGATGCACCGTGTCCATGACCAGCACTGTCGACTGTAGACACAGAGCCTGCTTGCCCTCTTTTACTGGCTTGTGAGCGTCTGCCTCTCCTTGGTGGCCTTCCGGACATGCTGTAAATTTTGTTTAGCAAAAAAAACTACACTGTATTGTGTACTGTGTACACCACCAGGAAGGTAATAGCAACTACACTAGGGGTGCATGGTACTGTGTACACCAACAGAAGTTTAATAACAACTATGGGTGCACTGTAAG
The DNA here is from genome assembly GCF_042186555.1 of Aquarana catesbeiana. Classification (NCBI taxonomy): domain Eukaryota; kingdom Metazoa; phylum Chordata; class Amphibia; order Anura; family Ranidae; genus Aquarana; species Aquarana catesbeiana. Next base: position 204,142,907 of record NC_133326.1, on the reverse strand, counting down.
TATTATGTACACCACCAGGAAAGTAGTAGCAACTGCACTATGGGTGCATGGGTACTGTGTACACCAACAGAAGTGTAAGAGCAACTATGGGTACACTGTACAGCATGTATTGTGTACACCATCAGGAAAGTAGTAGCAACTGCACTAGGGGTGCACGGTACTGTGTACACCAACAGAAGTGTAATAACAACTATTGCCCTTTCCACACAGTCAGATTTTCCAATGGAAAATGTGTGATAGGACCTTGTTGTCGGAAATTCCAACCGTGTGCGGGCTCCATCACACATTTTCCATCAGAATTTCCAACACACAAAGTTTGAGAGCTTGCTATAAAATCTTCCGACAACAAAATCCGTTGTCGGAAATTCCGATCGTGTGTACACAATTTGGCGCGAACGGCCCATAATGTTCGGTTTTTGTTGAATGGGTGAACAGCCAATGTTCGAGTCGAACTCATGATCAACCCGAACAGAAAGCTCATCCCTAGTGGGGAGAAGCCCTAAAATCTGCACGTTTGTGCTCTATGAATGTCTTGCAAAGAGTATCTCAGTTATATATTATATTAAGAGTACATATTAAAAGTATATGGTACCCCACTTAAGTTACAATCCATGCGATTATGCCCAGATCCCTTCTGTGCTTGATGTAGTAAAGACACAGGAAACCTAATAGATCTGCTCTGGAGATGACCAAATCTTCAACTGAACCAGGAAACTGTTGTTACTATGGTTAATAATTAATTTCAAGTTAATATTCCTATAGAGCCTAAACACTGTATTCTGGGTATGCTTGATGATGTGATATCAGTTTTATAAATAAATGAATAAACATGCTCCAACTTCAAATCAGATTCCTCCCCATCACATCAGAGCCCCCCTTCACATCAGAGTCCCCATTTCACTTCAGAAGCCCTCCCATCACATTAGAGCTCCCTTTATGTATCAGAACTCCTCCCTACATCAGGGTCCCAATTACAGTCCCCCCTTACATCAGAAAGCATTTTATCTTAATTCTCAATCCTAGGATAGGGCTGAGATCAGTCTGAATAAAGCCAATTCATCCAGATACATCATACCTCACCATTGAAGAAATGAATAAAAACCTTAGGGGTCAAGTTACTAAAACTTGAGATTGCAAAATCTGGGGCAGCTCTGCATAGAAAGCAATCAGCTTCCAGGTTTTTTTTTTTCATCAAAACCTTTGAAAATTGATGAGGCTGAAGATAGAAGCTGATTGGCTGCCATTCGCAGTTGCGCCAGATTTTGCACTCTCCAATTTTAGTTAATCAACCTCTTTGTGTCAAAAAATATGGAGGGATTTCCTTTCACTTACTGTTTTGAAGTACGGGTAAATCCCTGTAATTGGACACAATGGCAAAAATGGAGAAATGGAGAGGCGTTATAACCCTCCTTTACTCAATCCATTTTTTTTTTAATTAAAGCGTTTTTTACCCTAGAAAAAAAAACACAGATCCTGTTTCCTTAAAGCATGTTATACAACACAGTGCTTGTGCTGTGTAATTTGGCCCCTTCTATCACCTAAAAACCTGGCTGATCCTGCCTGGCTATATCCCCCTTGTAAACTGACCACGGTTTATTATGGCTGCTGAACCCTGACACCATGGTTAGTCTACATGCCTCCATCATCAGCAGTCCTACTCTGTCCTCTTTTCTCCTCTCCCCGCCCACCTATCTGCTCTGTGTCAGTGCCTGCCCCCTCCCTTCCTGATGCTATCATAACTAATATAAAATCCTCCCATCCCCTCTGCAACATAATGATATGTGCCCCTGTGCCTGTGTTATATAAAAAAGATGCCGATCTGTATCTATATCACAGCATCTCCCTGCACTCACATGACTCCTCAGCTCTCTATCCTCCCCAGCTGACATCAACAAGAGTGCTCAGCCCTGCCCACTATAGCTGTCAGTATATATATTCAGATAGCGTCTGTATAGTGATGGTTTTCGATTGCGTTACTGCCAGTTTAACGCCATTTACTTCTGTGTGCGTTAGTGCCAGTTTAACCCCATATCGTTTTGTGTGCGTTACTGCCAGTTTAACACCATATAGTTCTATGTGCGTTACTGCCAGTTTAATGCCATATCATTTTGTGTGCGTTACTGCCAGTTTAACGCCATATAGTTTTGCGTGCGTTACTGCCAGTTTAACGCCATAGAGTTCTGTGTGCATCACTGCCAATTTAACGTCATATCGTTTTAAGCGTTACTGCCAGTTTAACGCCATTTACTTCTGTGTGCGTTACTGCCAGTATAAAGCTGTGACAGACCTAGCCGGGAGAGAGACTTTTGGAGGGGACTGAATGCTAGCCTCTTGGCGATCGATCGTGGGCCCTGGCATTTGGGGGAACAACTCATTGTGAGCTGTATGCCTGGGGTCCCTTGAGGTGGTATTACTGTGGATTCGGGTTCTGGTCCCCCAGGACACACAGACTCTGGGGACCCTGGATTTGCCATATTAGAAATAGTGGCTGATTCATAATGCTGGGACAGATACTGTTGGGAGATGCTGATGTAAATTCCAGCCACCTGTCTGTTGCCTGCTAGAATGTGTATTGTAAATAAGTCTCTAGTATGGGATCTAAGAGTCATTAGATCCCCATTGTTGTTTGTGTTAATTAACTCTGCTATTGTGATAATGTTGATTGGGTTTTCTGAGCTACAAGATGGCCAGTCTGGCCTAAAGGTCATGTCTGAGTCATCTAGGCTGTCTAAAGGGATTAGTTAATTAGCCCATGTTAATTAGGTTAATTAGGTTACAGGTGTATTGTTAGAGTAATATGAGCAGGAGGTCTGCACCTCCTCTTTTACTGTATAAAAGAGACTGTATTCCTGTCAATAAAGAGAGATTCCTGGTTGAACTTACATACAGCCTGCCTGGTGTTTGTTCTGAGCTACACAACTGGATTAGAACGGAACATAGCTGTAGTTCTAGTCCCGGAGCATCAGATGACCGAACCATCAGATGTTGCGATCTGCAGTCTGATTCTATAGCTGCAGAGGAGTGTCGGGAGAGTGGAACCGAGCGAGCAGGGGCTCGTTACAAAAGCCATATAGTTTTGCGTGCGTTATTGCCATTTTGATGCCATATAGTTCTGTGTGCGTTACTGCCAGTTTAACGCCATATCGTTTTGTGTGCGTTAGTGGCAGTTTAACACCATATAGTTTTGCATGCATTACTACCAGTTCAACACAATATAGTTCTGTGAGCGTTACTACCAGTTTAACACCATATTGTTTTGTGTGCGTTACTGCCAGTTTAATGCCATGTAGTTTTGCATGCGTTACTGCCAGTTTAACGCTATATAGTTCTGTGTGCATTACTGCAAGTTTAATGCCATATTGTTTTGTGTGCATTACTGCCAGTTTAACGCCATATAGTTCTGTGCATCACTGTACATTTGGCGTTAATTAAAGTTATAATTAAAGTTATACAATTAAAGTTATATTGTTATATAATTAAAGTTATATTGCAGTATATTATATCATATCAGTGGAGTGTGTCTGTGTAGTTTGAGTACTCAAATTAAAGTGCACCAAACACCTCTTTACATTGATTAAAGTGCATCTACGTACAGATTTCAACTTCTTCTTTACATTTGTTATAAGCACCGCCAGGGCTGGACTGGGACAAAAATTTGGCCCTGGACTTCCTCGTGACCCGCCCACTTTAATTTTGAGTGTCCCCAACAGCATCCCCCTTACATAAGAGTGTCTCCAACAGCGTCCCCCTTACATCAGAGTGTCCCCAACAGCGTCCCCCTTACATCAGAGTGTCCCCAACAGCGTTCCCCTTACATCAGAGTGTCCCCAACAGCGTCCCCCTTACATCAGAGTGTCCCCAACAGCGTCCCCCTTACATCAGAGTGTCCCCAACAGCGTCCCCCTTACATCAGAGTGTCCCCAACAGCATTCCCCTTACATCATAGTGTCCCCAACAGCGTCCCCCTTACATCATAGTGTCCCCAACAGCGTCCCCCTTACATCATAGTGTCCCCAACAGCGCCCCCCTTACATCAGTGTCCCCAACAGCGTCCCCCTTACATCATAGTGTCCCCAACAGCGTCCCCCTTACATCATAGTGTCCCCAACAGCGTCCCCCTTACATCATAGTGTCCCCAACAGCGTCCCCCTTACATCAGAGTGTCCCCAACAGCATCCCTCTTACATCAGAGTGTCTCCAACAGTGTCCCCCTTACATCAGAGTGTCCCCAACAGCGTCCCCCTTACATCAGAGTGTCCCCAACAGCATCCCCCTTACATCATAGTGTCCCCAACAGCGTCCCCCTTAAATCATAGTGTCCCCAACAGCGTCCCCCTTACATCAGAGTGTCCCCAACAGCGTCCCCCTTACATCAGAGTGTCCCCAACAGCATCCCCCTTACATCATAGTGTCCCCAACAGTGTCCCCCTTACATCATAGTGTCCCCAACAGCTTCCCCCTTACATCATAGTGTCCCCAACAGCGTCCCCCTTACATCATAGTGTCACCAACAGCATCCCCCTTATATCAGAGAGTCCCCAACAGCATCCCCCTTACATCAGAGAGTCCCCAACAGTGTCCCCCTTACATCAGAGCCTCCCCAACAGCGTCCCCCTTACATCAGAGAGTCCCAATCAGCAGCCCACTTCACATCAGAGTCCCCATCAGAAGCCCTTCACATCAGAGTCCCCACCAGCAGCCCACTTCACATCAGAGTCCCCACCAGCAGCACACTTCACATCAGAGTCCCCACCAGCAGCCCACTTCACATCAGTGTGTCCTCCCTCTCCTCCCCCTCCCACATGTACTCACAGTTTTGAAGGCAGCTTCTCGTTCCTCTCTCCAGTCATGTGATAACAAGTGATAAGGAGAGAGAGGAAGGAAAGTCTGACGTTGGTCTATCTCCCCCTGCAGGCTGGAGGGACCATAACGCCTAATGCTCTCTCCAGCATATGACGGAAGCTGCTCCTCCTGACAGGAATGAAATTGCGATCACTCACTGTCAGAGAGGAGTGGCTCCAGGACTGCACCTGACTGGCCTACTGAGCCATCTGACCATCGGGAATCTCCCGGTAGTCCCGATGGCCAGTACATGCCTGAGCACCGCCCCCTCCCTTCCAATAATGTCTGGTAGGACAACAAGGAGAGGCAGACGTTCCCTTGGCACTGTAAGGGGGCCAGAAACAAATGTGTCCACAGGCAAAGGTGGACATGGTGGTCAGTCCTCAGGCAGGGCATAATTTCCTCTGTTTAGTGAGTTTGCCGGTGTTATCCAGCCACAGCATGTAGAGGAGGTGGTGGACTGGCTTACTAAACCTTCCTCATCCTCCTTTGTCATGCAAGCAGAGACAATTGTGCAGTTCCCTGCAGTTGTCAGAGTGGATAAACCTGCCTCCTTGTCCACATCTATTCCTGCCATAGCCCCAACATCAGCTATTGAGGAGTCAGCTGAGTTATTTGACCACAGCATCAGCCACTTGCTCCTTGATGATGCCCAGCCATTACTGGATTCAGATGTTGGTTCTGAGGTTGAGGGTGATAGGAACATGAGCCTAGAGAGAGAGAAGAACACTGGTAGACAAATTGGCATTCATTTTCACCAACCTGCAGTGTATTGCCAAGTTGTCTCCAGTGGTAATGATGAAGATGGAGGAGATGAAGATGATGATGATGATGATGATGATGATGATGATGATGATGAGGTCACTGATGCGACTTGGGTGCCAGATAGTGCAGAGGAGGAAACTGAAGGCGAGGCGGCACAACCCCAAGGAGGCCGACATCAAGAAAGAGTAGAGAGCAGTCACCCTATTCCATTACATTCTGCAGGTGTTATCTCCCGACCCACTCCCCAAAGCTCAGCTGTCTGGGCCTTTTTCAACACATCTGCAGCAGATCGCACTGTTGCTATCTGCAAACTGTGTCTCAGGCACATCATCAAATGTGGCAAACACAACAACCCTTTTGGGTACCACATGTTTAACAAGGCATTTAACGTCCAACCACTCAGCCCGTTGGCAAGAGCACCTAAAAGCCACACAAAAGGGGCACAAATCTGTCCCTCCTCCTCCTCCTTACCCACTTAAGTCTGCCCCTGCGATACTGAGTCATTACCTTTCAGCAGCCTCCACTGACAGGGATGATGATATAGCACAGGGTGTCCCAGGTCCTAGCAGCACATCTGCCAGCAGCACACCTCCAGCTGTAGACTGTAGCCGTCAAATTTCTCTGCCCCATCTGCTGCAGCAGAAAAAAATATAGTCCTTGCCACCCACATGCCCAGCTTCTGAATGCAGGCTTGTCAAAGCTATTGGCTCTCCAACTTCTGCCTTTCAGCCTGGTGGATTCTGCCCCTTCTGTGAATTCGCACAATGTGCTGTACCACAATGGCAGGTTCCCAGTCGCTACTACTTTTCATGTAAGGCCGTTCCATCTCTCTACCATCACATGGAAGGAAATGTTCTGGCATCGTTGAGCAAGGCAGTCAGCCATAAAATCCATATAAACAGTAAATACCGCGCTGTGATGAATTATAAAGTGAATAATACCAAATATTGAAAAAAATATTATTATTGAAAAAAAAAAAAAAAAAATTATATCCAAAAAGCTGCCGCTACAAGTGAGATACACACCCAACAAACCAACTAGCAATAATAATAAAGATCCCTCCAATACCATTTTCTTGGGGATTGATAAATATCGACCGCACTGGAGGGGTAGCTCTCTCGTTAGGAGTATCTCCAGACTAGAGATGCTATGGATCCACAAAATTAAATGCTACACCCCACATGGACTCAATGTGGATATTGACACAAATGCCTTTATTGACAACTCTTGAATGTATTTCTGCCTGGGGTATGTGGGAGGAGTCTAGGCCCATATCCATTGGGAGTCTGTTCTTACAGTGTTCCTGTATAAAGTAAATGAAGAGTTTTGTATTTTATTTCCTCCTTTGGAGATACTTTATTTCAGTTCGGTGTACTAATTGAGAGTACTGGTTTAACATAATTGATTGAACCCATGGAGGAGATGGCTTTTATTAGATTTGGTTATGCGTTTTTATGTATTTGTTCAAACCTAACTTGCTGTGGACCACAGGAAATCATCTTTAGTCCTGCCATAGTGTAGAGATGGGTCCCCTCAAAGATCAATATTTATTATAGATATTTATTAGAACAATTTTTCTTGTGAGAGGGTGAGATATTAGTATCCTCTACCTGGTATTAATTACCTTATTTGACTGATCCTTATGTAAATCCTTAAATGTGACCTTGATGAATTTTTTACAGTTAATATTTAGAATAATCCTTTTAAGATTTTTTATAGATTAAATCTCCATTATTTATTAGTTTATCCCTAGCCTGCCCCTTTCTGTTCCTCTTATTATTTCTTACTTATAATATTCATTTATATTAATTCTAATAATATTATTTATCCCTTTTTTTTATTATTTCTTTTATATTTTTTATTTTCATATCAATTATATTAATTAAATTATAATGGCCCCCTTGGTATCCCATGAATGCAATTAATTTAATCCGGTTGATGCCAAGTGGAGGTCAAACGATTTTTGTGTGAATTATTTTAGGCGTTTTTTTTTAATTTATTTACGCTTTTTTATCCATTATAAGGTTTGAGTTGTTGCCAGACATGTTCTTCCATTGTCCAAAATGGCGGAATTGGATTCGTTCCATGTGACTAGATGGAACGCTAGATGATTTCCTGCTCTGGATCCAGATCGAGGCTTGGTTTCCATTGTTATTATTTATACGCGACACGTCAGTGCGTCGCCCATGCCCCAGACTACGTCATCGTGTGACGAAACGCGCGTCGGGAGGAGCTGACGTGCTGACGTCTCGCGTGTTCAGGTGGTGGACGGGCGATCGCTTTAGCCGGCCGGCTTATGTTATTCCATGCTTTAATCTTTTATACCATTGTCTATGAAAAGTTTTACGGGGACGACTCCTCTATGTGGTGTGGTGGATCATCGCCTCCATTCATCCCTTCTTTTTAAAGGCCCCGACCAGGTTAAGGTCACAAGCTTATTTGAGCTTGCCTTGTGGTAAGCATATATATTTACTGGTGTTATCACAGTGGTGCGGTGGAGGACTCATTTGTTTACCCAGCAACATCACTTGGGAGATACTATCACAGGATTATATAATTCCTCATTTATATCTAAATGGACTTGATGATGCCTTTTTAGAGTTGTTTTCTTATGTGTATTTAACCCATTTAGTTTATGGGCTGTTGTGTATTCACATATATTTAATCATATATGTCACTCTATATATCATTTCTGGTGTACGTTTTTTAGGTAATTAGCACTGCTACTTATTGCTATTCAGCCATAAAATCCACCTTACTGCTGACACGTCGTCCCGCAAGCATGGGCAGGGATGATATATTTTGTTCACAGCACACACTAGGTAACGCTGCTTGCAACTTGAAAGGATGCAGGACAGGGCTCAGTGCTGCAGCTTGTTGTGCCCCCATGTCTCCTTACGGCTGGAGGTGATGATGCCAGACCTGTGAGCTCTACCCCTTCCTCCTCCTCCTCCGCCACCTCCATGCTCTCCTCTGCAGAATTGTCCTATGAAAATCAGGTACCCACTAAGCGTTCAAAGGGATATTCCCAGAGTCAGACTAAAAGGTGCCATGCAGTGCTTCAGCTGGTGTGTTTAGGGGACAGGAACCACACCGGAGCAGAGATTCTTGCAGCTCTGCAGGGACAGGCCCAAAGGTGGTTCACACCATGCCAGTTGGAGCTAGGAATGTTGGTGTCCGATAATGGCTCAAACCTCCTGTCCGCCTTTAGACAGGGAAAGTTGACACATGTGCCATGCCTGGCACATGTCTTTAATTTGGAGTTGCAGCGTTTCCTAAGTACGTACTCAGGGTTGCAAGATGTACTAAAGCAGGCCAGAAGAGTCTGTAGCCATTTCAGGCAGTCATACACAGCCAGTGCTCGGTTGGCTGAAATTCAGTGGGAATTCCACCTGCCCATAAACAGCCTGATTTGTGACATGCCCACCTGGTGGAACTCAATTTTGGGAATGCTGCAGTGGCTATACATGCAGCAGAGGGCCATCACAAGTACCTGTAAGGCACCATGAAAGGCCCAGGCCACCTCGACTTTTTTTCACAAACACCAATAGTTGATTATTAAGGATGCATGCACTGTATTATCACCATTTGAGGAGGCCACAAGGATGGTGAGCAGTGACAGTGCATGCATCAGTGACACAATTCCTGTTATGTTCCTGCTGGAGCAAACTCTGCATTGCATTATGGACAGGGAACTGGAGGCAGAGCAGCAGGAAGAAGAGGAGGACTTTCTTTCCTTTCAAGGCTCACTTAATCTGGACACCATCATTCCTATGTCACAGAACACACAGGAGGAGAGAGGGGAGTACCTGTACGGCAACAAGTACCTGTACGGCATGACGAAAAGGCCCAGGCTACCTCGACTTTTTTTCACCACACCAATGGCTGATCATTAAGGATGCATGCACTGTATTATCACCATTTGAGGAGGCCACAAGGATGATGAGCAGTGACAGTGCATGCATCAGTGACACAATCCCTGTTATATTTCTGCTGGAGCAAGCTCTGCATTGTATTATGGACAGGGCACTGGAGGCAGAGCAGCAGGAAGAAGAGGAGGACTTTCTTTCCTTTCAAGGCTCACTTTATCTGGACACCATCATTCTTATGTCACAGAACACAAAGGAGGAGAGAGGGGAGGAAGATGATGAGGAGGATTCTGGCACTTTCATAGGCTTTGAAGAAGAGGAAGACATGTGTCAATCTGTAAGCAATGGCTTTACAACCCCAGGACCCTTGGGAGTAGTACGTGGCTGGGAGGAGGAAGTGCCAGATGCTGTCATCCTGAGTAACCCCGAGGAGTCTGCTTCTCAAGCCTCGGCAAATTTGAGGCGCATGGGCAACCTCATGCTTCAAAGCCTGTGACAGGACCCAAGAATACGTGGCATAAAGGAGAAGTATGATTACTGGTTGTCAACACAGGGGGAGGGGCGGCACAGTGGTGCAGTGGTTAGCACTCTCACCTAGCAGTAAAAAGGGTTGCTGGTTCGAATCCCAACCACGACACTACCTGCCTGGAGTTTGCATGTTCTCCCTGTGCCTGCGTGGGTTTCCTCCGGGTACTCCGGTTTCCTCCCACACTCCAAAGACATGCTGGTAGGTTAATTGGCTTCTGTCCAAAATTGGCCCTAGTATATGAATGGGGACCTTTGATTGAGGGTAGGGACTGATGTGAGTGTGCGATGTACAGGGTTAGGAACAAGGGTCAGGGTTGTAGACACACACTCACTCAGGTTGAACTGGATGGACTGGTGTCTTTATTCAACCTTACTAACTATGTAACTATGTAACCCTCCTTGACCACCGTTATAAGGGGAAAGTCTCAGTACTCATCCCGTCCCCACAGAGAGTGCAGAAGATAAAATCTCTTGAAGAAATGTTAAAGATGATTTTACTGAAAGTTTTTTCCTGACTCCAGTAGGTTATAGTGTCTTGGAAAACATAGTTTTAAGTCTTCTGTTGGTCAAGAGAGGAGTGTTGGAGAAGGCGACATTTGGAGACATTTAGGAATTTTATAGTCCTCACCGCCCAGGGCTGTCAGTTTCTACATCCCATTGGCAGCATTTGCATCACATGGTGAATGATTAGCTCAGGGCCAAAACAGAGATGGAGAGCTTTCCAGCTAACGATCCACTGACTTACTGGGTCATGAGAATAGTCCACTGGCCAGAACTTGCCCCGTATGCTATTGAGTTGTTGAGCTGCCCTGCATCCAATGAGCTTTCAGAATGGTCAATCAGTGCTGCAGGAGGTTTTCTTACTGATCATAGAACGCTTCTGTCCACAGACTCCTGGATTACCCTGATCCCGATGTTACTGATTAAGTCTTTTTGGGATGTGGAATCTCTGCGGGACTTCAAGGCTGCCTAGATTTGAGGGTGTTGAATCATTTCATCCGGAAGAATGTTTTTGGTATAGGTTTCATGGGCACAATTAACACTCAAAGACCAATTTTTCAGCACCTGTTCGATAGGTGCATGTCATTGCAATTTTTTGCAGCAAGGCCAATTCTTGCTTTCATCAAGAGTACCTCTATAGGGTTACGGTGAGAAGGTTCCACCCGACACCCAAAGAGTAATTTTTCTGCACCTTGTGACGAGAGTCACTAATAGGGGCACAGGGTGAATGAGAACTCCACTATGATCTGTGCTAGTCAGACTCAAAGCTGTATATATGTAAATATAATGTGTGCTGTCTCATCCTGTTGTGGACTCTTTGCTGTGATGGTTGGGGTGTGACTGTATTCTATTGTCTATTGTGACTGTCTGCCTCAACTATTATGGTCTTGCTGTGAGGAAAGAGGGAGGGGGGATTCCTCCATCAACCCCCTGCTAAGACTGTTTAATGATGAGAGGTTAAGCACACCTGGCCTGTGTGTCCATTGTTATTGGACAGTTTAACCCGCCCTGTTTTCCAAGGGTGGGGGGAAATGTTTCGAAGTGGGATCTGTATAACGTGTTTGAATAAAGATTCATTCCTGCTTGAACCTGAAGACAGAGCATCTTGTCTCGTATTTGGGGGAGAATTATTTGTATGGGTTCCTTGTTCAGCTGATTGAAGTGTTCGGTAGCTGCCTTTGTGTTTGGGTATGGAATGTCCTAAACGACTTTAATCCCTTTCGTACTCGGGGTGTCGTCACACACCTGTTTGACAGGTGCATATCATTGCAATTTTTTACAGCAAGGCCAATTCTTGCTTTCATCAAGAGTACCTCTATAGGATTACGGTGGGAAGGCACCACCAACACCCAAAAACCAATGTTTCTGCACCTGTTTGACAGGTGCATATCATTGCAATTTTTTACAGCAAGGCCAATTCTTACTTTCATCAAGAGTACCTCTATAGGGTTACAGTGGGAAGGCGCCACCAACACTGAAAGACTAATTTTGACGCATCCATTACTTCTATCCAAAGTCAAAGTGACACCAGAATGTATCCAAAGAATCTCTAATCTTGTTCCCAGTGCACTTTATACTGTAAATGCAATTATTGCTGAAGCAGATTCTAGACATGGTACAGATCTGCCACTTTACAGGTAGACTAAGGGGACCCCCAGGCACTATATTGGAAGGAATTTTTCATTTTTATGCTTTCACTTTAAAAATCAAAAATCACTGCTCATTTAAAAATTAAGTTTTCACAAACTTGTCCCCTAGGGCAATTACTTGTTATTCGGGTCCAAACTTTTGCGGTGTTCGAAAGTTCTGGTGCGAACCAAACAGGGGTCCGTTCGGCCCATCCCTACTTGCCTGGAATAAATATCTTATGCCGCGTACACGCGGCTGGACTTGCCAACAGGCTAAACTCCATCAGCATTTTCAACAGAAAGATTTAGAACATGTTCTATATTTGAGTCCGTCGGAAATGCTGACAGAAAAACTCTGATGGGGCATACACACGGTCGGAATGTCCGACCGAAAGCTCCCATTGGACTTTTTCTGTCGGGAAGTCCGGCCGTTTATAAGCAGCATTAGAGAAAAAAGGGTCCACTCTGCTCATCTGTTTGATCCTAAGTTTATAAACAGCTCAGGAGACACCAACAGTCAGACATCAATGTAAAAAACTTGATATGTTTCACATGCAGGATCTTATGAATAGGCACGTCTAGGTGTGAAACATTTCACTTCACTGATGTCTGATTGTTTGTGTCTCTTGTTGATAAACCTATGATTGAGCAGATGAGCAGCTTTGTTCCCTCTTTTTTCTTGGACATTCTGGGAATGTTTACTTAGCTTTGTAAATTAAATGAAGTTCTGGAACATCAACAATAAACCAAATACCATATTTATCGGCGTATAACACATGCTGGCATATAACATGCACCCCAAGTTTAGGAGGGAAGTTTAAGGAAAAAAACTTTTAGGAGGGAAGTTTAAGGAAATAAATTTACATTTTAAATGCCTTATCAGTGTCCATCTGCAGCCTTGCCCATCATTGCAGAATGATCAGTGTCCATCTGCAGCCTTGCCCCAAATTGCAGCATAATCACTGTCCATCTGCAGCCTTGCCCCAAATTGCAGCATAATCACTGTCCATCTGCAGCCTTGCCCCAAATTGCAGCATAATCACTGTCCATCTGCAGCTTTGCCCCAAATTTCAGCATGATCGTTTTTTAAATGGTTGCGCCGCCGAGATAGACAGAGCCAGATGTCCTGTGTACTAAGCTCTGCTCAGCTCCTCTTGCAGTCCCGCCCAGTCCCGCCCCTTGGCCCAGCTCCTTTGATGGACACAACACCGGTCCAATGGCGGAACGTAAATGCTTGGAGGCGGGACTGGGCGTGACTGTGAGCGGAGCGCGAGCAAAGCCGAGCCTAGCCGAGTACACAGTACACTCGACTCTGTTTATTTCGGCAGCTCTTGGTCCCTCCTTTCCCTCCAAGGCAGTGGTTCAGCGTATAACATGCACCCATGATTTTCCCCTGATTTTAAGGGGAAGAAATTGCATGTTATATGCTGATAAATTTGGTATATGCATGTAGTGGGACACATTTTTGATTATAATGTAATATTATGCTATACCTTATCATCTGGCACCATCTAGCAGCCAAAATATAAAAGGACTGCATCTTTATTTATTTTTCTATTCAAGTTGACATGGAAGTATTCTGTTTGTTTACATTTGGACAATAACTTGACCTACCCACAATGCTCATGGACTCCCACAAACCTTAGGGAACAGAACTGCATTGTGGGAAGGATATAAAAAGGCTGGGAGCGGCCATCTTAGGTCTCTTGTTCCTGGGATGCATGGCCTGCCAGCAGGGCTCTGTGGGTGTGTGTGTCCCACAGAGTTGCGGTCTACCCTGTGCGGAGTCAGCGATCCTGCTTTAGATCACAGCGTGTTGGAGCAGAGTGATTGTTCCAGAGACCCTTGAAGGAAGTAACCGAGAACTCCCGGTCATCTGTGAGCAGTCTTTGATCCGGCCTTACATCACAGCATGCTGGAGCAGCAGTGTGATCGTTCCAGAGAGCCTTGAAGGAGGTAACCGAGGACTCCTGGTCGTCTGTGAAGTGGTACAGCATGACGGAGTGGCCACAGTGAATAGACTGAGAACTTGTGGAATGGAGACAGAACCCTGTACATCAGAACGGAGTCTTCTGACAACACTGTCCTGGTTGGGTGAGAGGACTGGAGTCAAGCCATCAGACAGTTGCAAATCAGTGGTCTTGCTATCAGACAAGATTTTTTGGTTGAATATTCAACACAGAAAAACGAAATATAACGTAATGTAATATACAAAATAATGATTACACAGAGTTGTCACACATACATCACCCTCTCTAACATTTACAACATGGTATGATTTTACTGTGGACATTTAAAGATACAGGGCCCCAAATATGAACCCATTGGTTAAACAGTGCCATTTTTCCAATACTTCTAAAATGGGTCAAAAACAAAAGCTCCCATTGGACGAATACGTTTACAATGCAGATGTGTCATACACATCCCCCTCTATGATATCTTACAATACGGTATGATTTTACTGTGGAAATTTAAAGATACAGGGCCCCAAATACCAACCCATTGGCTACAAACTGACACTTTTGCACTACTAAATGGGTTAAAAACAAAATCTCCCATTGGACCAAAACGTTTACAATGCAGATGTGTCATACACAGCCCCCTTCTATGATATCTTACAATACGGTATAATTTTATTGTGGGAATTTAAAGATACAGGGCCCCAAATATAAACCCATTGGTTCCAAACTGACTTTTTTGTAATACTTCAAAGTGGGTCAGAAACAAAATCTCCCATTGGACCAAAACGCTTACAATGCAGATGTGTCATACACACCCCCTCTATGATATCTTACAATACGGAATTATTTTACTGTGGAAATTTAAAGATACAGGGCCCCAAATATGAACGCATTGGCTACAAACTGACATTTTCGCAATACTTCAAAATGAGTCAGAAACAAAATCTCCCATTGGACCAAAGCATTTACAATGCAGATGTGTCATACACAGCCCCCTCTATGATATCTTACAATACGTTATGTTTTTACTGTGGAAATTTAAAGATACAGAGTCTCAAATATGAACCCATTGGCTACAAACTGACATTTTCGCAATACTTCAAAATGAGTCAGAAACAAAATCTCCCATTGGACCAAAATGTTTACAATGCAGATGTGTCATACACTCCCCCCTCTATGATATCTTACAATACGGTATGATTTTACTGTGGAAATTTAAAGATACAGAGCCCCAAATACCAACCCATTGGCTACAAACTGACACTTTTGCACTACTAAATGGGTTAAAAACAAAATCTCCCATTGGACCAAAACTTTTACAATTCAGATGTGTCATACACACCCCCTTCTATGATATCTTACAATACAGTATGATTTTACTGTGAAAATTTAAAGATACAGGGCCCCAAATACCAACCCATTGGCTACAAACTGACACTTTTGCACTACTAAATGGGTTAAAAACAAAATCTCCCATTGGACCAAAACGTTTACAATGCAGATGTGTCATACACACCCCCCTCTATGATATCTTACAATACGGTATGATTTTACTGTGGAAATTTAAAGATACAGGGCCCCAAATATGAACCCATTGGTTAAACAGTGACATTTTTCCAATACTTCTAAAACGGGTCAAAAACAAAATCTCCCATTGGACCAATACGTTTACAATGCAGATGTGTCATACACACCCCCCTCTATGATATCTTACAATACGGTATGATTTTACTGTGGAAATTTAAAGATACAGAGCCCCAAATACCAACCCATTGGCTACAAACTGACACTTTTGCTCTACTAAATGGGTTAAAAACAAAATCTCCCATTGGACCAAAATGTTTACAATGCAGATATGTCATACACACCCCCCTCTATGATATCTTACAATACGGTATGATTTTACTGTGGAAATTTAAAGATACAGGGCCCCAAATACCAACCCATTGGCTACAAACTGACACTTTTGCACTACTAAATGGGTTAAAAACAAAATCTCCCATTGGAACAAAACGTTTACAATGCAGATGTGTCATACACACCCCCCTCTATGATATCTTACAATACGGTATGATTTTACTGTGGAAATTTAAAGATACAGGGCCCCAAATATAAACCCATTGGTTCCAAACTGACTTTTTTGTAATACTTCAAAGTGGGTCAGAAACAAAATCTCCCATTGGACCAAAACGTTTACAATGCAGATGTGTCATACACACCCCCCTCTATGATATCTTACAATACGGTATGATTTTACTGTGGAAATTTAAAGATACAGGGCCCCAAATATGAACCCATTGGTTAAACAGTGACATTTTTCCAATACTTCTAAAATGGGTCAAAAACAAAATCTCCCATTGGACCAATACGTTTACAATGCAGATGTGTCATACACACCCCTCTCTATGATATCTTACAATACGGTATGATTTTACTGTGGGAATTTAAAGATACAGGGCCCCAAATATGAACCCATTGGTTAAACAGTGACATTTTTCCAATACTTCTAAAACGGGTCAAAAACAAAATCTCCCATTGGACCAATACGTTTACAATGCAGATGTGTCATACACACCCCCCTCTATGATATCTTACAATACGGTATGATTTTACTGTGGAAATTTAAAGATACAGAGCCCCAAATACCAACCCATTGGCTACAAACTGACACTTTTGCTCTACTAAATGGGTTAAAAACAAAATCTCCCATTGGACCAAAACGTTTACAATGCAGATATGTCATACACACCCCCCTCTATGATATCTTACAATACGGTATGATTTTACTGTGGAAATTTAAAGATACAGGGCCCCAAATACCAACCCATTGGCTACAAACTGACACTTTTGCACTACTAAATGGGTTAAAAACAAAATCTCCCATTGGAACAAAACGTTTACAATGCAGATGTGTCATACACACCCCCCTCTATGATATCTTTCAATACGGTATGATTTTACTGTGGAAATTTAAAGATACAGGGCCCCAAATACCAACCCATTGGTTCCAATCTGACTTTTTTTTGTAATACTTCTAAATGGGTTGAAAACAAAATCTCCCATTGGACCAAAACGTATACAATGCAGATGTGTCATACATACCCTCCTCGATGATATCTTACAATACGGTATGATTTTACTGTGTTAATTTAAAGATACAGGGCCCCAAATATGAACCCATTGGCTACAAACTGACATTTTCGCAATACTTCAAAATGAGTCAGAAACAAAATCTCCCATTGGACCAAAACGTTTACAATGTATATATGTCATACACACCCCCCTCTATGAAATCTTACAATACGGTATGATTTTACTGTGGAAATTTAAAGATACAGAGCCTCAAATTCCAACCCTTTGGTTACACAGTGACATTTGTCCAATACTTCTAAATGGGTCAAAAACAAAATCTCCCATTCGACCAAAATGTTTACAAATGAGATGTGTCATACACACCCCCCTCTATGATATCTTGCAATATTTACATTTACACCCCTTCACACATAAGGCCTCATGCACACAGGGCATTTTTACAGCTGCTTTTCGCAGCATCAGACTTTTTTTTGCAGCTTAAATGTTATTCTATGGCCTCATGCACATACAGGCTTTTAGGAGCTGTAAGTGGCATAGGCATTTTCAAGCTGCAAAAAAAATCCCAGGGCCAGCGCTTTCTGAGGAGAGGCATTAGAGCTGTAAAAATGTCTCACAATGGTAAAATCTGCTAAATGCGGCTTAACGCTGGATACAGCTGCATTAAGCCTTGCCAAGCGTTTTTTGACATGTCAAAATCAATGGTTCCCTATGAGATCCCATTAATTTGAATAGAAGTCACACCAGAAATTGGATCATGATGATCCAACTTGCGGTGCGGCTTGTGCGCTGAGGATCTTGAAGGGGGAACCCTCACCAAAATGAAAAAAATAACGTTTCTGGGGTACCCCCTAAAATCCATACCAGACTCTTATCTGAGCATGCAGCCCGGCAGGTCATGAAAAGGGGGGGGGCGGCGAGTGCCTCCACCCCCGACCATACCAGGCCTCATGCCCTCAACATGGGGGGGTGAGTGCCTTTGCCCCTCCACCCCAAAGCACCTTTTTCCCATGTTGATGGGGCAAGGGCCTCTTCCCGATAACCCTGCCCGGTGGTTCTCGGGGTCTGCGGGTGGGGGGCTTATCGAAATCTGGAAGCCCCTTTAACAAGGGGGGCCCCAGATCCCGGCCCCCACCCTATGTGAATGAGTTTGGGGTACATTGTACCTCTACCCATTCACCCCAAAAAATAAAGAGTTAAAATTAAAAAACAGTACTCAGGTTTTTGACAAAGTAATTATTGAAGCAGCTCCGGCGTCTCTTCTTCTGATTCCTTCTCCCTTCGGTGATGTCTTCATCCTCTGGTTTGTCTCCCTCCACTAATGTCTTATTCCGTTGCCGGTCCTCCTTGCTCCGCTGTCTTCTGCCTCTGCTAGGTCTTCTCTCTCCGCTGTCTTCTCCCTCTGCTGGTTCTCCTCTCTCCGCTGTCTTCTCCCTCTGCTGGTTCTCCTCTCTCCGCTGTCTTCTCCCTCTGCTGGTTCTCCTCTCTCCGCTATCTTCTCCCTCTGCCGGTTCTCCTCTCTCTGCTGTTTTCTGCCTCTTCTGGGTCTCCTCTCTCCGTTATCTTCTCCCCCGTTCTCCCTCCGATGTTCTCTCAACGCTCTCTCCCACTGTAATGCTAGGGCCGCCGTGTGCCTTTGCTTATATAGCCATTGGGAAGGGCCACATGGTGATGTCATTCGGAGGCCCTGGCCCCTCATGACATAATGCCCGGGCGGTGATTTTACAAGGGTTGGGGCCTCCAGATGACATCACCGGGTGGCCCCGTCACATGGCTATATAAGTAATGGCACACGGCAGCCCTAGCATTACAGCAGGAGAGCACATCGAAGGAAAAACAGGGGGAGAAGATAGCGGAGAGCAGAGAACCAGCAGAGAGAGAAGACAGCGGGGAGAGGAGAAACGGCAGTGAAAGAAGACATCAGCGGAGGGAGAAGAACCAGACGATGAAGACATCGCCTGAGGGAGAAGAAATCGGAAGGAAGAGGCCCCCTGCCCACAGACCCCGACAACCAACGGCCAGGGTTGTCGAGAAGAGGCCCTCCTCCCAATCAACATGGGAACAGGGTGCTTCAGGGTTGCCTGAAAAGCACAACCCCCCAAATGTTGAGGGCATGTGGCCTAGTATGGTCCAGGACGGGGTTTGGGCATTCAATCGTTTCCCCTTTTTCTGACCTTCCAGGCTGTGTGCTCAGATAAGGTTCTGGTATGGATTTTGGGGGGCCCCATGCCATATTTTGCGTGGGGGTTCCCCTTAAAATACATACCTCTTCGGTCTGGTATGGTCTTGGGGGGAACCCCACACCATTTTTTTTTTTTTTGACAAGGGTTTATCATGATCTGACTTCTATTGGTGCGACTTCTATTCAAATCAATGGGCTTTCATAGGGAACCATTGATTTTGAATAGAGGCAGAGGAACGCTGCTAAAAGCTAGCGTGGTTAAACGTGCATTAACACTAATGTATGAAGCTACTAAAAGTATGTTTTTACAGCCGCTTATTCCTGGCATGGGTTTTCTAACACCCTGTGTGAATGAAGCCTAAGTCTAATGGTTTTATGCCCCCCCTAAACAGGGAGTGGATTGTTCTGTGATGATGTGGCTAAACTTATTTTATCTGTTGAATTTCTGTAGAACTGGCTGATTTACTGCTACGAACATTTTTCAGTACCCTTTGTTTTTCTTACCTTTTTTTAATTTATTTTTCTACATTTTTCTATACCAGTGTTAATTTTGACCACAAATTTTCATTTAAATTTAGTTTTGACTAAAATGCCATTTAGTTTTAGTCATATTTTAGTCATCTCAATTGTTTTAGTCTAGTTTTAGTCGACTAAATAACATAAGATTTTGGTTGACTAAATCTATAGTAGATTTAATCAACTTGTAAAATGTAATGACCGAGATTACATACCTTTAGGTTTGCCACCAATCCGGGTTTCACCCGGACAGTCCGGGTTTGGAGTCGGGTGCCCAGATATCAGGCTGCCTGAAACCCGGACACCCGACTTAGTAGAGACCGGGCGGCAGCCTTTAATGAACTCAGTGCAGCAAGTCATTGCGGAACCGCAGGGCAGCCCGCGACAGGTGCTGGTGCACAGGGCACACAGTCCATGACCCCCTTTGGGCCGGAGCCGGTCCAGAGGAGGTCGCGGAGTGTGTGACTTGTGCGCTGGCACAGTGCACACACCTGTTAGGGGCAGCCCTGCAGTTACGAAATGACTGGACACACTGAATTCACATCAGTGCGGCCATTAATTAAAGGTTGCCCTCCGGTCCCAGCTGAGTCGGGTGTCTGGGTTGCAGGGCACCCGACTCCAAACCCGGGCTGTCAGGGGAAAAGCCGGATTGGTTGCAACCCTACAGGTATATAATCTCGGTCATTACATTTTAGTTGGATAAATCTACTATACTGTAGATTTAGTCAACTAAAATCTTATGTTATTTAGTCTACTAAAACTAGTCTAAAACTAAAACTTCAATTTCAGATGACTAAAATATGACCAAAACAAAATGGCATTTTCGTCAAAACTAAAACTAGATCAAAATTTGTGGTCAAAATTAACACTAGAATTGAAAAATGTAAAAAAATTATTAAAAAAAAAAAGGCAAGAAAAACAAAGGGTAACATTTTCGTAGCAGTAAATCAGCCAATTCTACAGAAATTCAAGAAATAGAATAAGTTCAGCCACATCATCCCTGAACAATCCACTCCCTGTTTAGGGGGGGCATAAAATCTTTAGACTTATGTTGCTCCAATGAGAGATTTTATTTTTTATTTATAACTTTTGAAAAGTGTTGCTTTTATAACCAATGGGTTGGTATTTGGGGCTCTGTATCTTTAAATTTCCACAGTAAAATTATACCATATTAGAAATTAGATAAGATATCATAGAGAGGGGTGTGTATGACACATCTGCATTGTAAATGTTTTGGTCCAATGGGAGATTTTGTTTTTGACCCATTTTAGAAGTATTGGAAAAATGTTGCGCAGTCAGCTCTGCATAACAAAAAGTAAGTCAAAACTATTTGATCTGTTGCCATGGCACCACTGAATATACTTTCCCTGAATGTTCAGGGAATAAATGTCCCTCAAAAAAGGACCAAAGCCTTCCGTACTTTCCATAACAAGAAGGCTCACATAGTATGCCTCCAAGAAACACACTTCACCAAAGATTCTACTCCAAAATATATTTCTCCTTTTTATCAACAAATTTACACGGCTTCTGCCTGTACCAAGCAAAGGGGAACTCTAATTGCATTTCACCGATCCACACCATTCACCTTATCATCAGAAATTAAAGACCCAGAAGGTAGATACCTGATACTCATGGGTTATATAATGGATACAGCAATCACGGTGATTTCCTACTACTCTCCTAACAAACAACCTACACCATTCCTCTCACATATATTACAAGTGATTAATACACACAAAATAGGAACAGTGATAATGTGTGGGGTTTCAAACCAGGTCCTCCTCCCATTTCTAGATAAATCACCTTTTACACCATCCAAAATAACCTCTAGATTACCTTTTTCTCAACTTCTTTCCAAATACAATCTGGTAGATTCATGGAGAGAAAGTAACCCAATGAAAAAGAAATTCACTTATTTCTCGCACCCTCATCAAACCTTCACCAGAATAGATCATATTTTTCTAACAATAGGAATGATACCAGAAATTATTGCATCAGATATAATTCCGATTCCGTGGTCTGACCATAATGCAGTATACACTACTATAGCCTCAGCCATACCAAAAGCGCATGACCCAACGTGGTACTTACCGGACATAATGCTCAAACACCCACTACATCAGAAGGCCATCGAACAAGCTTTAAAGGAATACATATCAATTAATAATACAACACACATCTCCCCAATAACACTGTGGGAAGCTCATAAGCCTGTCTTGCGTGGTACAATACAAAGACAAATGGCACTATTTAAACGGGAACGCAAAAATCTAGCAAAAAAACTAGAACTCAATTTTAATGCAGCCTACATATCATTTCAAGATAATCCATCCCAGAGTACAAAATCTCATCTGGAAAAATCTAGATTGGAATACGATCTATTTCTCACTGAGTCAGTTGATAAATCCCTCAAACGCTCCAAACACAATTTCTACATGAATACAAACAAACCAGGTACATATTTGGCTCGGGCATTAAATTCAACTAACAAATCTTTCAAAACAATACGTTTGAAATTATCAAAAAATGTTTACACTTGTAATCCAGTTAAAATAGTCCATAAATTTCACTCACATCTCGCAACTTTATACAAGACAAACAATGAATTTAATCCTACAGAGGCTGAATCCTTCTTCTCAAAAATAACCTTACCTGAGTTATCTCAGAATCAAAAAAGCAGTTTGGATGAGCCTATAACTATAGATGAAGTTGCTAACGCCATAAAAGACCTAAAACTTAACAAAAGACCAGGCCCAGATGGCTACTTGGCTTTATACTATAAAACATTCTCAGAAATACTCTCTCCCATTCTCACTGAAACTTTTAACAAACTTCTAGATGGACATTCTTTTCGGCAAGAAACACTAATGGCAATTGTTTGTATGATCCCAAAACCCCTTTCTGATGATACTTCCTGTGTGAATTATCGGCCTATCTCTCTGTTAAACCTCGATATTAAATTATTAGCAAAAATAATAGCAAAACGCCTCAATAGCATTATAGGAAAATTAATACATAGAGATCAAGTAGGCTTCATGCCAAATAGACAGGCAGGCGATAATATACGCAGGGCAGTGTTATTGGCACATATTGCTAAAAAACGGAAAATCCCTTTATGTTTTCTATCTCTCGATATTAAGAGGGCATTTGACACAGTATCCTGGCAATATATGCAATATTCATTACAAAAATGGGGTTTTGGACCCCACTTTTTAACATGGATCAAAGCATTATATAATAAACCCAAAGCCTATATAAAATATGCTGGATACAAATCTGAAGCCTTTAATATCGAAAGAGGTACCCGACAGGGTTGCCCATTATCTCCCTTATTATTTGCCCTTATACTCGAACCCATGGCCCAATACATCAGAACAAACCAAACTATAACTGGCATTGAAGTAGGAGGTATTACACACAAATTATGTATATTTGCAGACGATATATTACTTTTTCTATCATCACCACAGGTCTCTGGTCCTAACTTAATACCAGCTCTTGATGGATTTGCAGCCCTATCCGGCCTTATGATTAATCCTAAGAAATGCCTAGTGCTTAATATTTCACTCACAAACATGGAATTGATCCCGGCTAGGGCTGCACTCCCATTCACATGGGCAGAAAAATCAATCCCATATCTTGGAATTCATTTAACAGCATCTCATTCTGACTTATTTTCAACCAATTATCCTCCTGTATTAAGACAGATCACAAATCTAATAAAACAATGGTCGCAACTTCCTTTATCCTGGATAGGGAAGATTAATGCAATCAAAATGACTATTCTACCCAAATTGCTTTATCTATTCAGAGTCCTCCCTATTCCAATTCCTTCCTATTTTTTGAGAATAGTACAAAAAAGAGCAACTTTGTTTATATGGGGCTCTTCTAAACCACGTATACCTATACACACACTACATCTTCCCAAAAATAAAGGAGGCCTGGGATACCCTAATTTTACTAACTACTACAGAGCAGCACATTTGGCCAGTCTGTCCAAATACCATGCAAAACAGGAAATCCCATTATGGGTATTTATAGAGGCTTCAGAAAATGACCCTCTATTAATATCAAATTTATTATGGCTTGATCCTAAAGACCGCTTTAAAATTCATAATCCCATAACTAAACACTTCTTATCTCTCTGGGATAAACTAAAAACCAAATATCAGTTACAATCTCCACACAATCCTCTCCTTTCTTTTATCAGAAATCCGGCCTTTTATCCGGCATGGATCTACCCAAATTCTTTTAAAGCTTGGACAACATCAGGCATTCAGACACTAAATGACTTCATAGCATCTAAATCATTCCTTTCATTCCCATCGCTTAGAGAAAAATATGATCTACCAAACTCTGAGATATTTAGATATCTCCAAATCAAAAATATCTATACATCATTCCTAAAGGGGGATACACCATTATCCCAATTATCCATTTTTGAATCAATCTGTACAAAAGATCCATTTGCTAAAGGTACAATTTCATCACTTTATAATCAATTATATGGAGTAGCAAATCTTAATAGACCCTCTTACGTTCAGAGGTGGGAGGAGGACCTGGGACGAACTTTAGAAGACACGGACTGGTCTAACATATGGCTCACATCTAAGTCATCTTCACCCAACATCTTAGCACTGGAGACAAATTATAAAGTCCTAACTCGCTGGTACCTTGTACCCGCTAGAGTGGCAAAATATTCACCTAATACCTCAGCTCTTTGTTTTCGAGGATGCCCAGAAATAGGCACATATTTACACATATGGTGGACGTGCCCAGTAATCCAAACCTTCTGGAAGGAAGTCTTCGTGATTGCATCTAAAATATTTAAAAAAATAATACAACCAGATCCATATTTAACTTTACTTAATCTAAAACTGGAATGGTTAACACTCTCTCAATTCAAACTTATGATCCAACTAATAACGGCTGCAAAACAAACAGTGGCCAAGGCATGGAAATCTCCTACATTGGTACTAGCAGAAACAATTCACAGAATGAATAATACAATGTCCCATGCTAAGATGGTAGCCATCGATCAAAATCAAATTCCAAAATTTGAAAAACTTTGGCATCCTTGGATAAAACAACAGTTCCTGTCAAACTTCAATGACTCTGTCCTGTTGCCATGGTAACAGATTAAATGACTTACAGAGACACCCATTCTAAGGCTTCAAAGAGAACTAAAAAGAATAATAAACTGACGAGCGGGACAACCTTGTGGACCATACCTCTACCTTTCAACCCTTTTTCTTCTTTCTCTTTCCTTTTCTCCACCTTACGATTGAAGCTCATTATCAGAATTTATTTGACCTATATACACTCTACTTGTAAACAATATGTATAGTAGGTATAAATCATTTAAATACCTACAAAAGTAACTAAGGAAATGATATATATCTTTAATTTAGGTTTACGTGAACCCAATGTTTAATATTTGAAATTTCATGATATTTACCTATATAAACCCTACTGTAAAACAATGAGCTTACTTTATAGATCCTTGTAAACTTACTTTATGTATCTTTATAACATTGTATACTCAATAAACTTCTTTTGACAAGGAAAAATGTCACTGTTTAACCAATAGGTTCATATTTGGGGCTCTGTTTCTTTAAATCTCCACAGTAAAATCATACCGTATTGTATGATATCATAGAGGGGGGTGTGTATGACACATCTGCATTGTAAATGTATTGGTCCAATGGGAGATTTAGTTTTTGACCCATTTTAGAAGTATTGGAAAAATGTCACTGTTTAACCAATGGGTTCATATTTGGGGCCCGGTTTCTTTAACCACTTCCCTACCCGGCCATAGACAAATGACGTCCACAGATGGGATCTCCCATCCTGGGTGGATGTCATATGACGGCCTCGGGTTCTCGGCCGCCTAGGGGGCACGCGCGCGCCCGTCGCGTTGCTCGGGACCCGGTGCGTGTGTCCGCCGGGCACCCGCGATTGTCCGTTAACCGGGCCGGACCGTGGATCTCTGTGTGTAAACACAGAGATCCACGTCCTGTCAGCTCAGAGGAGAGCGATCTGTGTTCCCAGAACGGAGGAACACTGATCGGTCTCCTCCCCTTGTGCGTCCCCTCCCCCTACAGTTTGAAGCATTCCCTAGGAAACACATTTAACCCCTCCCCGCCCCCCCGTGGTTAGCCCCTTCACTGCCTGTCACATTTACACAGTAATCAATGCAATTTTATAGCATTGATCGCTGTATAAAGGTGAATGGTCCCAAAAATGTGTCAAAAGTGTCCGATGTGTCCGCCATAATGTCGCAGTCATGAAAAAAAATTGTGATCGCCGCTATTACTAGTAAAAAAATAAATAAATAATTTTTTTTAAAAAATGCCATAAATCTATCCCGTATTTTAGAGACGCTATAACTTTTGCGCAAACCAATCAATATACGCTTATTGCGATTTTTTATTACCAAAAATATGTAGAAGAATACGTATCGGCTGAAACTGAGGAAAAAATTTTTTTTTTTTTAAAATTGGGATATTTATTATAGCAAAAAGTAAAAAATATTGTGTTTTTTTCAAAATTGTCGCTCTTCTTTTGTTTATAGCGCAAAAAATAAAAACCGCAGAGGTGATCAAATACCAGCAAAAGAAAGCTCTATTTGTGGGGGAAAAAAAAGACGTCAATTTTGTTTAGGTACAACGTCGCACGACAGCGCAATTGTCGTTTAAAGTGCAACAGCGCTGAAAACTAAAAATTGGTCTGGGAAGGAAGGTCGTGAAAATGCCTGGTATTGAACCGGTTAAACCTCCACAATAAAATCATACCATATTGTAAGATATCATAGAGGGGGGTGTGTATGACACATGTGCATTGTAAACGTATTGGTCCAATGGGAGATTTTGTTTTTGACCCATTTAGAACTATTGGAAAAATGTCACTGTGTAACCAATGGGTTGGAATTTGGGGCTCTGTATCTTTAAATCTCCATGGTAAAATCATAACGTATTGTAAGATATCATAGAGGGGGGGTGTATGATACATCTGCAATATAAACGTTTTGGTCCAATGGGAGATGTTGTTTTGTTAACCCATTTAGTAGTGCAAAAGTGTCAGTTTGAAGCCAATGGGTTGGTATTTGGGGCCCTGTATCTTTAAATTTCCACAGTAAAATCATTCCATATTGTAAGATATCATAGAGGGGGGTGTGTATGACACATCTGCATTGTAAACGTTTTGGTCCAATGGGAGATTTTGTTTCTGACTCATTTTGAAGTATTGCGAAAATGTCAGTTTGTAGCCAATGGGTTGATATTTGGGGCTCTGTATCTTTAAATTTACACAGTAAAATCATACCGTATTGTAAGATATCATAGAGGAGGGTGTGTATGACACATCTACATTGTAAACGTTTTGGTCCAATGGGAGATGTTGTTTTGTTAATCCATTTAGTAGTGCAAAAGTGTCAGTTTGTAGCCAATGGGTTGGTATTTGGGGCCCTGTATCTTTATATTTCCACAGTAAAATCATTTTGTATTGTAAGATATCATAGAGGGGGGTGTGTATGACACATCTGCATTGTAAATGTATTGGTCCAATGGGAGATTTTGTTTTTGACCCATTTTAGAAGTATTGGAAACATTTCACTGTTTAACCAATGGGTTCATATTTGGAACCCTGTATCTTTAAATTTCCACAGTAAAATGATACCGTATTGTAAGATATCATAGAGGGGGGTGTGTATGACACTTGTGCATTGTAAACGTATTGGTCCAATCTGAGATTTTGTTTTTGACCCATTTAGAACTATTGGAAAAATGTCACTGTGTAACCAATGGGTTGGAATTTGGGGCTCTGTATCTTTAAATTTCCACGGTAAAATCATAACGTATTGTAAGATATCATAGAGGGGGGGTGTATGACACATCTGCAATGTAAACGTTTTGGTCCAATGGGAGATGTTGTTTTATTAACCCATTTAGTAGTGCAAAAGTGTCAGTTTGTAGCCAATGGGTTAGTATTTGGGGCCCTGTATCTTTAAATTTCCACAGTAAAATCATACCATATTGTAAGATATCATAGAGGGGGGTGTGTATGACACATCTGCATTGTAAACGTATTGGTCCAATGGGAGATTTTGTTTTTGACCCATTTTAGAAGTATTGGAAAAATGTCACTGTTTAACCAATGGGTTCATATTTGGGGCCCTGTTTCTTTAAATTTCCACAATAAAATCATACCGTATTGTAAGATATCATAGAGGGGGGTGTGTATGACACATGTGCATTGTAAACGTATTGGTGCAATGGGAGATTTTGTTTTTGACCCATTTAGAACTATTGGAAAAATGTCACTGTGTAACCAATGGGTTGGAATTTGGGGCTCTGTATCTTTAAATTTCCACAGTAAAATCATACCGTATTGTAATATATCATAGAGGGGGGTGTGTATGACACATCTGCATTTTAAACGTTTTGGTCCAATGGAAGATTTTGTTTCTGACTCATTTTTAAGTATTGCGAAAATGTCAGTTTGTATCCAATGGGTTCATATTTGGGGCTCTGTATCTTTAAATTTCCACAGTAAAATTATACCGTATTATAAGATATCATAGAGGGGGGTGTGTATGACACATCTGCATTGTAAACGTTTTGGTCCAATGGGAGATTTTGTTTCTGACTCATTTTGAAGTATTGCGAAAATGTCAATTTGCAGCCAATAGGTTGGTATTTGGGGCTCTGTATCTTTAAATTTCCACAGTAAAATCATACTGTATTGTAAGATATCATAGAGGGGGGTGTGTATGACACATCTGCATTGTAAACATTTTGGTCCAATGGGAGATTTTGTTTTTAACCCATTTAGTAGTGCAAAAGTGTCAGTTTGTAGCCAATGGGTTAGTATTTGGGGCCCTGTATCTTTAAATTTCCACAGTAAAATCATACCATATTGTAAGATATCATAGAGGGGGGTGTGTATGACACATCTGCATTGTAAACGTATTGGTCCAATGGGAGATTTTGTTTCTGACTCATTTTGAAGTATTGCGAAAATGTCAGTTTGTAGCCAATGGTTCATATTTGAGACTCTGTATCTTTAAATTTCCACAGTAAAATCATACCGTATTGTAGGATATCATAGAGGGGGGTGTGTATGACACATCTGCATTGTAAACGTATTGGTCCAATGGGAGATTTTGTTTTTGACCCATTTTAGAAGTATTGGAAAAATGTCACTGTTTAACCAATGGGTTCATATTTGGGGCCCTGTTTCTTTAAATTTCCACAGTAAAATCATACCGTATTGTAAGATATCATAGAGGGGGGTGTGTATGACACATGTGCATTGTAAACGTATTGGTGCAATTGGAGATTTTGTTTTTGACCCATTTAGAACTATTGGAAAAATGTCACTGTGTAACCAATGGGTTGGAATTTGGGGCTCTGTATCTTTAAATTTCCACAGTAAAATCATACCGTATTGTAATATATCATAGAGGGGGGTGTGTATGACACATCTGCATTGTAAACGTTTTGGTCCAATGGGAGATTTTGTTTCTGACTCATTTTGAATTATTGCAAAAATGTCAATTTGCAGCCAATAGGTTGGTATTTGGGGCTCTGTATCGTTAAATTTCCACAGTAAAATCATACCGTATTGTAAGATATCATAGAGGGGGGTGTGTATGACACATCTGCATTGTAAACATTTTGGTCCAATGGGAGATTTTGTTTTTAACCCATTTAGTAGTGCAAAAGTGTCAGTTTGTAGCCAATGGGTTAGTATTTGGGGCCCTGTATCTTTAAATTTCCACAGTAAAATCATACCATATTGTAAGATATCATAGAGGGGTGTGTGTATGACACATCTGCATTGTAAACGTATTGGTTCAATGGGAGATTTTGTTTCTGACTCAATTTGAAGTATTGTGAAAATGTCAGTTTGTAGCCAATGGTTCATATTTGAGACTCTGTATCTTTAAATTTCCACAGTAAAATCATACCGTATTGTAAGATATCATAGAGGGGGGTGTGTATGACACATGTGCATTGTAAACGTATTGGTCCAATGGGAGATTTTGTTTTTGACCCATTTAGAACTATTGGAAAAATGTCACTGTGTAACCAATGGGTTGGAATTTGGGGCTCTGTATCTTTAAATTTCCATAGTAAAACCATACCGTATTGTAAGATATCATAGAGGGGGGTGTGTATGACACATCTGCATTGTAAACGTATTGGTCCAATGGGAGATTTTGTTTTTAACCCATTTAGTAGTGCAAAAGTGTCAGTTTGTAGCCAATGGGTTGGTATTTGGGGCCCTGTATCTTTAAATTTCCACAGTAAAATCATACTGTATTGTAAGATATCATAGAGGGGGGTGTGTGTGACACATCTGCAGTGTAAACATTTTGGTCCAATGGGAGATTTTGTTTCTGACTCATTTTGAAGTATTGCGAAAATGTCAGTTTGTATCCAATGGGTTCATATTTGGGGCTCTTTATCTTTAAATTTCCACAGTAAAATCATTACGTATTGTAAGATATCATAGAGGGGGATGTGTATGACACATCTGCATTGTAAACGTTTTGGTCCAATGGGAGATTTTGTTTCTGACCCACTTTTAAGTATTACAAAAAAAGTCAGTTTGGAACCAATGGGTTGATATTTGGGACTCCGTATCTTTAAATGTCCACAGTAAAATCATACCGTATTGTAAATGTTAGAGAGGGTGATGTATGTGTGACAACTCTGTGTAATCATTATTTTGTATATTATATTACGTTATATTTTGTTTTTCTGTGTTGAATATTCAACCAAAGAAACTTGTCTGATAGCAAGACCACTGATTTGCAACTGTCTGATGGCTTGACTCCAGTGGTGAGAGGGCTGTTGCCCAAAACCTTCTTGATGCACTTTCATACATACGTCTGCACAAGATAGAGCTGCTGGGACCCATAGTTCCACAAGCTGAGTCAAGAGGATTAGACTGAATTAATATCAGGTTTGGGCCTGCACCTCATTGAGAGTTTAGTACTTAGTCCCTGGCATCAAATTTAGTTATAGTGCTGCTGCACCGGAACTTTACTTTCACATTTTCAGTTTACTTTGATCAGGAGTTATTAACCCTTTGGATTACAAATCTACTTTGTGTTTGCTAGCAGAAGAAAAGAAGGACTGTTTAGTAAAACACAAGGCCTTGTGTCCCTTTACTATATTGGGGTAGAGTAATATTAAATAAGGGAGCTCTCTAATTGTTGTACTACACTTTATCAAAATTAGTTTTTGATTTAGTATAGTAATAAAGCGTGTAGGAAATAGGAAAGTGCTCATAGTGAGATAAATTCACTCTGACGGTTATCCTATTTACTTTGCTACACCACTCATATATTATTTCAGACATTTTATACCTGTATTGTATCTTTGTAATATAAAGTTCAGTTGACTGTCAGACTATGTTGATCTGACAGTACAACCATTGTAGTTTAAACCTTCTAAAACAATTACAGTAAAAAAGGTTATTATTCAAGTATAACTGTGTGAGTCTTATTTTACTCTTCATCACCAGCCAAGAGAAGAGTAAGGTAACTACAGACAGGTATATCACATTGTGTACTGTGAACTTGTCTTTAAAGTTTTGTCTTGACTGCACACTATTACACCACAGTTGTGTCAGGGGGACTGAGATAATTTAAAGGGGAAATAAAGCAGAGTACAGGCCCAAATAAATCAGCAGCTCCTAAGGGGGTCAGTGCTACATGCAGGGATTTTTTATTTTAATGTGATATTGCCTTGCACCCTGACTGCATGATTAACATGCACACACTACTTGCTTTTATAAGATAAATGAACTTTAAGGAATGTGTTAGTAAATCAACCCCAGTGGATCTTATTTAGGGCTCATGCACACTGCAGCTAAAAAAAGCTGCTTTTCACAGACATTTGAGCTTTTATTTCACCTTGAAGAAGCTTGTACTTTTTTAGGCTCTTTTGCACATTTTTATTGAGCTTCTTTGAGCTCCTTTGAGCTCCTTTGAGCTTTTTTGTGTGTTTTTTTTTCACAAACCTTCCCCTTCAGCTCATTTTTCCTTTTTTTTATGTGTGTTTTCAAACTTCTTTTTCATACGTTTTCATGCTTTTTCATGCTTTTTTGTGCTTTTTTGTGCAACTTCAGCCACTTAGGCGTCTTTTCTGCTTGAAAACTCATCTCAAAAATGTGAATTTGGTGGTGGTGGGGGGGGGGGGGTTCTGCCTGTAAAAGCATATGCCTGTAAACTCCTGAAAAAGCCATAGTGTGCATGGAGACATTGGCTAACATGGAGGGGAATGTCCAGGCAGAAACAATAAAAAAAATCTCAAAAGCCTGTAGGAGCAGCTTCTTTAAGCTTCTTTGAGCTGCAGTGTGCATGCGCTCTTATTGCTGTTTTCGGTTTGATTATCAATCCATCAGTCTTGGAAAATTCATCAAGGTAGCAATACCCTGATCTACGAAATCTCATGAAAAGTGCAGGCAAGCAAGGATTTTATAACAATCTTATTTTCTATGTTTTAGTACACTTTTAATGTTGTTATATTTGCATGTAATAATTATAAAAATAATTACTTGACATGTAAGGTTACATTTACACTGCAGTTGGTTTGCAGCCAGGGGTATCCACCAACAAGGATCAGTAGATTCTTTCCAGTGGTTGTAAATAGTGCTTGCACACACTGTGTGCAACCAGCAGCTGTTAGTGGCAGATGTCAGATTTGTACTCTGTACAAACCAATGGCAGGTTTCTGCTGCTATTCAACATCTAATCTGAGCTGTGACATGCAAATACTGACTCTGGATGCCGACAGTGTGCATCCGGGGTCAGCATTTTTATTGAGTTTTGGCTGCATACAAACTGGTAGCAGCTAATCAGTCACTTCACATGTGGACATTGCATAGAGTGTTGCTTCATCCAGAGGCCACATTTAGTTGCCTCTGAATGCATGAGTGACTTGTGTAGCGCTACCTATGCGACCTGAATCACCTCAGGGCGCTTTTGCCACCGATGTCCATCTGCAGTATAGCATGGTCCTTTGCCCCATGGGGTCCCGACACGCTTACAAACACATACATACACATATTTGGCCAATTTTTTCGACAGGATCTAATTAACCTACCAGCATGTCTTTGGGGTGTGGGAGGAAACCCACGCAGGTACAGGGAGAACATGCAAACTCCAGGCGGATGGTGTTGTGGTCGGGATTTGAACCAGCGACCCTATTGCTGCTAGGTGAAAGTGCTATCCACTACACCACTGTGCTGCCCACTGTCTATGGTTAAAAAAAAAGTAGTGGATTTTTTTAAATTCATACTTACCTAGGTGGATGCAGCATATGTCCCCCCCCCACTCTAAGGCTGGGAACAGAGCAATCAAACATCATTGATCACTAAGTTCTCCCTGCTGCTCTGATCAGAGAGCAGTGACTGTTAGTCACTGCTATCTGCTCTGCCCCCATCCCAGTGCTGGGCTGTGCAGGAACGGCTGGCTCGGGCTCTCACTAGCTCCCTGAGAGACTGAGCTAGGTGCCAGTTCAGGCTCCTGGAGGGATCCCAACCATATGGTTGCAATCTTTCCCCAGTCTGGACCGGCTCAATAACGTCAGCTGACAGTGGGCTTTGATTCATTTCTTTGAAAAAAAAATATTCTTATTTTAGCTGAAATTGACTTGCTCGCTCCTTCAGAAAAAACGTCCTTGTTAAAAAAGAAATTACAAACTTAGCAACAAATCTGTCAATTCTTTCTTAATTCAGTCTGTGAAAAAATAAGGGCTCTTTCACACCCGCTTGCTTGATCCACTGATCCCCGCTGAGCAGGAAAATGACAGGTCCGTCGCTGCACACTGTGCAGCGACGGACCTGTCAGAGCGCCGCTCTCCCCTATGGGGGATCGGTTGATGACGGACCGTAGAGTCCGTCGTCACCCGATCCGATCCGAAAACAGATGGAAAAGTAGGGTTTTCCTCCGTTACACTTTTCGGAACGGAGCGGGTCGGATGTCAGCAGACATGTCACCGCTGACATCCGACGCTCCATAGAGATACATGTATGTCCGTTTTTCATCCGAAAAACGGAAAGATGAAAAACGGACATACGGATCCCCCGTGTGAAAGATCCCTAAGTCTTTTTTTGCTTGTAGTTGCAATCTGCTTACTCTCCTCCTTGTAAATTACAACATATTACAATGAAGGCTTGAAAAGTGTGGTGCAATTCTGTTCAATGTTTAAATTATCAATTGTACACAAAAAAACCTACTGTTGTCCAGAAGGAATATTCATGCTCAATTGATTAGAAATTGCAGCCTGCCCATACAGGATTGATATCTGTGAAGCAAATCTCTAACCCTTTCCCATTTTCAGTCTGAGAAATAAGACACAATTTTTTTTTTTTTTTTTTTTTTTTTTTACAAAACCCTCTGTTTTTAATATAAACAGACATTTTTGTTGTTGTTTTGCAGTCTGGTCAGTAAGTGTGCTGGGAATCTTTTTCGTACTATTTTTTTTTTAATTTCCAGATGCAATTAGCATACTCTCTTTCTCAGAAATTGTAGCTTATCCAACAAAGTCTTCAAAGGTGCATTTTAAATTGATACTTTTTTTAGTTTTTTAATTTAACACAAAAAGACACTTTAAAAAAAAAAAATTATTTTCCAGATGCATGAACATCTGTGCATGCCGGTGCACAGGCACTTATGTTTGATTACAGACTTGGCTTCACACAGCCTATTTAAAGATGAGTGCTAAATCAGGAGGTTGCTGTATGTTCTTCAGCTGTTCCCTGTGCCCTGAATCTGTTTTTTTTTAATCTCCCATTGCTGACCTAGCTTATCTCTAGATTCTCCTTTGCTTTGATCTCCTTTATTAACTGATGAGCCTATGTGACTTTTCTCTCAGAGGGAAGCAGCATATTTTATTTGCCACTGTGTCATGCTCTGCACCATCAGTGAGGGTAAAGCCTACAGTATGTGTCTAATAATTGTGAATGACAAGTGTGTCACTGCTTTGCTCGACCCTGACAGCTTGGTTACTCTGGTTAAGTTGATTGCTTCTGTGGACTGAGGCTAGAAGGTTTGCTGTAGTCTGTGTCCAGTGTATTAGACTTGTGCACATTGGGAAATTTTGTTTAGTTTTGGTTGGTTGTCATTCGTAAAATACATAATTTCGCTCTGTTATATTCGTTATGTTACGTTAATTCGTTTTCGGATAATTTGTTATTATTTGTAGAGAGTGTCGATATTCCTTATACTGAATCTCGAATCATGTCAAATTCATTCGTTATATCCATTATAATTTCTTTCGTATTAGTTGAAATTTGATATTTATGTATGTATATATATATTCGTGATAATGATTCATAGTTTGGAAAGTCATTTGTTTATTGAATCTGTTAATACACACAATGACAATATCTCTTCTCCTCTGCTCAAATACAATACAACACCCTTCTCACTCAGTTCTCAGGAATGCACTTTGTCAGTAATCCAACTTCCAGCACAAAATTAATCAGCTGATTGGACTTTAAGATTTACTTTGGGTTGACCTTTTGTTTCATTAGATCTTTAACAAACTACCGAATCATGTTGAATTAATTCGTAATATCCGCTATCATTTCTTTCATATTAGTTGAAATTAGTTGAAATTCGATATTTATATATGTATATGAACCTGGTGAACCAGAGGACAGACTATATTTCCCTTATTTTTCTAGCAGCGAGGATTTATTGTACTAATGTGTCCTGTATGAAACAGAAAACAGCCGTGATTCTTAGGATCACGGCTGATCTCCCATGTATACCAGTTGTAGCTGAAATGAGGAGCAGAGAACAAGTTCTTGGCTTCTCATCACAGACTGTTCTGTTACAAACGGCCAGTTTATGAAAGTGTGATCTGAAGATCTCACTGGCCGTTACTCTGAAATATCTACATCCCAGATTCTCCAGCTCAGAGAAACTGGTGCGAATAGAGGAGGAAGATTTATTTCTGTATATATATATATATATATATATATATATATATATATATATATAAATATATATATACATACAGTATCTCACACAAGTGAGTATACCCCTCACATTTTTGTATTTCTATATCTATATCTATCTATAAATATATATATATATATATATATATATATATATATATATATATATATATATATATATATATATATATATATATATATATACCCAGTATTGACAGAAAAACACAGAATTGTTGACATTTTTGCAGATTTATTAAAAAAGAAAAATGGAAATATCACATGGTCCTAAGTATTCAGACCCTTTGCTCAGTATTTAATAGAAGCACCCTTTTGATCTAATACAGCCATGAGTCTTTTTGGGAAAGATGCAACAAGTTTTTCACACCTGGATTTGGGGATCCTCTGCCATTCCTCCTTGCAGATCCTCTCCAGTTCTGTCAGGTTGGATGGTAAACGTTGGTGGACAGCCATTTTGAGGTCTCTCCAGAGATGCTCATTTGGGTTTAAGTCAGGGCTCTGGCAGGGCAATTCAAGAACAGTCACGGAGTTCTTGTGAAGCCACTCCTTTATTATTTTAGTTGTGTGCTTAGGGTCATTGTCTTGTTGGAAGGTAAACCTTCGGCCCAGTCTGAGGTCCTGAGCACTCTGGAGAAGGTTTTCATCCAGGATATCCCTGTACTTGGCCGCATTCATCTTTCCCTCGATTGCAACCAGTTGTCCTGTCCCTGCAGCTGAAAAACTCCCCCACAGAATGATGTTGCCACCACCATGCTTCACTGTTGGAACTGTATTGGACAGGTGATGAGCAGTGCTTGGTTTTCTCCACACATACCACTTAGAATTAAGGCCAAAAAGTTCTATCTTGGTCTCATCAGACCAGAGAATCTTATTTCTCACCATCTTGGAGTCATTCAGGTGTTTTTTAGCAAACTCCATTTCATGTGTCTTGCACTGAGAAAAGGCCTCCATCGAGCCACTCTGCCATAACCCGACTGGTGGAGGGCTGCAGTGATGGTTGACTTTCTACAACTTTCTCCCATCTCCCGACTGCATCTCTGGAGCTCAGCCACAGTGATCTTTGGGTTCTTCTTTACCTCTCTCACCAAGGCTCTTCTCCCCCAATAGCTCAGTTTGGCCTGACGGCCAGCTCTAGGATGGGTTCTGGTCGTCCCAAAAGGCTTCCATTTAAGGATTATGGAGGCCACTGTGCTCTTAGGAACCCTAAGTGCAGCAGAAATCTTTTGTAACCCTGGCCAGATCTGTGCCTTGCCACATTTCTGTCTCTGAGCTCTTCAGGCAGTTCCTTTGACCTTATGATTCTCATTTGCTCTTATATGCACTGTGAGCTGTAAGGTCTTATATAGACAGGTGTGTGGCTTTCCTAATCAAGTCCAGTCACTATAATCAAAGACAGCTGGACTCAAATGAAGGTGTAGAACCATCTCAAGGATGATCAGAAGAAATGGACAGCACCTGAGTTAAATATATGAGTGTGACAACAAAGGGTCTGAATACTTAGGACTAGGGATGAGCTGAACACCCCCCTGCTTGGTTCGCACCAGAACATGCGAACAGGCAAAAAATTTGTTCAAACGCGTGAACACCGTTAAAGTCTATGGGACACGAACATGAATAATCCAAAAGTGCTAATTTTAAGGCTTATATGCAAGTTATTGTCATTAAAAGTGTTTGGGGACCTGGGTCCTGCCCCAGGGGACATGGATCAATGCAAGAAAGTTTTAAAAATGAAAAAGAAATCTTCTTTCTTCTATCTTCTATCTTCCTTCTGTTTCTTCCTCCATTTTCTTCTGGTTCTTCCTCCGGTGTTCTTGTCCGGCATCTTGCACCGCAGCGTCTTCTTCCCTTCTTCTTCTTGGGCTGCTCCGCATCCACCATGATGGGAGGCTCCCACTGTGTGATGCGTCTTGTCTTCTGACGGTTTTTAAATAATGGAGGGCGGGGCCACCCGGTGACCCCGCCCCCTCTAATGCACGGGGACTTCCCTGTGGCATTCTCCATGATGTCAGGGGGGGCGGGGTCACCCGTTACTAACGATGTAATGATGTGATGATGTAACACTAATGAGTCACATAACACCGGGGAGGGAAAAGGGATAATTGGGACAAATTTGGACATTTTCACTTAGGGGTGTACTCACTTTTGTTGCCAGCGGTTTAGACATTAATGGCTGTGTGTTGAGTTATTTTGAGGGGACAGCAAATTTACACTGTTATACAAGCTGTACACTCACTAGTTTGCATTGTAGCAAAGTGTCATGTATTCAGTGTTGTCACATGAAAAGATAGAATAAAATATTTACAAAAAATGTGTGTACTCACTTTTGTGAGATATTGTATGTATGTATAAACTTACACATATATACTGTATAAGTATATATATATATATATATATATATTATTAAAACAAAGAAATTGAGAGAAGTAAAGTCTCTATCTATTCTATCCTATATATATATATATATATATATATCTACACACAGTGCATAATGCTTATTATCTTCATGTAATTATGTGGACCGATGCTGCATCTGTCCCTGCCACCTCTTCACTGAAACCAAGCCATTGAAAACCGCCAATGGCTCAATTCTCTCACCCCCCCCCGAGCAAAGAGCTGCTGCCTGTCAGTCAGCATCTCTCCTGCTCTGCTTCTCCACACTCATTGGAGCACTGAGCTGTGGAGGGGCGGGGAGTGGCCATCTCAGCGGCTCACTGATCATCTGTCCAGACATCTGGCAGCTCCAGACTTCGGAAGTTGGGATGACGTGGTACCTGGACTGATCCTAGTGACGTCAGCAGCTGAAAACAGGTCACAGGAGTGCAAAACAAATTGCACTCCTGTGACCCATAGGAGAAGCCCAGCCAAAAGAGCACAGGCTGGACTTCTCCTTTAAGCAGTTTATGGTCCCCAAGCCATACAGAAAAGTGGTTATTGGAACTCACCCTTGGGCATTTATTGAGCATTCATTTGGGTGTAGAGAAAACCTTTGAAAGAGTTTTACAAAGTTATTACTGGCCAGAGGTTGTTTATAGTAACAAATCTGCACACTTCTTTTTTTTACCATCAAACTGATGTCCTGGTGGAATGATTTAATAAAACCTTAAAGAGTACGTTGAAAAAGGTTTTTCACAATATTCAAAAAAATTGGGATTCATCTCTTCCACACTTGATGTTTGCCATTGGGACAGTTCATTAGTCTTCTACAGCTACTTCTCAATTGCATTGCTTTACAAGAGACACCCTTGGGGACTTATGGACTTATAGCCAAGGAGAGTGATTTAATATATTTTCACAAACACATAATAGAATTATAATAGTGATGCCAATTGTAAAAGAGCATTTAGCTCAGACCCAGGCAGCCCAACAAAGAATATACAACAGGGATGCCTAGGTCCACACTTTCCCCCCTAGTGTTGCTCTCCATTATAGACAGTAAATTCCTCGATAAGTGGCAGGGTCACTCTGAAGTGACTGAAAAAGTTGGGGAGGTAAATTACAAGATTCATCAACCAGGTTGAAAAAGCCAAATTTACTATGGAAATTTTCTAAAGCCCCAGAAAAAGAACAGGGTGTTCCTAGCTGCAGTCTCAAAAGCAGACAGTGGTTGAAGGTTCTGTAACAACCTTAGGACATGGACAGAACCCTAAGACTCCACTAGCAGT
This sequence comes from Aquarana catesbeiana, assembly GCF_042186555.1. Classification (NCBI taxonomy): domain Eukaryota; kingdom Metazoa; phylum Chordata; class Amphibia; order Anura; family Ranidae; genus Aquarana; species Aquarana catesbeiana. The sequence continues at coordinate 204,103,364 of NC_133326.1, read as the reverse complement.
ATGCTGCAGTGTACTTAAATGATATAGTAGTCTATAGCACTGACTGGGAATCTTACTTGCCCTGGGTCCAGACTATATTTGATGCTCTCTTTAAAACAGGTTTTACTGCCATATTTAAAAAGTGTGTTATTGGGTTAGAGGAAGCCAAGTACTTAGCCTACACTATTGGTCACGGAGTAGTAAAACCTCAGATTAAAAAAAATGTCCCACAATTAGGAAGTGGGTCAGAGTTCCCCTTGGTGTAACTGGTTGTATGTTGTGAGCAGGAGCTTTCTGCCCCTGGATTGCAGGATATATCCCTCTATAGGAGCCACAGTGATGGACCACGCAGCTGGTGCCATATACAAGTTGCCGATCCAACCAGCCTTGTTCTCACACATGCGGATATTGACCTCTCTATAATTTGAGGGTCTACTCATTCTGGTAAGCAGGTTTGCCTCCTCCTTCACAGCGATGAAGAGTGTCTTCACATTTCTTCTCACAGCAGGTGGTGTGTGGGGACTCTTTTATCATCTTTATTTTTTGTTTCATAAAGTTTTATTGCGTTCACAAATTAACGAAATACAAATACATTGGTAGGAAGTGAACAATCCATAGACATATAAGATCAATGTTGAACAAGACTAATCCTAACTGCATTATAGTTTTTTTGTTTTTTTTTACAAATAATGTGGTGTTTTTATTCAAGAATAAAGACATACAGAGTGTATACACTGACATTACAAGTGTGACAAGTCCAATATCTACAAGAAAGTTCATGCAGTTAACAAGTATTACAATCCATACATGTATATTGTTATAAAGTCTAAACTTGAACGGTTGCAATCCATGAAATATCAAAGGCCTAGACATCAGGTCTATGTAAAGGAGAAAATAATAATAAAATATAGAAATCAATCAGGTAACACATTACATGTGGCTGCGTTTCCTAGCCAGGTGTCCCAAATTTTGTCATATTTGGCTGGGCATCCTCCATGAATATAAACCTCTTTCTTATACGGTAAAACATTGTTTACAGCCGAGATACATTCCTGGAGTGTCAGTGGCGTGGCCTGAAGCCACTTTCTCGCTATGAGTAGTCTAGCAATGAACAGTGTCTCCTGAAGAAATATTTTATGAGATTTATCTGAATCTGGATCGGGGAATACCCCCAGCAGACACTGCTTGGGACACAATTTCAGAGGAGATCCCATCTCATCGTGGATAAATTTCACTATATGGGACCAATAGTCTGGTATTGCCGGGCAGGACCAGAGAAGATGAAAAAAGGTACTGGATGGACTATCGCAGCGGGGGCATAGTGGATTTCAGTCAGGTTTGTATTTAGCCAGTCGGAGAGGGGTTGGATACGATCTATGCATAATATAGAGTTGTGTGAGACGGTCTGATAGTTTTGTGGAGACCCTTTTCCAGGTATCTAAGGCATCATCCCATTCATCATCCTCCAGCCACCCCACATCTCCAGACCAGCGGTCTTTCAGTTTATATGCAAGGGTAGTCACTGCAGGAAGAAGTAGTAAATTGTAGAATCCAGAAATAAGTTTGCGAGAGTCTAGTCCCATCATAATATATGAGATGCCTAGACGTTCTATATTGGGGATAGTGTTGCCAAACTGGGCCTGAAGGGCATGATGGAGCTGGAGGTAACGGAAATGCATATAGTTGGGGAGGCCAAACTCTACCCTAAGTTGTTGAAACGATTTTAAGGCAGTGTCATAATAGACATCTGATAGGTATCTTATCCCTTGCCTAAGCCACAGGGCATGGTCTGGTACAGTTAGCAATTCTTTTAGAGCAGGGTTATCCCATAGGGGTGTGCGGAAGTGTGTGGGTGGTATCTGTAATCTGTGCATTATAGTTTTAACTCAGTAAGGAAACAGTAAGAGAGCTAGATCCTGAAATATAGGTCCAAAATAATAGTCAAGAGAAAACATTGGGAGTAAATTCGGTCTAAAGATCTGTGTTAGCCCTGCTATCAGGAACTACTTTTAATTATTGTATCAGGAGAAGGTATTTGAGTAGTGTATCTGGGCAGACAGAAAATGGAGTTATTGGAAAAAGTGCAGTGAGTGTCTGTCCATGTCTTTTTATGAGGGGTGTTGTGTGGGAAAGGGAAAGGAGAAAGATAGAGGGGAAGAGAAAAAAAATAAAATTATAAACAATAAATAAAGAATTAAGTAGTAAAGGGGGAGGAGGCAGTTAAGCAGGAAATGTTTCCCCCCTCCCTCCTCCCTGTCTTCCCCCATCTCCTCCCCCCTCTCTCACAATGGGGGGCTTATGGTTAGTTTAAAGTTACAGAGTTTTGCTTTCTAACTTATATCTGTGTAGTCTTTGGTTGTTTAGTAATTTAGCCAAGAGTACCATGTTTTGTTGAACTTTGATAAACTTTCCTGAGAGATGCTTACAAGCTCCTCTATTTCTTCCATTTTGTTTAGTCTATTGAACAATTCTCCAATCGTGGGTGTGTAGGTTGAATGCCAGTGTGAAGGAATGCATTGCCTTGCTACATTAATCATGGACATCGATAAAGACTTCTGATATCACTTTTTTGGTATGGAAGAATGTTGAAGGAGATATTGGGCAGGGGAGTAAGCAATATCATCAGAAGTTATTTTCACAATAGTGGCATGTATTGACTTCCAAAAGGGTTGAATCTTGGCATTATCATCTTTATTGGTGGACTTTTTACAAAGTGTTTTGAGGACTTTCTGGAACACTAATGCACCGTACACATGGTCGGATTTTCCTACGGAAAATGTTCGATGGGAGCTTGTTGTCGGAAATTCTGACCATGTGTAGGCTCCATGAGACATTTTCCATTGGAATTTCCGTCACATAAAATTTGACATCTGGATCTCAAATTTTCTGACAACAAAATCCGTTATCGCAAAATCCGATCGCATGTACACAATTCCGACCCACAAAGTTCCACGCTCGGAATCAAGCAGAAGAGCTGCACTGGCTATTGAACTTCATTTTTCTCGGCTCGTCGTATGTGTTGTACGTCACCGCGTTCTTGGCGATCGAAATTTCCAACAAGATCTGTGTGACCATGTGTATGCAAGTTTGAGCCAACATCCATTGGAAAAAAAACATGGATTTTGTTGTCGGAATATGCGATCGTGTTTACGTGGCATTAGTTGGCGCTGCACCCCTTGTGTTTTATATAGAATGTGATTACTGTACCTGCATGGGGAAAAATATTGTATGCAAATATTGTCCTTGCATATCACTCTGATGCAATTTAGTATAGTTAACTGCAATGATATTGCAGAACTGCAAAAAGCTCTGTAAATGTTATAGATGCCTTATAAACTAATCTGTCTGCTAGGAAGAAAGCAGAGAAGTCCCAAAACTCCTTTCTCTAGAGCCAAGGATGGTGGCTATGGCCTAGGCTTGGGATAGGGTTTCCTGCCTTTCCCATTACTTCTTATACTGACCCAGTAGAACATGTTGGAAAAAAGCATGGTTTAGTCTTTCCGCCCTATATGGGCAAACAGTCTTTTAGGACGACATGTTACTCAGTCTGCTCAAGACTCTATGATTGAAACTTCCTGTCAACAATGAGCTAATGCACCAGAACCCAATCTTACACCCCCAAGTACCAACGCATGGCTTAGTGACTGAATGGCAACCTACTGATTTCTGAGATAGAACTAATATATAGTGATCATAGGGCTCATCTAGTCACCCTTTTTTATACTGTTTAAATAAAGACATTTTTTATAAGACTGCATTGCAGGTAGCTCCTGGCCATATCAGGTGTTTCACTGGAAGGCACCCTTTACTATTGTTGAATCCTACTGCAAAGTTTTCTCAAGCTTGATAGTTCTTTTTTTTTTTCCATAAAGATTTTATTCAAAATTGCAAGGTAAACATATTGATCACGTTTAGATTTACACGTATTATTACACAAGGACATGAGTACAAACAGAAAGGTAAAACAATGGGGTACATATATCAGAATATGATACAGTCAAAATCGAGTCTGCTTGGAGGCCTCGTCCAGGGATGCCAAGGTGATCTTTCCATGTATTCATGCATATTTGGCGTCTGAGGGCAGAGGGTCATAGTTTCATTTTTCACCTCCCCCCTCCCCCCCCCGCAAAGTATAGGGGACAGGAGAGCCTACTAAACAAGTGCCTGGAATCCAGCCCTTCCGAGCACCAACTCAATTGGTCAGCTCGGGTCCTGGAGAGTATATGTAGTACCATGTTTCCCGCTAAACTAAGTATCTGTTTCCGAGGGGAAACCATGGATTTACCAACAAAATCAGACAGTCAGGGAGTAGAGAAAAGATGTGTTCTGAAAGACAAAGAATTAGGAATAAGAAAAAGTGTAGAGAAGGGGGGGACAGACACGGGGAAGGTCATAGGCAGTCTCCGCTCCTCGCCCACCAGCCACGGGCCACCCAAGGTTCGCTGTGCTCGTTCCCAAATACTTTTATTGGGTGTATTGGCGGTACCTATCTGTGGTTGTGAAGTGGGTCCAACAAGCCCATATAATTGAAAATTTGTGAATTCTGTCTTGAGAGATGTGGATCAGTTCCTCCATGTCCCTTATCATGGATATTCTTGAGAACCATTCCCTAATCGTCGGTATGTCTGTGTAGCGCCAGTGTTTAGGGACACATAGCCTTGCTGCGTTTACCATGTGCATAGCTAGAGATTTGTAATAAGCTTTCCTAGGGAGAGAGGTGTGGTGTAGGAGGAATTGGGCCGGGGTGTAATCAAGGGAGAATGTGGTGACGTGAGAAATGAGGTCGTGGACCTGTTTCCAGAATGGTTGGAGTTTTTCGCATGTCCACCATACGTGAAGCATAGTACCCACCTCCCTTTCACAGCACCAGCAGGTATCAGGGATATCGGCCGCGAATTTATGGAGACGGGAGGGGGTCCTATAGCACCTAGTGACAATCTTGTAGCCATTTTCCTGAATGGCTACATTCAGTGAGCTCTTATGAGCATATTCATGAATTGTGGTCCAGTCCTCATTTGTCAAGTGCATTTGTAGTTCATTATTCCAAGACACCTGAGATGGGGCTGGGGAATGGGTGGGGTCCTCCGAAAGAAATGAGTAGATGAGTGAGATCAAATGTCATTGCGGAGAGCTTGATAGTTCTTATAGTACATCTGGGGTCAGAATAAAACTTTCCCCAAGTTCATGGGGCTTAGACAATATTGATTCCTTCCCTATCTTTAAACTCATCCAAGGATAGAAAGCTATTTCTCCGTGCTTAGATGTATTCAGAGCCACAATATTTTATCTAAAAAAAAACCCAAACCATAGGAAAAAAACATAAGCTTTTGGTACTATTTGCAGGGCCGGAGTGAGGTGCTAAGGTGTCTTATGCCGTGTACACATGGTCGGACTTTTCAGCTACAAAAGTCTGACAGCCCGTCCGACAGACTTTCGACGGTCTTTTGGCGGACTTTCAACAGACTTTCTAACCACCGTACTTGCCTACACAAGATCACACCAAAGTCCGACAGATTCGTACGTGATGACATACACCAGACTAAAATAAGAAAGTTGATAGCCAGTAGTAGGGATGAGCTTTGAGTTCAAGTCGAACTCATGTTCGACTCGAACATTAGCTGTTCGCAAGTTCGCCGAACAGCAAACAATTTGGGGTGTTCGTGGCAAATTCGAATGCCGCAGAACACCCTTTAAAAGTCTATGGGAGAAATAAAAAGTGCTAATTTTAAAGGCTTATATGCAAGTTATTGTCATAAAAAGTGTTTGGGGACCTGAGTCCTGCCCCAGGGGACATGGATCAATGCAAAAAAAGTTTTAAAAACGGCCGTTTTTTCAGGAGCAGTGATTTTAATAATGCTTAAAGTCAAAAAATAAAAGTGTAATATCCCTTTAAATTTCGTACCTGGGGGGTGTCTATAGTATGCCTGTAAAGGGGCGCATGTTTCCCGTGTTTAGAACAGTCTGACAGCAAAATGACATTTGGAAGGAAAAAACCCATTTAAAACTACCCGCGGCTATTGCATTGCCGACAATACACATAGAAGTTCATTGATAAAAACGGCATGGGAATTCCCCACAGGGAAACCCCGAACCAAAATTTAAAAAAAAATGACGTGGGAGTCCCCCTAAATTCCATACCAGGCCCTTCACGTCTGGTATGGATTTTAAGGGGAACCCCGCGCCAAAAAAAAAAAAAAACGGCATGGGGTCCCCCCAAAAATCCATACCAGACCCTTATCCGAGCACGCAACCTGGCAGGCCGCAGGAAAAGAGGGGGGGAAGAGAGTGCGGCCCCCCTCCTGAACCGTACCAGGCCACATGCCCTCAACATTGGGAGGGTGCTTTGGGGTAGCCCCCCAAAACACCTTGTCCCCATGTTGATGAGGACAAGGGCCTCATCCCCACAACCCTGGCCGGTGGTTGTGGGGGTCTGCGGGCGGGGGGCTTATCGGAATCTGGAAGCCCCCTTTAACAAGGGGACCCCTAGATCCCGGCCCCCCCTGTGTGAAATGGTAAGGGGGTACTTTCCCCTACCATTTCACTAAAAAACTGTCAAAAATGTTAAAAATGACAAGAGACAGTTTTTGACAATTCCTTTATTTAAATGCTTCTTCTTTCTTCTATCTTCCTTCATCTCCTTCTTCTTCTGGTTCTTCTGGCTCTTCTGGTTCTTCTGGTTCTTCCTCCGGCGTTCTCGTCCAGCATCTCCTCCGTGGCATCTTCTATCTTCTTCTCCTCGGGCCGCTCCGCACCCATGGCATGGGGGGAGGCTCCCTCTCTTCTCTTCATCTTCTTCTTCATCATCCTCTTCTCTTCTTCCTTCTTCTCTTTTTCATTTTCTTCTCCGGGCCGCTCCACATCCATGCTGGCATGGAGGGAGGCTCCCACTGTGTGACGGTGTCTCCTTGTCTGACGGTTCTTAAATAATGGTGGGCGGGGCCACCCGGTGACCCCGCCCCCCTCTGACGCACGGTGACTTGACAGGACTTCCCTGTGACGTCACGGGGAATGCCACAGGGAAGTCCCGTCATGTCCCGTGCGTCAGAGGGGGCGGGGTCACCGGGTGGCCCCGTCCCCATTATTTAAGAACCGTCAGACAAGGAGACGCTGTCACACAGCGGGAGCCTCCCTCCATGCCAGCATGGATGCGGAGCGGCCCGGAGAAGAAAATGAAGAAGAGAAGAGGATGAAGAAGAAGATGAAGAGAAGAGTGGGAGCCTCCCCCCATGCCATGGGTGCGGAGCGGCCCGAGGAGAAGAAGATAGAAGACGCCGCGGAGGAGATGCTGGACGAGAACGCCGGAGGAAGAACCAGAAGAGCCAGAAGAACCAGAAGAAGAAGAAGATGAAGGAAGATAGAAGAAAGAAGAAGCATTTAAATAAAGGAATTGTCAAAAACTGTCTCTTGTCATTTTTAACATTTTTGACAGATTTTTAGTGAAATGGTAGGGGTAAGTACCCCTTACCATTTCACACAGGGGGGGGGCGGGATCTGGGGGTCTTCTTGTTAAAGGGGGCTTCCAGATTCCGATAAGCCCCCCACCCGCAGACCCCCACAACCACCGGCCAGGGTTGTGGGGATGAGGCCCTTGTCCTCATCAACATGGGGACAAGGTGTTTTGGGGGGCTACCCCAAAGCACCCTCCCAATGTTGAAGGCATGTGGCCTGGTACGGTTCAGGAGGGGGGGGGCGCACTCTCGTCCCCCCCCTTTTTTCCTGCGGCCTGCCAGGTTGCGTGCTCGGATAAGGGTCTGGTATGGATTTTTGGGGGGACCCCACGCCGTTTTTTTTTTTTGGCGCGGGGTTCCCCTTAAAATCCATACCAGACGTGAAGGGCCTGGTATGGAATTTAGGGGGACTCCCACGTCATTTTTTTTTTACATTTTGGCCGGGGTTCCCCTTAATATCCATACCAGACCTGAAGGGCCTGGTATGGAATTTAGGGGGACTCCCACGTCATTTTTTTTTTTAAATTTTGGTTCGGGGTTTCCCTGTGGGGAATTCCCATGCCGTTTTTATCAATGAACTTCTATGTGTATTGTTGGCAATGCAATAGCCGCGGGTAGTTTTAAATGGGTTTTTTCCTTCCAAATGTCATTTTGCTGTCAGACTGTTCTAAACACGGGAAACATGCGCCCCTTTACAGGCATACTATAGACACCCCCCAGGTACGAAATTTAAAGTGATATTACACTTTTATTATTTGACTTTAAGCATTATTAAAATCACTGCTCCCAAAAAAACAGACGTTTTTAAAACTTTTTTTTGCATTGATCCATGTCCCCTGGGGCAGGACCCGGGTCCCCAAACACTTTTTATGACAATAACTTGCATATAAGCCTTTAAAATTAGCACTTTTGATTATTTATGTTCGTGTCCCATAGACTTTAACGGTGTTTGCGTGTTCGAGCGAACTTTTTTCCTGTTCGCATGTTCTGGTGCGAACCGAACAGGAGGGTGTTCGGCTCATCCCTAGCCAGTAGCCAATAGCTGCCCTAGCGTGGGTTTGTGTCCGTCGGACTAACATACCGACGAGCGGATTTCTGGGTCCGGCGGAGTTACGACGTAAAGATTTGAAGCATGTTCCAAATCTAAAGTCTGTCAGATTTTCTACCGGAAAAGTCCGCTGAAGGTCCGGTGAAGCCCACACACAATCGAATTGTCCGCCGGATTTGGTCCGTCGGCGTCCGTCGGACAAGTCCGGTCGAAAAGTCCGACCGTGTGTACGCGGCATTAGAATACCATATACAGGTGGATCAGATTCACCTTTTTCAGAGCATGCCATAGAAACTATATATACAGGGAGGACGGAAAGTATTCAGACCCCCTTAAATTTTTCACTCTTTGTTATATTGCAGCCATTTGCTAAAATCATTTAAGTTCATTTTTTTCCTCATTAATGTACACACAGCACCCCATATTGACAGAAAAAAACAGAATTGTTGACATTTTTGCAGATTTATTAAAAAAGAAAAACTGAAATATTACATGGTCCTAAGTATTCCGACCCTTTGCTGTGACACTCATATATTTAACTCAGGTGCTGTCCATTTCTAATGATCATCCTTGAGATGGTTCTACACCTTCATTTGAGTCCAGCTGTGTTTGATTATACTGATTGGACTTGATTAGGAAAGCCACACACCTGTCTATATAAGACCTTACAGCTCACAGTGCATGCCAGAGCAAATGAGAATCATGAGGTCAAAGGAACTGCCTGAAGAGCTCAGAGACAGAATTGTGGCAAGGCACAGATCTGGCCAAGGTTACAAAAAAATTCTGCTGCACTTAAGGTTCCTAAGAGCACAGTGGCCTCCATAATCCTTAAATGGAAAATGTTTGGAACGACCAGAACCCTTTTTGGAGCTGGCCGTCCTGCCAAACTGATCTATTGGGGGAGAAGAGCCTTGGTGAGAGAGGTAAAAAAGAACCCAAAGATTACCGTGGCTGAGCTCCAGAGATGCAGTCAGGAGAGGGGAGAAAGTTGTAGAAAGTCAACCATCACTGCAGCCCTCCACCAGTCAGGGCTTTATGGCAGAGTGGCCCAACGGAAGCCTCTCCTCAGTACAAGACACATGAAAGCCCGCATAGAGTTTGCTAAAAAAACCACCTGAAGGACTCCAAGATGGTGAGAAATAAGATTCTCTGGTCTGATGAGACCA